>NC_037535.1:7157228-7171893 GCF_001531365.2 Cynara cardunculus var. scolymus
TATATATATATATATATACATACATACACACACACCCCTAATAAATAAGTAACTTGGCTGCCACATGTCATCTTATTGTGCGACGATTATAAGGATTTCCTGCCTAAACATGTATGTAGACACAATTTACATTACTGGTTCAAATGAGCCTATTTAATTGACATATGTCCCTGTAAGCATAACTGATTTTCGTATGAAAAGGGATTTTTTTTTCAAAGATTTAAATAAGCAAAAGTCTAGGTTTCCATCCTCAGACTTATAAGTCTGATATCTACAGACATTTTCAGCAAAAACCTTACCACCAAGATACCCCATGTTTAGAAGAAAACCGTTATTCACTGAAGCATCAGCAGGAGATGGAAAACTTGGCACATTTTGTACTACCACAAATAGAAATGCCAAGAAATTAATTACAGCATTGACTTATCTCTAATTCCATTTTCCTTCCACCAGGTCCACCCCAATACCTTATAAGCTTATAAGTGTTGCACTCCGTGGAATTAAAGGCACGACTATTTCGGAAATTGATGTTTCAACAGAAGCACCACTTTCAAGGAACAAAATGGATGCAAGTGCTAGCATAGCAGACATAGAATGAGGTTCAAAGGAATTCTTCACAGTTAAACTTGAGAGTTGTTTCCCAGCCTAACAACACAACTCTGAATTCTTGTGCTTCAGAGTTAAAGTTCAGAGTTTCTTTGTAGGCCTGAGGACAAGTCTGAACTTCTTTTCCTTAGTTAAAATTCAGAGTTGTCTACCAGACTTGTAAGGCATACCAGTATAAAAGTCTGAGGACAAGTCTGAACTTCTTTTCCTCAGTTAAAATTCAGAGTTGTCTTCCAGACTTGTAAGACATACAAGTACGAAAGTCTGGGAAAATCAGAGTTGTAAGTTTGAATTTAACTCTGAAGTGGCCTCCAGACTTCTAAGTATGAATGTAGGAATTCAAATGAAGTCTGACCTGTGAAGTCTGAAAGTCAAATATAATTCAGACTTGTAAGTATGAATTTAGGAATTCAAATGAAGTCTAAGCTATGAAGTGTTAGAATTTATGGTTTTCGATTGCTTGCATTATCACTTTCAGATTGAACTATTTCGATGCACAATCGAAATTTCAATCGGATAAAATTCAGTGGTTTTTCCCGAACAGAGAGTTTTCCCGTGTTATCAAATATGTGCTCTGAAAATCCAATGACTAAATCGTAGCTTTTCCCTCAAACGGTCGAAAACTGCTAGCCAGGAGCTCTGCCCCTTGGACCCTGCCACCAGGGGCGCTGCCCCCGAACCCCCGTCGTTTAGGGGTGTAACGCCCCAACCCACACACTGCATGTAACACATATTTCGTACCAAAGAAATACATATTCATATACACCTGGGTCCCTTAGTACAAGAATCTACCATCATGACCAAATACAAGGTCCAAAATTCAAAATACACATCTTGTACTAAACAACAACACTAATCATCAAAAGTAATTCTGCAGCCGAATGCACATAAGAAAAGCGTTAAATCTTTTCCTTTCCTTTACCTTCTATACTTCCTGCAATACATATTTTAAAATCACAAAAAACGAGGGTTAGACTAAAAAGTCTAGTGAGTTACCCTAATCATGTAATTTGCAGGGTAAAGGATCACCAAAATCTTTATAAAACAATTATTCACATATATCACAAATATATGAATACACAAGAAGGTAATACCAATTCATTTTCCATATTCAAGCTAACCACGTAGCTATCCAAATTCCATACYTTTGARCCAATCGGGTTCCATTTAATACCATTTTAAACCTTTTCTTTATCAATTAAGGTTTAAACAAAAATTCAGGCCAAACCTGACGTTTCCTTCTCAATAACATCCAGACTATGATTTTCCAATAAGAACCTTGATCCTAAATCCTTAAATCACAAAGAAATAAAGATTCCAGACCACGGTAGTCTTAAAGGATATAATAGAAAGTGTTATATAATACCACACACGGACAATGTCACCCTTATAACAAATGGACACCTCTCCTTGATATGTCACCCTTATATCAAATGGACATCTCTCCTTGATATGCCACCCTTATCACTTCATCAAATCATTTGTAAAATAATTCCGAATAGACCGCAGTCATTGGAATTGTTATCAGTCTGAAAACATTTAAATCAAAACTTCATTTTTATGATAAAATAATAATTTCTTTTAAAACACAAGACATCTTCACAAATCCAATCAACAAGTCCGGTCAACAAATCCGGTCAACAATCATCCGGTTTAAAACACTTGGACTAAAGTCCACTTTGTCTGGACATCTAATCCGGTCAACACATCATACATTCGTTGAACGGTTTAACACTTGGAACAACATTCAAATTGAACGGATAACGAATCCGAACAACAATCCGTTCAAGACTCGTCCGGTTTAAGACTAAACCGCTCACCACATGGTCGTATTCCTACTTCTCAGTTTAAAATCATAAATAATACTATCATTTATAAACCGCTCAATATTCACCCGGTTTACCAACACCGGACAACAAACCGCTCATGGTTTGTCCGGTTTAAAACAATCCGGTCGCTAAGCCGCTCAAGGCTTGTCCGGTTTAAAACAATTCGGACAATAAACCTTTCAAGGCTTGTCCGGTTTAAATGCTTATCCGGTTACTCTTTGTCCGGATAAACACTTAGACAATAAAATCATAGTTTCTTTTCAAATAAGAACAATACGAAACATGCAATTAAAACCAGTAAAATCTTTATGCAAAAAGGTTAGAAACCACTCACTTTATAAAGCTTTTGAATCCAAAATGCTAGAAATCAACTCTTTTGAAACTTGACTCTTGCAAATCAGCTTGAAATCTCTTTCTTATAAACCTCTCAACTTTTACTCAAAATAGCAGGAAAGGTTGAATGAAGAGGTAAAGCCCCTTTTATACTTTCCCAAAATGGAAAGTCGGCTAACTCACATAGCCACGTGTATGCATCTCAATCTCATATATACACCTATGCATATAACCACATACATGCATACATACACCATGCATGCACACACATAAACACATATGCATACATACCTTTTCCATGCATACATCCATGCACATGTTATGCAAATATATATATATATATATATATATATATATATATTTATCCAATTAATGCACAAATCCACATACCAGCATGTATCAAATTATCATGCTATCACGTAATCATTTAATCAAATAATCACATATAAATTACCTTGAGTAATAACCATGATCTGGTTATCACAAGGGGCTTCGCCCCTAAGTCAAAATAAACTCAAACAAGTGTGCATTTTGCACCTTCCTTAGTTGTTCGATATTTATCAAAAATTATTGGTCAACAAATTAATTCATTACATTTAAATGACATTACTGATACAAATCACTAACATGAAGTTATCAGATATTGGTTATTTCTCATACTTACAATATAACTCTGAATTGTTTTGTTCCAGACTTAGTTTCATAGTTTATTCCCATAATTATAATACAACTATGAACTCCTCTTCAGAGTTACGTTTCTGAGTTATAAGAAGTCAGAATTCTTGTGACTCAGAGTTATGCTCATAGATATTTTCTAGACTTAGAAGACAATCTAAATTCCTCTTATTTAGAGTTAAGTCCAGAGTTATTTTCCAGCTAACAATATAATTTTGAATTATTGTGTTTCAGAGTTAATGTTCAAAGTTTTCTTTTAGATCCGAGGAAAAGTCTCAACTCATTTTCCTCATTTAAAATATCTTGTGTAATGCACGGGTTCGAATCTAGTATGTATATATATATGAACACATCAAACCCCTCAACTTACCACCCTTATTCAAAAACAACCCCAAATTTTTAACTCAGAACACAATTATCACATACAAAATCAATTTAGAACATCAAGAACAAATACATGATTACAACAATTATTATAAAAATAAATGAAATAAATAAATAAAAATAAAACATAGAGTAATAAAGAAATAAGAAGCTTGAAAAATGTCATACATGAGGAGTTTTAGATATAATCAAGTAAATTTCTGTTCTTTTTTAACTTATTGTTTGAGTTTTCTCTTGTTAATATAGAGAACAGAAAGAAAAATAAGTATAATAGAGTGAATTGTTGAGATAAATATGAATATTTATTTAAAAACCTATGCTTTATTTTCTAGGAAAAACAAATAATAAAATCTAATACAAATCGTCATCGACTATAAATAGGATTGGGTTTCGATCGGATTAATTCTAAAACTCATAGGAAATGTAGGAATACCCCGTGACTATTAATCATGAATGCACACATGTATTGACAAGCACACTGTCGAAAATTTAGGAGATAGAGATCAATCATCCGAACACTGCATCAACATTGTTCATTAATATGTGTTAAGGTATGTTACTATATGTTAATATGTATTATTATGTGTTAAAAGTTTTCGTCATTACTATGTGTTACTCAAGGACGTTCTAATCTTTTTGGAAACTCTGTTACATCCAAAACTTTTGATTACATTGCATAAATAAGATAACAAAGAATATATGTTAAGAACAAAAAATAGGCTAAACCTAAAACGATTTAACAATTTGAAATTGTACCTAAACCATTAATGATTTGAACTCAATTAACTTCGGTTATAGTTTTACACAGGTCGATAAAAGACTCTAAACACATGTCCAAATTTTCAGGAGCCCTGTTCAAAATCTCACATTTAACATGCTAAGGAATGCCCCTGGTGTTACTTTGAGTCAAGGTGTACAAAGATTGCAGATTAAAGTGTTAAAGTTTTCATATTAATATACGTTATAATCATGGAGGTATGCTAATACATATTCATGAATGTTTAGAGTTTGTTATGGTGTGATAACATATATTAAAAGAAAATTCCTAAATGATTCTTATTTTATACTATAAATAATATAAGTTGGGTTCGAATAAGAAGGATAGATAAAGATAAAAAGTTTATGAAAAAATCTTCACCCTTAGATTGCACATTAGGATAAGATACATTAGATCAATCTTGGTATCAAGCGCGATTCATGAGAAAGTTTGGAATTAAAAGTAATCAATGATCCAGATCCTTTCTTACGCTTTTCACCCAACTCTCTTTCTTACACGATCTTCTGTCATAAATGATATATACTGAATACATATTTTAAGCCAACTTTGTATTAAAAATAAATATTTTGAAAGAATAGACCTTTAAAAAACATGGAAAAGCTACTGAGAAACGAGAAATGCATTGGAAAAAGTGGTCAAGACTCCTCACCCTTTCGCTTTCTCTTCTTTTTTGCTTTGGGACATCATTATATTCCCCAACAATAATTACTTATTTAATTTATATTCTAAAAAGTAATATATATATATATATATATATATATAAATTATATATATAAAGTAATATATATATATATATATATATATATAAAAACCAAAATGAAAATAAAATTAAACCACTTTTGATAAAATAATAAAAATAAAAATATCAAACATATTTACCAAAATGTACAACCACTTAAACACTAAATATTTAAAATCAAAATAAAAACTAAAAAAATGACCAAATTTATCACCTTCCTATTTGGGTATGTTGATGATCATCTTGGACCAGAGAGCTCCATGGCATGGGCATCATGGTCATCATCCATCAACATCACCCCAAGCATGCTCGATGTGTAGTCATCATCATTCTCATCAAGTTTTCCCACCATTCCATTCCCATCCTCATTTCCATTCCCATTTCCATTCCTATTTTCATTCCCGTTCTTTCTTATGCTTATGCTATTGCCATTTACACGGTTATGCGTGGCCGCCCATTTCTCTGCCAAACCGTCACCCTCCAGCATTCGAACCACCTCCGACATCCGAGGCCGGTGTGCCGGGATATATTGTGTACAGAGTAAAGCCACTTGTAGCATTTCACCAACATCGATCTGATCGTAATTCATCCCGAGCTCTTTGTCGACTAAAACCTCCACCTTTTTCTCTTGGTGTGCTTTTTTCACCTGAAAACATACAACTTCTTTTACGCATTAAAGACTTGTCCATGCATTGTAGGTAGGCTGAGAACAAATCCCAGAATGTTAGAACATGCATTAGGTGTTTGTACTATCACCAATGCTATACAACTATCAGATGCATGTGATTGACGTATATCTTTAGGCCCAAGTACTACAACACTACTAGGCCTTACAACTGTACAAGTTGTCAATGCATGTAAGACATATGGTACAAGTTGATAATGCATCTTTTTTAAAGACCAAAATAGACCTCACATATCATTCAATCATACAAGCTTGTCAATACTTGCCTTAAGGAGTTGTACTGTACTACCTCTAACTGCTAGGACAGACTGTAACCAGGTCTGTACAAATGTACAAGTCATCAATGCATGTCTACAACATCCTATATGCAACTAAAATATGGTCCGAACAAGTTTTAATGGTAAAAGAACTTACCCATTCAAGCATGGCACCTTTCTGATTAACCGTTTTCCCGAACTCGAAAGCTCTCATACCCGTTATCAGCTCCAACAACAAAATCCCGAACCCAAACACGTCGGTTTTCTCTGATGACTGGCCAGTGGAGAGATACTCGGGTGCAATGTGGCCCACGGTACCTCGAACCTCGGTGGTGACATGCGAGTCCGCATGGTCAAGGAGTTTCGCAAGCCCAAAGTCACCCACAACGGCCTCGAAGAACTCATCCAAAAGAACATTAGCCGCCTTCACATCGCGGTGGATAATCTTCGGGTCACATTGTTCGTGTAGATACAACAGGCCTCGAGCAGTACCAATCGCGATTCGCTTTCGAGCATTCCAGTCCAATGATGGCTTACCTAGATTCCCATCATTAGTTTTCGAAAAACAACAACATATGTTGACCATTTATCAAACTGTCATGAAGGACATATTCTATGAAAGGACAAGATAAAAGGAAACACCAAAACAATGCAGCAATTCTTAACCGCTGTGGCATAGTACTTACAAAGCATCCCACATTTGTTTTTGAAATTGTCAATTGGTACCCACAAGCATCATCTTGCCTGGGGGGTGTATATATATATATATATATACACACGTGTAAATATATAGAGGGAGGATCAACCATGAACAAGGTCAAAATAAAATAAGGAACACGAGAATCACCAAATCACATGTGATTTTGTATTGAAATCCCACGTGATTACGAAACACTGTCAACGCAAGGGTGTGCCGCTAGTTGTGGCCACCGTCGCACGTAATCACATGCGATTTTACCCATGAATTTAGTGTAAAATCACATATAATTTGGCGGTTTTCATGTTCTCTTATTTGGTCACTACTTTCGCTTTTCTCTCTTTATATATATATATATATATTTATTTATTTATTTATAGGATTGGGTTCTGGTGAGAAAGAAAATTAAGGTGAAAAGTGTAAGAAGTGATCTCCGCCCTTGGATGCACATTAGGATGACATGTACCGAGATGAGATGCATCGAGATGCACCGGATCAATCCACATATCAAGCATGACTTATGAGTGGGTTTGGGATTAAAGGTGATCAAGGGTCCAAGATCCCTTCTTATGCTTCTCACCTTAACTGTCTTTCTCACACGATCCTTTGCCCCTATATATATATTATAAGGTTGGATTTCGGTGAGAAGGAGAGTTAAAGTAAGAAAAGTAAGAAGGGATCTCCACCCTTGGATGCACCGAGATGCACCAGATCAATTTCTGTATCAAGCATGATTCATGGGTGGGTTTGAGATTAACGGTGATCAAGGGTCCAGATCCTTCGCTTCACATCTTAACTCTCCTTCTCACACGATCCTTCGCCTATATCTTTCATAATGTTTGCGCTATATATAAATGACAAATATACACTAAAAAGAATTAGTTTCCTAGTTCTCAAAATATTTGCACTATATATAAATGACCCAAATATAGCTGATGTCGGACTCTAATAAACAAGGTTATAAAGTTCAAACCTTTAAGCCTTGAAGCTACGCTGCCATTGGACATGAAAGGGTAAACGAGGAGCCTCTCCACCGGAGTGGCACAGTAACCAACCAACCGCAGCAAATTCCGGTGAACCGCTAAACTAATGAGCTCCAATTCTGTCCGAAATTGTGATTCTCCGGCGGTTCCATTGATGTCTTTCAAACGCTTAACGGCCACCATCGTCCCATCTCCTAGTTTTCCTTTGTAAACATTACCGAATCCTCCGGCACCCAGAATGTTTTTCGAGCTGAAATTGTCGGTTGCATATTGAAGTTCTTTGAATGTGAAGCTTCTCAAGTTTCCTAAGCTCATTAGACCCTCTTCTGGTACATCTGCCACCAATTAGTTTTTGCATCAGAATCAACTCTGACTTTTGAGTCAAGCTTTACATACACATCTTCACAAATTTAGCATAAAGATTTCTCAAAGTATCTTAAATGTTACAAAATTTAACACATCTTTCATGGGTTTTAGCCAAATTTACATAAATCATATAGAAAATTGAAGTTGAAACTTGGTTTCTGCTTCTACGTTTGACTTTTTGAGTCAAACCTACAATTTTCTAGTTAAAAGTTACAAATGTTAAAAAAGGTTTACATACTTTATTTCAAATTGAAGTTGAAACTTAGTTATACTGAACTGAAAAGGCAAACATGCACATAAATACACAATTTCATGTCAAGAACCCTTTTCTTTTCTGCTTTTAGGACCGTTGTTTGAGGTCAAAGCTTATTTATTCAAGTTAAAGTTTGTTGTGCATATAACAAGAGATTTAGCGTCAAATTTTCTCAATTTGTAGTAATTATTGTAACGTTTAACGGGTCGATTGAAATTTTCTTTAAAACATACACCATTCATACTAAATATGTAATCAAAACTGGGTTGCTTTGACCTTGAAAGTCAAACGTAATAGCAAGAATTCATTCATACCATTAATGTCAAGAATGCTTTGCTTCTGGTTTCTGGTTCTCTGCCACAGGAGAATCCCAAGTGATATGATGAGAAAAGCAAGACAACCGAGACTGATTCCAAGAGCAATGGCTACTCTTTTCGGCTTCGATTTCCCTGAATTTTTGCAATTTTTTAGAGAGAGAAACATGGTTTACGAAGAGAGAAAGAGAATCGAGTTCTTGAGAACTTGAAACCTGATGATGAATTAAGCTCAAACGAAAGAGGCTCAGGCAAAGTTGATCCAGAACAACCCTCATTAGCATGGCTCCCACAAATCAAAGGATTACCCACAATACTGTTCAAGAAAAATGCATTTTTTTTAATCCAGTTTTCAAGAAAATCATATAACTCGTCAATCCATACACCCAAGTCCCAGCAAAACGAGTCTTTTAAGACTCGTTTGATTTGGGACCCGGGTGTATATCGCTTAATACCAAGATTCACACATACATACTTGAATGTTCTTGCTGAAAACTTGGGCACAGGACCACTGAGATTGTTGTATGACAAGTCCCTGAAATGAGCCAAGTTTTTGTCGAGGATTCAATGATATCAAAGATGGTAAGTTTACAGATTCAACAAACCCTAGAAAAAGACTACACAAAACAATAAAAAACAAAGAAATTAAACTCACAAGAGTGCAAGTTGAGGAACAGAAGCTAAGGACAAAGGAATAGCTCCAGACAAGCTGTTGTTATTCAACCTTCTACTCATTACATGACAAAAAACAAATTAAACACAGGGTCAAAGACTATCAAATTAAGAAACAAATCCAAACATTTCAACGGTCAATTTAAAAAACTAAAATTGACCCATCAAAGATCGTGTTTCAAATAAGGGAGTTTTAGAGAGAGAAATCACTTACAGATACTGCAGGCCATTCAAAAGACTTAATGATTCAGGCACATCACCACTGAGTTTGTTGTTTGACAGATCCAACGTTTGGAGTTTTGGAAGGTGGCCTATTCTGGCCGGAATTCGGCCTGAGATGTTGTTGTTCTGCAATAACCTGTTGTCATCACTTACAAATGTTTAAAAATACAAAGACGGGTGTTGTAAATCTTGATCAATATCTACAAGCACTTACACTTGACGGAGGTTTGTGAGATTAGCAATAACCCCTGGCAATGTTCCTGATAAACCTTGGCTTGGAGCTCCACTGTAATGAAATCCAAAAGTGTTTTTCATATAAAACAGTAAAAGAATCAAATTTAGTGTGTGTGTATGGGGTTTTCGTAGATATAAATATGTATGCATATGTGAACAAGAACATACAGGCCGGTGACAAGATTATCAGGAGAACAAGTAATCATAGCCCAGCTACAAGGGTCAACAGAGTCTTCATCCCAGTTGTTGAGAGCACCATGAGGATCATTCAAACCACTTCTAATCAATATCAGAACTACAACTGCATAAACAATATCAGATCAAGAAAGCAAAAACCCACAAAAAAAGAAACTGAAAAGAAGAGAGAGAGTCAAAAACCTTCAGGATTACGAGCTTCATAAGAGAGCGTAAGAGTAGGAAAGAAAAGAAAGAAACAGAGGAGGCAAAATCTGAGACTTTGAAGCATGATGATGATCATTGAATGCAAGTGAAGAACATTAATTTCTAGAGAAAATAAAAACAACATGAAATTTAATGTGTTTATATGAGTCAAGGTTTTGGTTTCATTTTGGAATGGTTTTAATGTCTGCAAATGTGGTTAAGTCACGACAATTGCCATTGCAAAGAGTATTTGTAAAGAGAGAGAAATTGCTATAAAGAAAAGAAAGAGAGAATCAGGTGGGGATGATACGGTGGTGTCAGTGACAGTGAGTAAGCTTCCTCCCAACTTGCTTTAATGGCTATCCTACGCATCTTATGCTAACATACGCTTATTCCTCTCTTTTCTTTTCCTTTCTTTTCCCATCTTTTCTTTAAATCAGTCTCTTTTCTTTTTTCCCCTGTTGGTCTGATTGCTTTACAAAACCAGCAGACGATGCACAAAATCCTTATAAATTGATTAGAAACTAATTGATCTTTAAAAACTTGAAAAAACCAGTCATCATCAATATCATCACTGTCACATTGTGCTTAATATTAACACTAAGGAAGTTGTTATACTGATTTATGACACGGGTTACATAAAAGACGTAAAAAAAGGAACCGGTTCAAAATCTGATGTGATAAAATCATGACGACAATGTGTAGAGGTTGTTTGTTTACCTCTTAATAGTTTCATTAAGATGTAACCTCTGAATCATTAAGAAGTGAATTTTGTTTGGTAAAAAAAAAGATTGCATGTTAATGATTTTGTATCTTGAATCTCCCTTGATCATTAAAAGTCTTAATTTCATTGTACATAATTACCAAATAATTATATTTTATTTTATATTATATCATAAGAGTTTCTTAATCATTTTGACTATTTAATCTTTTTATACTAAATCATTCAATAATTATCAATGTGTTGAATAGAAGATGGGAGGAAATCATGTGATGGGAGATGAGTGAAAATATGTTCCTTTTGGTTGTCTAAATTAATATGTATATGCAAAGATAAGACTACACCCTGCCATATAACCCCCCTTATCATTATTTCCCTGCAACTCTACTTTGCTTTTCTCATTTCTTGTACCCTTTCAATCAAACAAAAACAACACCCAAATCAAAATATTTCATTTTTCAATTTCAATTTTAATTTAAATAACACCATTATTGCATATAAACTATGCGTACTTTTATTTGATGGTGATTTATATGTTAAAATTTATAGTTTCAAAAATAAAATCTATTTTGAAAAGACTTTTTAAAATGTAGAGTACCTTTTAAACAAAGTATATACTCACAGACAATTTAATGAAAATGATTTTTCTTTAATAAAATTTACTTTTAAACGAGGGTCATTTACTGAGGTGGTTTTTGTTTTTTAAAAGTCTGGAGTTTTATTTTACTTCTGATTTATAAGAGTTGGTGCTGAAGTTTGAAATCTGAATCAATAAAATTATTTGTTTTTGTAAACTGATGAATCTTTGAGTTGTTTAAATTTGTCTGTTTAACCCCTTGAAAAGTTATAGTGTTGAATTTATAGATTAATTTATATAGTTTCACATATTTATTCATCATCATTAAGTAATTTACATCTATATTATATTAATTAGCATTTATTTAAATGAAAATATGTCATTGACGGTATTTAACACATTTAAATCATATTAAAATGCATCAATTGAGAGAGGTGCGGATTGATTTGGTAAGAATATATTGAGAGAAATGATAGATTAAGGTTAATCGGGTGAGAAACATCGTTGTTGAGGGTTTGAAGAACAATAAGATGCAAATAAGAGGTTGATTCACTTTTTACTAGATATGAGGACAACAAGATATAAGTGCATCTGAAAAATTTGGAAAAAACAAACAGTCCGAATGACTCTACCTCTTATAGAATCAGACATAAGAGGCTGATAAGAGTTTTTTAATAAAAAAAACAAACAAGACCTAATTGATTACCGTGTTAGTGTGTCCGAGAATTTTATTCAATACGAGGCATGACAACAAATAAGGTTCTTATTCGGTAAGTAAATGAGAAGACTCCTACTCAATTAATATTTAACGGGTAAGAGACGCTTACAAACAATTCATATTGATGGCCCAAAATGTTATCCGACAACGTAAGAAAGGATGAAATTTTTGTTGGTGTTTACTTCCTTGATAGTCATTTAGTAAACAGTCCCTGAATGTATCAATTGAGATGTAGTATTTAAATTTGTATACATAATTTTGATTCAAGTAAAAACGGGTAAAAGGGATTCAATAATCAAGGGATTAACATATATGTTACCCAAATACTTAGAAATACCAGAGCAACTTACTCTGAAAGTTTCTTTACAACTAAAAATAAGCATTGAGAGTGTGTTTTGTATTTAAACAGAATAAAAGAGACATTATATAATAGTTGTTCAACATTTAGTAAGACATAATTTGATAAGACAGAATAGGTGACCAATTTACACCTAATGAGTTGTTCATATCATTTATATATTTTGATTAATTTATATAATTTAATAAATTATAATAAGATAAATATATTTATAACAAAATATATCATTACAAAGTCTTCGTCAAAACACATAAAATGACACGAAAATAAAATATTTATGTACTTTTCAATTTTATTTTATATTTTTTCTATATTATTTTTTATTATTATTAATGTTTAATAAATTATATAAATCAATTAAAATATAGAACTATATAGAAATAATTTTTTAAGGAGAGGGAAATGGAAGTTTAAATAACATAAATCACAATAAATAAAATTTAAAGAATTGATAAAATGTAAAAAGAGATGTGTATTTGATGTTTTAAAAGAAATTTAGATTTCATTTTGAAGGTATATTGGTAAAATATAGATTTGTTTCACTGTGTTCCATGGGTGGGATGGGAACACGTTTGTTCTACATAAAAGTCTTATCAAACGTATAACAATGATTCATATTCTGTTTTGTTTTGACATATACAATGTACCAAATGCATCATGAATGACTAAGTTTGTTCCATAACAAAATTAAACATTAAAATAACCTAAACATATCGTGCACATATCTTCTTTTTAGAATATTGAACACATATAACATATATCAATCACTGTTGAAAATATTGTTTCATTCCATAAATAATACAGAAACATATCAAATCTCATGCAAAATGCTAAGATAGTTTGAAAGAGGTAAAACATAAAATGCATCTCATATAGGGTTAGGTTCCGGTAAGAAAGATAGTTAATGTGAGAAATCTAAGAAGGGATCTCCACCATTGGATGCACATTAGGATGAGATGCATCGAGATGCACTGGATCAATTCTCGTATCAAGATCGATTTATAGATGTGTTTCAGATTAAAGGTGATTAAGGATTCAAATCTTTTCTTACGCTTCTCATCTTAACTCTCTTTCACACACACGATCTTTCGTCTATATATATATATAAGTGTGTGTGTGTGTGATATGTATGAGAAGTCACATTTTGATAAGAATTGTAGAAGGGTTACAAATGATGTTAGTGGATGTTAGCATGGAAATGTAAATATATGTTAATGTATGCAAACTTCCACTAACAAAGAACTTCTAATCATGTTCACCGGACCCAACTATATATTTATATATGTGTGCTGTGTGTGTCAATGTATGTGAACTCCCCTAATAAAGAACTTCTTACCATGTTTATGGGAACCCAACTCTCTCTCTCTCTCTTTTTATATATATATATATATATATATATATATGTGGCTAATCAAGTGAGAAAGATAACGTAGGTGGCAGCCAAGATAGTTGGATTGTGTAATACAAAATAGTGTAAACTTATAGATGTTATGTATATTATATATATATAATATGTATATGTATATGTATATGTATATGTATATGTATATGTATATGTAGATGTAAATGTACACGTATTTCAAAAAAAGAAAAAGGTATTTTAGAATGTGAGAAAAGCTTCTGTTTTGAGTGTTGTTTGCTTTTTTACTTTGTTCCTTTTTGTTGAATGTTGATGATGACACACCCCTCCCAAACTCCCATTCATCAATAATTATTACTTTAATCTTTCATCTTATCAAAATTCCACTTTTTTAAGGTTAAATAAATTAATAAATAACAACCCCCCACATGTATCCTGTACTTGGTTCTTTACGTTTTCCAAATATATATATATATATATATATATATATATATATATATATATTATATTAAGAGGGAGTTTA
>NC_037535.1:7172833-7198058 GCF_001531365.2 Cynara cardunculus var. scolymus
GTTTGTTTTTACGTCTGAAATCTGAATCAATCGAAGATTACCTTTATTTGAGTGTTCCAAAAGATCGAAGAACACCAATCGAAGCTTGAATCGAGCTAAGAGACGAGACAAAAACAGAGGGCGAGAGTGGATGTATGAAGAACACCAGCTTCAATCGATGAATGGGACGAGAGAGATCGAGATGTATAAAGAAGCAGATCGAGAAGAAACCAAAGAGAGATCAAGAAGATTACCAGAACACCAGCTTAAATCTGCGATGTATGAAGAACACCAACTTCAATCGATGAATGGGACGAGAACGGATGAGAGTGACGTAAAGGAGGCGGATGAGAGCGATGTAAAGGAGGCGGATGAGAGCGACATAAGGAGGCGGATAAACAAATAAGAGGTATTAAGAGCTAGGGTTACCACTTAAAAATTCACAGGAAACCTTATGAATTCAGCTCTTAATTTGGGGAAAAAAACAAACGATCTGAAAGTCTGTATGTCTGATCGATTCAGACATAAGAGGAAATTAAGAGACAAATTTAAAAAACAAACAGGCCCTAAGTGTGTCGTATGTAATGAATTGGTCATAGGTTGACAGTTTTCAAGGCGAACTTTGCAGCCATAAAGGTGTCGACTGTTGCGACAAGTACAAAGATAGTAAAAAGGTTCAACCCATAAACACGTGCAATTCTACCTACAATTGAGACCACTCGACAGGTAAAACTGTACGCCCACTAGATAAAACAGTATGCCCACTAGAGCCTTCAGCCTTCATAGCACTACCCTGTTGTGCCGGCAGCCAACTCCTGCGTGTCAGCTTAGTTATCCTATGGACACACGAGCAATCCAACCCATAGGATTTACTTTTTCCTCTTTCCATTCTTACTTCTGTAAGTACGTTCTAGCAAAGAATGGAAGTGGCAAGGGATTTCAAAGAAGAAAAAAGAAGAGAGAAAGTTAGCATTACTCCTCTTTTCATCCAATTTCAAGAATACAACTGATACGAGCAAATTATGTTTACGTTCCTGTGGTTTGTTAAAAATTATGGATTTTGTCCCTATGATTTCAAAAAATTCGATTTTCATCCCTGTAACTTGTATTTCATTTTTATTTTTAGTCCCTAAGGGCAAAACACTACTTTTAAGTATAAATGACTAAAATAGAAATTAATTGTAAACTATAGGGACGAAGAGACAATGAATTTTAAATCATAAGAACGAAAAAGGTAATTGAATTCTAAGCCATAAGATGAAAACTGTAATTTTTTTTTATTAACCTGGATATCCAACCCGCTATGCGAGCTGACTAATCACAGGACGACCACCTGCTTTGCAGATAGCCCGGAGTCACCGCATTTGAACCTCCGCGGCCACAAGAGGATTTTTATTCTTCCTTGGATTTGAACCTGGAACCTCCTAGTACTTTTGACCTTTTGAGCCAAGTTCAAATCAATCAGGCACCACCCTTGTGGTTGAAAACTGTAATTTCAAAACCATAAGAACGAAGATAGAAATTTACAACAAACCACAAGGACTAAAAATGTAATTTACTCTATTTTTTATGATATTAACGTCAATCAAATACTTATTATTAAATAAAAATAGGGTGAAACGTAAGAATAGATATCCACCATTGGATGCACATTAGGATGAGATGCACCGGATCAATCCACATATCAAGCGTGATTCATGGTGGATTTGAGATTGAAGATGATCAATGGTTCAGATTCATTCTTACGCTTCTTATCTTAACTCTCCTTCTCACACTATCATTTGTCTTATTACGAGTAATTCATGATTTATTTGTATTTCATGAAGTTGTAGTTTATTATCATATCAAAATAGTAATTTGTACTTTTATTATTGGGCCAAAAAATCATTCATACTTCATTTTGTAACATTTGATTGAATACATATCTGATGATATAGATTATGGTTCAAAGTAACTGAAATCGGATAACTCATCCGAATTGAAATGAGATTTAGGTTAAATGGTTTTAGGTTATTCTGTTTACGGTTTAAACAGTCTTATTTGATTCGGTATCCAGTTAAATTTTTTCTAATTCGATTAAACTGACTAATACATTTTACTAATATTATATATATATATATATATATAGAGTTTTATATTAATACAAAATCAAATACATATTATACTATTATTATCTTATATTTTGTTGATATATAATGTTTTTTGCTTGATGTAATTTGTCGCATGAAAAATATAATATCTTCTGATATATACTGGTTTTCATTAAAAAAAATGCTTTTACTTAATATAAGTCAATAGTTGAGTATGAATATATGATCCTGTTGGTCTCAATCATCAGATTTGTAAGATAATACAACTAGCATCTGATTGAACACTTAAAAGAAAATTTCTTAACACTTGTTTTATATTGGTTATATTCGATATACCACATTTATCAGATCTGATAAAAAAGACTGGCATCCGTACCTATCATTACAAAGGAGTTTATTCACTCAAGGTTTCGAATTTCGATCACATCAAATTTGTATCTTAGATAGTATGTTGGAATCAAATCTCAAATTTGATAATTCTTCATCTGAATGAAGAATCAGATTGATCCATTAACTTGGCCATTCAGTCTTTATCCTCAAGAACCCACAAATACTCCAAGTTACTATTAGCATATGATATCCCTACTTTCATGAATAATCTAAGATGGAACCTAATCTATAACTTATATTTTAGGATAGATTAATAGGATCTTTCTTTATAAAATTCTTGTAACTATCTGTATTTTGATCCAAGAACAAAAATCATCATAAAAATCAAAGAGTAGTTGAAGTGAGGTCAAGATCGTCACTGAAGTAAATTGGATTGTCATCTAGCCGAAAAAAGGTCAATACAAGATAAAGTCAATTAGTAATATGACAAATACTACTTCTATCAATCCGAATTTGGAGTACAAACTTATCTAGAAAGTTTGACGGACAAACTCTACCAACTTTCATCCTGATATGAGAACATACTTAGCATGTCAGCCAAAGTAAGTTCTAAAGTATTATTTTAATAGTGTCATACTTCCTTTACTATTCCCTCTGCATATAGAAGGATGAGTGGATTAATAAGTGTCTGCATCACTTCAAAGGTTGAAATGAAGAATACGAGTATGTGTGGATTAACAAATCAGACAAAGACACACAATAAAGTTGGCAAACAATATTTAATACAATGGTGGCTATAAAAGGTCATCATTGTCATACGTTGCAACTCACTCGCATTGAAAGAACTTCTGAGTGATAGTTTCTTAGACAAAATCGACATCACAATCTAAAGGACTATCAAAGTATTTCAGATCTGAAAGAGTACTCTTTTGTCATACTCTTTCGGTTGTTAGCAAAGTTGTCATAGATCAGATTGTTTAGGATCGAGTCTTACCTTACTAGCTTCCGCAACAAATTTGTAATTCTTATTTTAATACAAAATATATAATTAAAAGTGAAAATTTGTAGTGTTTGTATTTAACCCCCCTTCTACTACAAACGCATCATGTGTAAGTCATTACATTACAGGACCAACATATCCAATTACATATTAGAAGCAACAAGCATTGAATTTGGGAAATTATTGGAGCAATTCTCCAACAAAAAAAATAAATCTTATTCAGTACCAAACTGAATAACCTGAAACCGATTAAGCCAAACCTTATTTTGTTTGGTTACCAATTACTTTTTAAAAAGTTGAAATATGATTAACTAGAATCGAATAAAACGAAAACCATTTTAACCAACCGAATAACATTTCTAGGTTTATCTGATTTTACATTTTTATTTCACTGAATAAATTGTGTTTTTCGTCCCCGTGGTTTGTTGAAAAATACTATTTTATCCTTATATTTTTGAAATTATAATTCATTGTTGTTTTCGTCCTTATAATTTACAATTTGATATTGTTTTTGTTCCTCATACTTAAAGATAGGAAATTTTGACTCATGGACAAAAATAACAACGAATTACAAACAATAGAGAGAGGAAAAAAACAATTTCAAAACCACAAAAATAAAAGTTATAATATTTAAAAAATCATAAAAAAAAAACGTAATTTACTCCTATTTCATTCATATTTTTTTTATAATTAAGTAAACTCCAGTTTTGGTCCTTGTGGATTCATCAAAAAGTGAAAATCGTCCATGTGTTTCAATAAATCTAAAAACAGTCTCTAGACTATGCATTTGACTTAGAAATGGATCCTTTGCCCTAATGATTAGTAATGCCCAAAAACCAATCACATGTGATTGTAGTTTTGAGTTTTGTTTCATAAAATAAATAAAAGGCATACGAGAGGCGTCCATAAGCTTTCTGGCTCACTAGTAGGTGACGAGGGGGGAGTTAAGTTCTATAGCTATACAGGCGAGCGTACAACACTAAGCCTATTTTATTATGTATATACTATATTTTGTGTTTTAATTGTTCATAATAAATAACCTTAGAATAATGTATTCTAAATATCCCTAGTTAAATATTGTTTCGAGTTTAAGGTTGAAATAATATGATAATGACTAGCATGTGTAGGGATTCATATTCAGATATTGAATATGCATATAGGTACAAGAAGGAGACTTTGCGTACTGGACATGACTCTCTATGAGAACACTATATTGGATGTCGTGTGAGTGTCATAAGTGTTTCTCATGTGGTCAATATACAAGTAATTCCTTGACTTGAGAACATGGAGTTTGCTTGTGTGAGTAACGTATTTTGACATTTATTCTAAACATTTAACTGGGTGACATAATGACTGTTGGATATTTTATTATATTACATGGTAGAACTAGCATGTATCGAGATACGATTTTTCCCTCCTTTATGACGGGATGGTGTCTCTAGGCCCTTGATAAATGTATACTAGAGAAATGCATGTATGCTCAGATAATTGATATGAGATATCATGATTTGTTTTATCAGTATATTATGGTATCAAGAAACTAGAGATTGAAAATAACAAGAATGACACATTTAATGTCCCGTGTTCAATCTAGACATCAAGGACAAATGAATTAAATGCGTAAACTAAAATTGACTACAAAATGGTAATTTGTTGTATCATCGATTCTCGTCATTTGGGTGACGGGTGATGTATTGCTAGATACTGCTCATCGTTTAAACTATAAATACGAGATTTATATTTATTACCAACATGTCGAGAACCAATTGGGTCACATGCATTGAACAGATCTAAATAAGGAGTTTCAGTAAATCATGCAGTGCACCTATTTCAAATTGATCCTCCATTTATAAATTGTTTTGATCTAAATTGCTTCAACTTTACATATTTTGTGTAGATTATTGATAACAATTTTAGATCTGAGATCCAACAATTGGTATCAGAGCAAATTGATTATTCATAATCAAATTGATCAAATTTGCCAATTTCATCTTATTGAATCCATTTTATTTTATTTCAATTTCTAGATTTTTGTTATTCACTATTTTCATACTTTGTTTTCAAATTGTTCTAAAAAATTTCATTCAAATATGTGTTTGAATCTTTTTGTATTCAAATTCAATTTTGATTTTGCTCATATTCGATTCAACAAGTATATGTTCATTAGATCTGAAATAAGATGGTTGTTTGGAAGAAAAACCAAAACCAAATTGTTAAAAATTGATTATGCATACAAGGTGTTCGATAAATTGCTCATGAGAGATTTAGTTTCTTAGCAGGGGCGGACTCACGGAGCACCGAGTGGAGTCCCATGCACCCGCTCACTTGATTATTGCATGGGAAAAAAATTAGGCATCGTAAAGGTGCATTCCGCTTGATTTTTGGAGTTCCCTCAAATATTTTAAAACCAATTCTAAAACAAACAACTAAGTTGGGTGGAATGGTCAAAAGGTGATGAGATATAGCGCCTCTTTAGCCAGATGGTCCAGGTTCTATCCTATTGATAGCAAATTTATCTATTCATAATTTTTTATTTTAACTATTTTATCTTTTTCAATTTTAAATAGCTTTTGAAGACTCTATTAATTTTATCTTCATTCCTAAATTTGTCTCTACTTTTTCCCAATTAATCATATCCTGACATTCTATTGTAAATTATCATACTCTTAGTAATTAACTTTCCATGAAAATATGAGTTTTTTTTATTAGTTTGTTTGCATTTTGTAATTAGTTATTAATTTGATTATTGTTGAAATCTTATGTGCATAAGGAAACAAAATAAGATGCATAGTTAATTTTGATTTGCAAAACATCTTATTGAATACTAGGAGTTCTAGATGCATAATGAAACATAAATGAAAATTTTAGAAAAAAAAACATGGGACAATCAATATCAAATACATAATTGGGATATTTTTGAAATCAACCAAAAAACCAAATAAGTTCCCTATAACAATGGAAATCAATTAAAAACACATTAGGCAAAAGATGTATGTATTGTTTATTCAAAAGATCAAGGACGATTCAATTTGGAAAAATATGTCATCCCTGAAAATTGAAATAGACATAACTGGTTTTCTCTCAGATCTAACCAAGTCGACTTTTCCCTCCGATCAAAGCTACGACTTTACGTACCTTTGATCCACCTTAAAGGTGTAGCCGCTCAAAAAAATTCTGGGTTTGCCACTATTTCTTAACATGATATGATGAAGAATCAATTTTGATGTTAAGAACCGAAGTTTTGAAATAAAGACTTTGATTGTGATTGGTCGTGCAAAACGTGATTTAGTTTTATGGAGATTAATGAAAATCATGATGCTGATAGATTTGCATTGTTGTGCTGTAACTTTCATAGTTGACGTTTTTCCAGAATTTTCTTCAGACCTCTCTGAGATAAATAGTTAGCAAACAGTAAGCGTCTTTTTTATAGGTGTTTTTTTATCTCACTCATCACAACACCAATTGAAGAGATTCAAATTTTTCTGGATAGCTAACAATTGGATCCATAAGTTTTATGTTTTGAGTTTTCAGATATTCGAATTGTACAAGGGTCATATATATAGTTGAAATGGAATGTAGTGTGTTGAGGAAAAATTGTTATGCATCTAGTTAGATTTGCTTCATGATAGAAGATCTAGGGCCTCTGGTATAATGGTACAAAGCCTTTGGAATAAATATCTAGAGCCTCTGATGAGTTAAATTCCTTAGATCAGAAGATGCACTCAATCAGAAGCCAACACGTTGAATCAAAAGTTGTTTGACAGATATGCACGACTATGCTAGATCAATCATGTTTTATTCATATGAGTTTCTAGAAAAGGTGAATCCAGATTCCATGAATAGATAATAGACCTATCTAAACTATTTATGTTTTGAGGTTTGGCAAAATCTGGAGCCATCATGGTGTAAATTAGTGTCAAAGTTGGTATAACGTTGCTGGATAATAATCTTTGCTGATTTGAGTTTCAAAGACCATAGGTAGTTGTGCATTCATGTCTAGAGATATTGGTGGGCTCTGAAAAAACATACTAGAGATAGGGCTACCTCTAGAAAAGCCAACCAGAGAGGGCACATAGACTAGAAGATGATACGAAGCTGGAATGTATTATAGCATAAGTTGTTGACAGATTTGCAAAACTTTGGCATTTTTTATCGTCTCACTCGTATGAGCACCAATAAATGTGAGATTGAGTTATCTAGAAATATAACACACTGATCTAAAATGTTTCTATTTTGAGTTTTTTTTCAAATCCAGATAGTTCTTAGTCAAGCATCGTAGTGCAATGGTGCTGGACAGTAGCCTTCTTTGTTGTCAAAAGACATTTTGGAAATGATGGGTTGTATTGTGGCTTGAACTAAGACACGTCCAACTCCAGAATGTTTTTCTTAATGCTTACATCAGATGCTTTCTTTGGAGTCCACAATTGCCACGGCTTCAGTTCATCGCATTTTTGGACCTGTTCTTCATTAGAAAACGCTTCTGAACAACAAAGGATCCAGAAGCACAATTTAGAACCAACACTTCATCATAGATAGATTCATGCAACCATAAATAGGTTGTTGAAATTTTGTTAAGGATCAAAAAACTTGCAAGTCTAATTCTCATCCTTTGATCTCACATCGGGGCTATAAGAGTTACACACTTGGTGCTTTCAAGGTCTACTATTGGAGCATATATTTTTGGTTGATACTCATTCTAGGTTCCTCATTTTTGGAATATTTTTTCTCAATAGTCCGGAGCCTCTGAATATTTCGAGTGTTACATGATTATTTTTTGGATCATGTCGAGGGGGAGCTTGGAATATTAAAAATCTTTCAAATCCAGACCCTCTCTGAAGATTCCAAGCCTTAAAGGTCAGTGGTAGCAAACTTTCAATGCTAGAGGCTCTGATCTCTTCTAGACTCACATCCTAGAGATAGTGCTACTTCTGGAGTTGAATGTCAAAGGGTTCCAAGACTTAAAAGAGTTTTTATTGGAATGATGTGCTACATCGGTGGGGAGCTATGTGTTGTCATATCTAAGGGGAGCTCCAAATATTAAAAGTAAAATGGGAAGATGATTTGTGATGTAAAAGTGGTTTTCATTTTATAATTTTCCTTTTAACACTTTGGGGGAGATTGTTAGTTCAAATTTTAGTATTAAAAGCGTGAAAAGAAAAACTTGAACATAAAATAGGAAAATCACTATTTCTTGCATTTTCCTATAAATAGGAGTCCACTTCCCCATTTTGTAATTTGTGAATGTGAGTTGTTTTTATAAACATTCCATCTCCAAATCCACCATATCATTTCCAATCCTTGTAAGATTTATGGTCACAATTAATCATATGACTACAAATCTATCTTCATATTGATTAATTGTTCTTCAATTTATAAACTGTTTTGATATAAATTGCTTCCACTTCATATATTTTGTTTTAATTATTGATTCAATTTGAGATCTGGGATTCAACAATGGTATTAAAATGTTTTGAGGAAAGGGTGTGGGTCCCCAAGTTGGGCGATGAGCGAGAGAGAGTATTGAATGAAGCCCATAAGTCACGATACTTAATTCACCCATATACAAACAAGATGTACAAAAGACCTCCGTCAGTTCTATTGGTGGATATAATGAAGAAAAATACCGTGTATTATGTCGGGAGATGTTTAACTTGCTTGTAGGTTAAAATGAAGCACCAACAATCGTATGGGAAGTTGCAATCTTTGGATATCCCTATGTGAAAATGGGATCACATTACAATGGAGTTGTAACTAAGCTTCCTAGAACCCCCATGAGGTATGATGCAATTGGGGTGATCGTAGATCAACTAACTAAATCAACGCACTTCTTACCCATTAAGGAGACGTATCTATTGGAGAAGCTGGTAAAATTTTATATAAGTGAGATTGTATCTAGGCACGGAGTACTGCTATCTATTGTTTGGGATCAAGGTAGTTGTTTTACTTCATCATTTTCGAAGAGTTTTCAACACGAAACAGAGACCCAAATAAAGTTGAGCACTGCGTACCACCCTCAGATCGATGACCAAAGTAAGAGAACTATTTAACATGGTCATATTTTCACATACACAAAACTTTTCATGCACTACATGTAAAATACATATTTTTATGAGAAAATGCATTATAAACATAATCTTATCTTGTTCAATACAAACTTGTCAAAACATCATTTCAAAACATTCATCATTCATTAAAACGTTTATATAGCATTATATGTCATAATATACTCATCTTGATTGCTTAACTACAATGCTTATTAACCACCCTAAATTGGATGCAATTCTCTAAGTATTTTTGTGTTTGTTTTATGAAATGAAACATATATGTCTATTTATAGTGTATAGCAAGCTTGAGATCTGAATTGGATGAGGTGATGCAGGGGCGGCATCAACATCACCGCCTTAAATTTGTTCTCTCTTCATGCCTACATTAACCAATATATATATATATATATATATATATATATATGTATATATATACATATATATAATATTTTTATTTTTTTATATACTATTGTATTTATGGAGTATAACTTGGTATACGTAACCCCGAGTCTCAATACTAAGATATATTTAGAATCTACTCGATAATGCTTACCTATAGACATGCTATTCTTACTTTTCTGATAAATTAATTTATTTTGGTAGTCGAGAAGCATTTTGATCTTTTTTACATTTATGGTATCTATATTTTTCAACGTACTCAAATATGAAATTTAGTATCTACTTGATATTTCCATAATCTATAGATGACCCATTACTATCATTTCGCTTAAGGACCATAAGATAAAAACTTTATTCTTTTTCGAATCGGAAAACATCATTACAATCTATGTAAACCGTCGAGTCCAAATACATATATGTATTGTGTGTGTGTGTGTCTATATATATAGACTTGGGATCATGTGAGACCAAGGGTTTTTCGTGAGACCCGTAAGACCAATTCTCAACCATTGGATTAGATCTACAATCTGATAATCTGAACATTCATAAACGACACGATACTTCTCAATAATCACAAAATTGCCACCGTACAACTTTAGACCATTAGATCATTAGTTTATAAAGTTGATCAATGAACATACAAAATCTTTGGTCTCACGTGAACCAACCCTATATATATATATATATATATATATATATATATATAATCATTACAATCCATATACCCATGTGAGGAATTATCACGTGCTTCATAGTAAAAAAACGCAAATGTTAAACAGATGAAAGACTATGATCACTTATTTACTTTGCAAATACTTACCAATTCTCAAATGAACCTTTCCTTTTATATATATATATATATATATATATATATATATATATTATAATTTTATTAATAAAAATAATTTCAATATATTTTAACATACTTTCATCTCCATAATTGATAATCAAATATATTTTTTTCTTCTGTGTTTCAAACAAAGATATTTTCTAAAAAAATTCGAATTATCTTCTTTTCAGTGATATCAATATTTGATATTAAAATCTTAACTTTTTTGTATCTGATATAACTATCTCCATACAAGATAAAATATCTTAATTTTTTTCTTGAAGAGAAAGGGACGACTACCGGGCTTCGACATTGCCATCACCTGGTCGGGCGTCGTTCACATCATTAACGACAAATTTGTTACAATCATTGTTAATAGTATCCATGAGAAACGAGGGCATGCTATAAAATAGACATTATAAATTAGACGACATGCATGTCTAGCCATTAAATGAGTTGGGCCATTCGCAAGACGGTTGATTCAATGAACGGATATGTAATCGTTCGAATTTAGAATGCGTCTAATATCCTTGATGATATCACCAAATTCCGAGTTGCCGACGTTCATGGCGTAGATCGCTTCCACAAGAACCTTGGCGTCGGTTTCAATGATGATATGACTATCGTATCGGCTGTACATCCAACGGAGTACTTTAGGAATAACAATGGCTTCACATCCCTAGTGGATAGGAGAAAGTTGCAAGGAGAGGCGAGAGCCGATATGATGGCACCAGAGTTGTCGCGAAGGATGACATCAACACTTGCTTTAGACTCCGAGTCAAAAATCGCGGCATCCACATTATACTTAATAAACCTACGTCGAGGCGGGTGCCAAGCAGAGTAGAAGGTTTGCTTGAGGAGTCTAGGCGGTTGCATTTTTGGGTTCTTTGAACTGATTTAATCGGATAAGAAATGTATAGCGCGGTACACCACCAAATAAGGGCCGTGAGGTCCACTGTTCTAAATCATCTCGTTATCGTGGTATCAAATACTCCATAAAATCATGAGGAAAAGATCTCGGGATTAGGCGAAGTTTCTGAGGAAGTATTTAAACATAAGCTCACGAAAGGAATTGGACAAGGAAGTTAGTTCCTCAATTGAATCCCTAGACTCGCTTCGTGCCAAACTTGTCGAACCAAAGGGCAACCCACCAAAGCATGCCAAACATTTTCCTCATTAAGATTGCAAAGCGGGAAAATGGTCGAGATTGAAACTCCCCTCCCTTAAAGTGCGCACATAGTTGGTAAGACATTTCTAATGATGCACCAAGCGAGTTTTTTTACTTTGCACGGGATGTTGGCGTTCCAAAGTTTTTTGTTGATCCTCTCTCTCATTGATTTGATGATAATCCCTTTTTCCTATTTCGAAGTATTATGTTTCTGTTCTTTTAGTTCCAGCGATCATCACTGAGTCTGTTCAATGATCGCTGAAACATGTATTGTAAATCCTACAACGATAACGATACTTCAAGAAGACAAAACTCCCACCAAAGAACCTTCAGTGAAAGTCGAAGACTGAAACTGAAGATTAGCAACTGGCGCGTTCGTGATTTGAAGCGGCATTCAGTGATTACAACCTAGTCAACATATGTGTGAAGATTGCCCAAGCCTTAACGAATGTTGAAGAGACCTTTAGTGTTAATTCAACATCCAACGATCAAATGAAGCTTATTGTGAAATATTGTTTTTGTCTTGTCCTTCCAGACACAGAGAACAAACCCATACCCTTTCTGGAGTATAGTACAGTACAATACAGAGCTGACTAGTTGACTCTAGTACTCACCAACTCCACGAAAGGATGTCTGCTCACGAATAGGCAACTGTATTATTCACTGTAGCAAAGGACAAGCTTTCCTCCAAAAGCTTGACGCGTGTTCAAACCCTTCTAAATTGCATTTAATGCAAAGGGTATAAATAGATGAGTGATCTCTCCATGCAGAAGATATACAGACACACATGCATATTTGCATACATCTAAAAGAACACTTACGCTTATCTTCAAGCAAGTTAGAATCCTTCTCAAGTATTCTAAAAGTTCTTACCCAAAAAGAACATCTTTCTTTCTTTATCTTTCAACAATTCTTTTCTATTTTGCAAAGAATATCTGTGTGTAAACTTAGATTGTTTTAGACAAGTTATTTTTACCTTGTCTATTTCCGCATACAATCTACAAAAATATGTATTGATATTTCTTTATCAATATATATTTTTAAATTTAAAAGTTTTTTATGTTTGTATTCATCCCCTCCCCCTTTCTAAAAATTGTTCGTCTAGAACTCTTGTAGACCCAGCCGGGACTAACAAGTGGTATCAGAGCAGTGTTTTCTTCTCTTCTTTTTTAGCTATTTTTCTGCATTTTATTATCTCTCTTTCTAGATAATTTTACTGCATTCAAATGGCTTTGCAAAACACGAGCACAAACTTTCACGACAATGGCTCCCTTGCCAAACCTCCCCGGTTTATCAGTGACAACTTCAATCTCTGGAAGAATCGGATGTCTATCTTTTTGGAAGGTGTGGATCATGAAAAACCACACTATATAGAAAATGGGCCTTATGTTCCATATGCTATATCTCTTTCTGCTCCCGAAATAGCTACGACTGCCGTGATTCCTGAACGGCAGATTCCTATGCTCCCTCATCAGTGAAGTGAAGAAGACAAGAAGAAGGTAGCTATAGATACTCGTGCAAGATCTATAATAACTATGTCTCTTCCTGATGAGGTCTATCACTCTGTGAGAAAGCTTAGGACCTCGAAAACCATGCGGGACACTCTCTGTGTTCAATATGAAGGTACCTCTCAGGTACTAGAATCGAGAAAGATAAACTTAGTAAGACAATATGAAAGCTTTCTCCGTGGAATAAATGAAACATTGTCTAAAGTACATCAAAGGTTTAATTGTCTTCTAATTGATTTGAGGACAATTGGTAGAGAATATTCCAACTCTGAAACTTTAACGAAGTTTTTGGAATGTTTACCAGAATCTTGGGATACATATTCTATGTGTCTCAAGATGTCCAACGACATGTCCTCCCTCTCTCTCAACTCTTTATATGGGGACTGCTCAATCACAAGCAGTCTCGACAACTGAAGATGAATCTAATCAAGGATTCCAGAGATATGAAAAGCTCTCCGCTAGCTTTGATCTCTGAAGTTTCTTCTTCTTCTTCTTCTTCTTCTTCTTCTTCTTCTTCTTCTTCTTCTTCTTCTTCTTCTTCTTCTTCNTCTTCTTCTTCTTCTTCTTCTTCTTCTTCTTCTTCTTCTTCTTCTTCTTCTTCTTCTTCTTCTTCTTCTTCTTCTTCTTCTTCTTCTTCTTCTATAACAGAGTTAGACTCTACTCACTTTCAGGATCTGTCAGAGTCTAACCTTGCAGACTTTGATGAATCTCTGATGCTTCTAACTAATTCGTTTAGAAGGTTCACCAGGAAAAGTAATTTCTGCAGGTCTCCCACGTTGACCATTAAGAAAAAGACAAAGTCAGATACTGTTGAGAAGGCTTCAGCAGTCTGCTACAATTGTCACCATAAGGGTCACTTTGCAGGTGAGTGCATGTCAAAGAAGGTTGCGATGCCATCTTCGAAAACCCCTTCCTTCTTCAGAACTAAAGATGATAAATACTTGAAGCTGAAGGAGAAATATAAGAAGATGAAGAGTTCCCAGCGAAAGGCCAAAGGTCTTGTCACTGAAGAGCATGACTGGGTTGATTCGTTTGATGAATCATCCTCTGATGAAGAAGACACGACATATCTTTGCTTGATGTCCAAAGATGTCAAGGAAGAAATTTCTAAGACGTCAACTTCCCTTGATCCCTCATCATCCTCTCCTGCTCAGGTATGTCTCCTGAATGAACCCTCTTCTTTTTCTTCTTCTAGCCTATCAACGTTAGAGACGTTAACGGTTGACCTTTACAATGCCCTGAATGGAAAATCTAAAGCAGAAATGATTAATCTTGATCTTCAAGAACAGTTGAAGATTTGTCATTCCAAGATCAAAGAATTGACTAAGATCGAAGAAGATCTTAAAGATCATATCATTGTAAACCAGACTATCACTATTGAACGCGAATATGCTATTGCTGAGCATGAGCAAGCAATTGCTGAACTCAGGGCTGAAAAGGCTACCATTGAAGGATGTGCAAAGCTTCTGTCAAAGCCTCTGAGATCATTAACGCTCAGATCTCTGCCGAGATACAGACTGGTCAAGGCTTCTCTTATGATCAGAAAGATAGTGTCATAGACAGGTCCATGCTCAAGTTTGGTACTTTCGTTCTTCTATTCCTAACACTTCTTCCTCCCAGTCTTCTTTTACTGAGATTTATCTTGAAGGAAATCCTTCGAGTTCAGGTTACAAAGACAAAGGTAAATCCATTGTTACAACACTTCTTTTACTGAGATTTATCTCAAGGTGAATGTTTCACCTAAGGACTCCAAATCCTCAAAAGTTCCTCCTAGAACAAATAAGAAGGGAATCCTTGGAGCTTGTCCTTTTTCTTCTCTGGTACTTCTTGGCTCTAAAGCCAGCTTCAGCTAATAGAAGTGTAGACACTGTGGTGAAACTACACATATAGCCAGTCAGTGTCCTTTTGCCGCCAAGGCTGGTCCCCCAACTAAGGGCAAGAAAGTAGCCAAGGCTGAGAAATCTACCAAGGCGAAATCTACCACTAAGTTGTTAAAACAACTAAGGTGAAGAAATCTACTGGAGCCTCCTCTTCAGGGTCAGTGAAAACAACTAATGACACTAAGTCTTCAACGTCAGGTGTTGTTGTTCTTTCTACCACTGAAGCCTCTTCATAAGGCTCAGTGAAGATACCTACTGACTCTATTTCATTAGCGTCAGACGTTGTTCCTAATCCCACTGAAGCCTCTTCTTCCGATTCAGTGAAACCTTCTACTGACACTAATTCTTTAGTTTCAGTGGATGTTGCTTCTATCATTGTTGAACCAAATAGAATGGGTACCAAAGCATTTTTAAATTGTTCCCTTGTGAAGGAAGTCAAAGGCATTTGGTATCTCGATAGTGGATACTCAAGACATATGACTGGAGACAAATCCTTGCTTATCGACTACAAGGATGAAAGAGGCCCTTCCGTGACCTTTGGAGGAAATGAAAAAGGATATACCAAAGGTTTTGGTGCATTAACCAACAGTGCAACCACTTTCAGGCGTGTTGCATATGTTGAAGGACTGAAGCACAACCTACTCAGCATCAGTCAGCTATGTGATAAAGTTTTCAAAGTGAAATTCTCTAAGAATTTATGTTATGTCTATGACAAGGATGATAAGGTTGCTGTAACCGGTTCTCGTATAGAGAATGTCTACATCATCAACATGGATTCTCCTCTCATTGAGAATAGTTGTTTTCTCTCTAAAGCTTCGTCAGATATCAATTGGTTATGGCACAAACGACTTTCTCATCTTAACTTCAAGACACTTAGTGAGTTGTCTAGAAATGATCTCGTCACTGGTCTTCCTCAACACACCTTTGCAAAGGAATCTCTTTGCTCAACATGTGAAAAAAGAAAACAGACAAGAGCTAGCTTCAATTCTAAGCAAATCTCTTCAGTGACATCTCCACTTCTGCTATTGCACATGGATCTCTTTGGTCCGGTGAACGTGCAATCTATTGCTAGAAAGAAGTATACACTCGTCATTGTTGATGAGTACTCTAGGTACACTTGGGTCTTCTTTCTCAGATACAAAAGTGCAGCATCTGAAGAAATAAAATCGTTCATCAAAAAAATAGAAGTACTTAATAATATTAAAGTACGATCTATCAGAAGTGACCATGGAATTGAATTAAAAAACAGTACTATGGATAATTTCTTTGAGGATAAGGGAATCTCTCATAACTTCTCTTCTATGAGAACTCCTCAGCAAAATGGGGCCGCTGAAAGGAGAAATCAAACAATCATTGAGGCTGCTCGATCAATGGTCAGCGAATCTCATCTTCCCACTCATTTCTGAGCTGAAGTTGTCAACACCGCTTGTTTCACTCAAAACCGGTCGCTAATAGTTAAGAGGTTCACGAAGACAGCTTACTAGCTCTTCCATAGTAGAAAGCCCTCTCTCAGCGTTCTACATATCTTTGGTTACACGTGTTATATTCTCAATAATCGTGATCAACTAGGAAAGTTCGATCCCAAAGCTGATGAAGGAATATTTCTTGGATATTCTTCAGTATCTAAAGCCTTCAGAGTATTCAACAAACGTCGACAGACAATAGAAGAAACTATTCATGTCACATTTGACGAATCTCGATCAGCTAATTCTAAACCCATCATTAATGATTACGAAGAATTAGAAAATTGGATGTTTGCTCATGCTGGACAACCTGAAGCTTCCTTCAGCAATTCACCTAATGCTGATTCTCCAGAAGCTGATGATGATCCACTTATCATTCCAGTTGCAGCTAATAACCAAAACTAGTCTTTTTAAGAGATCGTTGTAGTGCCCATTAGTTGCGTTCCTCCTTCTACTTCAAGCACTGATCAATCAGTGAATGAAATGCCCTCAGCATCTGAATCTTTATCAGTCACTGAATCTGAGGCTCCTTTAGCAATTTTCCTTATTGCTGAAGAATCTGCAGCTGAAGCCTCATCTTCTGTTCCTGAACATCTATGCTCAGATGATAATACTCTACCAGCTCAACGATGGACAAAAGACCATCCTATTCATTAAATTCTTGGTGATCCAAGTGCAGGTATTCAGACTCGTCGAGGTCTAGGTAATATTTATCTCTTTGTCAACATCCTTTCCTTAGTTGAACCCAAGAAAATCAATGATGCTATCTCAGACCCTAGTTGGGTCATTGGCATGCAAGAGAAGCTTATTGAGTTTGATAGGAACAAAGTCCGGCACCTTGTCCCACGTCCATCTGACAAAAATGTGATAGGCACTAAATGGGTTTATCGTAACAAGTTTGAAGAAGAAGGTGTGGTAACTTGTAACAAGCCCCGTCTTGTTTCTCAGGGTTATAGACAAGAAGAAGGAATCGATTATGATGAAACCTTCGAACTAGTGGCTAGACTCGAAGCTGTTCGACTTTTTCTAGCCTTTGTTGCCCATAAAGACTTTAAAGTCTACCAAATGGATGTAAAGAGTGCTTTCCTAAACGGAAAAATCCAAGAGGAGGTTTATGTTGAACAACCTCCAGGGTTTCTTGACCTTAAGTATCCAAACCATGTCTATCGTTTGGATAAAGCTCTTTGCGGGTTAAAACAGGCTCCCCGTGCCTAGTATGATACCCTCTCCTCGTTTCTCATCTCTGAGAAATTCGTCCATGGAAAGATTGACCAGACCTTATTTCTTAGGAAAGTTAAAGGTCATATCATTCTAGTCCAAATATATGTCGATGATGTTATTTTTGCTTCCACTAATCTCCCTCTTTATGTTTTTGGTTCGCTAATCGCATGAAGAAAGAATACCAGATGAGTATGATGGGAGAACTAACCTTCTTTTTAGATATCCAGATCAAGCAATCAGATAAAAGTATCTTTATCGGTCAGAGTAAGTATGTCCGTGATATGCTGAAAAAGTTTGATCTCTCTAACAACTCATCTATAAAAACTCCTATGGCTCCTCCTCTTTCTCTCAACAAGGATCCAAATGGAAAGCCTTTAAACGTAATTGTTTATAGAGGAATGATCAGCTCCCTGTTGTATCTTACAGCTAGTCGACCAGATATCATGTATTCTACTTGTTTATGTGCACGATATCAATCTGAACCTAAGAAATTCCATCTGATTGCTGTAAAACGCATTTTCATATACCTGAAAGGAACTCCTAACTTGGGTCTCTGGTACCCTAAGGGTTCAGTTTTTGATCTAATATGTTACTCGGATAGTGATTTTGCAGGTTGCAATATTGATAGGAAAAGCACCATTGGAGACTGTCAGCTTCTAGGTGGAAAGTTGGTGAGCTGGACAAGTAAAAAATCAAAACTCAGTGTCCACATCTACCGCTAAAGCTGAATAAGTTGCTACTGGAAGTTGCTGTGCCCAAATCCTTTGGATGAAAAACTAGCTTAACGACTACGATCTTCAGTTTTCAAAGATTCCTATCTATTGTGATAGCACTTGTGATATTGCGATTGCAACAACCCTGTTCTTCACTTCAAGACCAAACATATTGAGATCAGATATCGTTTTATCAGAGATGATGTTATGAATGGTAATATTGAACTTTACTTTATTCCCACTGTATACCAACTCGCTGACCTTTTCACAAAGCCTCTTGATGAGACAAGATTTAACATCTTCATCAGTGAACTTGGAATACTAAACGCTGAAAATTAATTTCTTCCAGCTATACGCATTAATCAGTAAGTGAAATGATTTAGTGCTCTCATTCTATCACTGAACTCTTGAGTAAATATATATCTTCTCTCTAAGGTATGTATACTCGCTCTTCTTCTTTAAAACTTTACTAAAGCTTTTATTCTTCAGTGATCAAAATGTTTTAAAAGTTTGTTTCAGTGACTCTTTCTATCGCTGAACATTTTAAGTAAGTATATACTTATCTTTTCTTAAAATCAAAATGATCATTAAACCTTTCTTCTTTCAGTGATTCAAAAGTTTTTAAAATATAGTTCCAGTGTTTCTCTTATCACTGAATCTTTTATGGAAATATATCCCTATAAGATATTTTCCTTTCTTAAAACAAAACCATCACTGAAGCTTTTCTTCTTCATTGATCAAATGTTTTAAAAGGTCTTTTCATTCAATGATTCTTCTTATCACTGAACGTTTTCTAAACCCTTTCATATTGTTCAGAAAGTGGCTCTTGAATTTCTTAAAACCTTTTCATTTTAAAAGAAATAGATAATGAACCGTTTTTATGACGACATTTTCTTTTACCATTACGATTTTGTTTTGAGACGTATGTAAAAATCTGACACACGCGACTCCTCAACATACCATCCAATCGTGGATGAGAACGTGCTACTTTTTCATCATTGCACATCCTTAAAAGTCGTATTTTCCTCTCTCATCATTCTATTTCTATCTTCTCCTACCTATAAATATGAGACTTCTCTCATTTTTCCTTACGCTTTCAAAATCTATTGACGAACCTTTGACAAAACAGATTTGCAAGCAAGAACTAAGAACTAAGAACGCTCAAAACCCTTCGAGCTTTTCTCCTAAATCTCTACGGTCAATATTCTTTCTTTTATCTTTTGATATGTTCTTCTTCTTCTTCTTCTATGAAACTGTTGTTTGTTTACTTAAGAGCTTGTTCTCTTAAAATACAAACATTAAGATTATCAAAACATTCTCTTACTTGGTTATAATCTAAAGTTTCAAAAAACTTGTTCTTCTTGAAAAACCCTAATATTTTCTTTGTGGATTTTTCAAAAGAAATTTTATTGTTCTAAAACTTAAAAGCTCACATCATAATCTTGGACTATTAATAAAACTGTTATTTATTGTTTCTTACCTATAACAGAAAATGGCTGCCCAAAACGTGAACTTCTTCATCGAAGACGTGTCCTTCAAGGAAAACAATCATGTGGCCTTGTTGGACATCCCTGCGAACAAATCCTACTACGAGGAAGCTGCTACCTTCATCAAGAACTCGCCCATCTCCTAGGCTCTCACCCATGAACCTGTCATCGTGAAGGAAGCTTTTCAACAGTTCTGGCTGACTACTGAATGTTTTCGAGACACTGACAGGCACGGTCAACAGGTGGAGAAAATCTCCTTCACATTCAATCGCATGACCGTCAGCTTTGGTGTTACAATGCTAAGGCACGCGCTTCTCTTTCCCAAGGGTCCCTTCGTCAGTGATCCTTTAATTGAAATCATCATCGCCTGCTTTGATGATATTGGCTATGCCTGGCCAACAAAGAAAGACTCCAGCGAACTCCTCAAATCACTGTCGAAGATCGAGAAGAACCGCATGTCTGCGGTGTGGTAGTACTTGTTCTCCCAATTCATTAAGTATATGGAAGGCAAAACTGGCGAAGCCTCCAGGGTCGCGCTCAATATTGGTGTTTCTGTTATACGCCAGCGCCCACTCAACTACGCAGTTGTGATCTTCGAGGACCTGACGCTGAAGCGGAACAAACGGCAGAGGGAGAAGGTAGTACCATACACCAGGTTTCTCTCCATGGTGTTCGCCAAGATCTTTGATGACAAGTACTCCAAGGAAGGTAATCTTCCTATCTGTAATTTTGGATCCAGGATTCGGATCATAAGTTAAGAAATAAAGACATTGCACTCTCTGCTATTGTGCAACCTCTTTCTTTATTTTCTCCTTCTTCTCCTTCTTAGGTGGTAAAGACTAAGGAAAACCCCCCGAAGTCTATCCCAACCACCACCACCACCACCTTTTCTTCCAAACGTTCCTCCTCTCAACTCACTCTTGGTTCTCCATCGAAGGCCAAGAAAGCCAAAAAGGGGATACCCATGTCTCTGGCAGTGACCTCTTAAAAGGTTTCAGCTATTGAAACTCGCCTTACCCCCGAGGCACCTTTAGTTTCATCCCTTCCAACCTCGTCAGTGATTTCTACAATCACTGTCGTACCTATGGATCCGATCCCAACCGTCTCAGTGACCCAAATCACTGATGGTGAGAATATCAACATCGCCAGTGCTGAACACTCTCGTCCTTTAGTCTCAAGTCATTTTATCCTCTCCTCCTTCCTTGGTCTCGACATGTGCTTATGAGTCATCAACGTCTATCCTCCCTGATGATGAAGCACCCACCACAGTACCTAAGATTGCTCCTCTCGAGGTATTTAAGCATATAGTCGCCTATCCTCTCAAAGGCAAACTGGAGCGAACCAGCATCAATCCTTTAGATGGTGCTGATGAACCCTCAGGTACTCTACCATCATACCCTTTCATTTCTTCTAACCCCGAGCTATCTTATGCTCAACCTTGTTCCTTTTCAGGTCCTTGTGAAGAGACGCCAGCCGTGGAAGAAGATTACAACATGGCTAACGACGTCAAGCTCCTTTTCCCCGCTATGGAGACTGTCCTTACCAAAATGGAAGAAGTCCATAAGGGCATGCCTCTCAGGTACGAAGTCTCTGCTGACCTTTCAGCTGTCAAGACTGAAGTTAAAGAGGTCAAGGAACAACTCTCGTCCATGCAAGAAGCTATGCGTGCCAACGTTGAGGCCATTTTTACTTTAAACAGCAAGGCTGATGAAGCAAATGCCCATCTCGCCAGGCATACGGCGTTGATGTAGCAGATCCTGCAAATCCTCTAGTGACTAGTACCAGCACCTGCGCTGTCCTTCACCGCAAAAAATCGCCTCCAGCTCGATCAGACTCTTGAGTGCAGTCATTTTCAAGCTCGAGCACTGATAAAGCTTGAACAAATGGTGGAGATTCAGACAAGAACTCTTGACAATTTCTTTGAGTATCATGCTGATCTCAAAGAGGGAGAGACAAAGTTAAAAGCTGCTGTTATCGCAACAACTCATACTGAAGCTGAAGCTCCTAGAGCGACAATTAATGAAGTTGAGGTTGCTGATGAAAATCCAACTTCCTATAAAGCTCCTGTAGCTAAGGTTGTTGATGAAACCGTCAGAGTTGGTGCTGAATCTCTTGAGGAAGACCTTCCTATCACCAATGCAATTAATGTTGATGATATGGAAGATGATGATGAAGATGATGACGATGAAGATGGTGTTTCTCCCAACCTTCCTGATGCTGGAAAGGACTTGGTAACATGATGATGAAGACGACGATGATGACGACTTCACCATTCAGTACCGAAAACCTGCTAGTGCCATGAAAGACGTTTCTCTCAGGGATTCTGCATCCTAGGGAGAGAAAAATAAGGAAACCTCGAAGAAAAATCGGAACACCAAGTCGAAAAACAAAGGTGTTGCAGAAGAAGGAAACCTCAAGGTACTTTTCCAACCTCTTGAGCCCTTAAGTACTGAGTCCTCCAGATTTTGCACCATTACTTCTCTTTGTCAACTCTCCATCCCCTCTACTTCCTGCGGTCGGATAGAGGAATGGGTACTTGAAAACCCGACCTCCAACATTCCCACCAACCAACATATGTCTCAGCTAAAAGAGTCACTCAACCAAACTAGAGTAAAAATCCCTCTTCGTACCTCTAGTTGTGGTGAGTTCGACTTCCTGTCTGAAGCTGAAAGTCTCAAGGACTCAAGGCTGAGGAAGAACTCAGACTTCAACGACAATAGACTGAGGACAACTTAAAGATGGCCAAGTCTCTTGCTGCTAAAGTTCTTCCAAAGAAGATGTCTAAAGAGATGGTGAATGTTGTCAAGGCCCAGGATAAGCTACTTTCTATTGCAGAATCTGAGCACGAGAAAGCGATGAAGCTGGTTGACTGAGACAGAAAATGGAGTGAAGAACATTTACACAAGAAAATCAGTCCTCACCCTATTTCAAACGTCACTATCACCTGACGGATGAAAGACGGTGGAGTTCTAGTCTCAATGCTCATCACCAGAGACAATCTTGATGCTGTCACGGAGTACCCTTCCTACCTTGGTCAATATGGCTATAGTGAATGGTTGGAGATCCGCCAAGTCATTCAGCACTTTAAGTCAAGGCACAAGCCGATTATTGAAGACATCATCAGTGAACTGATAAAGAATATGTCAAAATATGTCGTTGTACCTGAAAAGCCATCACTGAAGAAAGGTGGACGAAGAAGACCTTGAAGTCCTAATGACGGACCAACCTTGAGGAATGAACATGAAACAAAGTTCTGCTTAGACGAAGTTCTGAAGGCTTCGAAGAAGTCATACATCTCTATGTTGAACCTCTCCTTGCCAGAGAAGGGTCCTTACATACCCAACACTATGCACCTCAAGCCTAAGTTAGGATTTATTTTCCTTGACTATGAAGGCGAACACAGCTTTTAGAGAGTGTTTAAGCTACATCTATGTCCAATGGAACATCTCAAATATATCAGATTTTGGCTGGACGATGATATATATTGTGAAATGATGGACCGCAAAATTAGAAGGGAATTCCTACATCGAAAGGAGCTTAGAGAAGAAGTACCTGACTACATCAACCTGAGCAACTTATATTGGTTATAAAATTCTGTCTTGTAACTTTGTCTTTCACTGTATGTCTTTTGTATCTATGTTTTTACTTTCAGTGTACAACTTATATTTTGTAAGTCTAGAAATGTACTGACTGAAACACTAGTAATTTTTCCTTTGAATGAATATAAGTATTTCATCAACATCACTTAAAAAGATCCCTAAAAAGAGTAATAGGGACACATGTTTATGAGTTCCAGTATTCTCTTACAGTCACTGACAATCACTAAGTTAGTGAGAATGCTTTCAGTTTCAGTTTTAGTTTCCTTTCTTGTACTTTATCTTAAACTTGTAACTTAAGAAAACTTATTAAGTAAAAACTGATTCATTGAAAAAGATCCCAAAATAGTTAAAAGGGACATGTACTTTATATATAACTTTTCCTTACCATTATTTGATAAGGCAACTTTCTTTATGTTGCTTTGTTATCATCAAATAGGGGGAGATTGTTGATCCTCTCTCTCATTGATTTGATGATAATCTCTTTTTCCTATTTCGAAGTATTATGTTTATGTTTTTTCAGTTTCAACGATCATCACTGAGTCTGTTCAGTGATCGCTGAAACATGTATAATAAATCCTATAGCAACATCGATACTTGAAGAAGACAAAACTCACACCAAAGAACCTTCAATGAAAGTCGAAGACTGAAACTAGAGATTAGCGACTGGCGCGTTCGTGATCTGAAGCGGCATTCAGTGATTACAACCTGATCAACATATGTGTGAAGACTGCCCAAGCCTCAGCGAATGCTGAAGAGAGCTTTAGTGTTATTCCAGCATTCAACGATCAAATGAAGCTTGTTGTGCAAGATTGTTTTTGTCTTGTCCTTCCACACAGAGAGGACAAACCCATACCCTTTCTAGAGTATAGTACAGTACAGAACCGACTAGTTGACTCTAGTACCATCCAACTCCACGAAAGGATGTCTGCTCATGAATAGGCAACTCTACTATTCACTGTAGCAAAGGACAAGCTTTCCTCCAAAAGCTTGATGCGTGTTCAAACCCTTCTGAATTGCATTTAATGCAATAGATATAAATAGATGAATGCTCTCTCAATACAAGAGATATACAGACACACACGCATATTTGAGAGCATCTAAAAGAACACTTACGCTTATCTTCAAGCAAGTTAGAATCCCTCTCAAGTATTCTAAAAGTTCTTACCCAAGAAGAACATCTTTCTTTCTTTATCTKTCARCAAWTCTTTTCTATTTTKMTAAGWRYATCTRTGTGTAAACTTAGATTGTTTTAGATAGGTTATTTTTACCTTGTCTATTTCCGCATACAATCTACAAAAATCTGTATTGATCTTTCTTTATCAATATATATTTTTAAATTTGAAAGTTTTTTGTGTTTATATTCATCCCCCCCTTTCTACAAACTGTTCATATAAAACTTTTGAAGACCCAGCCAGGACCAACACTTTTTYCAATCTCCATCAACAAAGAGATGATTTAGCGGGGCAATTAACTCTATGATAATATGATAGCTAGATTTAACAGAGTAAATTCCTT
>NC_037535.1:7199343-7225348 GCF_001531365.2 Cynara cardunculus var. scolymus
GTGAACGATCAATTGTTGGCGTCCATCTAAAACTCGAGTCGTCTTTAATCAATGGGTCTTTCCAAACATTGATAGCGTGACCGTTATTTTCCAACAAAACCCGCTTTGTTGGCGAGTTGCGAATACCAAATGCTCCTCCAGATGAAACTAGGAGCGTTTCCYAAATTGGCCGTCATGAAATCTCCATTCGGGTAATATTTGGCTTTAATGAGKCCCCCAACAAGGGAGGATGGCTTGAAAATGAGCCGCCAACCTTGTTTTSCAAGCATAGGAAGATTAAGCGTGGTAAAGTCACGAAAATCGAGGCCTCCAAATTTAATTAGGGCACAAAGCTTGTCCCAAGAGAGAAAGGAACACTAGGTAACGACTCCTATTGATCGTGTTGTGGATCCCAATAATTTGGGTAAAGGCATATATAAGGTCGAGAGTGAAGTTACTACTTCCCATTATGCATGATTTGGAATAATTGATGGCTTGACCGGATGCCTCCTTGTAAATCGTGAGCATGGATTTGAGATGGTGAATTTCATCTATCGAGGCCTTGCAAAAAAAGCTTCATCATCCGCAAAAAAGAGATGGGTTATAGGAGGGGCACCTTTAGCTGCTTAAAAACCGTGGATGTGGCAAGCCTTCTCCTCGTGATTCAAGTAAGCCGAAAGACCCCCCATACAGACAATGAAAAAATAGGGGGAAAGCGAGTCTCCTTGGCAGATGCCTCTTTTCGGAAAAGTAGGACCCACCATCTCGATTGATGAAATTTAGGGGTTTTGTAATAACACCGAATAAAAGATAATTGTGTGTTCTGTGTCGATCTATGTGTAGGAAATCTTCTTTGATTTCTAAGGTGCTCTATCAGAATTCTCGTCAAATCTGAAAGGTAAAATATCTAGACACTATATGGGTTGTTTAGATTTGTTTTGAATATCATTGGATACGGCTTAAGGGTTTCTTTCTGGAAAAGATTTCCAAAATAACATAACCTATCTAGGTACATGCTTGTACTACTAAGTGATACATGACATACCCAACAACCATCTTGCCACCAACTTACAAAATGATTATAAGTAGTTATCAAAGTACAATATTCGCACATAATAATTGGGGAATGCCTTTCATTTAAGTATCACAACACAATGTCCAAACAAAATCATCTAATGATTGACTTTTGGGCATTTACACTAACACCACCATACTTCTCCCTATGTCTATTGGATGATTTTGTTGATGGTCTTCACCGCCATAATGACTTTGATGACGCTTTCTTGAAGATTCACGAGAATCGTCTTTGATTTTTTTTCCTTTCAAAGTAGGCTTTGATTAGGGGTGATTTGGTTTGGTATTAGAGTGAATTACAAATTCGGCATGGTTTAGTTTTGAGATGTGGAAGAAGACCTTTCACTCGGAGATGGTGAGCAGAGAAGTCAAAGGTTTAGAGTTTAGCTTTCTTTAGTAATTAAACACACTTGTACATAGGCTTAAAAGGTCGTCCACTCAACTTTTAAATAAAAATATACAAAATGCCTGAATTGGCCCTCAACTAACGGATGTCTCCGTTAAGGGTGTTAGGTCAAAGGTAGAGGTACTCATAGGTTGAGTTGATCGGGTTGAAGACATTTGAACAATCCAATAAAATGCTTACGGTTTGAAAATTTTTAACCCAACCCAACCCAAACCGTACGTGTTGGTCGGGTTGATACTTTGGTACATTAAAATATTATTCTAACCTTAAATATGTTATTTCTCTATTCATAATTTTTTTTCATCATCAACCATTTGATACAACTTATCTATATTTCTTACGTATATCGCATTCAGTTAATTTTATCAATTTACATATATATGTTCACAGTTACTGAACATATATACGACTGAACTATATAGAGATGTGAATAGATTGAAAATATGTATATATGAAGAGCGTACATGATAGTGTAATTGTCTAATGTATATATTAATATTAGTATAAATTCGACAATCATATTAAATCCAAGAAATAAAAAGATACCGGGTTCATCAGATTGGGTTGAGTTCAAATAATAGTTACTCAATATCAACCCCAATACCTACGGTTTGAAAATTTCACAACTCGATTAGATATCGAGTTGCTTTAAGTTAAGTTATTCCACACTAGATTGAGTTGAGTTGATCGAGTTGATTGCGTTTTTGAACACCCTAGTCAAAGACCCATTTTAGAGTCAAAATAAATAATCTAATTAGATTTATTGGAATACATAGGGCCGATTTTGATATTTTCAATAAAACCACAGTCCACATGCCCAAAAGTGGAGTTTTCCCTAATGATAATAAAATTAATCAATATATAAAAAAAGGTAATGATAATTCGAGGAATGGATAAATTGATTTATTCATATGATTCTGAAAATATAACCATAATTACTAAATCTTTTTATTCACATGTGCATGTGAAAGGTTGAATGACAATTTAGTTTATCATTTCTTTTATTTATATCCCATTATTCGATTGCACCAAATTGCTTACGATGTCTTCAATAACATCCAACTCTTTGATACCCACATTATGAAAAAAGGAACTTTCAATTGGATTCCCATACTATTCTAAAGGTTTCTGTCTTCTTTTTATAAATTTAGAGAGATAAACTGTCTAATCATAAACATATCAGTTTTAGATGAATCTGATTTATAGCCTAAAAAATATAAGAATCAGAATAAACTTGATTCGTAGCATTTTCGATAGGCACAACACATTTTAGTCTCCTTTCACAGTTTAAGCATCATGCGAATGTCGAATCTGATTTTTTTTTCCAGAAGTGGCAAAATGGGCACGTCGGGCATATTGGATGCCTAATCAGGTTTAGCCAGTTGACTTGCAGATATTTTATGTCTTTTTTTTTAATTTTTTTTTGTAAATAATTAACATGTTAAACACAATTACAAAACTACATCAAACTTACATTTAATTTGCTTGAGGTATAGTTTATGAACTTTATTTACTGGTAATAAAATACCTAAAAATGTCATTTAACCTTGTTGGCTTAGGGGCCGTTTACCTAAATGCTTACTCGGTAAGTACTTATCATTAGAAGTCAACACTATAATTTATTTTACTAGGTAAGATTGTAGTACGTTAAAATGGTAGCATATGCAACAATTTACCTGGTAAACACTTACCCGGGTAAGAGTCGTCACACTCACTTACCGAGTAAGACTCTCCATCTTTATCATTGCTCTTACCGGGTAAGATTTTTGACCGTTGTCATGTTCATCAGATAAGGAAAATTACTCGCAGGTAAGCGTTTAGTAAACGACGCCTTAGTTCCATTGGTAATAAGCTTGTAATTTTGGGGATCATCCTTAATGTTCACCAGTTCGAGTCCTACAAGGTCACATAAGATTCTCCTGACTGTTCCTCGAATTTCCTGAGATTAGTCGACATCTGCACAAATTGACGAACACCTATAAAAAATACCATTTAACAAAATAAAATTCATATTATAAATATTTGCAAGGACTAGTTTATAAAATAAGTAAACTGTTGTTTAAATATTTTGGAAAATGAAATATTATAGTTTAAAGACAAACATAAATAAAATTTAAAATTTAAAATTCTGAATTTTTATAAAACCAAATTACATTAAAATAAAACGCTTATTTAGAAAATCATTTTAAAAAAGAAAGTATTAAATTTATTTTTTGTTTAAGATGTCTTACCAAAAGTTGATCGAGTAAAGAAAGATCAAGAATCTTAGGATGATTATGACCGTGAATCTTATCCGATAAGTGAAGGCGATGACTTTTACCCAGTTAGTATTTATCAGGTAAAAAACACACTTATAGTTTTCCAACAATCGTATGATATCATTTTGATGGTTGTGAATCTTATTATACATTTCGATAGCCAAATATTTTACCTGATAACATAAATGATAATGATGACTGCTATCCGATAAACGAGCCATCAGACAAATTACTTTGGTAGAATATGATGAAAATTTGAGGAAAAGGGTGTTTGTTTAGGTAAGGAAGAAGTCAAGTGTTATGGATATGGGAGCATCAAAATCATTGTTGATGTGCGTGTTATTCTTCCATTCAATATATACTTGGAATTTAAAGACAAAAAGGGCAAAGTGGGCATAAAGTGAAAAATGGGGGTTACCAAATGGTACCCTTTTAAAAGCAAAAGCTACCACCCGTGCTTCCTGCACGCATTCTCCCTTCCTCCCACCGTATCCCCCCCTATTTTTCTAATATTTCCTTTTCCAGGGGCATATTCGTCAATATAAACATTATACCCCTTTTTTTTTTCTTCCAAAAAAAAAAAAGTAAACGGTTTATAAGTAAGGAGTCGTTTATTTAAACGCTTATCCAGTAAGTGTTTATTGGATAATTTTCTTTTCCAAATGAACATGGTAAGGGTTTAGAATCTTACCCGGTTAGAACAGTAAAATGATGGAGAGTCTTACCTGGTAAAAGTAGTGAAAGGATGAAGAGTTTTACCCAATAAGTGAGAGTGAAGACTCTTACTTGGGTAAGTGTTTACCGGGTAAATTGTTGCGTACTTTATCGTTTTGATGCACTATAATTTTACTCAGAAAAATAAATCATAGTGTTGACTCCTATCGGTAAGTACTTACCGGGTAAACATTTGAGTAAAAGGCCCCTAAATCATGTTGGAACTAAGTAATGGTGTTATATTCGATTTATGAATAAAAGATTTTAGTTCGTGATTCGATTGTGCATATTTCCATTAAATAATTGTAATTTTCAAATAATAAGACATGAAAATGAAGGTAGAATGTCAAATTGAAAATGACATAATTAAAAATCTTTTACATTTGATTCGGTTTCAAAAAGATTTAGCTTTAAATGTCATCATCTTCCACTTGATTGGTTTTTGTGTGGCAAACGCGAGCATATGGTGAACAAAACTTGAGTAGAGCTCGTTCCTTCGATTATTCAAAGGTCACCTTTGGGACTCATATGACATGTATTCAAACACCATAAACTAACCGAGCCTATACCACCCGTTCAAGATAGCTTAGATTTTCCGACCCACTATGTTTTTGTCGTTTACAGAGCTTTTATTTTTAATTTCTCCCAAGGGGATTTATATTCAGCTTCATTTGAACGATTTTAGCCATAAACATACGTTATGGAAAAGAGGGTTTGCCCTACCCTCTAGATACCATGCCGATCCCACAACTATTTTTTTTGATTAACTTGGATATCCAACCCGCTATGCGAGCCGACTAATCCTAGGGCGACCACTTGCTTTGCAGATAGCCCGGAGTTACCGCATTTGAACCTCCGTGACCACAAGAGGATTTTTATTTCTCCTTGGATTTGAACCTGAGACCTCCTGATACTTTTGACCTTTGGAGCCAAGCTCAAACCAATTAGACACCACCCTTGTGGTTTATCCCACAACTATTATGGACGACATAAATGGTAGTGTCCTAGGTCAAAACGGATGGGGTTGGATTTGAACCCCAAACCATGTTATGAAATTTCCACCCCTTTTATCCTATGACAAGTAATTAGAGAATACAAACTAAGTAAAGAAGACGTCAATCAATACCTGAGCTTACATGAGTTTATATTAGTTCATAAGTCATAGTAGTATGAGCAAATACCAAAAGTCATCCAAAATTATAACCAAGTGATTCAATAAAACAACTGACAGACAAAATTTGTATATCTAATTATAATTGATTGGATTGGATTGTATCATATCTAATATTAGATGCGAACAAATGAACATCCCCCACACCCTCTCTCTCTCTAGCTTATCTAGAATAAAATAAATCACGACTTTGAAGATTTTTGGTTGATTTTGGGCTCCTATACATCGCATCAACCTGGGAGCATTAGCCGATATGGTACATCAATACATGTTCTATGAATATCATCTTAATTCAAGTCTTGTTCTGCCCTTAAATGGATAACTCAAAGCCCTACCTTGACCAATAAACTCTCGATGAAATAATTGTTTATAGTCACCATAGGTTTGGAAAAAGTAAGTCCTCCATTAGGGTGACAAAGGGACAAAGCAGTAAGCAAAAAACATTGAACCTTAGCTGACTTCAAGGACTTTGAAAGAGACTAAGAGATGGCTCATGGTGGGTCCAGACTAGGGGTGCTCAAAAACCCGAACAACCAGATCAACCCAACCCAACCCAACACGAAATAACCCAACCTGAAGCAACCCGATGTCTAATCGAGTTGTAAAATTGTCAAACCTTAGGTATTGAGTTGATATTGGGTTACTATTATTTGAACCCAACCCAACCCAACCCGATGAACCCGACATCCTTTTATTTCTTGGATCTAGAATTTCTATTAATATATATATTAGACAATTACACTATCATGTATGCTTTTCATATATCTATATAACTTATTCAGTAACTGTGAACATATTATGTAAATTGAGAAAATTAATTGAATGTGATATAAGTAAGACATATGAATAAGTTGTATCAAATGGTTGATGATGAAAAAGAAATTATGAGTAGAGAAATAACATATTCAAGGTTAGAAAAATATTTAATATACCAACCCGACCAACCCGTACGGTTTAGGTTGGGTTGGGTTAAGATTTTTTTTCCAAACCACAAATATTGGGTTGAGTTGTTAAATGTCCTCAATCCGATCAATCCAACCCATGAACACCCATAGTCCAGACAACGTCCTAGGTGTAGGGGAGGTCAGAGTCCAACAGAATCTATACTTTTCTTTTTCAAAATAAAGAAAGTAGGAAAGAGATGTTAAATTTCTCCAAAATTGAAGAATTGTCTAAAAATGATTGTTAACGAGGGAGGACTTATTTTTATTATTCCAACCATCAATAAGAGTCATTGTGAAGGTTTGCATTTTGAGAGAGAGATGCTGTGATGCAGATTCTAAGTTTTGTAATTGACGAGTAACTTGGTCAAGATTGAAACCTATTTAAACATGTATTTTGGCATAAAAATATATAGTTTAAAAACCTTCAAGATAAATACTTCATGCGCCATAAAAAGAAATGTCTAAAATAAAAAGACATGCAGTTTATAAAATATATATAATTATTAAATTTTTAATTAATAAAAAAACAATTTCATCTTTAATTACATATTGAGAAATTTTATGGATCTTATAATTAATTAAGAATGGAATGGAAAAGTAAATATTTATTTTTGAAATTGAATACATTTTTTTTCCTTTTGAAGTGTATAATAATTATATACGACAAATATAACAAATAAATTCACACATCTTTCTCACATTTGGTGATGTTTGAATCCTTGACGTTCTAGAAGGCCTATGATTCACATACTGCTAGGTCAAAAGCCAAGAACCTTTGAATACTTATTTTCAGACAAACTAAAATAACAATGTAAACGTTTTGGGACAAAGTAAATGTGATAAAAAAATATGTGAATCAGATAAATCAGGGGTTGAGCAATGGAATATGAAAAAAAGTATAAAAACAGAGGTAGCTCAAACTTGAAGGATTGACAGAAGGTACAGAACTGTAATAGTTTCATTATCAATCCAAACAAAAGCATTTTATTCAGCATTTACTCTTTTTATTTATTTATCTTACTCTTAGCCATTCAACAATTAACCATTTCCATGTCATCTCCTCATAACATATATCCATAAACATGTGCCTAAACACATATCATTATTATACCTGGCATACATATTACAAGACAAAATATAAGTATACATTATTATAAAAAGTCTTACAAAAACTCACCTACCAACGTAATGTCTGAGCAATAGTAATAGCTCTTGCTGGTAGCAAATCACATTGTATCTTTATAATATATTGTTATTAGGCTTAGTTTATTAGTCCATATAGCGTTTGGCCCGTGACCCGTCTATTGTATATTTAAATGATTGTGTTTTGTTTAATCAATCAAGGAAATCATTCTCTCTAATCTCTAATATGGTATCAGAGCAAAATTAGGATCCCTTCCTAATTCCTCTCAACCTCCTACTTTCTTTCTCTCTTTTGGCGATCTAGGGCCGACCACGCCTCCCATCGTCGCCTCCTCCTCCTCAACCGTTCTTGCCTTCCTTCAAACATGTCCGGCAATCAAACTCCCCCAAACAAGGTATTCGGTATAAAGAATATCAAACCTACGTTCCTCTCATTCTTGAACTCAAATGTCTCAATTATGATGCGTGGAGAGAACTTTTCTCCACCCATTGTATTGCCTTTGACGTCATCGATCACATCGACGACTCTACTCCTAAACCCACACACAGAGAATGGAGAAAAGGTGGATTCAATCGTAAAACTTTGGATTTACATATCGATCTTGCAATCCCTTCTCCAAATGGTGTTGAAGAAAGACTCGACCGCGCTTCAAGTATGGAACAATCTCGAGACTTTCTAACGTGACAGCAAAGACGCCAAATCCATGCAAATCGATAGTGAGCTACACAATATTGTGATGGGCGATCTCTCCGTCACTGCCTATTGCACCAAAATCAAGGGACTTGCTGACCTTCTTGCAAATCTTGATCCAGACTCCACAGTACCCGACAAACACCTTGTAGTTTACACAATCAACAGGCTCTCCTCGAAGTTCGATTCGGTGGCCAATATCATGCGTGTGATAACCGGATCTTGGTTGTCACCTGAGGTAATGAATATGTGATTATTTGTTATATGTGATTATGTTTGATCATGCTAGTATATGAAAATGTACATAAAGTGGATACACATGTTCGTATGTTTATATGTGTGATATGCACGCATGTACATGCATGTGTGCATGAGTGTATATATATATATATATGTGTGTGTGTGTGTGTGTGTGTGTGAGGTGAGTGCATGCATGTGAGGAGGTGTGTTGGCCGACCTTTCCTTTTAGGGAAAGGGTACAAAAGGAAGGTTTGACCCCCCATTTTCATCTTCTTGGCTATTCTCATAAATTTGAGTGATTTAGAAAGGAAAAAGATTGTCCAGATTTCTTATTTTGTATTGCAAGAAGACTGATTTTCAAAAGGCTTTCAAGGTGAGTGGTTAAATGGCTTTGACCCTTTTGGATTGCATATTGATTATGTTTTAAAAGCTTTATACATGATTTGAGTTTTACTTGAATAAGCATTGAGCGATTTAGTTAAACCGGATAAAGGGTGGGCGGGTTTAAGTTAAAATCGATCAAGGCATGAGCGGTTTAAGGCATTAAAAACGATATGGTCCTAAACCGGATGAGGGTTGAGCGGATTAAGGTTTAAACCGGACATACCTTAACCGGTTTAAGAGTAAATCGATCATTTGAATTAGCCGGTTTATATGTCAGGCRAWTTRTGAAMTTTAAATCATGTTATGAGTTTAAATCGGAGAAGTATGAATACGGCTAAGTGATGGCCGGTTTATTTGTAATCGGACAAACCTTGAGAAGAGTTGTCCGGATTAATAATCCAGACAAAATATTAAGAATGTTTCTAAGTGGTAAATCGGACAAGATGGGAAGAGTTGTCCGGATTTGTTATTCGGACAAGGTTGACCGGATTATATTTTGACTTATCATTTTATTGATCTATTTACAAGAAATGGGAACTGTTGATAAAAATGAATTTGAACTGATAATAATTTCGTTGACTGCGCTCTATTCTATATGGAATTGTTTTATAAAATATTTTGATAAAGAGATAAGAGTGGCATATCAAGGAGAGGTGTACCATGGGATAAGGGTGGCATATCAAGGAGAGGTGTACCATGGGATAAGAGTGGCATATCAAGAAGAGGTGTACATTTGGATATAAGGGTGACATTTTTATGTGTGTATTTCGTAATATAACTCTTACTATTATATCCCTTAAGATTACCGAGGTTTGAAATCTTTATTTCTTTGTGATTTAAAGATTTAGAGTCAAGGTTCTTAACGAGAATCATAGTCTGGATGTTATGAAATAGAAGATAACAGGCTTGGCTAGAAACTGTGATTAAATCTTATTTGATTCAAGAGGTTTAAAAGTAGCGTTATGATAATTGATTAATGATAACCTGTCTTGTTTGGATATATTGTTTAAAAGCAGAGATTAATAGCTTGAATAGTGAAAGGTATTGACGTTATGCTTCTACTTGTTCATATATTTGTGATATATATGAAAARTTATTTTACTTAAAAGTTTTGGTGATTTTCACCCTGCAATAGCATAAATAGGGTAACTCACTAGACCTTTTGGTCTAACCCTCGTTTTGTGATTTTAAATATGTATTGCAGGAAGTGCCGACGGTAAGGGAAAGGGAAAAATGTAATAATTTCCCTATATGCTTATCTACATGAAAATTTGTTGACGACATGTATAGTTTTGATAGATGAAACTGGAATAGTGCAAGAATTGTATTCTAAATTTTTGGACCATGTATTTTATACTGGTAGATTCTTGTACTAAGGGACCTTTGTGTTGTACAAACATATATTTCTTGTATATGAAGTATATGTTACATGCAATGTATGGAATGGGGTGTTATAGAAAGTGGTATCAAAGCTTGAGTTTAAGAGATTTAGGTATTCAACAGCATGATACCTAGACTTAAACTGTTTTATTGCATGTTAAGGGTCCCAGACATAGTTAGCACCATTGGAAATGAATATGATGAGTTAAAAAAACAGTGTGTAAGGTAAATTTTAGTTACATCTGGCCAGTGTAATTATGAATTTACAATTACACATCTGAACTTGAATACTTCCTTATATTTGGGAATGTGAATACATGATTATTAACACTAAAATTTGTAGATGTCTAGCCGAACCCGAAGATCTGAAAGAGTGGCTCTTCCAGAATCTGAGGAAAGGGAAGAGTCACCCATTAATCTTCTGACTACCATGTTCGGAAACAGAGGTCAGGGAAGATCAAGGGGACGAGGCAGAGGAAGAAATCAATCTCAGGGAAGGGGTCGGACCGAAGTTCATTCTGTATATGAAGAATCCCATTCTGGGAATGTTTAGGAAAGATCGATGCCACACCCGGAATATGTGACTAGGGATATGTTAGCAGAAGAAATGAGGAAGTTACGAGAAACTCTAACGTCCATCATGGGAGTACCAGCTAGGGTAGAAACAGAAAGAGTAGAAGTTCATCCCCCGGTACCGGTTACTCATAACAAGGAAGGAGATATCAAAATGTTTTTGGCATGCAAGCCACCAACATTTTCTGGGGAAAGGGATCTAGTAAAAGCTATGTATTGGATCAAGAAAATGGACTCTGTGTTCAAAACCATTCGGTGTCCGAAAACAGTTAAAGTTCGATTTGCTGTTTCAGTCCTGAAATCTAATGCCTTGTTCTTGTGGGAAGTTGAATCATTATCCTGGACAGAGTTTGTAGACCGATTCAATAATCAGTTTTGTCCTAAAACAGCAGTGAGACAAATGGAAGAAGATTTCTTGAAGCTGAAGCAAGGAAATGGAACAGTTCGGGAATATACTGAGAAATTCATTGAATACTCTCGATTTGCCGAACACTATGTTTTATCCGAACCCAAGAAAATAGAGAGGTATATTTGGGGTTTGAAACCCTCAATTAGAGAGTTTGTAATTGCTATGAACCCCAATACCTTTTCATTGACGGTAGATGCGGCCGAAGTAACAGAACGAAATAAGAATCGGCAATCAGAAGAAAAGATTGTGGAAAAGAGAAGATAGGACGGGCCTTCGTCTAATTTTCGAGGGCCAAAAGCAGTAAGATATGATAACAAACCTGAGCAAAACATAGGTGAGAAAATCTGCTCACAATGTCGACAGGTTCATCAAGGTGAGTGTAAGATGGACCCAAGAAAATGCTATAAGTGTGGTGAAGCATGTCATTTGTCCAGAAGTTGCCCAGCTAATTGAAGGTGTTTTAATTGCAATTCTCCGGATCATATTCGACCGAATTATCCAATGTTAAGAAATCCGCAGTTAACAATGGGGAGTAATGCATCGGGTACCTGGGGAAGACCTACGGTAAACAGAGGAGGCCAAGGAGGAGTACGGGGACGATCCTTCCAAATGAAAAAGAACGAGGCAGAGGCGTCACCAGATGTAGTAACAGGTACCTTCTTTCTGAATTCAATACATGCTAAGGTGTCATTTGACTCTGATGCCAACTTTTCGTTTGTATCCCCATTATTTGCTCAAACTACATGTTTGAATTCTGTATTACTTGATGATGAATTAGTAGTCAATACTGCTAATAGTCAGGAAATTGTTACTAGTGTGTTCAATAACTGTATTATTGTTATTAAGGGCTGTGAACTACCGATTCGGTTATTCCCTATGCCGATGAAAGAATTCGATGTGGTGGTGGGTATGGACTGGTTGGCAAAGTATCAAGCTAGTATTGTTTGCAATCAGAAAATGATCAGAATTACTCTGCCATATCAAGGAACAATTGTTATTTATGGTGATCGTTAGAATCACCATACTAGTATTTTGACTGTAATGAAAGCTCAGAAAAGTATTCGGAAGAAGTGCCAGGGATGTTTGGCATATATAATTGATATGAAGAAAGAGAAAAAAAAAGAGGAATCGATTCCGATTGTTATTGAATATCCAAAAGTCTTTCCAGAGACTTATCTGGATTACCGCCGAATCGAATAATCGAATTCCGAATTGATCTCGTACCAGGGGCTGTGCCAGTAGCAAAGGCACCTTACCGGTTAGCTCCATCTGAATTAAAAGAATTGGTTGCACAGTTGAAAGATCTAATAGATAAATGATTTATTAGACCCAACACTTCACCTTGGGGTGCTCCGGTTTTTATTTGTCAAGAAGAAAGATGGGTCTATGCGAATGTGTATAGACTATCGTGAACTGAACAAGTTGACAATCAAAAACAAATATCCTTTGCCAAGGATTGATGATTTGTTTGATCAGCTGGTGGGAGCAAGTTATTTCTCCAAGATTGATTTAAGATCAGGATATCATCAACTCAAGGTCAAGGAAGAGGACGTTGCTACAACAACAATCAGAACTAGGTACGGGCATCATGAATTTTTAGTTATGCATTTGGCTTAACTAATGCACCCTCAGCCTTTATGGATTTGATGAATAGGATATGTAAGAAATATCTTGATAAATTCGTTATTGTATTTATCGATGATATTCTTATATACTCTAAGACCAAAGAAGAACATGCAGAACATCTTCGTCTGATATTGGAATTATTAAGGAAAGAAAAGATGTATGCAAAGTTATCCAAATGTGAGTTCTGGTTAAGGGAAGTTCAATTTCTGGGTCATGTCATATCCAAAGCAGGAGTAAGGGTGGATCCAGTTAAAATAGAAGCAGTTGCAAAATGAGAAGCTCCGAAAACTCCTTCTGAAGTCTGAAGCTTTTTGAGATTGGCCGGCTATTACCGTAAGTTTATTCAGGACTTTTCTAAGATAACCATTCCATTGACTAAATTGACTCAGAAGAACATTAAATTTTAGTGGGAAAGAGAACAACAAGAGGCTTTTCAAATATTAAAAGATCATCTTTGCAATGCACTAGTGTTAACCTTACCAGATGGATCCGAAGACTTTGTGGTATACAGTGATGCTTCAAAGTTGAGGTTGGGATGTGTTTTGATGCAGAGAGGAAAGGTGATTTCTTATGCATCAAGAAAATTGAAAGATCATGAGAAACAGTATCCAACCCATGATATGGAATTAGCTGCAGTGGTGTTTGCTCTGAAAATCTAGAGACATTATCTTTTGGGAACAAAATGTCAGATTTATATTGATCACAAAAGTTTGCAACATTTGTTCTGCCAGAAAAAATTGAATATGCGACAGCGTTGGTGGATTGACTGGTAAATGACTATGATTGTGAAATACTCTACCACCCGGGAAAAGCTAACGTGGTAGCTGACGCTTTGAGCAGGAAAGAAAATAGTGGAACCATTAAAGCTGTGGCGATGAGAATGAATTTGGTTCCTGACATTCATAAAGAAATTCAGAGATGTCAACAAAAAGCTATGAAAGAAGAATTTGTTAAGACAGAAAGGTTGGGTAAGATGATTTCAACCTTGAAACCGAATGACGATGGAAATATCCGGAATACTATATTAAATGAGAGTAATAAGTCTCGATACTCTATTCATCCAGGTACCAATAAGATGTACAGAGATTTAAAATCTTTTTATTGGTGGCCCGGATTGAAAAGAGACATAGCCAGGTATATGGAACAGTGTCTAACATGTTTACAGGTTAAGATTGAACATCAGAAGCCGTATGGAAGTCTTCAATCTTTAGAGATACCTGTATGGAAATGGGATCATATTACAATGGATTTTGTCATGAAGTTACCACGAACTCTAAAGGGGTATGACGCAATTTGGGTAATTGTTGATCGTCTGTCTAAATCTGTGCATTTTCTGCCAATAAGAGAGAAGTACTCTTTAGAAAAGCTAGCACAAATTTATATCAAAGAAATTGTAACCAGACACGGTGTTTCATTATCTATTATCTCTAATAGAGATAGTCGGTTTACTTCAAAGTTCTGGGAAGGGTTGCAGAAAGCTTTGGGATCTGAAATCCGACTAAGCACATCTTATCATCCGCAAACTGACAAACAGAGTGAAAGAAATATCTAGACTCTCGAAGACATGTTGAGAAGTTGTATTATTGACTTCGGGGGATCATGGGAAGATTATTTACTGTTGATAGAGTTTGCATATAACAAAGTTACCATTCCAACATCCAAGCGGCACCGTATGAAGTATTGTATGGACGTAAATGTTGAATGCCGTTGTGTTAGAACGAGGTAGGTGAAAGGCAGTTGATGGGTCTTGAGATTGTCCAAAAAAACTTCTGAAAAGATCGAACAAATTCGCGAAAGAATTAAGGCAGCACAAGATCGCCAGAAAAGCTATGCTAATAGTCGTCGAAAGTCCATTAACTTTTATATAGGTGATTTTGTGATGCTGAAAGTTTCGCCATGGAAGGGTGTCATCAGATTTGGAAAGAAGAGTAAGCTCAGTCCAAGGTATGTTGGGCCATTCAGAATATGTAAACGAATTGGGCCAGTGGCATATCAATTAGAGCTACCAGAAGAACTAAGTCTGATTCACAACACTTTCCATGTATCGAATTTGCAAAAATATTTAGCTGATCCGAGTCTAGCTGTACTGCTGCCAAAGGTTAAATTAGACAGTAAACTGAACTTTGTGGAAACACCGGAAGCTGTAATTGACCAGAAGATTAGGGTGTTGAGAAACAAAGAGATAAGTCTGGTTAAGGTTCAATGGATGTTTCACAAAGGATCAGAAGCGACATGTGAATTGGAGTCAAAGATGAGATCAGAGTACCCTTGGCTTTTTTATTTAAGGAATTCCGGGACGAAATTCTTTTGAGGGGTGAATGATGTGAAAACCGGATCTTGGTTGTCACATGAGTTAATGAATATATGATTATTTGTTATATGTGATTATGTGACAGCATGATAAATTAATTCATTTAATCATGCTAGTATATGAAAATGTACATAAAGTGGATACACATGTTCATATGTTTATGTGTGATATGCATGCATGTATGTGCATGTGTGCATGTGTGCATGAGTGTATATATATATATATATATGTGTGTGTGTGTGTGTGTGTGTGTGTGTGTGTGAGAGGTGAGTGCATGCATGTGAGGAGGTGTGTTGGCCGACCTTTCCTTTTAGGGAAAGGGTATAAAAGGAGGGTTTGACCCCCCATTTTCATCTTCTTGGCTATTCTCATAAATTTGAGCGATTTAGAAAGGAAAGAGATTGTCCGGATTTCTTATTTTGTATTGCAAGAAGACTGATTTTCAAAAGGCTTTCAAGGTGAGTGGTTAAACTGCTTTGAACCTTTTGGATTGCATATTGATTATGTTTTAAAAGCTTTATACATGATTTGAGTTTTACTTGAATAAACATTGAGCGATTTAAATTAAACCGGATAAAGGGTGGGCGGGTTTAAGTTAAATCGATCAAGACATGAGCGGTTTAAGGCTAAACCGCTTAAGGCATTAAAAACGATATGGTCCTAAACCGGATGAGGGTTGAGCGGATTAAGGTTTAAACCAGACATACCTTAACCAGTTTAAGAGTAAATCGATCATTTGAATTAGTCGGTTTATATGTCAGGCGATTTATGAACTTTAAATCATATTATGAGTTTAAATCGGAGAAGTATGAATACGGCTAAGTGATGGCCGGTTTATTTGTAATCGGACAAACCTTGAGAAGAGTTGTCCTGATTAATAATCTGGACAAAATATTAGGAATGTTTCTAAGTGGTAAATCAAACAAGATGGGAAGAGTTGTCTGAATTTGTTATCCGGACAAGGTTGACCGGATTGTATTTTGACTTATCATTTTATTGATCTGTTTACAAGAAATTGGAATTGTTGATAAAAATGAATTTGAACTGATAATAATTCCGTTGACTGCGGTCTTTTCTATATTGAATTGTTTTATGAAATATTTTGATGAAGAGATAAGGGTGGCATATCAAGGAGAGGCGTATCATGGAAGGGTGGCATATCAAGGAGAGGTGTACCATGGGATAAGAGTGACATATCAGGGAGAGATGTACATTTGGATATAAGGGTGGCATTTGTATGTGTGTATTTCGTAATATAACTCTTATTATTATATCCCTTAAGATTACCGTGGTTTGGAATCCATATTTTTTTGTGATTTAAAGATTTAGAATCAGGGTTCTTAATGAGAATCATAGTCTGGATGTTATAAAAGAGAAGATAATAGGCTTGGCCAGAAACTGTGATTAAACCTTATTTGATTCAAGAGGTTTAAAAGTAGCGTTCTGATAATTGATTAATGATAACCTGTCTTGTTTGGATATATTGTTTAAAAGCAGAAATTAATGGCTTGAATAGTGAAAGGTATTGACGTTATGCTCTTACTTGTTCTTAAATTTGTGATATATATGAAAAGTTATTTTACTTAAAAGTTTTGGTGATTTTCACCCTGCAATAGCATAAATAGGGTAACTCACTAGACCTTTTGGTCTAACCCTCGTTTTGTGATTTTAAATATGTATTGCAGGAAGTGCCGACGGTAAGGGAAATGGAAAAATGTAATAATTTCCCTACATGCTTATCTACATGAAGATTTGTTGACGGCATGTATAGTTTTGATAATTGAAACTGGAATAGTGCAAGAATTGTATTTTGAATTTTTGGACCATGTATTTTGTACTGGTAGATTCTTGTACTAAGGGACCTTTGTGGTGTACAAACATGTATTTCTTGTATATGAAGTATATGTTACATGCAATGTGTGGAATGGGGTGTTACAATGCGTCTTTTGGAAGAACAAAGAATGGCTCAAATACGCCCAACACTCGTTATGCCTCACACCGACCATTCCTCATCGTTCTGATCAAGCTACGTCTCTCCCGGAGTTGTTCAACTCGATGTCTCTAAACGAAACGGGCTTCACAAATTAGTACATGGATACCAGGGCAACCAACCACGTCCATGGAAACTCAGGTATTCTAGAATATGTTCTTGAAACTCATGATACTCATTCTATCCTTCACAAACCCGTACCGTCCTTTGCATCTTAGACATACCCTCATATCTCCCACTATTATCAAAAATCTCATATTTGTCCGACAATTTACTCGTCAAAATAAAACTTCTATTGAGTTTGACAGTTTTGGTTTTACTGTTAAGGACTACAAGACCCGGCGCCCTCTAATCCGATGTGATAGCGACGGTCCCCTCTACCCGGTCAACCCCTCCAACCCACAAGTGCTTCTCTCGATAGCTCACCACACATGGCATCAACGGATCGGTCACCCCAATGATCAAGTCTTGAAGTCTTTCATTTCAAATAATTTTATTTCTTGTCATAGTGATAAAATTAGTGTTATTTGCAATTCTTGTCAACTTGGAAAACATGTTAAGCTTCCGTTTTTCGTTTCTAATTCTTTTGTTTCTCATGCTTTTGAAATAATTCACTTCAATGTTTGGACGTCACCCATCTCTAGCATTTGTGGATTGCGTTACTATGTAATTTTCTTAGATCACTTTACTCATTACTTGTGGGTTTATCCTCTCAAACATAAGTCTGACATTTTCAATAAATTTCATGAATTTTTACATCTTGTTAAAACCCAATTTAACGCAACCATTAAAATTTTCCAATGCGACAATGGTGGTGAATATAATAATCAATTATTTCTCAACTTTTTTGCCTCCCAAGGTATCTAATTCCGTTTCTCATGTCCTCACATGTCCCAACAAAATGAAAAATCGGAACGTATGCTTAGAACCATCAACAATGTGGTTCACACCCTTCTTTTCCACGTTCATCTCCCTCCCACCTATTGGGTCGAAGCACTCCATATGGCTACCAATCTCCTAAACATCCTTCCCTCCACAACCGTCAACTTTGTAACACCTCACTACCGATTATTTCAAAAACATCCTTCCTACTTTCATCTCCGCATCTTTGGCTGTCTTTGCTACCCTCACCTCACCACCTCATCTTTGGCTGTCTTAGCCCTAGGAGCTCTCCTTGTGTCTTCCTTTGCTACCCATCTCATCATAGGGGATTTCGGTGCCTCGACTTCACCAAACGCATCATCATTTCTCGTCACATCATCTTTAATTAGAGAATTCTTCTATATGGCTCGGTCACTCCGACAAACCCCCCTTCTTACTCTTTTCTCGATGATCCATCTAAGCCCTCTCCTATTATGCCTGACATTCTCGATCCGCATCCTGCCCCACCAACCCCTCCTACGGCCAAACCTACCCCCACCAGTCCGGCCACCCATCACGCCCCGATCCCACCTACGACCGCCCCTTACTGCCCACCTCACGCCTCAGCCCACACCGACGGTGCCACTCACCCCCTCCCTCTCATTCGTCGAGTGCGATTCCATCCACTTCTCGCTCGTCTCACCCCATGACGACCCGAGCTAAAAGTGATATCGTTAAACCCACTCAGCAACTCAATCTTCATACCACCTCCATTACCCTATTACCCTAGTCCCATTTACAGACATTACAGGATCCTCACTGGCAAGAGGCCATGGACGAGGAATAACATGCTCTTCTCGGGAACAGGACTTGGAAACTTGTCCTTCGACCCCCCAGGGTCAACATGGTTCAGTCCATGTGGCTTTTTCGCCACAAGTTTAATGCAGATGGCTCGCTTTCTCGCTACAAGGCCCGTTTGGTGGCCAATGATCGCAGTTAGCAGCAGGGTATAGACTGTGACGAAACTTTTAGTTCGGTTGTAAAACCGGCCACCATTCATACTGTCCTCAGTATTGCGGTCTCTCAACACTGGCCGATCCATCAGCTAGACGTGAAGAATGTGTTTCTTCATGGTCACCTTCAGGAGACTGTATACATGCATCAGCCACCGGGATTTCGAGATCTACGCTTCCCAGATCACGTGTGTCATCTTCAGCGTTCTTTGTACGGCCTTAAATAGGCCCCACATGCGTGGTACCATTGGTTTGCTTAGTATGCCCTTCGGCTCGGGTTTCAACACAATCGCACTGATACGTCATTGTTTATATACCACTCTCCTCAGGCCACTGCGTATCTTCTTCTATATGTTGACGATATCAATTTGACGGCCTCATCCACAAAGTTTCTTCACCAAATCATCACCCTACTTGGTCGTGAGTTCGCTATGACGGATCTTGGGGCACTCAATTGTTTTTTTGGGAATTTCTGCTTCGCGATCATCTACAGGTCTATTTCTATCTCAGCAGCATTATATTTCTTAGATCCTTGAACGCGCAAGAATGGTTAACTGCAATCCGGCGTGCACTCCGGCCGAAACGGGTCATAAGCTTAACGTTGATGGCCCACCCGTTCGTGACCCCACCCTGTACCACAGCCTTGCCGGAGCTCTTTAATATCTCACCTTCCCACGCCCAGATATAGCGTTCGCCGTTCAGTAAATCTGCCTCTATGTGCATGATCCTTGAGAGCCATATTTTCATGCTCTCAAACGCATACTTCGATACATTTGAGGCACTCTAAACCATGGCCTTCAGATTAATGTATCCCCCTTATCTGAACTTATAGCTTACTCTGATGCAGATTGGGGGGATGTCCGACATCTCGATGATCCATGTCCAGATACTGCGTTTTCTTGGGAGATAATCTTATGTCTTGGTCATGCAAACGTCAAGGTGTTATCTCCCGTTCTAGTGCTGAAGCCGAATATCGTGGAGTCGCGAACACCGTCRCTGAAACAAGTTGGATTCGTAACTTACTTCGCGAGCTCCACCGACCGCCCACGAAAGCCATAATCGTCTACTACGATAATGTCAGTGCAGTATACATGTCATCCAATCCAGTTCAGCACCAACGCACAAAGCATATATAGATTGATATTCACTTTGTTCGTGATAAAGTTGCCATTGGTCACGTTCGGGTCCTCCATGTGCCCTCAAGCTCTCAGTACGCAAACATCTTCACGAAAGGGCTATCTTATTCTCTATTTTCGGATTTCAAATCCATTTTGAACGTTCACAATTCGGATGTTCCAACTGCGAGGGGATGTTAACATATCACATTGTATCTTTATAATATATTGTTATTAGGCTTAGTTTATTAGCCCATATAGCGTTTTGCCCGTGGTCCATTTGTTGTATATTTAAATGATTGTATTTTGTTTAATCAATCAAGGAAATCATTCTCCCTAATCTCTAATACTCACTTAGTGATCTACACGATATTCACCATAATATATTTCAATGACCTATTTCGCCTAAATGCCAACATAAGTCAATTATGGACAATCTCAGCTCCATCTATAGTCAATAACCAAATCTAGCTCTTCTAATCAATCCTAATTGTTCATTTAAACACACCATTAAAACCCCCACAGAAAACAAGTCAAAAGTCCACATTTGGTCAATTCGGTTGACCTCGATTAACCCCAAGCACTAAGCTTAATGACGACGTCCCATAAACGTCAAATTGATCCTTTTATACTTAAATAAGTTATGTGCTCCGAATTCAAGCGTTCGAGTAGTTCTTAAACCAAATTGCAACACATTAGCCAATTATTAAATCAATTAATCAATTAAATGATTTAATAAAGAGTAAATTCTAATTTTGGTCATCGAGATTTACTAAAATCTGAAAGTGGGACTTGAACTTTGTTAAGTCTAGAAAGAATCCTTGTGGTTTTCATTTTTATCTGAGGTCCCTCGTCGCTAACTCGACTTCGTTTGTTTTATTTGTTAGAAGGAGCATTTTTGTCTATTTCATCTTTTTTGTCTTTTTTACTTTCTTTTTCTTATTATTGTAACAACCCTCAAATTATAGAGACTAACTCTATAATTAACTCACACACACATACACATACACACACATGTACATATATATATATATATATATATATAAAGAGAGAGAGAGAGATATATGTTGGTCCTTGGAGGGTTAATGACTTATACTACAGGTTTTTATCAAAGGAGGTTGAATTCAAACATAACAAATTTTTAATTTTCAATTCTATATTATATATTAAAACAAAGAATTATAAATTTGTTGTAGAAGCTAAGAAGGTAAGATATGTGATTCTAAACAATTTGTCTGGTGTCAAATTTGCTAACACTAAAAGAGTAAAGAGAAGAAGACACTCTTTCAGGTTTGAAGAACTAAAATAGTTTTCAGAGATTTAATACAGAGACTGCCTTTTACGATAGTTTATTCATTAAATGCAATTTCAACACGTGTCTTCATTTGATTTGCTGATACCATGTACCTTTGTACTTATCACATTAGCCTTTTGATATGATATAGACACCTGTTTGTTTCAACCTATCCTTTTGCATGTCAAGTGAATAGTAAAGAAAGTATGGTACCAATCAAATAACATTTTTGAACTTGCTTTTGCTGACATGTTGAGCATGTTCCCATACCAGGACAAGGGTTGGAGACTTGGTCCCAAAACATCTTCGTTTAGTCTTCATCCATGCTTTTGTATGCAGAGTGAACAATAAAGTAAGTGAGTATTACTTATTTTGGCTGACATGTTGAACATGTTCCCACACTTGGATTTGAAATGATAAAAGAAATTCAGTCCCAAAGTTTTTACTTAAAAAAGGCTTGCTAGATAGCAGTTGTCAAATTATTTGACTTTATTTGTCTTCTAATTTTCTACTGGTTAGATGGTAATACTAATCCGCTTTGGTGTCTATCTAACTTCACCTCAACTAGTCTTCGACTTTGCTGAAGACATTTTGCTTGATCAGATAACATATTAGAAAATAGGACTTCCAAAGGAAATCCTATCTAAAAGGATGATTAGGTATCTGAAATACAAGGTATATTTTGGATACATCAAATACACATCCTTATCAATTATGAAGTTAAAACATGGATGTTACAATAACTTAAAATAAAATGTGGCTACTTGAAAATGAAGATGGAGCGACCATGAGATAGGCCAATTGGATTCTTCCATTCAGATGGAAGACAATCAAATCAAATATTTGATCTCTCATTTTATTTAAGCTACGGATCCGATGGTGACTAGAATCTAAAACCTTTAGCTAATAATTTTCTTTGTTGAACAAGGTTCGGAAGTTAGTCCTATGTGTTATATGTAACAGATAGTATATATTGGATATAAACACTTGTGTCATATTCGATAGATGATGCACATCGGATATGACTATTACAAGGCAAGTACTAAGAATTTCTATCTAAGTGTCAAATCATATGCTAGATGTACTATTTACAAATGTGATGGTTGAGACCAACAAGATAGATAGACAGTCCCCTTCTTTTGTTAACCAAATAATTAATGTTAACTTTCTTAACCACTCTTATCTGTCCAAAATGTTCATCAACAGTTTAGATTTAATTAGTGTAATTTAAGCGTTCAAAATATATTGAATACACGTCCTTCATTGCGTTGATAAATGAACAAGAGTAAAAAAGTAAAATGGTAGAAATTGTGGGATTAGGAAATAGATCTTATCCCTAATATCACAGGATATAAAAAAGGAAGGTAAGTAAACGAACACAGTCTATGTTTCATAAGGTTGTGTTTGGTATATGGGACATGAAAGACGTGACAAAACTCACTGTCCCACGTTTGACCTGACATTGGATAGGGACAAAAACTAGGACAAGGTAGGACAGCGTGGGATAAAAAAAAGGCTTTTTCTTGTTCCACCAAAATAGATGGAACAAGGTGGGACAAGAATGAGTCAGAAACTAAAATATTACTAATTTACCCTCGTTTGATAGAAAACTTCATATGATATTTATTTTAGTAGTCACCACCACTTGTGGCCGCCGCCACTACCATCGGCCATCTCCACCTCATCTACCACCTTAACAACCACGCCGACCATCGACCACCACTGTCCAACCCCAACTCCATAACCATCGTCTACGACCGACCACCACCGCCCATCGACACCACCACCACCACCATTGGCCACCTCCACCCTGTCTTCTATTACAACAACCTTCTCTACCACTTCCACAACCACCATCAGCCATCATCCATCGCCACCACTACTACTACTGTGGGCCACCTCACCTCCACTACATCGTCCATAATTACCTCTTCAACTATTGTTAACTACCAGCACCACCACTATCCACCATCTTCATATCGTTCATAATCAACGTTGTTCACCAACGACCACTGCCTCTACCTCCACAATCATCGTCGGCCACCGACCACCATCCTCCATTACCACCACCACTAGTACCTTCAGCCTCATCCACTTCCACCATAACCACCACCACCACTACCTTTTTCCATATCGATTACAACTACCTCCTCTACCAATATCGACGACCACCACCACTATTATATATCATCATCACGTCCTCCACAACCACCGTCGACCACCGACCAACCACCACCACCTTTAGTACCATCGGCTACCACCACTATCCATCATTTTCACGCCTTTTATAGCCACCATCGTCCACCAATCACCAACGCCTCTACCTATATAACCATTATTGTTGCAACAATCTTCACCATGCATTCACCATTTAATCAACGATATTCCAAACCAAATATAACATAATTTCCCCTTTGTACGAATTAGTTTTTTTTTTTTCGAACTACCATCAATTATATCAAATTTTCCATTAAAATTTGGTACTATTATAATATGTATGTATTGATGTATGTGAAAATTGTGTAAAAATGTTTATAAATTAAATTATTTAATTATTTACTTTTGTTTGTGTTAATTATAACTATTAGATGATATATAAAATCATCAATTAACTTTTGAGAGCAATTTGTCTAGTTTCGTCCTGTCTTGTCCAGTCCTAGTCGTACCAAACACCAGACATACACTTGTTCCGTCCAATCCTGCCTAGTCTCACCCTTCTATTATGTCTAGTCCAATCCAATCATGAATATATACCATACGCTACCTAAATGAACCAGTGGGGTATTTGTGCACTTATGAACATATTACCTACTTGCTGACTACCAACCCAATTATTTATTTAAAGTTCATATGAACATATTGTTAGAAAATGAACATAGTCTTTGTTTTACAAATGAACATATTGTTTGTTTAACAATATGTCTATTGTTCATGCATGAAATAACAATGTTCATGCATGAATTCAGAACACTCATCACTTTCATGCATGAACTTGGAAACTAGAAAACTAAAAAGAAACACCTCATGTACGTATTGTTCGTGAATGAAACAACAAAAACCAAAACCACGTAATTACAAGAATCAAAAAACAGTCCCGAGAAACAATGTCCATGCATGAACAGATACCAAGCTGCGCAAAATAACCAAAGTTACTAATGAGTAAGAAGTTCTTCGTCAGTGGGGACAAGTCGGTACCCGATTAGAAATGATTGGAGATAAGAGAAAGTGTCTTCCATACGATAGGTAATCTCTGCTTAACCACTAGTGTGGCTGCAACTGCCCTTGCTATCTCAACCATCATCATCGACTCATGGTAGCCAGAAAAAAATCCAAACAACTGATGTTGTTGTTTGCAGAAGAAGAAATTTTTTGGTTGCTATCGCAACGATCGTCGCCGACTCATGACAACCAGAAGAAGAACCCAAACCATAGTTGTTGTTTGCAGGAGAATAAAGTTTTTGGTTTTTTGTTGCCGACATAATATATTATTGTAGCAGTACTTGAAGATCAACATGATCTTGATTAGAAAATGCATGAGAGGCATTATATTTTTGTTAGGGTTGACATTGATCTTTTAACGTGTTTCAAAATCCATGGCAGAGTGATGATCGAGAACAAAAACTATTTAGAAAAAATATATTCAAGAAATCATTTCCATATTTAACTGTCCTTAAGACATGGAGGGATTAATGTAATCACCAATTACTTAAAAAAATATTCTTTTTTATCAAAATACAAAACTACCCCCTATTTAAAACCCAACAAAATTTTAAAGCAAAAAAAAGACATTTGATTGGCCGAGAGGCATTAACAAAGTCAATATCATTTGGTTGATTAATAAATGAGTTTCTCTCTCTCTCTCTCTCTGTTTATATCTATACTACATATATAAGCATTTAAGACAAAGTCTTAAATACAACTCTTTATGCACAAGTTACAACCATTTTATGCAAGATTTTCAAAAAACTCTTAAGTACAACTCTTCAAACATGTGGTACAAGCTTTTTATGCATTGAGTTTATTAGCAGACCTTGCTTTTTCTCTTCTCCTCTCTTCTTCTTCCCTTTCCAGCTTTCCTTTCCTCTTTCCATCAGAGTCTTCACTTTCTTCACCTTTTACTTTCCCATTTCAAATTCAAAATTCAAAATTCAAAATCAAAGCTTAAAAAGCATGGTCATCTCCTCCACGTCTCTCCAGTCTCCATCTTGCTCTCCTCCACCACAATCCCTATCTTCCCTCGCTTCACTTTCTTAGCTTTGTGATTTCAAGATGGATTCCGACTTCAAGAGTCCACAGCACCGTCCAGAGATGATCGAATATTGGGGAATATATTTGATGGTATCCAGGTTCGCAAGCTCCTGTTTGCTGTATTTTTGTTTCAACCATATTTGTGCTATATTTGCTTTTCCTTCTTCAAGAGTTACCAACT
>NC_037535.1:7226623-7228441 GCF_001531365.2 Cynara cardunculus var. scolymus
TGATTTCTTACTTTCTGTATTTCTTATTCAGACTTGGCCTGTACGTACACCTAGGCCTGTTGCATCAAAGCTTGCTGCTGATACTCCTCTTCTTACTGGACARGTACCTATCACTAGCTTATGTAACATTTATGTTTATTTTGGCTTTCTATCATTGCCAATTTGCTTCTTAATGTGATCCTAATAATCTATTGTATGTATTAGCATGTTCTTGATGCTCTATAAAAATCGTCATAAAAACCATCCAACTTAGAAGATTACTAAGGGGCCGTTACAAAACGCTTACCCGGTAAGTGATTMTCGGGTAATTTTTCTTACCGATGAACATGGCAAGAGTMAAAAATCTTACYCGGTAAGAAYAATAATAAAGATGGAGAGTTCTTACTCGGTAAGTGAGAGTGACGACTCTTACCAGGTAAGTGTTTACCGGGTAAATTGTTGCATACGATACCATTTTTATGTACTACAATCTTACCCGGTAAAATAATTTATAGTTTTAGTTCTTAACGTTAGCGCTTACCGGGTAAACATTTAGGTAAACGGCCCCTAAGTCTCTTAGATGAAGAATCCACATTCCCGAATAGCACAGACTTGTCATTTGCCAACAAACTAAAGCAACACTTGAAGTCTAATCCTTGTTTTAGAGGAGAACGAGGCAAAGCGTTCATAGTTCATCATTATGCTGGGGAAGTATGCAATTTTTTAGATATCATTCTTCTTGATCCACCTTTTTTCCACTATTTATACTTGATTTGGTTTAGAATGAAAAGAACAAAAGCTAAATACTTTCGAGTTTTTATACATGTTTTTGTTGTCTAAAAGTTATGTTCTCATTTGTTCYTCTCAGGTTACTTGGATGGTTTCTTGACGGGGTGTCATGGTGATAGAGGTTGGAAATGACTGGYCCTATTCTCTGTTTAGGACTGTTGGATTGGTTTTCTTGAAGTTTCTTGTTATTTGGACAGRGTTTTATGTTACTTTTCTGGAGGTATAAGGTGGGGTATTGATGGTATATGGTCTAAAATATACCTGCTGTTTTTATGTTTGTTCGATAGTTTTCTGATTGCTAGCTTGTGGTTCGATTACGATTGTTCTGTTCTTGGCCATCAATCTTTTCCAAGTCATMTTGACTTTCTGATTTCCGATTCAAAACACTGCATCTGCATAAAAACCCATGTGAAGAATGGATCTKAGGTGAAATCGTGAAATAAAGATGCTTATTACTTACCTTAAGTTGGATTGAACTTGAATGCTTTAACCAAATTGTGAAAGAAGCTATTTGATTTGGTCATAGTGATTGCTATTTGATTTGTTCATCCTGATTACCAAATTGTATTGGTTTATAAATTAATTGTTCTCTTTTTATTTCTTAAGCAATCAATTGACGCTTCAGAAGGTTCASGGTTGGTACCAGATCTTTGAACTGAGCAAGAATGCTCTTTGAGCTTTGCTTATTTTGATCAGACAGGCAGATGATSAGATGCTRAGATGCTGGTATGTTTTCTCTTTAAAGTTAAAAATATCTATCTATCCTTGATGCTTCGTGATAAACATATAATGAGGACATATATATGAAATAAATCTATGACACAAGAAAGTTACCATTTTATTCTTTGTTTTATAAGACAGAGCATGTGGTGATAATGGGAGACTTTGCTTATATGTTTAATGCAATTTAAAATATTTGGGTTTAATACTAACTTATTGATTAGATGAATTTGTTTTGCATTTTTATTTTTCTTCCAGAAGCCACAAATGTGTGGACGAATGTTCAGTAAAGGACTTTGTAAAGTAAAGCATTTAAAGAACATAAGTACT
>NC_037535.1:7234051-7243652 GCF_001531365.2 Cynara cardunculus var. scolymus
AGGGGGGATCTTACTCCTACCAACTGACGCGTTTTAAAGCCGTGAGGGGCAACCCAAAGCGGACAATATCGTTGGTCGGTTCCCTGGTTGCGATCCAACATGGACCATTGAAATACCCAAAGAAAAATCGTCGAACTACATGATGTGGATGCGTTGAGATGCTATGATAAAAGGATGGCTCACCACAACGATGGAAATAGACATCAGAACCAATGTCAAGTATGCAAACACGGTAGCAGAGATCTGGGCAGATCTTCAGACGAGATTTGGAAAAGGAAGTGCTTCAAGAGCAATAGTCAAATCAATCCTTCACAGTCACGCAACAGGATGGAGCCTTTATCTCCGCCTACTTGTTAGTCCCAGACGGATCTACAAGAGTTTCGAGGTAATAGTTTGTACAAGGGGGGGATGAATACAAACACAATAGCTTTCACTTTTTAAAATCATTTATTGATAAAAAAGATCAATAAAGAATTTACAAACTGTTTGCAAAATAAGATAAAATACAAAAATTATCTAACACAATCCAGGGAACACACAAAATACAGAAAATAAGAAAGAAAAAACTTGCTAAATAAAGAAACAATAACTTTGCTAGAGGAAGAGCCTAGTTGGTGTTCTTCACTTGAAGTAAAGATAACTTCGAAAGATTAAGAAGATTGTGCTTGTGAGGAAGTCCTTTCTTGGGTAGAAAGTTGATCTTAAAGATATAAGCTTCTTGGCTTAGTGTTGCGGAGAAGGAGGAACTTTTCAGCTATTTATACCTACTGCATTAAATGCAAGTAAGACAGTACAAGGCATGTGGCAGGTTTCTAGAGGTGAGCTTGTCCTTTGTTTTTAGATATACAGGCTTTTGCCGTATATGAACAGTAGTCTTTCATAAAGTAAGTAAGCACATTTGGAGACAATAGAGTGACTTTATACGAGTGCTTTACTTTAAGAAGTATGAGTTTGTCCTTTATGTGTAGAAGGATAAGACAAAAACTAATCTTGGTCAACAAGATTCATTTGATCGCTGACACTAGAATAACACTAGGGTTTCTTCAGTGTATGCCAAATTTTGAGTAGACTTCACACATTTGTAGACAGACTTGTTATCACTAAAACTGCATCAGATCAAGAACTGCTTGTCTCTGTCTTCAGCTTTATCTTCGACATCACTGAAAAGTTCTTGTGTTGTGAATTTTGTCTTCTTCAATAATAATTGTCTCTGGGAGATACAATACTTGTTCAGCGATCATTGACACTTAGTGATGATCGGTGAAACTAAATAAAGAGAAAGTACTTTTCATAAGATAAAAAAGATCATCATCAAATCACTGAGAGAGAGATGATCAACAATCTCCCCGTATTTGATGATGACAAAGCAACATAAAAAAAATTGCTTAGGTATTACATTAAGGAAAAGGTGCTAGTAAAATACATGTTCTTTTTAACTGTTTTTGGGATCTTTTTCAGTGATAGAGTTTATTATGAAAATTTACTTTAATTGAAAAGAATTACAAAGAAAGAATAAACTTACATAATATGAATAACTAAAACTGAGAGCACATTTATTGACAAGAAAGGTGTCAGAGAATGTAAGAAATAAATAGAACACATAAGTACATGTCTTATGTACTTTTTTGAGGGAACTTTTTCAGTGAATCAGTCATTTTATTGATAATATCTTTAAAGACAAAATATTACAAATGATTACAATTAGTTTTGGTGGGCTTAAAACATAAAATCTATACATTGAAAGAAAAGATAAAAGATATACAAGGTTTTACAAGATTGAAAGGTTTTCTAATCTAGATTATCGATGTTGATATAGTCAAGGACATCTTCTCCTTGAATATTTCTTCTGAGCAATTCCTTTCGAATATTACGGTCCATCATCTCTCTACAGATATCTTCGTTCAACTAAGTTCGTAGATATTCTAGGTGATCTATTGGGCAGAGATGGAACTCAGACACTCGTTGAAACCTGTATTGACTATCATAATCATTGAACATAAGTCCATATTCTAGTTTCAAATGCACTGCATTGGAAATAAAGGGTCCCTTTTAGGAAGTGATAGATTCAACATTGAGATATCTGGCTTTTTCCTATTCTTAAGGAGCTCATCTACTAAAAATTTTATTTCATGCTCGCTTTTATGGGATGAACTTTCTCCATGAGCAAAAATTTTTCTTCTTCAAAAGGACTTCTCTGGCAGAAGAGGAACCTCGACGATCTTCGACACTTTGTTGAATAGTTCATTTAGAACTTCTTCAATATAAGCCTTATGCTTAGATTTGGACTTTTGAATTTCTTGTCGAATCTCGAGCCATTCATAGAAACCATACTGACTGGGAAAGGAAGGATACTCAGTGACAACATTGTTGTTCTCTTGGAAGATGAACATAGAAACCAGAAGGCCACCATCTTTCATCCGTTCACAGATTGTGACGTTTGAAATTTTGTAAGGGCTCATTCTTGTTTTGATCCTTTTTATGCACCAATTTAGATCTTGATTCTTCAGCTTCAGCACCCTTTGTCTTTTCTGTTCAGCTTCTTCTAAAAGTAGGGATTAAGCACTGAGAGGATCTTTTTGCTTGAACATCCCTTCTGAAAGAGCTTGATCAGCTAGAGTCTTGGCTAAATCTAGGTTGTCTTTTAGTTGCTGTTGATGTTTCTTTAGCTCTTGTTTACCTTTTAGGGATTCCTCGTGTTCAGCTTTAGAGAGGAAGTTGAAGTCACCACATTCAGAGGTACACAGAGGAATTTTTACTCTGGATTGGTCAAGTTGACTTATAAGCTGAGACATCCTCAAATATTCTTCAACCACTGAGCACACAGGTTGTCTTGACTACTTCATGGGAATGAGGTTGCGGGCTTCGTCTTCACCTTCATCATCCTCAAGGGTTTCAAAATAAAGAATATAGGTTGAGAGATTGAGGGTAGGTGTTGCAGAGAGAGATGGAGGTAGAGAATAAGAAAGTTTAGCTTCAGAGGTGGAGGGTACAAATGTTGTTGAAGTGTTTGCATCCTCATATTGGCTGAGTGCCACAAAAAGTAAGGGAAGGTAATCTTCAGCAAATCCTTTCCCTTTTCTAGAGTAGGAGTGTTGGTATGAGGATCTCCCCCTGGAAGTAGGTTCCCTTAAGGAGATATCTTTAGCAGGCTATCTTGGTATGACTTAGACGGATAAATCGTCATCATCATCATCGTCGTTGTCATCAACACCACGAAGGTCAGCACCTGCATCTGGGATTCGGGGCTCAGGATCCTCGTCCTCATCATCATCTTCATCCTCCTCATCTTCAACAACATTTGTAAAAGCAGAGGTGGAAGGAGGATGGTCTTTATGAAGTAATATGATAATGAGTAGCATACGTAGGGATTCATATAGAGATATCGAATCTGCATATGGTTACAAAATAGAGATTTTGTGTATCGGACATGACTCGTTATGAGAACACTTCATTGGATGTCATGTTAGTGTCATAAGTGTTTCTCATATGGTCAATGTACATGTAATTCTTTGACTTGAGAACATGGAGTTTGTTATATGTGAGTAATATATTTTGACATTTATTCTAATCATTCCGTAACTGGGTGACAAAATGATAGTTGGGTATGTTGTATATCACATGATTAAATTAGCATGTATCGAGATAGGATTTGTCCCTCCTTTATGACAGAGTGATGTCTCTAGGCCCCTTGATAAATATAATAAAGAAATACATGCATGCTTAGATAATTGATATGAGATATCATTATTTATTTTTTTATTAGTATATTAGGCAATCAATAAACTAGAGATTGGACATAACGAGAATGACAAATTCAATGTCTCGTGTTCAATCTGGACATCAAGGAGAAAAGAATTAAATGTGTAAAACTAAAATTGACTACAAACCGATAATTTGTTGTATCACCAATTCTCGTCATTTGGGTAACGGTGATGTATTTCTAGATACCACTCATCGTTTAAAACTATAAATATGAGATTTATATTTATTACCAACATGTCGAGAACCCATTGGGTCACACGCTTTGAACATATTCAAATAAGGAGTTTCAATAATTAAAATGTTTAATTATCATATCTGATTTGTATCGATTTAATCTGATTGAATAAAATCATATATTATTTATGTTGGACATAAATAAAGATGACTAGGGATGGGCTTTGTAAGAGAGTGATGGTGTATGAAAGTGTTACATTCAAGTATGGTAGAGGCATGGTGATGGTTAGGCCATACCTCTCACATCCATATAAAATGTATGACATTTTTATGCTAGTATCTTTGGTCTTGCAATTCTCTCTCAAAATCACCTACAACAATATGCTCCTTTTTCTTTCTAAGGTTTGAAACCATGACTAGCATCACGAGAAGGCGAAGGATTCGGATTGTTCGCATGGATACCGTGGAGGCATCAAGATTTGTTTGTTGTTGTGATTCAAAGTTTTGCTAACTGCGAGGTATAATTTCGAAACATCCGATTTATTCTGGTTCGTATGGGCCCTTGGAGGGTTACGGTTTTATTTTTCGCTATGCTTGAGGTCCCGTAACCCAACAATTCATGGTCAGATATCACTACGACATCATCGTTCTTGGTATTCTTCCTCTCTTTGTCTTCATCAACGAAGAGAGGGATGCGAGAAACTAGGTTATGCAACGATTGTTCCATGGAGGCAACAGCTTCTGCCTGTCGAAGGTTGAGCTCAGCAACCATGTCTAGCTGATGACGATCGGCTTCTCTGAAGGAGTATTCAGGGAAAGGTGGTAGTTGTTGTAGAAACTGGAAAATCCGTTCAAGTAACTCACCATGCTTTATAAGCTGAGCTTGAACATCCTCAGCCTTGTTAGAGAGAGTAGCGATAGCGTCCGAGTTGTGTTGGATCCTCATCTTCATGGAGTTCAGCTCGCTTTTGACATCACAAACCTCATCTTGGACAATAGAGAGGTCGTAAGCCAAGTCATCCTTCAAGGGCATTCCCTGTTGAACTTCATTCATCTTGTCAAGGACGGTCGCAACAACAAGGAGAAACAACTTGACATCCCCAACCATATCATAGGCGTTAGTCTCAGTGATTGGGGGTTCAGTCTCCATAGAATGTGTAGAGAAAGAAGAACATTGAGTGATGTTCCCAAAATCATACAAATCAGATTAATCATCCAAGAACACAATCAAGATGAGTAGAGAGAGATTTTCACCAAAGTTGAATATTGTATTTCTTGAGAGAATTTCTACAAATGATTAACCAAGAACTAATCTGAATTGAACTGAACTAATTACAATTAGCAAGCTAAAGACTATTTATACTAAGAAAATAACAAAGGCTAACTATTACAAAGCAAATACAATGGGTGGGAGAACTTGAATACAACAATAAAGCACATTCTTGAACCCAACAATCTCCCCCTTTGGATTCAAGGTCAAGACATTGTAAGTGTCTTTAGCGTCCTTAGTGCACTCCGATACTGCAATTTATCATCAAGCAGGTTCAAAGCATTGATCAACAGATACCTCTCCTTCGGACTCATTCACTCCGATTCCGCAGCTCTATCGTTGTCAGCTTTTCTCGAATCAAGCGCCCGTCGAACCAACCTTATAGTGCCATCACAGTATTTATTCAGCTCACTAAATCTCATAAACTTCTTTATCCGACCATCAGCACTATACACCACCCCGAACTCCGCTTCTTCAAGAATAATATACAGAGGATAACCTTCAATATCTTCAAGCTCTTGATCTGGTCTTTTCAAATTAATGACTATTTGATTGTCTTCAAGAACCATATGGATATCAAGAACCATTGATACTTTGGCATGACTTCGTATAAATCTCTTGATAGCATTAAGACCAACAAGTGCTCCATCTCTTTTGACCGTCATATTTCGTAATTCGTGGTACATGTGCTCCAAGTTTTCTAAATACAGATTAGAAAAATCATCTTCGCTAAATACCCAGACCTTTCCATCTTGTCGTGTAATAGTGAATACATGATACCAAACTCTAAGGAGTCTTTGGGCATCAATTTGTTTAATGGAGACGACTCGATGTTTGGTCCGTACTTGGCTGACCGGGAGACGCTTTGCCTTGAGAAAATGTTTGTACTCTAAACGATAATCTCGGGTTTCTTTATGAATCCCAAGAATCTTGTCAACGCTGAGAGCTTTGCAGTGCCGGAGGAAGATACCGAAGTAAACGTGTTCCAGATAGGGTTTTCTGATCCTTGCTCTATCATAACCTGGAACGTTAGCATGAATTACAAACGACACATAGTTTTTAGAAAATATCTCAGTAGGATCATACGCCGCTCTCGGATTCAGATGCACCAAAATCAACTGCAGTGGAGGGTTCAGGCGGAGTCTGATGATCACCTTGGAATGGGAAGATAGGATCTTCTTCATTGATATCGGCTTCAATGTCAAAATACATTTCGGATGATTCATCAATATTGACGACGTCTTCACCAAAATCCTAATCTCCACCCAGTTCTTTAGCAAACGCTTCATTGAATCCCACGTTGGCAGACAAATCCAGAAGCAACCTTGTTCCTACAGTGGAGCCCGTCGGCTTTTCAACCATTGGCTCGATCACTGGATTTGTCTCCAAAACTGTCTCATCTTCAACTATTATTAAGCATGTAGTCGTTTCCATTGTTGTTTCCGGATCAGGACTTTCAACGTTAACCGCTTGAGAAGTTGACTCCCTTTCAACACTTTGAACACAAGAAGACGACTTAACCAGCCTCTGTCTCTTTCTCTCCCCCTCATGATGATCAGGATCGTCCGGATCATCATGTCTTCTTTTTAACGAGGTGGCCTAAGCTCGGCACGTGTCTTCTAAGATAGATACCCTTTCAGATAAGGCATCGATAGAACTCTTCAGGGCTTGAGTGTTTGATGTAATTAACTTGCTAACTTTTGAGAAGTTAGAAGCAACTACATCTTGAAAGGCCAAAAACTATGAGGCTCTAACAGGTGGGTTATCATCAACAAGTTGGCGGAGGAGCCCAACCAGGTCTGCATCAGCCGCACTTGGATTTTGAGTTGACATCAGCTTTGCGTACAACATATATTTAAGCTCATCCACCTCTTGATCTTGTACCCTCGAAGGCTCGGGCACAGGCGGTGGTGACGGCACAGACGGTTGATCATCGACTACCGGCTCCTTCCCTTTCAACATCCTTTTGAGACTAAGTATCTACGCTTCCATGTTATCTTGAACAACCTTTAGGGCACCGTCCAGATATTCCCTTGACACAAAGTCGGGTAAAGTCACACCTGGATCACATAGATTGCCAGTTGAATAAACTGTTGTGTCTACGTTCAGTGTTGGCGTGATGTTAGCACTGGTAGGACTTTCGACCTGTCCTCATGGTAAGTCAATAGACTCCACTCAGGTCGTTCCGGCAGGTTCGCTAAGAACCGTAATTGGAGCAACAGATGCTCTTGACTCTTGTGTACCTATGTGTATGGGCTCTATACTCGAGGTGCACAGAATCGAAGTCGTAGGCTGCGGCATAGGCCTACTAATTTCAATATCTACATTCTCCGAATGAGAAGTAGATAGAGTATGTGATAAATCCCTGTGAAGAATTGAAACAACTGGTTATTGAGAACGAGTTGAGTGGTCAGGATGGGTATGCAACTGCATATCTGAGCTAGCTATGTCTGCTTCAATACCAACATTCAACAAATGAATGTCGATAGTAGATGTGGGTGCCCGACTAACTCTTTCGACTGGGATAGGAACTTGTTCTTCAATTTGTGCTCCACTCTCACACTCCCCATCTTTTTCTCCGTCCCTTACACTCATATTCTTAACATTTTCTACTTGAACTCCCTCATCACCTTCAAGTGGAACATCCTCCAGTAAATGATCAAATTCATCATATGTGCCACCAAATTCATCAACATTAAAGGATATTGATTGTAGACTTGGGCAAGTCTGTGTAGCTTCTATTTCTGGAAAGATATCTTCAATGTTATCAATAACTGCTCCAACTTGAATATTCTATGAATGAATAGGTTGAGCAACATTGTCAGCACCATCATCATTATCATTATCATCGTCATCAATAGTTACTTCACCCTGAGTTGCCTCATTATCGGATATAGTATCTTCCGAACTTGAAGAAGTTGTGGAAGTACTTTTTGTTGAAGTACTGTGCTGATCAGGGCTCCCCGCTCCACAGTACCCTTCTCATTTTCATTTTCCCTTTTGCTTACAACCCTGTTCAGGTAACCCTTGTTCCTGAACGCTCTCAGCTAAAGCTAGACCCTCTTCCTCAGCTAAGGCATGGGTTGATTACGGGGTAAGTTCAACCGGTTTTGGTTGAGCTATATGATCTATCACTCTCCTATAGTCTATAACACACTGATCCCTCTGATCAGCGAAGGCAAAAAGCTCCTGTGGGATTTCCATTATAGAATCAAGATCTTCAACTTTTGCGTGTTGCCGAATACGCGTCATGACAAACGATGGCCCAACTTCACTATTTGCCCTGGCCGAGATGTCATCGTTAGCGTTCATCATGGCTTTTATTATCAGTTGCAAGAATCTTTGAAACGACACAAACTTCCTTGCTTTGGACGGGAAACGTTTGGCGTTGACCAGCTCGACGAATTCATTCCATATAACCAGCACGTAATCATACTTGCGCGTGTATACAATTCCATGGAAGAATTTGAGAAATGAACTGCTGCAGGTATCGATTTCGGCAGTCTTTGATGTCAGGCATCGGTTGAGGATCGAAAATAAAAGATGCCATATTGACGGAAGAAAACGCCGTTTGAACTGCGACGGATTAGTCAACTCTTGCGAGTATCCTAATCTTTTGATATCTCTGCAAAGTTTGTCATCGGTGACTAGTGGTTCAAAACCTGTCGAGCCCGGTCCTGGTAGACGCAATATTCTTCAGATTCGTTTTAAAGGCAAACGACTTACATATTCCTCTACGCTTCCTTCAAAGAAATATGTGTCACCATCTTTGGCAAGAGTTACCGTGTTCCAAAATTGTTGTAGGTAAATCATCGGGACAGAAATATTGGCTAAAAGGGCATAGAAAATGGGATGTCCACGAAGTATTTATGTTATTCGGAGGGTATTTCGAAGTTGAAAGAATGATTATTAGTTTGATCTCAAGATAAAGGTTTTGTGGTAGTAAGGTTTCTTGGAATTGGATTATTTAATGGCTGGGGTGGATTGTTTATATTGTAACAACCCTCACATCCCAACTACATATAATTCACATCATCATWCTCATAATACTAAAATAGTATTATTACAAAACATGAACTATCAAAATGTATCTTTAATACATATGCATAATAAACTATTATCAATATTTAGAATTTTCCCTTGCCTTTATCTTTCTGAGCACGTTGTCCTGCAAAACAGGTTAATCCAATATCTGAGCGTTAGACCAAAAGGTCTAGTGAGTATATAATCTCATACAACAATATATATATATTCCAAACATTCAGTTTAGAATCAAACCTGTTCCAAAACATATCATATTTATGTTTCTCGCGGTTACACCGCCATCATATCACTCTCGCGGTTACACCGCCATTATATCACTCTCGCGGTTACACCGCCATCTCACTCGCAGTT
>NC_037535.1:7243752-7249447 GCF_001531365.2 Cynara cardunculus var. scolymus
TTTTTACTTTTTCTTGTATGTTTTGGGGAGAAAAACCCATTTTCTTGCATTCTTCATCTTCTATTTCATAGGTTTCAAAAATATTGAGTTTCAAGGTGAGATTATACACCAAAAACATGTAAAAGTCGGAAAAATTGGGTGCTATCATATAGCTGACTTCATATTTGGTGCTGACAGATTTTGTGTATGTGCACAAAATCGTCCATATCTTTTAAATGGCTTGTTCAAATGTTATGAGGTTTCTTTTAAAAGTTTATTTACTGAGTTGGGGTTGCAATGCATTTGGTCTCACTCAAAATCATTGAGTTTTSACCCCCCAAATGCTCAAAACTTTATATCTATGCATATGAGATTTTCCAGTAGGTAAACCCTACTTTGAATGATCATAACTTTCTGGATAATCATCCAAAATTGTTCATTTTTCATCTGGATGTTAGTTTAATGAAATACCTTTCAAATTCAACAGATTTCACTCGATATGGTGGTGATTTGAGGTTTCATTTACTTAAAATAAAATGAACATGCAATCTGTCCGATTTTGACAGATCTGTATATGTGTGTTCCATCGATCATATCTCTCTCATAACTCAATGAAAAAGGATGATTCTTCTTTTGAGAGTTAAATTTATAGATTGTATTTTACAATCAAGTGGAATCACATAAAATTATGGAGTTTTGATCTCCAAACACCTAAACCTCTATAGGTGTGTAAACTGTAAGACCACCAGTAGGTAACTTCTAATTTGTATGCTAGTATCTTTTTCCTTGTTTGTCCTTAATGTATTATTCTTCTCCTAAAACTTTCTTTTATGAGTTAGGATTCATTTGAATCCAGTATCACTCAAAAATACGATGTTTTGAGGCATGAACCGATTTTTATAAGTTAGGTGTGCAATCTGTCAATTGATGGCAGATGTGTTCATGTGACCTTAAGGTGTCATATCTTCCTCTCAACTCATCCAAAATGAGTGATTCTTAGTTTAAAAGTTTCGTATAAGTGTTAGGTTACCAATCCAACTTGAATCTTTGCAGAACACCAAGTAGGACTTTTGTTATGAGTGTTTTACTAACATGGTGCAATCTGCCATTTTAGTTATGATAAGTTGCAATGCATGAATTATTTGAAGCATCATCTCTTACCCAATCTTCATGAATTTTGGTCACGATGGCTATAACTCAGTTATATAAACCTTATAAAAATATTGGAATTTATCTCATTTTTAAGTCTCATTATTGGATCATTTTTGTAACTTAAGTTTCTGTCCAGAATCTGAAATTCTGGATTTGGATAAATTTTGTAAAATTGATATTCTATAGCAACATTTCCGATATAAATTAACTCATTAATGAGCATGTGGACAATATGTATATTTGGACTATGGATAATATTTTGGAACAAAAGTGGACAAATATGGACTTAGGATTTAGTAAACCCCATAGATAGAGATGAATCAATAAGTAATGATTTTGGTTATTCCTATTGATAGGGAACCGTTGATTTAGCACGGTATTCGGATCGCATTGTTTTATCTTGCAAAGCTCTATATCGAAAGGTGAGTTTCACGGCCCCTTTTTACTAATTTCTTGTTTTGGGGTGAAAAGTATGATTGAAATCGTTTGATAGATTTATATCGTTATATGAATCTTGTTATGAGCTTTTAATTGTACACACTATTGATATGTTAAGTAAAGTCCCTGTTTACACTACTATTAACTCTTTCGAGCCTATGATTCTTGTGGATAGCGCTATTTGGTTGTCATACCCACCTTGTTGTCGTTGAGTAGGGGTGTACTTGGTCATTAAATTTGCTCTACTCATGTGACACGAAGCGGTCATCTCTGAGGTAGTCCGTTAGGAGTGCTACCCATGTGACACAAAGTGGTCACCGCTGAGATAGTTCGGCATGAGTTCTACACATGTGGGGTTCGAGTCCCCACCGCTGAAATAGTTCGTAAGAATGTTCTACACATGTGGTTCGCTACCACCTCTGAGGTAGTTCGTGGGCGTTGCTAGGTTTAGTAGTGGCTCAACAATATAAATCATGTGTATGACGTGTTTTTAAGTCATTGCTCATAAATTTTATAAATAAGATTTGCTGCATTTAAAATCATTTTATGCATATAAAATCTGTGAACTCACCAACTCTTGAAGTTGACACTTGTTTGACATGCTTTTTTTTCAGGGTAAGAAAGATTTTCGGTGACACATATTTGAAGACGTGTCACATTTAGAAATTTCAATCTTATTTTATGTTTAGTGTTGCAAACTTGTATTTGGGATTGTAAACTTTAATTATTTTGTATTTATGTTTTAAATTGTATGGTTGTGTTGTTTATACACTATTGCTATGAGACTCTACCTGCCATACCCCGTGTTTCCGCTTTAGCGGGGTGTGACACTGTGCGTAGTGCTTCTAATGACTTTGATGTTGTGGGTCCCAATGATGAGAATAGAGAACCTTTTGATATTGAAATTGTTGGTGAATCTGAAATAAGAAATAGTAACCGTAGTGAACTGGGTGGCCTATCTAGGACTGATAATAATCAGTCACTACGCAACTCTGAAAATCAATCTAGTCAAGATATTCCTCAACAGGATATTCTTAATAGAGTTACCAGTTGGCAACCTTTGGGAAGCCCTATAATGGTTGCCAGTTTGCCTCGTGATGTTGTGTTATCTTCTGATACTAGTGATGGTCAAGAAGGTTGTGTCTCTGAGGGTAGAAATTCCCAAACTCAATCTCTTAGGAGATTTTCTAGGCCTAGTAATTTTCCTAGAAAATATGATGATTTTATTATTGAAGGAAAGGTAAACTATGGCATAGAGAGAGTTGTCAATTATACTTGTTTGTCTTCTAAGAATCTTTGCTTTACTTCGAATTTGAACAAATCTATTGAGCCAAAAACATTTCAAGAAACTAGTAGTGATCAAAATTGGATTAGTGCTATGAATGATGAGATGGAGGCTTTGCATAGGAATGGAACTTGGTACATAACTGATTTACCTAGTAATAGGATAGCAATAGGCTGTAAATAGGTTTATAAAATAAAATATAAATCCAATGGTGAAATTGAACGATATAAGGCTAGGTTAGTAGCTAAGGGTTACAGTCAAAGAGAGGGTCTTGACTATGAAGAGACCTTCTCTCCAGTAGTCAAAATGGTTACTGTTAGATGTATAATTGCATTAGATGTTCAATTTAAATGGCATTTATTTCAACTAGATGTTAATAATGCTTTTCTATATGGTGATTTAGTTGAGGATGTGTATATGTCTCTTCCTGAAGGATATTATGATACTAATGATAAACGTGTGTGCAAACTGGTCAAATCTCTGTATGGGTTAAAACAAGCACCACGCTAATGGTATGCTAAGCTCTCATCATGTCTCACTGAAAATGGGTTTGTTCAAAGTATCAGCAACTATTCTTTGTTTACAAAACGTATTAACTCTGTCTTTCTCATTCTGCTTGTATATGTTGATGATATTGTCATTACAGGGAATAGTTTGAGTGAAATAAATGGTTTTAAGGAATATTTGAAAAGCAAATTCTTAATTAAAGATCTGGGAAAACTGAAATATTTCTTAGGAATAGAAATATTAGATTGTATTGATGGAGTGTGTATGTCCCAAAGAAAGTATTGTTTAGAACTTTTAAATGATTTTGGGTATTTGGGATGTAAACCTTCTAACACTCCTATGGATGTCAATTTGGTTATTTCTGACTCTAATAATTCTAAAGATGCTCCTTTAAAAGACTGTTCTGGGTACCAAAGGTTAATAGGTAGATTAATCTATCTTCTTGCCACTCGACCAGATATAGCCTTTGTTGTTCATTGCTTAAGTCAGTTCATGCATGCTCCAAAACAGTCTCATTTGAACCTTGCTTTAAGAATTCTCAAGTATATGAAACTTTCGCCTGGAAAAGGAGTCAGCTTTACAAGGTCAGATCTATTTAGATTAACTGCTTTTGTAGACGCTGACTGGGGTAAGTGTCTTTCGTATAGTAGATCTGTCACAGGTTTCTGCCTTTTTCTTGGGAATTCATTAATATCCTGGAAGCATAAGAAACAGAACATTGTTTCTCGCTCATCTGCTGAATCAGAATACAGAGCAATGGCCTCTGTGTCTTGTGAGATTATTTGGGTTCTTAAAATTTTGTCTGACTTAGATATAAATGATCTTCTGCCTGTTAACTTGTTCTGTGATAATAAATCTGCTATACAAATTGCAAACAATCCGGTTTTTTCACGAAAGAACTAAACACATAGAAATAGATATTCATTTTATTCGTGAGAAAATTAGTAGAGGTGTTATAAAGATTGTAAAGGTCCCTTCTTCTGAACAAACAGCTGATATTCTAACAAAAGCTCTTAGTATTAATCATCACAATTACTTGTGTTCTAAACTAAGAATGTTTGATCTCTTTAAAAGTCAAGATTGAGGGTGGGTGTTAAAAGGATATATTCTTTATTTCCAATCTTGACTTACTAGATTTGACTAACTTATCTTTGAATGTCCTGGTTTGTTATTGTTGTAACAGATTTGGGTAGAAATTGCAAATAAGTCAAAGATGCTGCTGGTTAATAATAAGAGGGATTGCGCCGCACTTTTCTGGATTGTTGAAGGTTAGCGGAGCATGGAGTTCATTTCTTCAAGGGGCAAACCTGGACAATATCAATTCATATATAAAGCCTTGATTAGCCCATTCCAGCTCATAACATCATTTCTTCATCTTTGAGCGGCTTTCTCATTTTCTCTAAAATCATTCTCTTTCAAATAAGGAGTTTTCTACTTTCTCTTTCACAAAAGATCTATCTTAGATCTTCATCGAAATAGAGAGTTAGTTCTTCATATTCTTGTTGTTATATTCTGTAATTAGAGAGATTAGGTCTTTACTTTTCATATTGTAAGTAGTTTATTTTAATGTTTCTGTTCATCAAAGATATTTTCAATAAATCGCTTGAATATGTTAGTTTTATAATTCTTCTTTTGATTCTACATGTTTTGTAGAATGAATTTTGTACATGTTTACTTTTTGATGTTCTTGAGTGACATTATGTTTGTGTGTGGATCTATATATGTTTGATTTATGATTTTGATGTTGGAAGGTAGAGCAATGGAGATGAATATCTAATATTTTAGGATTTTGATTATGAAATTGATTGAGGGTTATATAAATAAATCTTTGTTTTTCTTCCTCATTTCTCCACCGAAGACGATGATCATAGAGGATGTAGGGGCGATGATGAAGGGGTTTAATTTTATTTTTTTATTCAAATGTATTAGAGGGATCCAATCAAAAATTACTTATAATCACATAAACGACATCTGTAGTTATATATATATATATATATATATATATATATAACATTAAATATAATAAGTATAATTTACAAACTAAAATTATTAGAACACGATACCCCCAACTTAACAAAGCATCTGTTAGTGGGGTTAATATAAGGGATCCAAACCATAACAAAAGTGAAACCATAATGACCATATATGTAATTATTTTGTTTGAGGGACTCAATCCAAGGTTTTCAATGACCACAGAGACAAAATTTGTAATTTACTCTAGTTTTAATTATACATTATACATTAATATTATATTTTAATATTTAGAATAATTCTTAATGATCATATCATTATTTTTATATTGTTAATTATTATTCAATATATTTAGTTATCAAA
>NC_037535.1:7249702-7262582 GCF_001531365.2 Cynara cardunculus var. scolymus
TTGTTTCTATTAATAATTTATATTATTAAATATTTGCTTTAATTATATTATAAAATATTATACTTGACTAATTTTTCAAGATATATTTTTAGGTAATTTTATGTTAGGACCAATATTATCCTAAATAATATGAAAGTTATACTAAAGCAATATCTTGTATTATATTTAGGCCAAGGATGGAAATCAGCAGATCTGAACTAGAATGCTTGCAAGACTTATCTTCAGATCTCTGGACTAGAAGAATTTACTAAGTCTAAGTCTTAAAGACTTATCTTCAGATCTCTGAACTGTCTTACAAGACTAAGTCTAAGTTTAAGTCTTAAAGACTTATCTTCAGATCTCTAAATTGTCTTACAAGACTAAGTCTAAGTCTTTAACACTTATCTTCAAATCTCTAAACTGTGCTAAGTATAAGTCTGAAAGACTTATCTATCTCTGAACTGTGCTGACAAGATTAAGTATAAGTCTTAAATACGTATATATCTCTAAACCGTGCTTACAAGACTAAGTCTAAGTCTTAAAGACTTATCTTTAGAGTCTGGAGACCTTGAGTTCAGAGTTATTCCAACTCTGAACGAGAGGATGATGTTGATCCTGTAATAACCTATTTGTGATAGAGATTATATTTCCAAGTTTATATGATCTAGTTTCATTGTAAATATGACATATAAATAGGTGATATGGGCATAGATTTTTAGAAGAGAATTTCTACAATTATTAGCAATTTTATTCACACGAGAGTCGTTTAGAGTGTTGAGAGACTTTTGTATTTCCAGTTTTCATGAATAAAGAGATTGGTCAGTTTCCTACTTCATGATCTTCTTTAATTTCTCATTTTTTCAGTCTTAATTCTTGATTTGCTATGGAACCGGGATCACAATTGGTATCCGAGCCGAATCAATTCACCTTTATTGATGTTGGGTCACCTATTGATTTGATGATGACCCACTGATCTGTTTCTCTATCATATCAACACTTAGTAGTTATTGGTTTCATTGAATATTGGTGTCTTGCTACATACTTAAATCCATTGACAAAATCGAAGACTAGCCGATATGAAGACAGAAGGTCACCGATGCAGTACTATGGATCAACTATCTAAATTACACACCAAGACTCCAGAGTAGCTTATTTGATGATCGAAGATATTTTGAAGCTATAAGCCGATTGAAGAAATATTTTCATACACCGAAGATTTGTAAGTACTTGTTTGAAGCTACTAATCCATCCAAAGAAGATCTTCCTACAGACTGACCATATCTCTACAAAAGTTTATCTCTGCATGAACAGTGTTGTATGCACGCGATGTACGATGAAAATGAGATATCAATAATGGTCAAGTCAACCCCTGCCTTCTTATCCTCAGGTGACAAGTGTCCTCATTCATTTAATGCTGAAGGTATTATAAAAGTCAGTATACATCTCAAATGCAAATACAATTCCTTGAAAGATTTCTAAGTGCATTCTCAAAGGCAATCAGCTCTCTTTTTCTATTCCCCTAGTCTCCTGTATGTGAAGAAAATCTTAGTGTTCTTATGTGTTGTTCTTGTAAGTTCTTCTCTTTGTAAGATTGTTTAGGTTAGGTTATCCTTTCCTTCTTCTGCAACAATCTATATTGTATCTTTGTGTGTTAATTCTTGATATATATAACAATAAGAATTAAAAATTTGAATTTTTTTTGTGTAATTGTATTCAACCCCCCCCCCCTTCTACAATTACTTCCTGTCTATTGTCATCCCTTTCGGGACCAACAAGGGTATCAAAGCGGTTAGATTAATCTTATAAGCTAGGTCTATAATAGCCTCTTCTTCTTCCAACTCCGCTCCTTCTTCTTACCATGACAATGGCACTATTGCCAAACCTCCAAAGTTCAACAAGAACAACTTTCCTCTGTGGAAAAGTCGCATGAAACTCTTCCTTGAGGGTGTTGATAGTCAATATCTCTCTATCCTTAAGGATGGCCCTATTGTTCCAAAAGTCTGGTTTCGTCATAGAAAGAACAAATATAAAGGTAACTCTTCAAATGATTATGATGATGAAGAAGAGAAATTTGATTCTATTGGAAGGTTAATCGTCAAAGATCCTACTCAGTACAATGAAGATTACAAAAGGAAAGTTTCCTTGGATACCAAGGTAAGGGCTATCATTGTTCTGTCTCTTCCCGATGATGTTTACCACTCTTTGGTGAACCCATTACTCCTAAGGACATGTGGAACACCCTCTGTATTATGTATGAAGGAACCATTGAAGTAAAGAAAAGCAAGAAGATTGGCTTCGTTAGGCAATATGAGCTCTTTGTGCATGGGAAAGGTGAATCTCTAACCGAGTACTACAATAGTTTTAACAGGCTCCTCAACGATGAAGCTTTATGGCAAAGTCTATGAAAATGAATAAGTCGTGTGCAAGTTAATGGACTGTTTACCAGATTTCTAGAAAAACATCTGTATTTGTATCAAGACAAGCAAAGATCAAAAGAATATGTCTCTTAGTGCTCTTTATGGAACTCTCTATAATTATGAACAAGCCAAGATTCTGAAAAAGGCATTTTTAGAAGATCCGAAAAGTACTTATATTGGTCTTCTCTGCAATGATACAAGGAATTCAGTGAGTGAACCTCGGATGACTTATCTGACTGAATCTAATGAGAAGGCTGTCAGAAAAGAAGAAATTGTTGAAAGTTATGCTGATGATGAGGGTGATGGACCCACAGTTGATGATTTAGCTGACAACATGGCTATAACATATGTTGTCACAGCAACAATTTTCCAGATAAAGTCACAGAATCAGCTTCTTTTCTTAACAGATTTACACAGTCTTTCACACAAGAAACACACAGTTTTTCTCTCTTTTCCTTTTCTCTCCCAAAACAGAATAGATAAGATAAAATCTTAACTTCTTACTTTATACTACCATAACATAGGCGGTGGAGTTTATTATTTTAAAACTCATATTTTCACACTCATTGATGAAATGTAATAAATATCTAATGCATATAATATTTGAGGATATTTTCACACTCATTGATGAGATATAATAAATATCTCACGCATATAATATTTGAGGCGGTGGAACATAATAGGCAATTAAACAGGTAATCACACACAAACAACTATTTTAAAAATAATTTACTTACCAAAATCTTTCAAAACCATCCCAAATTATATAACTGGAACCTGGTTTTTACAGTACAAATCAAAGGTAAAGGAAAGGAAAAGATGTGAAGGGGATTATGATTGCTTTATATGTGTGGATTTTTTAGAAGCTAACTATGTGCATGTATATGAGAAATTATTATATGTAAATCATGTACTTGATGTGAACAAAAAGTTTGTAGCTACTTTTATAAGTAGCAGTTTGTATATTTTAGACCAATATATAATTATTGTATTTCATATTACATGAAATATGTTAATTATCTATATTATCTTATAAAGCAAATTTAGCAAAAGTCTTAAAGTCTTAAAATACTAAATGACAAAGATATTCTTATCTATACTACCTCACTTTTTCACAATTTTTTTAAAATTATAATTTTAAATTTACACTTTATACCCCTATAATTAGTTAATTAATTTACTTTACGTTCTCTACTTTTAAATGTTTCATTTTAAACATTTATCAAATTAACATACATAATCGTATATCAATTAAAACATGTTTAAAAAATATATTTTTATTTTAACAAGTTACACCATTATAATCGTCTCGTTAATACCTTCGAAATGTGTCCAATATTGAATAGTTTTTGACTTAATTATATTATTATATATTATATATACTGTAAAAAAATATTTTTAATATTTACGATTTATACTTTTATAGTTATTTATTTATATATATATTATATATTTTGGGGTTAGGCTGTCCAAATTGCATTGTATAATATGTTCTGAATTAATATGTTCTTGAGTTTTTTTGAAATATATATATACATGTATTAATTCAACCTTAATCTGAGTTTCTGGACAAAAAAGAGGGTAAACAGTTGAAATTTCATTCTAAAACTCATATTTTTTAGTCTTTTTATGGCTTATGATCTGTCAAATTTGTAGTTTTCTTTATTGGTTTTGAGTGTTTATCTTAAAACTCAAGTTTTTTGGTTCTTTGCTCTTGGTGTAAATCGAACACATTTGTGGCGTCGTTTAAATATGTTGGATTTTAAATATATTGAATTTTAAACTGTCATACAACTTTTTTCATCGATAGTCTGTAATTGGAACCATAACTCTTATTTATTCAAATTGTATTAATGTGTAAAGACCAAATGTAACCTATATCATCGTTAAATCTTATCTTATAAAACCAGTGGAACTTCAAAATCGTTAAAATTCATGGCTCCCGCCGTATTGCACGGATAAACAACTAGTATGTAAATATGGAGTGAGATGTTACATTAATTAAGTTATAATATAAAAACTTTTATCAATTAATAGATTATTTTATCTTAAAGCATCTCGAATAAGCTCCGACATTTTAACTATAACCATCTTAGGAAGTCATATCACCACTCAAATCACTTCCTTTTAACTCACCCCATTCCATAATTTATATTATTTCACTCCCTCCCCAACGTATAAAAAGCTCCTTACAATATATCTACATTAATTTTTTATTATTTAATTAAATAATAATTAATAAAGAATGTAAAGAGTATAATTGAAATAACAATTACAAAAAGAACTCCAATTTTTAGATAAATAACTCCATATATCAAGTTATATGATCATAGATGTTCTAACAAAATAAACATATTTGCATGTTTGGATTATTATATTAATATTATATTATAAAATGGTCATCAGTTAAAGTTTTAAAAACATCTAATTAGAATTTATTTATTATTTATTAATGTATAGTTATTTAAATTTCAAGTTTACAAATAATTACTGTATATGTACAATTTTTAGAACTCTTTAACCATTAAACACGTCTAAATGTAAAATAACTATTGAACTTTATTAATACAACAAAATATTTATCATTATTTTTATCCACATATACATGAAAAACCACTCGGTCTTTATCTTTATACACAAAAAAAAATGGAGATGGAGATCCTGCATAATTCCGAAGGTTTTGATGTTGGTCTATCACCATACAAGAAGATTGAAGTCTGGCAAAGACAAGATTAAGAAGAAGATTGATCATTTCTTCATTTTTTTTGATCTGACCACGATTGATGTATAATGTTTCGTTTATGAAACCCTTGTGATGAAATTGTTTACTTTGAATTAGAATCCAAAAATGATGTTGCAAGGTATGTTGTTAATGAGAATTTCATGTGGTTGTAAGTTGTTTTTTAGTTGACTGTTCTTTCAATCTGTGTTCTGCAAGTTGGGATCCCTACATTAAATAGTTGGGTCATCACAAACGTTGAAAAAACATATATGGTGTCCGCATCATTATCAAGTTTCATAGTGTGTACATCCCCATTATCATACAAATTACCATACTTTAGAGTGTGAAATATCTTCAGTATCATCCATATTATCGGGACTCCCAATGTGAACAACCTCAGTGTCATCCATGCTCGTGACACCTGAATCAAATAAACCCCAACTATAAGTTAGAAAAAGTGAAAAACCAATTATATGTATTGTTTCAAAGGTGAAACAACACATGTTAAAACCAAATTCATGAAATCAATCAAACCATCCAATGATTTTGATTTTAAATTTATGATTCATAGTTTTCACTTGTTTTGTATTGTCAGTATGAAAGTTGTTTCATGTATAAACGTATTTTTGTGTTTTTTTCTCGTGTAAAATATTCTTTAACGTTTCATCTCTGAAACAACATTGAACGAACACCGCATGTTTACACGTGTTACTTTATCTATGAAAGAATGGCACATACAAATTGGTTTTATTGTTTCTATTTGATTTGCCCTATATATACAGACGTGGTTTATATACAAACTATATAAATCAATCTCAATCGTTCATTTAGTCTAATGAACATGTGGTTCTATAAATATCTAGATTGTTTTCTAATATAAAATGTTGATCATAATTAATAAACTATAATCATCTTTCATAAATATTCAACTTATTATAAATGAACCCTCATCATTTTCATAAATATTTTATAGGGTTCATCTAATGCAACTCTCTTAAATATTGCAACCAATACAACTTTATCTATAACACATAATAGAACAATCAACAGTTGGGGATGAGGTGGTTGCAGTTGGGATAAGATGGTCACATTTAAAATGTATATAAACGAAAATGCTCTTTAAAGGAGAGGATAATCTACGGTTAGAAATTTCATTGGCTTTCATCGGTTGCAATATTTAAAAATGTTGCATTTGATATACATATACATATACATATACATATACATATACATATACATATACATATACATATATTAAGAAGCATGTTCAATAATTGGATCCACATAAAAGCACCTCAATAATATTGTTTTTAACGTATTAATTTGGTGACTATGTTCGTATACTAGCTAGAGTACTAGACCTACCATGCCAATGTCTCTTCTATAAATGTTTTTTATGTATGATACCGATATCAGAATGATAGATAGATTGATTTTTATGAAACATTAAGATACCAGATATATAAAAACTGATAAATAAATATTGAAAAAGATGCAATGCTTATTTAATATTGAACCCTAATTCAGATGTAGGTTCATACAACAGCATCCACAATGGTAGAACCCTTAAAACCTTACTTTACATATCTTTTCTTTTATATCATTGTCATTTTAACAAATTAAAAATCTCAATATTTTAAAACCCTAATTCAGATTTGGGTTTGTATAACCAGTATAAAAAATGTTAAACATTCTTCACATATGATATGACCCTTACATTTCTTTCTTCTCGTTTTCTTATCTTAAATTCGACCATTTATATTAATTAATTTCATTAAAATTGAACAATATTCATATATATAATTGATAAAACCCTAAATATTTGAGTATTTGATTGATAATCTTTTTATACGTATTTAGTAAAACAAAACTTCATTTTAGGACTATTTTATGCTTATATTTTAGAAAATATATATATTATATAAAAAAGCTAATATGCAAATAAACTCTGAGTTATATTTGTTTGTTCAATTTATTTCGAACAATTTATTGTTTCAGACATAATTTGTCACTTTGTCAAACTTAAATTTGATAATTATTATAACAATTTTATATATGACGTGCATTTAATGGTGTTGTAAACTTTAATTTTTATTTAATAATCTATTTAAATAGTTACGACTGTTATATCGTACGTTTTTACTGTAATAAGTTAAAAAAATATTCCAAAGAAATAAATAGTTATTTTTTATGTACGGAATTTGAAAATTTTGTATATATATGTATATTTGATCAATACTTGACAACCATTCAAATTCATATAATCTACATATATATGTTTTTCTTATTGAAAAATATACAACTATAACTTTTGAGAATGTTTGAAAAGACATAGAATTTATTAATTTTCATATATTATTTATGAAATAGGTCAGGGTTCGGTCAGTGCATTTTTTGGTCTGAAAACAATGTTATAGCGAGTCGAAGGTGAAAAAATTGATATCGTATGATCGTTCACTTATCTTTGCTAAATCAATTGGTCTGGTGATGCACTATCCTTTCGTATAAATAGACAAAACATATTGGTTTTTTTGAATTGGTAAATAAATATATTTTTTTTACTGACAAATTTAAGATAATTGCTACAGATAATGTTGTTTTTATTCATATAGTAAATTAGTGACACGTATTCAGTGAACTGTTCATACGCATACATTCACTTGCTAACATTATACTAAACGTATCAATTTTAAAATAAAAATGTATAAATAGTATTTCAACATGAGGTTGCCTAGCGATTAATAATGAAGATTTTGACTAATTGAATCTAATACATATGGGGAGTCCCACATTTGGAGAGTTAGGCCCCGACCTCGATCTTGACCTATATTTATGATACCTACCAAGTACATAGCCAATTATTTAATATGGTACGTTTTTTTGTCATATTTGTTTTGACATTAACTAGTACTTCTGATCAAATGTTTTCCCTTAAAAAAATATTCACATTAAAAACAAGATCGGTTAAATATCATACAAGATGACGTTGATGCAAAATTAGGGGAAACAAAACGAGATAACGCTTATGGTCTATGGTGATTTCTTGATCGGTTTAAAAAAAAACGATAGTCGTTCAATACGAAATATATTTGTTTTTTGATTGTCTGAATTGGAATATGCATACAGCATACATTTACAAAATAATATTGTGGGCATCGGAATTTAATTTCAAGAGTGTCCCACGACCTCAATTCAATGTCATTAACCAATTTTTGCCAACTATTTTTAATTCAAGGGCAAATGAATGTTCAAAAATGTGTCGGTATATATACGCTTCTTATATATATCATAATTCATTTGATTATATAATACTTATAACATTTTAAGAACAAGGTATATATAACATCAAAACCAAATCTGATGTAACTAAATTATAATGATATTTTTCAAATCGTTGAGATTTTTTTTCAAAAAGAATGTTAATTTATCCCCAAATAAATAAAGATTTAAGAGGATACAAGTGACAATATATATATATATATATATATATATATATATATATATATATATATTGGTTTGAAGTTCAATGCTTATTTTTAAGCGTTTATTCGTTTAAAATATGGTTCTTGGGTATGATTTTTAGGTATGTTTATATCTTACTTCCATTTTGGGTTAAAAAAATAGAGTTCATACAATTTTTAAAGAACTAATAAAAAGTTAATCTGGAAAGTGAAATTCAATATCTAATATAGTTTTTTTTTTTTTGTACAACACAAGTTATGTGCATATACCCTATCAAACATAAAGGCGTATTTGTAATTATTAACTGTAAATTAGGTTGATGTTAGTTTTGTAATTAGCAGCAAGTTAGGTGGACTTTTTAGAGTTCTTAATCGGTTAGAGTTTCTATTATAAATAGAGTGTTCTATATAATCTTTTATATATATAAATGTAAAACCCACAAAAAATGAGATGACATCCTAAAAAATGAGTATTCTTTATTTCTTGAATTGTGGTTGAGTTTGTGTATCTCACATTGATGCAGATATGAAATATTTACAATGAATGGTGGGTATTTTAAAGGGAGATTTGAGATGTTTTTGTGACAACTCATGAGGTTGGCTTCTTTTGGTCAATCCTCTAAACTCATGTTGTTGGCTCATTTCGACTGACCCTCCGAACTTAAGGGTTTACTCATTTTGGCTAACCTCTTTTTAGCAAAGAGAAATTAATCATACAAAATAAAAACATTTTTATCTTTATGTATATTAAAATAAACCGCATAAAAAATAAAGTAATATTAAATAAATAACAAAGAGGTGTTAAGTTGGCATTATAAAAATGAGTATTATCGAATAGTATATAATTAACAATCTTTTGACTATTACATAATTAACAAATCCTTGACTAAAATCCACTACCAACCCTCAATTAGGCATGTCTCCATTTTCATACCTAGTGTGAGTTTAGACTTATAAACCCCCAAAAGTTTTTGAGAGTTTTCCTATGTGAGACTAATTGTTAGTCTAAAACCCAACAATACCCTAAATTTTATATTCAAACTCCTACAATACCCCACATTTGAATAGAAAATAATATACATAAGAGCTTATTTGTTATTTCAAGAACTAAAAATTATACAAATCAGAAAAGGTGTTTTTTGGACTTGTACCTTTCTTAGTGAGTACAAATCGGATCTACTTTCTGGATAGTGAACGATGTCTTGAACTAACCATGTTTGATTGTAAATCTAGAAAATATGTATGACATGCATCATACCTATACACATATCAATTTTCATGGTAGTGTTCGTTTCAGTCTTGAACGATATCCCTTCTTCATGAGATTTGTAGAGAACGTAGTCATCTCGATTCTCGTAGATGCGACCACACATCGATCTCACATAGGTAATGTCAATCAAGAACATTTTGTTGTGTTCCATTGTAAAAACTATTAGCATTATTAAGAATTAAAATTCAAACCTTAAACATCAACGAAAAAATACAATTGAGGACATTACAAGAATAGGCAACAAATTGTTGGAATTCCCAACGTGATACATTATACCGTTGTGTTTGTTCCCGCTTGAGTCTTCCTTAACTAGTTTGCCTATTGAACCTAAACCATTGGATCTCTGATGTTGCTAGGTTATGTTTCCGCCAAGTATTGACTCATTGTATTGGTTTTAAGCCCATTCCCCTCGATGTAAAGATAATTTGCTCTCTATTTAGGCCTTTAGTCAAAGGATCTGTTATGTTTTCCTTTGAGTTTATAAAGTCAATGGAGATAACTCCAATTTTAGCAAGTCCTTTATCGTGTTATGGCGACACCTTGTTTGCCTTGATTTGCCATTGTAAATTTGATTCTTTGTTCCAGTAAGAGCAGCCATACTATCACAATGTATACAAATGGTTGTGAAAGGCTTAGGCCATAACAAAATACCTTCTAAGAAGCTTTTAAGCCATCTGGCTTCTTCAACATCTTTGTCTAGCGCGACAAACTCAGTTTCCATAGTTGAATGAGTATCCACTATTTGCTTAGATGATTTCTAAGAGATTGATGATTCACGAAGGGTAAACATGTAACCACTTGTGGAGTTAGTTTCTGAGTGGGCAGAAATCCAATAGCATCACAATATCCTTGTAGTATGGGAGGATACTTAGTATAATGCAAACCATAATATATCGTATGTTTAAGATAATGGAACACTCTAACTGGTGCATACCAATGATCTTTACCCAGATTGTGTGAGTAACGACTTAGTTTACTCATTGTATATGCTAGATTCGGTCGTGCACAATTCATAATATACATCAAGATTCCAAGTACTTGACTATACTCTAAGTAGGATACATTGTCTCCTTGATTCTTCTTAAACTGACTCAAAAGATCAAAAGGAGTAATAACCAGTCGATCATTGTAGTGTCCAATTTTTCTAAAGACCTTTTCAATATAATGGGAATGTGTGAGATATATCCTTCAGAAGTTCTTTGAACTTTAATACCAAGTATACATCAGCTAACCCCCATATCCTTCATACAGAATAAGGAATGTAGCATTTTCTTGGTTTGATTAATAACATCATATTCGTCCCCATTATGAGCATATCATCCACATACAGACATATTATGACATAGGCATTCTTATATTGTTTAACATATATACATTTATCACATTCGTTAATCAGAAGACCTTGAGATAAAAGTGTGTTATCAAACTTTTCGTGCCATTGCTTTGGAGCTTACTTAAGTCTATATAGGGACTTAACCAATTTACAGACCTTGTTTTCTTCACCTTTAACCACAAACCCTTCGGGTTGTTGCATATAAATTTTTTAGTCCAATTCACCATTTAAGGACGAAGTTTTCACATCCATTTGGTGTATCTCCAAATTGTGAATCACGGCCATCGCCATCAATATTTTTAGCGATGTTATCCTTGTAACCGGTGAATATGTATCAAAGAAATCTTGTTCCTCTTTTTGGCAATACCCTTTGGCTATTAACCGGGCCTAATACTTATCTATGGTACTGTCGGGTCTAAGTTTTCTCTTAAAGATCCATTTATGGCCTATTGATTTATATTCCAGAGGGAGATCTACCAATTTCCAATAATTATTTTGTAAAATGGAATCTAATTCACTTTGGATTGCCTCTTTCCAATAAGGAGTTTCCCAAGAATCCATCGATGCCATATAAGTTAGAGGTTTTCCTTCTACATTAAAGGTCACATAGTCTGGTCCAAAGTATTTGGCTACTTTTCTACGTTTACTTCTTCAAGGTTCTAAGTCTTTTTGAACCTGTTAAGTACCTTCACAACTAGGATTTGTACTTTGGTCTAGCTCATAATGAGGTGTTTCATCTTCATTCCCTCTCTTTGTTGGATTGGGGATAGATTTATCCTCATCCTTATATGGGAATATGTTCTTAATGGATTTTGCTTCCACAAATTCAGTTATAGTATTTGTATGTATATTCTCTACATAGGACTTGTAAACCAAAAATCTATATGTTGTACTATTCTTGACAGGGCCAATGTAGATGCAATATATAGTCTTTGGCCCTAGTTTATGTAACAACCGGATCCTGGTTATTACCCAAGGTATTTAAAACGTGATTATTTGATTAAATGATTACGTGATTGCATGATAAATCGATACATGCCAGTATGTGAAGTTGGGTATTAATTGAATATATATATATATATATATGTATATAAAAATACATGATATATATATATATATTCATATGCATAAGATATATTATGCATGCATGTGCTATAAATGTATGGAATATGTATGTGTGCATGTATGCATATGGGTTAAGCATGAGGTGGGAAAGGGGTATGGAAGGCGGTTTAGCCGACTTTCTATTTTTGGCAACTATAAATAGGGGCTTAGCCCCTTCATTTGCTTCTTCTTACTTATTTTGAGAGGAGTTTTGCTTTTAAAAAGAGTGTGTTGGCCGGATTGCAAGGATTGGATTTCAAAGGGGTGATTTCAAGCATTTTGGTTTCAAAAGCTTTATAAGGTGAGTGGTTTCTAAATCTTTTTGTATAAAGATTCTACTGKTTTTAATTGCATGCTTCGTATTGATATCCTTTGGAAAGAAACCTTGATTATATTGTTTAAGTGTTTATCCGGACAAGGAGTGACCGGATAAGTATTTAAACCGGACAAGCCTTGAGTGGCTTATTGTCCAGATTAGTGTAAACCGGATAAGCCTTGAGTGGATTATTGACTGGATTAGTTTAAACCGAACAAGCCATGAGCAGTTTTGTTGTCCGGAGTTAGTAAACCGGTTGAGTGTTGAGCGGTTTATAA
>NC_037535.1:7263310-7265475 GCF_001531365.2 Cynara cardunculus var. scolymus
GATTCGAAGGTATGGAATTTGTATAGCTACGTGGTTAGCTTGAAAGTGGAAAATGATGTGATTTTACCTTCTTGCGTATTCATATATTTGTTATATATATGAATAGTTGTTTTAAAAAGGTTTTGGTGATCCTTCACCTTGCAATTACATGATTAGGGTAACTCACTAGACTTTTCAGTCTAACCCTCGTTTTTGTGATTTTAAAATGTGTATTGCAGGAGGTGTAGAAGGTAAAGGAAAGGAAAAGATTTAATGTTTTTCTTATATGCATTTCGGATGAGGAATTGCTTCTGATGATTAGTTTTGTTGTTTAGTACAAGATTGTATTTTGAATTTTTGGACCTTGTATTTGGTCATGATAGTTTCTTGTACTATGGGACCCAGATGTATGTGAGTATGTACTTCTTTGGTATGAAATATTTGTGTTACATGCAATGTGTGGGTTGGGGCGTTATAAAATAGTATCAGAGCCTGAGTTTAAGGGATTTAGGTATTTTAACAGCATGATACCTAGACTTAAACTATTTTAATTACATGTTAAGGGTCCCGGATATAGTTAGCACCATTGGATATAAATATGATAAGTTGAAAGAACAGTGTAAGGTAAATTTTAATTACACCTGGCCAGTGTAATTATAAATTTACAGGTACATATCTGAACTTGAATACTTTATTATATTTGGGAATGTGAATACGTGAATATTAATATTAAATTATACATATGTCTAACCGAACTAGAAGATCTGAAAGAATAGCTCGTCTAGAATCCGAGGAAAGGGAAGAATCTTTGGTTAATCTTCCAACTAGTACGGCCGGAAATAGAGGTCGAGGAAGACCAAGAGGACAAGGAAAAAGAAGAAGTCAGTCTCAGGGAAGGAGTCGGGCTGAAATACATTCTGAGCAAGAAGAATCACACTCGGGGAATGTTCAGGGAGGAACAGAACCACACCCAGAATATATAACCCGATATGTGTTAGCAGAGGAAATGAGGAAATTACGAGAAACTCTGATATATATTATGGGGATACCAGCTAGGGTGGAAACAGAAAGAGTAGAAGTTTATCCATCTACTCCAATCACTCATAATAAAGAAGGAGATATTATGACATTCTTAGCATGTAAACCACCATCCTTCTCTGGAGAAAGAGATCCGGTGAAGGCAATGTGCTGGATCAAGGAAATGGAATTTGTATTCAACACCATTCAGTGCCCAGAAACAGATAAAGTACGATTTGTTGTATCAGTATTGAAGTCAAATGTTTTATTCTGGTGGGAAGTGGAATCATCTACCAGAATGGATGTTTTACAAACTATGTCATGGATAGAATTCGTGGATCCATTCAAGAATCAGTTCTGTCCTAAAACGGTTGTGAGACAAATGGAGGAAGATTTCCTGAAGCTGGAACAAGGAAATAAATCAGTACGGGAGTATACTGAAAAATTTATTGAATACTCTCGTTTTGCCGAACATTATGTTTCAACTGAATCAAGAAAGATAGAAAGATTTATTTGGGGTCTGAAGCCCTCAATAAGGGAATTCGTTATTGCAATGAACCCCAATACCTTTCCACTGACAGTAGAGGCAGCTGAAGTGACTGAAAGAAACAAGAATAGACAATCAGAAGGAAAGGTTGTTGAAAAACGAAAATGGGAAGGACCTTCATCCTTTCGAGGACCCAAGACTGTGAGATATGACAACCGATCTGAAGAAAAGAGCAGTGCGAAAGTTCATCAGGGTAATGATAAGATGGATCCAAGGAAGTGTTACGAGTGTGGTAAAGCAGGCCATCTGTCCAGAAATTGCCCAACCAACAAAAGGTGTTTTAATTGCAACTCTCCGGATCACATTCGACCGAATTGCCCCTTGCTAAGAAATCCGCAGTTAACAATGGGGAGTAATGCATCGGGTAATCGGGGAAGAACTACTGGGAACCAAGGAGGACTAGGAGGGGCGCGGGGGCGATCCTTCCAAATGACTAAGAATGAGGCAAAAGCATCGCCAGATGTAGTAACAGGTACTTTTCTTCTGAATTCAATACATGCTAAAGTGTTATTTGACTCTGGTGCAAACTTTTCGTTTGTATCACCATTGTTTGCCCAAACTGCATGTCTGAATTATGTGCTGCTTGATGATAAATTAGTAGTTGATACTGCTAATAATCAGG
>NC_037535.1:7267195-7327242 GCF_001531365.2 Cynara cardunculus var. scolymus
CAGTGTCTAACATGTTTACAGGTCAAGATTGAACACCAGAGACCTTATGGAAGCCTCCAATCTTTGGAAATACCTGTATGGAAATGGGATCACATTACCATSGATTTCGTTATGAAATTACCACGAACACCAAAAGGATATGACGTGATTTGGGTAATTGTGGATCGTTTATCCAAATCTGCATATTTTCTACCGATAAGAGATAAATACTCTTTAGAAAAGCTAGCACAGATTTACATTAAAGAAATTGTTACCAGACATGGTGTTCCCTTGTCTATTATCTCTGATAGAGACAGTCGGTTTACTTCAAAGTTCTGGGAAGGATTACAGAAAGCTCTGGGGTCTGAAATTCGACTAAGTACAGCTTATCATCCACAGACTGATGGACAGAGTGAAAGGACTATTTAAACTCTTGAAGATATGTTWAGAAGTTGTATTATTGACTTCGGAGGATCATGGGAAGATCACTTACCATTAATATAGTTTGCATATAACAACAGTTATCATTCCAGTATCCAAGCGGCACCATATGAAGTATTGTACGGACGTAAATGTCGAACACCATTGTGCTGGAATGAAGTGGGTGAAAAACAGCTAACGGGTCCTGAAATTGTTCAAGAAACTTCCGAAAAGATTGAACAGATCCGCGAAAGAATCAAAACAGCACAGGATCGCCAGAAAAGTTACGCAGATAATCGTCGAAAATTCATCGAATTTGATGTAGGTGATTTTGTAATGTTAAAAGTTTCGCCATGGAATGGCGTTATCAGATTCGGGAAGAAGGAAAAGCTCAGTCCAAGGTATGTTGGGTCGTTCAGAATTTGTAAGCGAATTGGGCCAATAGCATATCAGTTAGAGCTACCAGAAGAACTAAATCGGATTTATAACACTTTTCATGTGTCAAACCTGCGAAAATGTTTGGCTGATCTGAATCTAGCTGTACCTTTGCCAGAAATTCAATTAGACAGTAAATTGAATTTTGTAGAGACACCAGAAGCCGTGGTAGATAGAAAGATCAGGGTGTTGAGAAACAAAGAGATAAGTCTGGTTAAAGTACAGTGGAAGTTTCACAAGGGACCAGAGGCGACCTGGGAATTGGAGTCAAAAATGATATCAGAATACCCGTGGCTTTTTGATTAAAGGAATTCCGTGACGGAATTCTTTTGAGGGGTGGATAATGTAATAACCGGATCCTGGTTATTACCCAAGGTATTTAATACATGAGTATTTGATTAAATGATTACGGAATTGCATGATAAATCGATACATGCCAGTATGTGAAGTTGGGTATTAATTGAATATATATATATATAGAAATACATGATATATATATATATGTATATATATATATATATTCATATGCATAAGATATATTATGCATGCATGTGCTATGAATGTATGGAATATGTATGTGTGCATGTATGCATATGGATTAAGCATGAGGTGGGAAAGGGGTATGGAAGGCGGTTTAGCCGACTTTCTACTTTTGGCAACTATAAATAGGGGCTTAGCCCCTTCATTTGCTTCTTCTTACTTATTTTGAGAGGAGTTTTGCTTTTAAAAAGAGTGTGTTGGCCGGATTGCAAGGATTGGATTTCAAAGGGGTGATTTCAAGCATTTTGGTTTCAAAAGCTTTATAAGGTGAGTGGTTTCTAAATCTTTTTGTATAAAGATTCTACTGGTTTTAATTGCATGCTTCGTATTGATATCCTTTGGAAAGAAACCTTGATTATATTGTTTAAGTGTTTATCCGGACAAGGAGTGACCGGATAAGTATTTAAACCGGACAAGCCTTGAGTGGATTATTGACCGGACTAGTTTAAACCGGACAAGCCATGAGCAGTTTTGTTGTCTGGAGTTAGTAAACCGGTTGAGTGTTGAGCGGTTTATAATTGTTAGTATTACTTAAAATTTTATACTGAGAAGTAGGAATACGACCACATGGGGAGCGGTTTATTTTTAAACCGGACAAGTCTTGAACGGACTGTTGTCCGGATTTGATATCCGTTCAAATGTGAATTTGTTCTAAGTGAAAACCGTTCAAAGAGTATGTGGTATGCTGACCGGATTTGATATCCGGACAAAGTGAATTTTATTCCAAGTACTTAAACCGGACGATTGTTGACCGGACTTGTTGACTGGATTTGTTGACCGGATTTGAGATGATGTCATGTTTTAAAAAAAAAAAAAGTTATTATCTTGTCATAAAAATGAAGTTTTGATATAAATGTTTTCAAACTGATAACAATTCCAATGACTGCGGTTTATCGGAATTATTTTATAAATGTTTTGATGAAATGATAAGGGTGGCATATCAAGGAGAGGTGTCCATTTGATATAAGGGTGGCATATCAAGGAGAGGTGTCCATTTGATATAAGGGTGGCATATCAAGGAGAGGTGTCCATTTGATATAAAGGTGGCATATCAAGGAGATGTGTACATTTGTTATAAGGGTGGCATTGTCTGTGTATGATATTATATAACTCTTTCTATTATATCCCTTAAGACTACCGTAGTCTGGAATATTTTTTTCTTTGTGATTTAAAGATTTAGGATCAGGGTTCTTATTGGAAATCATAGTCTGGATGTTATTGAGAAGGAAACGGCAGGTTTGGCTTGAATCTTTGTTTAAACCTCGTTTGATAAGAAAAGGTTTAAAAGTGGCATTAAATGCAACHCGATCGATTCGAAGGTATGGAATTTGTATAGCTACGTGGTTAGCTTGAAAGTGGAAAATGATGTGATTTTACCTTCTTGCGTATTCATATATTTGTTATATATATGAATAGTTRTTTTAHAAAGGTTTTGGTGATCCTTCACCHTGCAATTACATGATTAGGGTAACTCACTAGACTTTTCAGTCTAACCCTCGTTTTTGTGATTTTAAAATGTGTATTGCAGGAGGTGTAGAAGGTAAAGGAAAGGAAAAGATTTAATGTTTTTCTTATATGCATTTCGGATGAGGAATTGCTTCTGATGATTAGTTTTGTTGTTTAGTACAAGATTGTATTTTGAATTTTTGGACCTTGTATTTGGTCATGATAGTTTCTTGTACTATGGGACCCAGATGTATGTGAATATGTACTTCTTTGGTATTAAATATATGTGTTACATGCAATATGTGGGTTGAGGCGTTATAGTTTAGTCCGTTTAGGTAGAGGAACTTGAACTTTGGCCAACCAACCCCATACTTTCATCCTTTTATAGGAAGGTAGTTTACCTTTCCATATTTTACAAGGAAATTGACTACTTTTCTTATGAGGAATCTTGTTTAAGATCACGTTTGCAGTAAGACAAACTTCACTCCATAAATTTTGTGGAGCCTCTGACGTTATCAACAATTGATGGTATCACGTACAGATGAACTATACATACCTCCGGTCCCCTACATCTTGATGATATGATCATTGGACTATTTATAAATCCATATGTTTTTGTAATTATGTATCCTTAAGAATTCATTTATAAGAAAGGGAAATAAAGTAAATAAAAAACTTTATTTGTCGAAAGTGAAGGAAAAGTAACGGCATTTTCATGTTATTGTATACCACATGTTTTCTAAGTTATTATTTCTTGTAATGTATTATCGTTTTTACTCTCGTATGCGTTTTGACGTTCTAACCAATCGGACCGCTTATATCTATAAATATTCTCATATCATTTTATTAGTGATGGCCAAAAACCGGTCCCCGTCGAAAAGGGGAAGATTGGTCAAGCAATCCATAATTGGTTATAGGGTCCTGGTCCCAATATTAAAAAATCATTTTTTTAAAAAAATTAATGATATATATTTTGAATACATTATTAAATTTGTCGTACGGGCCACTTAAATACACTTTAAAAATACGTTTTATTATAATTAAAATTACGGTGTCTTACAAATATAGTGAGAAACTGAGAATTTTGAACTTTTTTTGTGAATTGAGAACTTGGTATGTAAACCTCTCAACCTTGTTACATATTTATAATGTTTTGAGGCTAAAAAAAACTGTCAAAAACGACTACATAACGGCTAGAATTTAAAAAAAACGGCTCTCTTTTTAATATTTCAGGTCGGGTCGGGCTAAGACGGTTTGGCCATCACTACATTTTATTTTAGTGGTGGGCTTGGGTTTAGGCTTCAAATTTACAGATTGGGCTAGCAAGTCTACTCTAGTACTTATAAGTTTTTCAAACTTTAATAGATTGAGATTTACATTTTACTTGAGAGTTAGAAGTTAATTAGGAGGGTACTCGCACAATGCAACAAGATATATCTTGATTTTAATATTTTATTTTATTCTTTATTTTAGTAGATGTTATAATATACTTTTATGTGATTTTGAAAAAATGATGATATTTTTATTTTTGAATAAAATATAAAACTGAAGATACCATAAAATTTTGATAAAAATATATCGATATTAGTATCAAAATTAACTATTTAAAATTCCTCATTTTTTGTTTAATTTTTTAATTCAATTTTTTATTATAATTTAATTTAGGTTCAATAACGAAATAATTTATATTTAGTTTAATAATATAATTTTTTTATAAAAATAATAATTAATTATTTTGTTAGAACTCGATAATTATCCTAATTATATTTTAGAATTTTTATATTTTAAAATGAGAGATTCATCATCTATTTGATTATGTTTATCCGCAGTTAGTTACATCAATTTTAATCATGGAGCTTTAATAAGTTGTACTTATACATAATTTACTTGAATTTTAAATAATATGCATCAATATACAATATTTCATACATAAAAATTATTTTTTAAAAGTTTTTGTCAAATGCTTTATTATATAGTATAGATTTACGAATAACGAATACCAATTTAGTGTTATTTCAATTAAGCATACACATTTTTAATATACAATTACCAAGTTGGATGTATAATCTATAAATTATAGAGTATGATTGATTTGTTGATTTAACTTGCATTTCAAGTTAAACTTCGATTCGATTTAATTTTTTAGTTTACAGTTTAAAATTTAAAACCCATAATTAGCAATTGCCTAATTAAACCGGTCATTTTATGGTCTAGGCATTTCATTTCAAACTGTACGATTTATAAAAATCTCAAATCACCAGTTGCAGTATGGTTTGTTAACGAAGACTAGAAGTATATTCTAGTATTGCAAGACGATGAAATCTTGATTTTTAACTTGAGAACTCAAACCTTCAATTTTACTTTATTATGTATGAATAAAATATAAATTATAAACGATGGTTGAACAAGTTTTGCTGATCTAAAAACCTAGTAAAACCCCCAAAACTATATATTGATACTGATATCAGCTTAAGGATTAGAGTGAATAACATTGGTCTTGTGGCTTGCTCAAAATTTGGATTTGGTTTCTAAAGAACTATCGACATTGGTGGTCGTTAAAGTTTTCAAAGTCATAACACTCAGGGCCCCTACAGTTAACATCGTCAGTTAGCAACCGTAATAAGATAAATCAGTCTTTGAACAAACTATAAGGACCAAAAGTGTAGTTTACTCTAAAGTTAATTGTGATTTACATTTTTTTTAAATATTTATTAAAAAAATTATATATCTGACTACAAATCAATTTTTTTAATTAAAATACATATTAAATAAAAATATTTCTATTTATTTTTAAAAACTATTAACTTTACAAAATACTTTTATGTTATAAAATCTGTTCAGAAAAACAAAGAAAATCATGAAAAATTACATATCTTTTGGAGTGGACATTGAAATATATGAAAACATTTTCTTTATAATTACTTATTATTTTTGTAGGATTTAACAATAGTTTTTATTAATTGTTTGAATAATTTGTATCTTTTTAAACTTTATAATAGTTGTATATGTCTAAAATGTTATTGCTTTTTGGATTTTTTTTTTTTTTTTTTTGTTATTATTTGTAATTTGACTGTGTATTAACAATATCACATTGATTACAGTTAACTTAGAATACTTTACTTACATTGCCCGCCCTAAAAGATATATGAACTTTTATTGATTTTTTTTGTTTTTCTAAATTTGAGATTTTATAACGCAAAAGTCATTTTGTCAATTTAAATAGGTTTTTTAAATAAATATGATGAGACTAAACCAACAATTAAGATAAGCACGAAAATTAAGGCTTCTACAAATACGGATACACCTAATACATCACACTTACTCGAAATCTCACTTATCAGATTCCATTGTGGAAGAGATATAGAACAACATATAAGTTATCATACTTGCATATCCAGTCTTTTTGGTGGGTATCCTTAATTCTCTCATCTCTTAATTGAAAACAAATCCAGTGTTTCACTAAGATTTCGAATAGTGGTCCAAGTCCACGTCCAAGTACTTGGTACTTCTTGGATTGTAATTGCTCAATTTGAAGGATTTTGTAGGTTTATTGATCAGGATTTGACAGAAGAAGTTTCTAAGTTTTCAAAAGTTGTTTTTATTTATTATGTGTTTTAATTTGACAAATTTGATTTGTGATTGGATATATAAAGAATTTTTTTAAATATGAGTGACAACTAATTTTAGAACGAATTACACTTTTGGTTCCTATAGTTTGTCAAAAATCAATTTGTCTTTTATAACAGTTACTAACTTATGATGTTAACTGAAACAGCTATGAGTGTTATAAAATTGAAAAGTCAAAAACTATCAAGATAGAGTTTATTTAAAAGAACAAATCCACTCTAAAGATTAAAAATTTCTTGTGGGATTTAGTTTTTTAATTTAAAATATTTCTATAATTTAGATGTTATAGATTTAAAATAAAAATGTTATTTATTTTAGTTGTAGGGGGTGTTTGGGTTTGCTTATGAAAACTCCTTATTGACTTGTTTCAGTGTGGTACTGCGTAATAAGTCATTTTAAGTGTTTGGATGAGGAAGAAAAAAAAAGTTGTTTATACCAGTGCCAAATCGGTGATAAGCAATTTTTTTATAAGTCAATCTCCCCTAACTTATCAAATTCAACTTATTAACAATTAACATTTTTAACCCTTTTCTAATACCCTTTCCAGATACATAAATCAAGCTAAAAAATGATCTTCATGATCGAATGACTATAACCCCAATGACACAAACGAAATTCTAACTAATGACAAAATTCTCTGATTATGAACAACCCAACTCTTAACTGGGGAGAAACCTGTTTGATAACAAGCGAACCAGATGGAGAGATAACGATGTAGACGAAATTGAGATTGTCGTCCCCAACTTCTTTGATTTCCAGGTTATCAACTTGATTCTCGAGCTTCGAAGCCAAAGATGGCATGGCTTTTATATATCCCCTCAACGACTTCTTATCTAGTATGCGGATCCCCTCCTTGATCATTTCTTTCGATTGGTCTGGTATCGACGGCAGAAACAAATGTTGTGATGGCTGAAGATGTTCTGTTACAATTGATTGACCTAGTTTTAATTAATAAGCAATCCCTAATATGGAAGAATGCCTTTTTTGGTTATTTTACATGTATAAACAAAATTTGTCAAACACTAAAAAAACAACTTATCAGCTTATTGCGTTTTGGTACCGTCGTAAGTTAATCCAAACATTTTTTGTAAAACCCCGATTTGACACCACCTAAGTTAATAAACACTTTTACAAAAAAAAAAAAGCATAAGTTGTTTTAAATAAGCAATCTCAAACACCTCCGTAATGGAGTTTTTATGGGTGGATAAATACAATGATAGAATATTCTGTAATATTAATAAAACTTAACATTTTAGGTATAATAGTTATTTATAAACTTCAAATCTAAAATATTATGTGTTTAATATGTTTTTAAGAGTTTAATTTAAATATATTATATTATTACTAGAATCGTATATACATAACACAGTGAGATACATGTCGATTTTAATGTTCCGTTTTAAAACAGTTTGAAAAAACGGTAATGTTTTTGTATTTTGAATAAAATATAAATTTGAAGACCCATAAAAATTTCTATCAATATTAGTATCAAATTAACAATTTAAAACTTTTCGTTTTTTGTATAACTCTTTTAATTCAATTTGTAGTATAATTTAATTTAGTTTTAACAATAAAGTAATTTATTTTAGGTCTAATAATATGATATTTTTTTATAAAGATAATTTTTAGTTCAATTTTTTTGTTATAATTTAATTTAGGTTTAAGAAAAAAATAAATTTATTTTAGGTTTAATAATATAATTTATTTATAAATATGATAATTAAGTATTATGTTAAAACTTAATAGTTATATTAAGTATACTTTAGATTTTTTATATTTAAACTAAGATATTTATTTGTATTTGATTATGTTTCTCATGTACTCGTGAAGCGTCTACTTGTAAACTCAAATTTTAAGTAATATACAACATTAAAGTATAGATAACATTAAAAAGTACTTGATGCAGTAAAAATGGAGTTTTTAAAAGTTTTACCCAAATGTTTTATAATATAATATAAATAAAACATTTATATAAAATTCTTAAAGATAACTTATTATGTAATATGTCGACACTATATTATAAAACATTTGAAAAAACTCTTAAAAATTATTTTTTATGCATGAAGCATTGTTTATTGATGTATATTATTTAAAATTCAACATTACAAGTAAATTGTACGTAAGTACAATTTATTAAAATTTCATGTTTGAATTAATTAAATGCAAATAAACATAATCAAATAGAGCATAAACATCTCATTTTAAATATAAAAAATCTAAAATATAATTAGGATACACATTGACTTCTAATAAAATATTTAATTACTATCTTATAAAAAATTATATTATTAAACCAAAATAAAAAATAAATTATAGAAATACACAAAAAAAAAATTAAATAGTTAGTTTGGTACTAACATCAGTATTTTTTTATGATATCTTCATATTTATATTTAATTCAAAAATAAAAATATTATCGTTTTCTTAAAAGCACATAAAATCGTAGTATTATAACATCAACTTAGACAAAAAAAAAAATTAAAATCAAGATGTATCTCACTGTATTGTGCAAATATCCTTATACTATTACTTAAAAATGAATAATTCTTAAATTTGAAGTTTACAAGTCTTATCTATCTACAAATTTTTAAAGGATTTTAATTTCTATAAAATTAACTAATGATTAATTAATAAACATAATTAAATATGAGATAATCATCAACGCTAGCTACTAACATATATTATATGCCATTATCCTTATTCACAACAACAAATGTTACATATTTAATTATCTTTATCTATAATATATTATAAAACATTCGACAAAAATTCTTAGAAACAACTTTTTATGCATAAAGTACTGTTTGTTGATACATATTACTTAAAATTCAAGATTATAAGTTAATTATGCGTAGATACAACTTATTAAAACTTCATATTCGAATTCATGTAACTAACTACAGATAAACATAATCAAATATTGGATAAACATCTCATTTTAAATATAAAAAATCTAAAATATAATTAAGATAATCATTAAGTTGTAACATAATACTTAATTATTATCTTAAAGAAATTATTTTATTAAACCAAAAATAAATTAGTTTGTTTTTAAAATTCAATTAAATTATAATAAAAAATTAAATTAAAGAAATTACACAAAAAAGAGGACTTTTAAATAGTTAATTTGATGCTAATATCGATTAATTTTATCAAAATTTTATAATATCTTCAAATCTATATTTCATTTAAAAATAAAAATATTTTTTTTTTTTAAAATCACATAAAATCGTATTATAACATTGATTGACCCAGATTATAAAGCAAAATATTAAAATTAGATGTATCTTGCTGTATTGCACGAATACCTTCTAGTTCATATAACAACTTCATCATTAAAACAAGAACAAATTTTTATTTTATTTTAAATTTAAAACTTCAACATACGTTTAATTAACTTCTTAATTTTTGTTTTATTCAAATTTAAGTCGTTTTAATAAGAAATAATACCAATTTTTAGTCCTCGGTTTCTATTAAAAATATTGAATTTCATTATATTATAGGAACTAGAAGTGTATTCGCATAATGTAGCAAAATATCTCTCGATTTTAATGTTTCGTTTTAATATTTCTCTAGAGATGTTTTTTCGCCAAATGGACTAACTCATTTGCCACTAAACACCCATCAAGAATCTGCCTTCCGGGGATAAAAGCTGTTTGGTTTCCGGAAATATGGTTTTTATGTGATATTCAGAAAAGAATAATGTTTTTTATTTTTTAAATAAAATATAAATTTTAAGATATCATAAAATTTCGAAAATAAATATATCAATATTAGTATCAAATTAACTATTTAAAAGTTCTTTAATTCAATTTTTTATTATAATTTAATAACGAAGTAATTTGTTTTTAATTTAATAATATAATTTTTTATAAGAATAATAATCAAGTATTATGTTAAAATTCAATGATTATCCTAATTATATTTTTAGATTTTTTATATTTAAAATGAAATGTTTATCTTGTATTTGACTATATTTATCTGCAGTTAGTTACACAAATTCAAACATGAAGCTTTAACACGTTGTACTTAACGCACACTTTGTTTGTAATCTTGAATTTTGAGTAATATGCATCAATAAACAGTACTTCATACATAAAAAATAATTTTTAAGAGTTTTTATCAAATGTTTTATAATATAGTATATATAGACAACTAATAATATATTATATATAAGTTTGCAAAAATCTTTTGAAATGAAAAATTAACAACAAAAAACAATAACAAATGAGAGGGAATTGGTGAAACTTGAATGCTAATAAATACACAAATAAATCCCATTTTCCCAAGAAACAAAATCATAACATTTCTAATTGAAATTAATGTTCCATAATTTCCAACTTGACCAAATTTATACCCATTTATTTGATTCTTTACTATTACTTGAAAACGAAACGGCTTCAATTCTTCAAAATTATTTGAATTTTAAATCATAAATCACTTGTAACTATCAATTACGAGATATTCTCAATTTTCAAACGGCTACACCAACCCATGACTCTGACGTGGCAATGATTGGCAGCTTTGGACTCTCCCAACCCTAGCTCCTAACCTAACTTGTATAAAATGCAGTGCTTACCCGTCTTTCTCAAACTGAAAAATCTTGAATATTTAATTTCTTGTTTTAATTGTTGGAAAAATGGGTTTGCTTCCATCTGTTTTCTTCGGGGGTTTAATGTTTTTGTCGATGATTCTCGGTGGCTCCGAAGCACGAGAGTTTTTGGTCGGTGGAAACGAGAATTCTTGGCGTGTCTCTACTTCTCCTAATCACTTGATCCAATGGGCTGAAAAAGAACGATTTAAGATTGGAGATTCTCTTGGTAATTTCTTTGTTTTAAAGTAAAAGCAATCGTTTATTTCTTGTATTTTTGTAAAATGAAGGTGTTTTTGTTTCAATTTATATATATATATATATATATATATATATATATATATATAAACATGAAACCCTATGTCATATTGAAGGGATGTTCATGTTAAATATCGAATCTTTTTGACATTATTATTATTCCATTAGGGTGTTTTCAATGACTTCTTTTTCGTAATCGTTAACATTGGATTTTATAAATTTCAGTGTTCAAATACGATTCAAAAGTAGATTCCGTGTTAAAAGTGGATGAAGAAGACTACAAGAAATGCAATAAAAACAAACCCCTCAAAGAGTACCATGATGGTAACACCACGATCGTGCTCGACAAGGCCGGACCGTTCTTTTTCATTAGCGGGTTTACCGGACATTGCGACAAAGGTGTAAAGCTTGAGGTTAAGGTTTTATCTCACAAACATGGCTCAATCGGTGAATCGTCTCCTTCTATCGCTCCTAAACCTTCTCCAAAGGAATCGTCTCCAAAAATATCATCTCCGTCCGTATCTACTCCGCCAGAGTCTCCGAAAAAAAGTGATGCCGGATTGAATTTCAGGGTTGATATTTACACCGTGGCGATGGCTTCAATGGTTGCAATCACAATGGTTTAAAGAAAATATTTAGGATTATGTTTTGATTAATATGTTCTACGTTTAATTTGGCTTTATTTTCTAGATATGTTTTAGGGTGGATTAAGTTTTGAAATGTTCGGTTTTGTTTGTTAAAAACTTGCGTTAAATTTGATTTGATTTGATTATGTCTTAGACATTCTTGTACGTTTGTTTATTCTCGGTCTTTTTGCATGTCATAAAAATAGTTTGGTGTTATTGAATCATATGAAGTTTGTGTATGCTAATGACCATGGTAAACAAATCTACGTGTAACATGGGATTTGTTAACCTAAAACGGTTTTCTAGGGTTTAAGCTTTAGAACGGACTAGCAATATCATATATCACTTTAACTTATGTGACGATTATATATCTAAATATAATACTATTACAGTGCTTGTCTACGTTGAGAAGTTATCAGTAATTTCTCTTTTTGACTCTTTACCTACGACATTTGATTTTTTGTCATGCATTAGTTTTTATTTATAGGACATTTGTTTTATTAGATACTTTCGTCAAACACTTGTTTTATCAAAAATAAAAAATGATTATATTTCAAAAAAAAATTGTTTAGTATATTATTGAATCCAATATGTTAAAAGAAAACGTTTGACTAAACCAAGGTTTTTGGATTGGTTATTCTTACTTGTGTTATAGCATCAAACATAAAGAATAACACTTTAGAGTTTTGAATGATATTTTAGCAGGGATTAGGAGGCCGTTTACCTAAACACTTACTCGGTAAGTACTTAACGGTAAAATTCAACACTATTGCTTATTTGTCGGGTAAGATTTTATTCATTAAAATGCATCGTATGCAACAATTTATCCTCGTAAACGTTAACCATGGTAAGAGTCATCGTTTTCACTTACCGAGTAAGACTCTCGATTCTTGCTTTCGTTCTTACCGTGTAAAATTATTAGTCTTTGTCATATTTATCCGGTAAAGTAAAGTGACTTGGTAAGCGCTTACCCGAGTAAGCGTTTGGTAAACGACACCTAATTTTGAAATCAGTTTTTAGAAATAGGGGTCAAAACATAATTTATGTTAGACTTAAAATATAAGGATTCGCCTCTACTGAAAGAACACGAGTCTCATTCATCAGGTTAGTATATATCGATCATAACTGACATCATTATTGTTACAATCAAGCAATAATCAAGTTAATTAACATGCATATATCTATATTTATACTATATTATAAAGTATTTGACAAAAATTCATAAAAATAATTTTTTATGCACGAAGTATTGTTTATTGATGCATATTACAACATTTTACAAAAACTAATAAAAATAATTTTTTATGCATGAAGTATTGTATATTGATGCATATTACTTAAAATTTAATATTACAAGTAAATTATGCGTAAGTACAACTTATTAAAGCTCCATGTTTGAATTCGCGTAACTAACTGCGGATAAAATAGATAATAAACATCTCATTTTAAAATATAAAAAATCTAAAATATAATTATAATAATTATCGAGTTCTAACAAAATAATTTATTATTATATTTATAAGAAAATTATATTATTAAGACAAATATAAATTACTTCGTTATTGAATCTAAATTAAATTATAGTAAAAAAATTACATAAAAAATATGAATTTTAAATAGTTAATTTGATACTAATATCGATATATTTATTTTTGTCAAATTTATATGATATCTTCAAATTTATATTTTAATTAAAATATCATCGTTTTTTTCAAAATCACATAAACTCATACTATAACATCGACTGAGATAAAGAATAAAATGAAATATTAAAAAATCAAGATGTATATCGCTGCATTGCACGAATACTGTTATAATATAACATAAACGAGCTCCTTGTTAATTCTTAATTAAGTCCAAGACAATCTCTAATCACAATTGGAAACAATATACGATGGTTGCAAAATCAGTGGCATTGAGTCGTAGTTAAATTTCGATTACCTTCATTAATTGACCAGTGGTTCAATATCGACCACAAAATATCTAGTCTATTTAAGTTAGCAGCAATAATAACTACTTCAGTTATTTATAAAAAAACAATCTATTAACGTATAATTCAACATTACTGTAAAATTATAGTTTATTTTAAGGCAGTAGCAGTATTCCACAACTTCTTTAATCGTAAAGTTTTGATATATTTTAAATTTGAATCTGGTTTTTCAATTGCATGTAGTAAAGATACATTAAAATAGATCAAATAGTTATAGAATATTTCTCTATAAATTATTGATTACTAGAAAGGTACTCGCACAATGCAGCGAGATATATCTCGAATTCAATGTTTTTTTTTCAGTCGATGTTATAAGACGATTTTATGTGGTTTTGAGAATATGATAATGTTTTTATTTTTAAATAAAATATAATTATAAAGATACCATAAATAATTGAAAAAAAAATATCGATTTTAGTACCAAACTAATTATTTAAAAATTTCTTTTTTGTGTATTTCTTGAATTCATTTTTTTATTTTTGGTTTTATAATATAATTTTTTATAAAAATAATAATCAAGTATTTTGTTAGAAGTCAATGATTATCTTAATTATATTTTATATTTTTTATATTTAAAATGAGATGTTTATCTTCTATTTGATTATGTTTGTCTGCAGTTAGTTACACGAATTCAAACATGAAGTTTTAATAAGTTGTACTTACACACAACTTACTTGTAATTTTGAATTTTAAGTAATATGAATCATTAAAAGTATTTCATGCATAAAAAATAATTTTTAAAAATATTTGTCAAATAATTTATAATATAATATAGATATTGGGATTTGAATATTCTTTTATATTATTTTAATAAAATAACATTAAATGCCAAACAAAATTTGTTTACATTTAAGAGTAAACTACAAACTTAGTCCCTATAGTTTGTGAAAATAAATATTTTTTATCCTTATAGTTTTAAAATTACAAAATGATCATATAATGGTTTGTAAAAGTATCCGGATTTGACGTCTGCTCTAACAGCCATTAAAATGGAAAACATTTTTGTCATTTTATCCATTTTATGTCTTTTATCCAATAAAAAACGACATGAACCAAAATCATAAAATCGACTTTGATCAGAACAAAAACAAAAAATCGATAAAATGCCGTACGTTTAACTCAAATATTATAACAGATGTGAGAGAGATGCCTCAAATCTGATCGTTTTTGCTGACCACGATGACCGTTTTAGAATTTAAAAAAATGTAGAGGGAAAAGGTTTGATTTGTGATAAAAACAGGGACCAAATTTGTAGTTTACTCTATCTTGTAAAAAGTTGATGTTTATGTTTGAATCTGAATATCTGATGATGGGATACGTTTACATCGGACCTTGCCACAAATAAGGAAACATCTTCGAAGATTTATTTGGGTCCCTTGGGCCCTGATTTCTCTCTCGCCATTTTAGCCCCTTTTCTCTCCCAATTAAACACCTCCGATGGTGGCGGTGTTTTAGTCCGGCGGACATTTTTCAACTGTAAGTTCAGTTCTCACTCATGTTTCTGATTATTGTTCTTCTGTTGATGTAATTGATCACTGTATTTGATTTTGATAGTCTTCAAGAAAACAAAATTGCGGTTAGATATGTTTTAGGTTTTGAGTTTTACTTTTTCGATAGTTCAATTCTGTTTTTGGTGGACTTAACGAAGATGAATTTTGCCAACACATGATCATCGTCTGTGAATATACCGGATTTCGTCGAGTTTTGTGATAAATTGGACCAGTAAAAGTATCTGAAATGAGTTTAATCGTTTTTTTTTTATGAATCGGATTCTAGAAATAGTATCGATTGCATCAATTTTGGACGGTTTTAACCAACATAAAGTATCGGACTGAGATGATCCGTCGAATTGTTCTTTCCCTCTCTTTTCCTCATCCAAATCGATCATTTATGTTAGTCACTTCGATTAAAATCGGACAAGAGTAATGGGATTGATATGATCGTGATTAATTTGATAGTTAAATAATTTTGGTTGAGTATGGAACCAATAAAAGCCTAAAATCATAGACATTCATCTATTTTGCTGGGTGGACAATGGATGTTTTAGGGTGTGTTAATTCACTGTCAGATCGATTGTTGGACATCTAATTGCAATTGCATGAGATTGAAGTAGAACTAGGTTTTGTTGTCTCCATAGGTTTAATCTGTGGAAAGTGGAATCTTGGATGTGGTTCACTGATACTGCCTGATTTAGGTTCCAATAAGAGGATCACTAAAGGGTTTTGATCTTTTGGAGCCAGCCTCCAATGAGACAATCGGTAAAGGAAAATTAACTGATTTTAATGCAAGAAAGTATAAAGAGAGAACGTAAGTGTACAACGCTATAGAAAGTTGGTGTATTCTTCATTCTCGGCATTTATGGGAGTTTTTCCTAAAAGACTTTGTCATGAAATCTTTGATTGAGACTCATAGGGCCCTAAAATGCATCTTCGGCGCCAATTTAATAATTTATTAAGCTTATCTCAATCTCTCTTAATTTGTTCCACCTATTTTGGTAGGGCAGAAAGAATGCCTTGTTGTCCCACTCGTCCAGTCCAGTCCGAGTCCAATTGTCGCATCACATATGGAACAAGAAGCTTTTGTTATGTCTGGTACCTCTGCATACCAAACGCACCCCAAGGGTGTTGGTCTTGCATTAGTTCCCTAACCTCATACTCTTTTGTTGGTCTACAGTTGGATTATTGGATTTCTGTGTTACGATTGGACAAAATGTTCAGATGTGGATCAAAGTCCCAATTTATGAGGTAATTTTTTCTCAAGCATCCCTTTGGTTACAGAGAAAAATTGATCCATGAAACCAGTAGAGTTATTGTATTTGTGTACTTATTTCTAATTTTGGGATGCTTCATTAATTATATAATTGCTTTCTCCATTTTGCATTTACAGGTTGGATGATTTAGATTCTAGATCATCATCACCTTCTTCCTCAGTTGCCTTAAACAAACATGGATTTGAGGGAATAAGTCGTCCGAATCATGCAACTGCAATCCCCTCAAAATCTTTCAAAAAGAGAATTAGGAAAGGTTCCGAAGGACTTATATCAATTGGTCGATCACTTGGATTTGGAGTTTCTCGTGCTGTGTTTGCAGAAGATCTTAAGGTTTCAGAGAAAAAGATCTTCGACCCTCAAGATAAATTCCTTCTCACATGGAATAAGTTTTTTGTTGTCTCCTGTATTCTTGCCTTATCTGTGGATCCGCTATTCTTCTATCTTCCTGTCTTTGATCAGTCTAAAACTTGCCTTGGGATAGATCGAAAGCTAGCCATCATAGTCACAACACTGAGGACCATGGTTGATTCCTTCTATCTTATTCACATGGCACTTCAATTCCGAACTGCTTACATTGCCCCATCATCACGGGTTTTTGGACGTGGTGAACTTGTGATAGATCCTGCACAAATAGCTAAGAGATACTTGCGCTGGTATTTTATCATTGATTTTCTTGCTGTGCTGCCCCTGCCACAGGTTAGATACCGAATTTACCAGAGTTCACATTTCTATTTTAGTTTATCCCGAAATAAATGTCCACTTTGAAAACAAATGCCTACTTGTCAATTCTACCCTTAATAATGAGATGGAGAAATTCATTACCTCTTCTATTATTAAGGGTAAAATTGTTATTTAGTGAATTAAAGAGTGTAATAATTACATATTTCGAAAATTGTCCGCCTTTTTCATTGTGGACATTTATTTTGGAACCAAGGGAGTAGTTAATTTAGACGAACTTATGGAATATCACACAACTTAGAGTATCAGACTTTTTCACTTCAACATCATTTTCTCTGCCACTAGTTTCCTTCCTTTGAAGTTAGCTGCTAAAAGTAGAGACAGAAAGTGTATTAGGGGATGTTGAAGTTCTTGGATTACATAACCAAACCAAACCCATTATATATATCCAGAGTATGAGCAATAAGGAAAAGAAACATACTAAGCAAGACTATCACACAGGAAAAAGTAAACAAAAGCAGAAAAAGGCACAAAGGAAACATATAAGAAGTAAGAAAACACACGCAACCCTCCATCTAACGCAGGCCTCTGATACCCTAACTGACGGCTCCCTAATAGCTAAAGAAACAAAATCTTGGAGGACATATCTATATATTATGAGCTTCCCATATGTGTTAAGTTACACATATGGCACCACTTCAAATAGGTAAAGAAATAAAATCTTGAAGGATTCTTGATTTTCCATTATTTTCTCAAACCACAAAGAGCCTTAATGCATTATTTTTCTCTTGTTCTGCTTGGCAATTTCTCTTATATTGTTTGCCCATCCATTGGTTGTAGAAGTTTTCCATCCTAACAAGAAACTTGTATAATTGCTATGAGAACTCCGTTGATGAGGAAAGATTTTGACTGTTCTTCTATTAGGATTTTAACGGCCTCTCTACCCTCTAGGGTAGAGGCAAGGTCTGCATACATCTCACTCCCCAACCCTACCTTTGTGTGGGATTTGTTTGGTTTGGTTTTGCAATTTTTACCGATCAGTAAGAAATATGCAGGATACGTGGGAGAATTTTGTTGTTCGGTTTTACATCATTTTATAATATTGCAGATTGTTATCTGGAGATTTCTACAGAGGTCTAGAGGTTCAGATGTACTGTCTACAAAGCAAGCCATATTTTTCATTCTTTTACTTCAGTATATCCCCAGAGTTGCACGAATCGCGCCTTTGACTTCGGAACTGAAAAGGACTGCTGGTGTTATTGCTGAAACTGCATGGGCCGGTGCTGCTTATTATTTGTTGCTGTACATGCTTGCTAGTCATGTAAGCTACTGTTTTAGATGGTTATCCATGTTTCTGCTACATTCAATGTCACTGTTCTAATAATTCTATATTAGGAGGGTGGGCTCAAAAAGAACACTAAAAAAAGGAGAACAAGGGTACTAAATCCGATCCATCCATCTATTCTTAATCCAAAAGCTGTGAATGATTACCCGGGGGGTTACATTTAGTCAAAACCGAATCCATGACTATAGAGGCGGTTACATTCAGATCTAGGCCATCTATTTTTTAGATCCAATGGTAGATAGCAGTTCCCTTGTTCAACTTTTCTTCGGGTTCTCTATGGAACTTCCCTCTACTATTATTATGCCCTTGAGGTAACAATATATAAGATGTGTGATTGTAAAGTCTGGTGAAGGTGGATGGTGCCTGGAGTCGAATCCCAGACCTTCCATTCATTCTGCAAGGACGTCCACCTCCTTACCCGTTAGGCTAAAGCAGTGGGACATCATTCGACTTGCGTTTCATTGTAATGGAGCTTGAATTAATTTTTTGTAATATCAACCAATAACCAATCTCCTCCTGTTGGTATATAATAATTATTCGTACCCTTATGGTTAGTAATACATGAAGATTTATAGCATATTTTATTTAAACCTGTTTATTCATCTTTACAAAATTTGGACTTGGTGTTGGTGCATTCATTGGTACAAATGAGCCTTAGGATAGTTTTTCTTAGCTACCTGTTAAACTTTTTTTTCCTTTTTGCAGATAGTTGGGGCCTTGTGGTACATATTGTCTGTAGAGCGTAATGATACATGTTGGCAAAGAGCTTGCGAAAGAAGCAATCACGATACAAATTTCTTGTATTGCGGAAATGACCACATGCCAGGCTACGGTAGCTGGAGCAATATCAGTAGCTTGGTTTTAACAGAGGCTTGCACCCCAGATGGTGACAATCCACCATTCGATTTTGGAATTTTCCAGCAGGCTCTGTTATCGGGAATCGTTTCATCAAGGAAGTTCGTATCCAAGTACTGCTACTGCCTCTGGTGGGGGCTGCAGAATTTGAGGTTAATTGATTTCTTCAATATTCCTCTGTTTATAATCAAAATTTGCTTCCATAAAAGAACCACAATGAACATTCAATAACCTTTCTTTAATAGAAATACGGATCTTAGTTGGAAGTGTTATCTACTAATAAGATTTTTGTTTGTGACAGTACTCTTGGGCAGGGGCTTCAAACCAGCACTTATCCTGGAGAGTCTATATTTTCTATTACACTGGCCATATCCGGGCTTATTCTGTTTGCTCTGTTGATTGGCAACATGCAGGTTAGGCTATGAACATATATGATATAATGAACAAGGGGCAATGAGAACTTGAGACCCCGGTATTTATGTCTTATTCATGACGAATGTCGTGATGGATATTCATGAAAAAAAATTATTCATAATGAATTGATACATGAAAAATAGTTAGTTCCCAGGTCCTCAAAATATTTATGGTTCTTTCAAAATGATATAATAGTTGGATATGGATGTGATGGTTTGATAATGAGATTAATGGTGTTTGTTTGATGGTGTAACAGACATACCTTCAATCTCTTACCATCCGTCTTGAAGAAATGAGAGTGAAGAGGCGTGACGCGGAGCAGTGGATGCATCATCGATTACTTCCGCAGGATCTTCGTGAGCGTGTAAGGCGGTATGATCAGTACAAGTGGTTAGAAACTCGTGGAGTGGATGAAGAGAATTTGGTTCAGAATTTACCCAAGGATCTGAGAAGGGACATAAAGCGTCACCTTTGTCTCTCTTTGGTCAAGAGGGTGGGTAACTTGGGAACTCTTTGGTTGTTTTTCCATTAAACTATGTATGGATTAAGCTATCTGTATGGATTAAGCTGGTGACTTCCTTTAATTTCAGGTTCCTTTGTTTGAGAAGATGGATGAGAGGTTGCTTGATGCGATTTGTGAACGACTAAAACCGTGTTTATACACGTATAATAGCTACATTGTGCGAGAAGGAGATCCGGTGGATGAAATGCTGTTCATCATACGTGGGCGGTTGGAGAGTGTAACGACGGATGGTGGGAGAAGCGGTTTTTTCAACCGGAGCTTGCTTAAAGAAGGAGACTTCTGTGGAGAGGAGCTCCTAACGTGGGCACTTGATCCGAAATCCGGTTCTAACCTTCCATCTTCAACTAGAACCGTTATGGCTCTGAGAGAGGTGGAGGCGTTTGCATTACCAGCTGATGAGTTGAAATTTGTTGCCGCGCAGTTTAGGCGGCTGCACAGCAGACAGGTACGGCATACTGCCAGAAGACTTGGATCATTTCTTCTATGTATATGTTGGAACCTCCTCCCTTCTCTACCAAGAGAAATGTTTTTAGTGAGTTATCTAATGGGGTTTCATATATTCTCACAGGTACAACACACTTTCAGGTTTTACTCACAGCAGTGGCGGACTTGGGCGGCATGCTTCATTCAGGCAGCATGGCGGAGATATTGCAAGAGAAAGCAGCGGCGCAAAGAGGAGGAAGAAGAAGAGGCCGCCCTCGGTGGTCCTCGCAGCCTTGGTGCTACATTCTTGGTCTCGAGATTCGCAGCCAATGCGCTTCGTGGGGTCCAGCGGAACCGGGATCGGGACCGGAATCTAAAGACTGGTGGGGAATTGGTGAATTTACCAAAACCCCCAGAGCCTGATTTTACTGCTGATGCTGATTAGCTCTGTTGTTTGTTAATGTTGACAGTCCTTGTAGACTTGCTGTAACTGTAACTAATGGTGGTAAAGACACCATTTCTGTTGTGCCTTATTCTGCATTTGGAAATAGGTATGGCCTAAAAATTTTCCAACTTTGCCCCTCTTATTGAAATAGGATGCTCAAATTGGGTCCGAGACTAATTGGGACCGGTTATAGCGGTCTGGAACAGTTACAAATTATACCGAATTTCAAGCTTAGGTTACCCATTTTTCATTTATTTTTTCAAGTTTATATCAACTATAATACAAGTTTTTTTTTTTTTTAAATCAATGTTTTCAAGTTCTTCAAAAAAAATTAAGTATTTACGGTCTATTTCAATGCTAAATTTTGAAAATCATAATTAATAACATATACGTGTAAAAAGATTTTTTTATAAAAATTGGGTCGGGCTTGCAGGGCTTAGGATTTTTGGTCGCTATGGGGACCGGCTAGCCCAGTTTTGAAATGAAGAAAGGAGCGAGGCCGATTGAATCCAATCCGGAAACGTATGGAATCAGTTTCATTTGGCTCTAGACTATGATTTGATGGAGAATGATTTGAGTGGTACCACCCACCCTTCCCTACCACCCATAGGCGGCCGGTTGTCCTCCAGCCGCCCGAAAAGGAACCGCCTATCGAGAGTCATCTTTTTATTAACATTAACCAACATTACATGCACTTTGTACCAATTTGGGACCAGTTTAGCCTCTGATCGGTTTTTGACCATCTCTAATTAGAAATATGGGGTTCTAATTTCTTTTTAGTTCAATGATTTTTATCTAAATCCTATGTTTGTGGGATTTCAATTTCGATATAAACCAAACGGGGTTGAAATGGAATCTAATTTCAAATCTTGCGAAATTCACAAACCAAAAGCGTTTGGTTTTGACGAGATGTTTTTTAAGGATTTGGAATGAAATTTTTCATTCCATTCTTTACGAATAATTTATAAAATATCGTTACAAAACAAATCATATGAAATCCTCGGATCTTAATTCCGGACTTTTATTTAAATGAAATACAAAATTGAAAAGAAATCTAATTTTAAATCCAGCAAACCAAACGGCACAAAGTATTTTTGTATAAAAAATATATTGTTCATGTTAAAAAAACAAACTAGAAAAAAAAAATCCTTTACACAAATTAACAATTTCTTAAATAAAAAAAGAAAGATTGTTTTGGTTTGGTTTGGTTTGGTTTGGTTTGTTAAATAGTACAAAAACAACTTGTTCCATGTTGTCTTAATTTTATAAAACACCATACATTAACATTACAGAGTAGAGAGAGTCAGTAATCAGTTCAATCTGATCCATATAACAATCACTCGACTCTGAAATCTGAATAGGGGTTTGCCATTGTTAGATTAGATCCATACCACATCCACATGGAAACAGTTATTGCACTATTTGAGTTTAGACTCGGAATGAGACGGGTCGGCCTGGTTACAAAGTGGCCTCCTTTGGACCGGACCACAATGATTTGGGCTTCGTTGGCCCAACTTTCATCATCTCTATTCTGATTCTCTACCGCTCCTAGTCAACTTCACCATTTGTTAATATATATTTTTTCACTTAAAAAGGTCCGAAAGTATAATACTAGTTTAGAGAGACTAGCATTGCATCTTAACAGTAATCGTAGATTTCATCTTATATCATAAAATGAAAATGAGTAACGTATTTTACTCTATGTAACAAAGTCCCAAAACCTTCATTTCAAAATCAGATATTTTAATATCTGGCTTACATATGATAATGAATGAAAATACAACGCATTACTTTTCGTATAACATTATAAAATATTGTAATTGACTAATTTTTCAAGCTATCATTTTACATCTCGTAACTACCAAAAATATAAAATTATGAAACGTATTGTTTACTTTTTGTGGTTTTTTAAAAACGTTTTATATAATTAAAAAGCATTTTATAATAACTATTTAGAGTATATAAAAAATTTATAGAGATGGGTACTGACTACCAAAATTAGTTAGTGGGCAGTTGGATTATTTATTAAGCAATCTCTATATTTAAGCAATCCCCATCCCATATTCCCATTGCCTTAAAAAAAACAGTTTAATTTCAAAAAAAATTAACCATTTTAAATCATACTCACGTAATGTAGCATGATATATCTCGATTTTAATGTTTTGTTTTTTATTGTCTCAGCCGATGTTATAATACAGTTTTATGTGGTTTTGAAAAAACAGCAAATACCTCTCCATTTAAAATAGAGTTTTTGAGAATTTTTAATTCAATAGATTCTATAAATTCTCCTCCAACATAAATAAAGAGGAAAAAGAAATTTAAATACCTCTCCAAAAACACGTCATATCTACAATCGTAAACTGGTTACGAGCCTTGGATCTAACTTCTCCTTTTCAATGGTATAATTTATTAAGGAGGGTGTCATAAAAATCGGTTATCAAATAAAATCTACGTGCAATTCTTATTATAAAGAAACGTCATATTTACAATCGTAAACCAGTTTAATTTTATAGATTTATCAAAAAATGTTCTATTGGAGAAGCTATTACAAATGGTGTAGTTCATCAGCGTATTTACATTCTTTCTCGGGAAATGTTCAAAACAGTACAATCAACTTTTTTATTTTGACTGATTAAGTTCTTAAACTATTTTTTATTTTATTTTAAATGATTAAATACTTGAACGTTTTTTAATAAATAAATCATTGAACTTTTAAAAATTGGTTATATACATTCTCAAACCATACTTACAGGCTGTTTACCCAAATGTTTATTCGGTAAGTGCTTACTTATATGAGTCAACACTATAATTTATTTTGATGAGTAAGATTTTAGTACATCAAAACGTATTAAATGCAACAATTTACCGGGTAAGCGTTTACTTGGGTAAAAGTCATAATCTTCATTTACTGGGTAAGACTCTCCATCATTTTCATTACTCTTACCCGGTAAGATTTTTGACCCTTGTCATGTTCATCCAATAAGAAAATTTATTCGGTAAACACTTACCAAATAAGTGTTCAGTAAACAGCCCCTTAATTCAAACCTCTTGCACCCAATGACATCACTTCCCCTCGCATCCTATGGTCGTCTATTCTTTATATTGTCAATCGTAGCTGTTAGACCCTGCCCCGATCTCCCTCTTTTTGATCTATTCTTTTATCTTTCAATTCTTCTTTTTTTACATCAATTTAAAGAAATATATATAGATAAATTAAAAAAGAGGGAAAACCGAAAAATAAAAAAGAGGATCAAAAAGAGGCAAATCGATGGTAGAGACCAATGACGACGATAAACATTGATAGAGAGCGGACGACGATGGAGCAACGAGGGGGAGCAATAACATCGGGTACTAGGGCTATCTGATTTAGGGGTTGTTTACCTAAATACTTACCCGGTAAGCACTTATCGGTAAAAATTCAACACTATCGCTTACTTACCGGGTAAGATTTTATTCACTAAAACGTATCGTATGCAATAATTTATCCCGATAAGCGCTAACCATGGTAAGAGTTTTCTCGTCCTCACTTACCGGATAAGACTCTCGATTCTTGTTTTCGCTCTTACCGGGTAAAATTTTTAGTCATTGTCATATTCATCCGATAAAATAAAATGACTTAGTAAGTGCTTACTTGGGTAAGCGTTTGGTAAACGACACCTTAGTTTTTATTTTTTGAATTTCCTAACCGATTACACGTAGCTTTTGGAGGTTGAAAAGATGTTAACCAATTTATAAAACTTTGATTGTTTATTTATTAAAAAAAATATAGGGATTTAATCATTTAAAATGAAAAAAGTTCAATAATTCAAATTTTCTTTTAGGGATTTAATCACTTAAAATTAAAAAGTTCGTTAGGTTTTATGTATAAAGCTCTTCCCAATAAGCTTATTAAATAAGTCATTTTTTATTCATTAAACCATTAAAAATAATAATTTATAACCGATTAAATAAGCTGTGAGATAAGTTAAAGCTACAAACAAAAAACCCTTTATTAGTTAAGGAAACAATAACTAATTAATTTTGCTAAAAAAATAATATTAATAATCTTATAATTACTTTAAACATATTGATTTTTATTACAGATGAATAAAATTTAATATGGTGAAGTGTGTACAAACTAAAAAGTCAAAACCGTCGATCATATCCATATAAAGAAAGGGATCCAACGGCTGTCGTTAGTTTAATCTTCTCCACTCTCCACTCATCTTCTTGATCCCCAATTGGATGCAGGTTTTGCCATTAAAACCAAACTCACAACTCAGACCCGAGAGAGAGAGAGGGATTTACAAGAGAATTTGAGAGATTCATACACAGATTTGAACCAGATCTGAAATCTTTCATCTTTCCCTTTGATTCATGATATGGGTAACCGATCGCATCTAGGGTTTCCGATTCATCACATATGGATCTGTGTTTTTCTTCTTTTATCCATCCATGGACACTCCTTCTACCTTCCTGGTGTCGCTCCTCAGGATTTCTTCAAGGCAAGAAATACTGTTTTATCTCAATGTTATATTTCTACTCTATTCATTCTAGTTAGGGTATTGCTTATTGCTCATTAACTGTGATTCAAGTAGATCGTTCCACCTGTGTGGTATTTTTATTGATTTGAATGTAATTGTGGAAGAATCTGATATTTTGTATATTCTTCATGAAGATCCATTGGTAAAAATTCATTTCTGTATGCATTAGCTTGTGTTTTTTCATTAATCCGACAAGATACATAAAAAATGGAAACTTTTGCTGGAGTTTTTACTTGGTATGGTGATCTTATATCTTTGTACAATAGCATTCTGTTCTTGATCCTGCCTCATTGGTATCATTGTCTTCTGAGATCACAGCTTCTGATTATTGTGGTAACACCATGTCTATTGCATGTCCTTGGTGTTTTTAGTTCTTAGCTACTAAGAAAGAATTTTGGATGATGTATGTTATAACGACTAGGTCGGCTAGATTATGTTCAAGAAAATGATTTAATTTCAAAAGATGAAAAGATAACAGTTGGGCTTATTAGCTTTAGGACCCCACACACTGCTAATAATGCTTATCGAGCAGATCTTCCCATATGTAAGCCCCTGTATGGCCAACAAGTGGGGCCCTACTTGCTGTATGTGGAGAACCTCTTGCTTATTAACTATCAGTGCTGTACTCCTGTATGATATCGTTAAATACTACTACCCCATTTGTATGTGTGTATATGTATGCACACACACAACAACACTCGTAAAAACAACTTACAGTTACAGTTATTAATAAATAACACAAAGGGCAAGATGGAGCCCCATGTTTAAAGTTTTTCTTTAAACAAATGAAAATCATTCAAAATTGATAGTGTTTGCTAATTCCGAATTCAATGAGTAAGCATGTGTATCTTTTTGTTATTTTTTCTTTGATTTAGATAAACATCTTTATGTTGATAAACCCGATATCTCATGTATAATGTTTATCTCAAATTAACACAAATTTGTAGAATGGAGGACAACTGTGTGAACATGAAATTCAGACAGTATAGTGTAATGATAAAATGGATGATAAACCATAGTCAATGGTTAAAATGTTTGTATGTCACTAGGGGGCAGCTAGGTGTCACTTTTCTTGATGTTCTGCTGTACGACTTAATCTAGGTGAAGTATATCGAATAACCCATGTTTTAAATGTGAAGTTAAGTGTTTCCTATATATGTCTTAAAGCTTATATGTGAACTGGAAATAAGCCTGTTAATATTCGGATAGACTTCTGAACATGCAGCATCTCTCTGTTTACATATGCACATAGCTCATAAGTATATACTTTGTACATTTTGGTTGCATTTGCACTCTAATCAACTTGACTGATTGGTAAGCGACAATATCCTGGTTTCTTTGTTATCACAGGCTGCAAAAACATGTTTGCCAGTGGCAATGTGGCACTGTCTTATGCTCGAGTTTTTTTTTTGAAATTCCTGCTGATAAGGCCCTTGTTATCAAGTGTATAAAAAGTTTCTGTTTTGTGTTTTAGGGAGATGCTCTGAGGGTAAAAGTAAACAAACTCGCTTCTACAAAAACCCAGCTCCCTTATTCTTATTATTCTGTCCCTTATTGTCGCCCAGACAAGATAGTTGATAGTGCTGAGAATCTTGGGGAAGTTCTTCGCGGTGATCGTATAGAAAATTCTCCCTATGAGGTAAACTACAGTTTTTGGAGATTGCCTGTCAGTTATGATCCTTTTTGTGCTGTGTGCTAGAGTTTCCTAACCAAAGTTACTTTGCAGTTTCAAATGCTAGTGCCACAGATGTGCAATGCTGTATGTCGTGTAGTACTAAATGAGAAAACAGCCAAAGAATTTAAGGAGAAGATAGATGATGAGTACAGAGTTAACATGTGAGTGCTGAACACAGGAGTTTGAATTGAGCTATTATATACTCCCTCCCTTCCAAAATAAATGTCCACAATTTATGAAAACATGGTTTTAAAATGTGCAAGTTGTTAAACTTTTTAATTAACCAAATTACAATTTTACCATTGGGTAATGAATTTCTCCATCTCACAAGGGTAGAATTGGAAAGTAGCCATTTATTTTTTTAAGTGGACCACTTTTCGAGACAAACTAAAATAGAAATATGGACGGAAGGAGTAGTTTTATACTTCCAGTTCTTCATGTAATTAATTTTCAAGCTTGCATGGACAGGATATTGGACAATCTACCTCTGGTTGTACCCATGACAAGGATGGAAAAGGATTCACCCATTATATATCAGCATGGATTTTTTGTCGGACGCAAAGTACAGTATGCTGGAGTAAGCAACATAAACAGCCTTCAGTAACAAGAGCAAATTTAACTTCAATTTATCAGCTTTGAACCAGTTAAGTGTTTTTTCTAACTTGTGATTATCTGCAGACAAAGGAAGAAAAGTATTTTATCAACAATCATTTGACATTCACAGTCAAGTTTCACAAGGACATTCAAACAGACTCTGCAAGGATTGTAGGATTTGAAGTCAATGCTTTCAGGTAATAGCACTTAAGAGTTTTGTTGTTTTGATAATTGATGCATTACTTTAGTGGTAGCCTGGTAGCTTTATGAGGATTGTATTTGTGGGATTGTTTGGTTGGATCCAGTGTCAAGCATCAATATGATGGCCAATGGAGCAGAAAGACCCGTCTAACAACCTGTGACGCACATGCCAAACGGATGGTCACCAGCTCTGACCCTCCACAAGAGGTCGAAGATAAGAAGGAGATCATCTTCACTTATGATGTCGATTTCCAGGTCAGTCTTACGTTAAAGATATAGCACAACTATTACTCCCTCTGTCCCAAAACAAATATCCACTATGAAAAAAAGACACAGGTTTAGAAATATTTAATTATTATACTTTTTAGTTAACTAAATGACAATGTTACCTTTGGTAATGGAGGGGATAATGAATTTCTTCATCTCACAATTTTACTTTTGAAAGCGGACACTTTGGGACAAACTAAGACACTTATTTTGTGACAGAAGGAGTATTATTAATTCCAATCAATATTGTGCATTTCTTTTGATCTACAGGAGAGTGATGTCAAATGGGCATCCAGATGGGACACCTATCTTCTAATGGCAGATGATCAAGTTCACTGGTTTTCAATTGTGAACTCCCTTATGATTGTTCTTTTCCTATCGGGTATGGTGGCTATGATCATGTTAAGGACGCTTTACCGTGACATCTCCAAATACAACCAATTAGAAACACAAGAAGAGGCCCAAGAAGAAACGGGATGGAAACTGGTTCATGGCGATGTTTTCCGTCCTCCACCTAACTCGGATTTGCTGTGTGTTTATGTCGGAACTGGTGTTCAGTTCTTTGGCATGATCTTAATAGCCATGATTTTCGCTGTGCTAGGATTTCTCTCACCATCTAACCGAGGTGGGCTCATGACAGCCCTCCTTCTACTCTGGGTTCTCATGGGCATCTTTGGTGGGTATGCATCAGCTCGCCTCTACAAAACGTTCAAAGGAACCGAATGGAAAACAATCACCCTTAAAACCGCTTTCATGTTCCCAGGAATCGCCTTTGCCATTTTCTTCGTCCTCAATGCTTTGATCTGGGGTGAGAAATCCTCCGGGGCAGTGCCATTTGGTACCATGTTTGCGTTGGTATTCTTGTGGTTTGGCATATCCGTTCCACTTGTTTTTGTGGGAAGTTATATTGGTTTCAAAAAGCCAGCAATTGAAGATCCAGTGAAAACCAATAAGATCCCTAGGCAAATACCTGAACAAGCTTGGTACATGAGCTCGGCTTTCTCCATCCTGATTGGTGGTATACTTCCATTCGGGGCAGTCTTTATCGAGCTCTTTTTCATACTAACATCAATTTGGTTACAGCAGTTCTACTATATCTTCGGTTTCCTTTTCATCGTGTTCTTGATTCTGATCGTGACTTGTGCCGAGATCACAATAGTGCTATGCTACTTCCAGCTTTGTAGCGAAGACTACCTCTGGTGGTGGAGATCATATCTAACATCAGGTTCTTCTGCTTTATACCTGTTCCTATACACGATCTTTTACTTCTTCACGAAACTGAACATCACGAAGCCGGTTTCTGGCATATTGTACTTTGGGTATATGCTGATCGCGTCATATGCTTTCTTTGTGCTGACGGGCACGATTGGTTTCTACGCGTGCTTCTGGTTCACAAGGCTGATCTATTCATCAGTGAAGATTGATTGATTGAGTAGTAAGGGGTAATATAGGAGGAAATTAGGAAAAGGATGGTGGATGTTTAGGGATACTTGTTTTGAATTTTGGTCTGCATAATTTGTATGTAGAGATTTGAGAGGATTCTGAAAGTTGGATGTTTTGGTTCTTGTTTATCTATCAATCTATCTGTTTGTATCAGGATTATTCTTATTCTTCTGTGTGAAGTTTATTGTCTTCGTCTTACCATATGGCATGAATCTTGGCTCTCTTTCTTCAATGTCAAATGCTTCCCTTTGTTTTTGTTTATTTACCCCTTTTTTTTTCTAATTGAACCAAACGGTCTAAGGATTCCATTTAGTGACTTGTAAAATGTCGGTTTTTGAATTGAATATGATTCTAGGGACTAATATCATATTTTAATTTTAAAAATTATATTTCATAAGTTAGAGTATTGGTATTTGGGAAATCTTGACTATTTTGGTTTAAAAGGAACGCATACACACGAACAACCCTAGTCGGCTGCATATAAGTACGTAACTGAATACGCTTAACTGAAGCTTGAGTCCGATAGAGGGCAAGGTCTAGGACCGGTTACATACTTAGGTCACTGGAACCATTTTGTCCATGTCTAAATATACATACACATACATATATTAAGGGTTGTTTACCAAAATTTTTATCAAGTTCTGTATGGATAAATTTGTCTGTCTGGATAAATGAGTGTTGTTGTTTACCTTTTTTTTTTATTTGAACCAACAGTCTGAATAACATAAATGATCGATTTACCCACCAATATTAATTATTTGAACATCAAAACAAAAAATCATAAAGAAGCCGAAGGTGGAGTGTCTCATATGGAAAAGAGGAGGTGCTTTAAATAAGGGGTAGGGTGTCATCTATGCGATTAAGTCATGTTCTGTGCGAATAAGCCGTAAGTAAACAACCCAAATGAGTTGTGCAAATAAGCCAAATAGACCAATAAATCTAATTAAGCCGCAATTTTACCCTTTGAAGAGGGACCAATTAGTCTCTATCGGCTACGATTTCTTTAAGAATGGATCATCATAGGTTTGCTTTTTCCTAGTCAAAAGTATTAAACTAGAAAAATCTACCGACCGAAGTGGACCGAATCATAAGAAGTAACCACTCTTATAACTTGTTTTTATTGGTTCATTGTGGGGTATAGACCAATTATAAAGATTTAGCCGTAACTGATTTTTGCCCGTCTTTTTACAAATACATATATAAATACTAAAAAGGTACTCGCACAAAAACACATATATAAATACTAGAAAAGTACTCGCACAATGCAGTGAGATATATCTCGATTTTAATGTTTCGTTTTATTTTTTTGGTCTATGTCGATATTATAATATGGATTCATGTGGTTTTGAACAAATAATAATTTTCTTTTCTAAAATATAGATTTGAATATATCATAAAAATTAAAAATATATATATAAAGTGTTCATTTTTTGTGTAATTTCGTTAATTTAATTTTTTATTATAATTTAATTTAGATATAATGATGAAATAATTTGTTTTTGGTTTAATAATATAATTTTTTATAAAGATAATAACTAAGTATTCTGTTATAACTTAATAATTATCCTAATTATATTTTAGATATATTTAAATGAGAATTTTATCTTGTATTTGATTATATTTATCTACAGTTAGTCACAAGAATTCAAATATGAAGCTAAATAAGTTGTGCTTATGCATAATTTACTTGTAATCTTGAATTTTAAGTAATATACATCAATAAACAGTACATCATGTATAAAAGATGATTTTTAAGAATTTTTGTCAAATGCTTTATAATATAGTATAGATATGCAGTTAAATTAAAACAATAAAATACTTGTTTTTATATAATTTATTTGACTTCAATTCTAAGTATATTTCAAATTAAAAAAATAAATAATAATTTTTTTATATTCCAATCCTTGAAAATATAAAAAAACATGGTAATATATTATTTGTTGGACGATTTTGAACGTTTAGTTTTCTTCTTGCAAAAAGATCAACATCAAAAAAAGACTTTAACCATGTTATGAAATAAATATTAAATATTGTAATTAATTATTGGAATTTGTATTTTTAATAATCTTAACTTTGTAATTATACAGTCTCGTACTATGGTAGTATCATGATACCGACTTATAATTATTTATTAGTTTTCGTATTTTTGACATATTAAACATTAAATATCGTAACTTTAACTTTTTTTATTTGAACGTTTAAGTCTTTAAATATTAATATTTATTCTTTTGAATTAAAAAACTCTTAAACGTAGCATGTGTTATGTGCAAACTCAAAACATCACTTAAAATTTGAATAAACTACAGGTTTTCATATGGGGATGAGATCAGTACTGTGACCGGAACCGAAACGGTTGGTATCAAAAAAATTTGGGGCTGAAAACGACGACCAAAAATTGTACTGTATGTACAAATTCAGTACCGGTTCGGGTTCGGTTTCGGTTTCGGACCACTTAGGACCGAATCATCGTCGACTACCACATAAGAGGTTTCCTCAACAAACGTATTATCTCCCTAAACAAAGAAAACACATTAAACTTATAATCAATATTAAATTGTTATAATATCAACCAATAATCAACTCAAAAAAATTAGTTTATGATTGACAAACATATTTTAAAACTTATGGTATACAAAAACTTGTGGTATATATAAACTTACTTAAGTTTCATCCATGCACGAGCCGACTTTTTTTGATGATGATAGGTCGATTTCTTGATGGTGTGATACTACCGATTTTTTGATCGTGATATTGTAGGGCCGATCTTTTTTATGGTGATACCGATTTTTTGATCAAAGTAATAGAGATGGATTAGTTTAGAAAATAGTGGGATATGGAATAGTCACATAATTATTGGATTACCCGGTTCGGTTCAGTATTTTCGGGAAATTCTCGATACCGAACATTGAATATCGACTTTGAAGTATTCTTGGGACCGAAAACCGAACCGATTACATGCATTCGGTTTTGGTTCAAGAAAAGGATTCTTTGATTTTATGTCTATTTTCATATATGTAACTTGAAGTTGGTATAAAAAATCAATGTTAATATATACAGTTCTAAAAAAGATAATGTTAATTAAGTTATACATAAATTTACGCCTATTTTTTTTCATAAATAATTAACGGCACATAAAACCAAAAAGTAGGGGAACGGCATCTACCAATTAAATATTTTATTTAGGGTGAATTGCATTGGTGGTCCTTGTAGTTTACTTAAATTTTGGATTTGATCCCTAAAACAATTTATTTACAATTGTGGTTACTAAATTTTCATTTTTTTTATAACATTCATGGTCCCTTCACTTAACAATGTTAGTTAGCAACCATTATAAAAGACTAATTGGTTTTTAAACAAACTTTAAGGACCAAAAATGCAATCTGCTCTAATATATAATGTAATTTACGTTTTTATAAAATAATTATTATTTTATATATTTATTCCAAATCAAATATCTTAAATAAAGTACATATTAAATAAAAATCTTTATATTTATTTAAATATATAAAATTCACATAAAAAATCAGCATTAAATAATCTCAAGTTTAGAAAAGCAAAAGAGATCGAAAAAAAATTCATATATATTTTGAGTTGAGGATTGAAATATGCGAGCAAAATATTGGAAATTAAGTTTGGTTAACTGAAATTATTAATATATATTTAAACTACAAATAATTACAATAACAACAAAATAGAAATTATAAATTAAGGTTAGATAAATACTAATTATTTAAACAATTAAGAAAAAAACTATCATTACAACAAAATTAGGTTTATATGACACCTAAAAAATTAAGTGTTCTAAAAACCGATCTTTTTTATAAGACGTTTGTTTTTATAGAAAACTTTTTTAAATAGTGTTAATGCGACACTTTTTTATCATAAGTATTCTAAAAACTTATTAGAACGTCTAAAAACATTCTATAAATTTATTGTAATACATTTAGATAGTACACTTTATTTATCTAACCTTAATTTTTAATTTCTATTTTGTTGTTATTGTAATTATTTGTAGTTTAAATATATATTAATAATCTCAGTTAACCAAACTTAATTTTCAATATTTTGCTCGCATATTTCAATTCTCAACTCAAAATATATGTGAATTTTTTTCAATCTCTTTGTTTTTCTAAACTTGAGATTATTTAATGTTGATTTTTTATGGGAATTTTATATATTTAAATAAATATAAATGTTTTTATTTAATATGTACTTTATTTAAGATATTTGATTTGTGAATGAATATATAAAATATTTTTTTAATAATTTTTTTTATAAAAACGTAAATTACATTATATATTAAAGCAGATTGCATTTTTGGTCCCTAAAATTTGTTTAAGACCAATTAGTCTTTCATAATGGTTGCTACTCATGTTAACCGAACTTAATTATCAATATTTTGCTCGTATATTTCAATTCACAACTCAAAATATATGTGAATTTATCTCAATTTTTTTTTCTTAACTTGAGATTTTTTAACGTTAATATTTTTTGGGAGTTTTAAACTTTTTAAAATCAATATAAAGATTTTTATTTAATATATACTTTATTTAAGATATTTAATTTGTGAATGGATATATATAAAATATTTTTTAATAATTAAAAAAAATGTGAATTACATTATATATTAGAGCAGATTGTATTTTTGGTCCCTAAAATTTGTTTAAAGACCAATGAGTCTTTCATGATGGTTACCAACTAACATTGTTAAATGTACAAACCATGAGTGTTATGAAAATAAAAAATTAAAAACTACCAATAAAGATAGTTTATTTTAAGGATCAAATCCAAAATTTAAGCAAAACTGGATATCAAAAAGTGTGATTCACTCTTTTATTTAAGATATTAATTTTAGCAGTTGGAATTAAAATATTGAAAATAGTAGGTCAAAGTTGGTCCGCTGCCCGATTTTATTCGTATATTATACAAAATTTTCTTCTCTCTCTAAATATACGATTTCTTTTTATTAATAAATATAATTTTAATTAAAAAAACGTTCATATTATTTAACTAAATAATTTTAATATTTCAAGTAGGGATGTTTAACGACGAGAAAAAGTTTAGAAATAAAAAATTATTCTATTTTGAATGGTTAAATTATTAAATTAATTTTTAAATAAAAATATTATTAAATATTTTAATTTGAATGATTAAATCTTTATATTATTTTTGTATTGAAAAAACTATTAAAATTTTTTATTTTAAATGATTAAGTCTCTGAATTCTTTTTTTGAATAAAATAAATCAACAGACTTTTAAAAATTGGCTACTTACATCATTTTAACCCTAAAAAACTTGTAACCGACTAGAAAAATCTTGAAATAAAATTATTTGTAATCCCCCTAAAAATAGATCAAAAAGCGGGAGATTAATGATAGAGCCAACAGTGTGATAACTGATATGAAGAATGGACAACGATAGGGCGACAAGGAGTGGCTAGGGGGAGTGATACCGTTGTTTGCGAGGGGTTTGAAGGGCGTAGAGATTGAAAACAGTAAAAATGGTTTATGTTTCTTTAATTTTAAAACCTTCCTAGCCGGTTACAGATAGTTTTTTGTTAAAAAGATGTAGGTAACCAATTTTTAAAAGCTCGATAATTTATTTATTACAAAAAATGTTTAGAGACTTAATCATTCAAAATGTGAAAGTTTAATGATTTATCATTCAGAAAAATAATTTAGGGACTTAATAATTCAAAATGAAAAAGTTTAATGACTTTTTCATTCAAAAAAATAGTTCGACGACTTAGTAATTCAAAATACAATACTTCGTTGGGTTTTTTATGAAATTTGCTCTTTAGCAAACGCTTATTGGGCAAACATTTACCAACAAGAGTTACCCCTTACTTACCTTATCGATAACATTATGTGCCATCAAAATTGATTATTGGTAAGAACGTTTTACCTGGTAAGCGCTTTTTATCAGGTAAGTACATACCGATGTAAGAGTCAACACACCCATTTATTGACTAGCGGCCGTTTACCAAACTTTTATCGGGTAAGTGCTTACCGGCAAAAGTCACCACTCTCATTTAACTTATAGTAACATTCACGACCATCAAATTGGATTGATTGTAAGCATTTTGTAACACCCATATTTTTGTAACTGAAGAGATTTTAGAAAATTCGGGAGGCTCGGGTTACTTAATTCTTTTATTATATAAGATTTTAAATCCAAATCCATTTTTCGTTTGTGTTAGGATACCTGATATATGTTGAGAATTCAATATTTAAAGCATTCGTTTTACTTATTCTTAGTTAGATTATTTTCCTTTTATCCCTATTTTGAGTCATTATTATTGCTTTATTTGTATCTTTGTTATTATGGAGCTAAATCATGTGGTTAACTTGTTTGTACTCAAAGGAGGAAGCTAATGGAATTCTTTGCTTAACAATGTGGTGCTACAGCATTGGAGCAGCAGTGATCTGATACATGCGCAACTTTTTGAAGATCTTATTGATTAAGCTGCTGCATTTTTGTGCTTAATGGAAGACAACTGGAGTTGCTGACTTTTGTTTAAAAATCTGTGATTAAAACATTTGTTGGGTTTATTGTAATTAGACATGTACTTTGGGTTCTTTTGTGGTTTACCCTTTGGACAATAACCTCTAGGTATTACTTTTGTCTTATTTAGCATCTTTGTGTATAAAATGTTATAATCGGGTCTGAGACAACCTGGATTGAGGTAAATTATATATGTTTATTATGTGGATTATGTAAAATGTGCATATTTAAGTAAAAATGCATGAAGCATTTATGTGAAATGTKAATATGATATCATGCATATTGTGAAATAATAGCATGACATATATAATTCATACGTGTATGCATATAGTGTGAAACATGCATGAGGTGGTGTTTATTGGGTTTAAATATTCGGGTGAAATCATGGTATCTTCATGGTTAAGATATTATGAATTTTATAATAAAAAATCCACCGCCCAAGATTATTTTTATTGGAGGAAGCTTTCACCGCCTTTAAGTTTTATAACTAAAATAATCTTCACCGTGTTGGTGAGAGTATTTAAAGAAGTAAAAAGATAATATTCTATCTTATCATTTTCAAATTGAAGTCTGTTCAAAAGAAAAAGAAAGCTTGCGGCGGTGAAAGGTGTTCTTGAAGAATCTGTGTTACGAGTAAGCTTTTGTTGTGTGTTTGTCTTCAGGAAATCTGTTTATAAGGTGAGTTTTAAACTACTGTTGTGTATAAACTGTGAGTTTTCTTTTAAAACTACCTTTGTTTATAAACTGTGAGTTTTTATTGTTGAATATATGCTATGAGTTTTGATGTTGGTTTTGAAGGAAAGATGGTAAAACTATTTTGATAGTTTTAAAGGTGTTACTGTTATTGTTGGAAAGATAAAGAAGAGTTTGCTTCTTTAAATCAGTTTTGGAAATGATATCATGTTTTGAGGATTTAAAAGAAACTTGATGTTTTGGAAAATCTTTGAAAGACAAGATTGTTCTTGAGTTTGAAAAGATTTTTATGGATAAAACTATGAATGAGGATTCGATAAGATGGTTGTGACTGCGGTCCTTCATCCGCACTAGTTCATAGATTTTGAAGAAGAAATAAGGGTGTCATATCAAGGAGAGGTGTCTTTTGGAATAAGGGTGACATATCAAGGAGAGGTGTACCTTTGGATATAAGGGTGACAATTGTATGTGATTATTATAGCTCTTGCTATTATGTCTTTTAAGACTACAATAGATTTGAATCCTTACTTCTTTGTGATTTGAGAACTCAAAGATATTGTTCTTATTAGAAATAATGGTATTGATGCTAWTGAGAAGGGGAAAACTTGGCCTATGGTCATTGGTATTGGTTAAAAGCGTTTTGAAACAAAATGGTTATTATCATTAGGAACCAGAGGGGATCTGGTTGTTCCTTGTAAGGAACCAGAGGGGCTCTGGTTGGTCCTCATCGTTTGACCAAGAGGATTCTGGTTTTTGATTGAAAGGATGAGCAAGTTTTTACTAAAGGTTTTATTTGGATTAAAGGTTTTGTATCTATTGTTAAGATTTTTTTTCTAATGTCAAAATCATATTTTAAATAATTAAGAAAAGAATTTTGTACTTAAGTCTTTTTATGAAAAACAGTCCACAGAAGCTCTGGTTAAGTGTTGAACCAGAGGGGCTCTGGTTGGACATGTATTTGGAACCAGAAGCTCTGGTTAGTACAACCAGAGGCTCTGGTTGAACATGAAGTTTTTTATCAATTACTTGTTTTATGAAAAAGGTTAACTTATTGATTAAAAGTTTATATTAGTGAAGTTTTGGATTCCAACCAGAGGCTCTGGTCATGAAGAGCAGAAGCTCTGGTAGAGAGACCAGAGGGGCTCTGGTCCTGATTGTTGGAAATATATTCAAACTCTGGTTTAGTTAAACCAGAGGCTCTGGTCGAGAGACCAGAAGCTCTGTAAAAGACCAGAGGGGCTCTGGTCAAGAATGTTTAAAATATTTTCTAAGTGTTATTTGAGACCAGAGGCCCGATGGACCAAAGTAGTATGTTTTCAGTTTTGCTTCATAAGATGTTTGATTTGAAATAAATGTTTTGGTGATCTTCACCCTGCATTACATAGAAGGGAAMCTCACTAGACATTCATGTCTAACCCTCATTTTCGTGTTTCCAAAATTATGTGTGCAGGTAATGATAAGGGAAATAGTATTGTGTGAATTACTTCCCTATGTGCTTAGCCGTATTTGGAAGCTTAGACGCTAGGATACAAGATTATGTACTTTTGAAATTTTTGGGTTGTGTATTTTATATTCCAAACTCTTGTATCATGGACCTATGTGGGGAGAACATGTATTCTATATATGAAATATGTGTTATATGCAATGTGTGGATTTGGGGTGTTACATAAAAGAAGGTGCTAGGCTTCATTAGTTGATCATCCAAGATTAAGAATCAGCTCTCCAAAGTTGATTTGTAAACATATTTTGAAGAAATCAAAGTCTTGTTTAGTTTTTCATCTTTAATTTCTTGTCTTTTAATTTTCTTTCTTTACATTACGCTCCTTTACATTTCTAGTCATTTACATTCCACAATTTACATTATCGTCATTTGTTTTTCGCAATTTACATTTATGTTTTTACTTTACTTGTCATTTACATTTCATTATGAGTAGCTAAATTTATAGCTTGGGTGTGAGACGGAAATGAGAGATTTTCAAACCAAAAGAAAGTAGCTAAGTGTTTTCATAAACGATGTTCCATTGTTTCATTCGAGTTTTTATAAAAACCAAGTACACTTCTTGACGAGTTGATCACTTTGAAAGTGTTAAAGTGCCATGGACTTAGATATAATCCATTGAACGCACATCAACTTGAATGATATAAGAGGTAGACTTGAGAAAGTTGCCAACAAGAGACTTGTCATTTATGTCTTTCTTTCAAACTTAACTCCCAACGGATTGGTCACTCTTTAAAAGTGTCAAAGTGCGATAGATTCAGAGATGAACTATCTAGAACACATGCCAATTTGAATGATATGAGAATCGACTCGAGAGAGTGATTTTTAACAAAGAGATTTGTTTATCCATATATTTTGAAGACACCATCTTGTCACTATCCCTGGTTCGGATACCACATAGAAATATGGGTTGAAAGCTATAATATAGTGCAATGGTGAAGTCCGAGAGGAATACCTTCAAAATAGATGGTGGAACTAAGTTTTGAAACACTGCTTGCTGTAGCGTTCCTACAGCATTGGCTACTGGAATTTGCGTTTGGGTCTCACCACAAGTCTTACACCCTTGCTATCTTTATTTATTCTGTTATCTGTATTAAATCACCTGAATATCAAACTGAAGTTTTCAAAATCATCATCTAAAATCATCTCTTTCATTGGACTCTCAGTAAACTTTTGCTACAATTTTCGTGGACGATAATCCGGTATTTTACCACTCTATTACTTGGAAAGAAGATATTGGGCCATATTGTATGGTTCATTTCATTAGTCTAAAGGTGTGTGATATAACCTACCAATACCTTGAGTTGAAAAACGGCAGAACTGGGTAACAGGATGCCTAGCAGCGTGTCGGGCGGCTTTTTAGGTGGCGTATCCCGTGCCAAAAGGCGTCTAAGCTACTGTCGTAGGTCGAAATTCATAGATAACCTTGGGAAGATCGAGCATCATATGAAGCTCCGTGTAAGGCCACCTAAGTCGAACCGAGGGAAGTCGCCCTCTTGGTTGAAGCACGTCGAGGAAGGACGGGTGGCCTAAGCCGCACCGTGAAGCTGCACGGAATGCCCGATGGGTTTAAATAGCGGGTAACAACTAATTTCTAGTAGGCACCATCTCCTTCTCCATTTTCCTCATTTTCTCGCAACTCTTGATGAACTTTGGAACCCTAGGTCGAGTTTTGGGGTTTTTGGAAGGCTAAGCTTGGTGTTTTGAGATCTCAAGGATTGGAAGGAAGCATTTTGGAAACTTCACACTTTAGATTAATAGTTAACTCAAAAGGTTTCACCTCTTCACCAAGGAAGCTCAAGTTGTGGAGTAAAACTTAGATTTAGCCTAAATCTAGCAAGATGAGTTCAAGTTGCTTTGTGAAAATTATGTACATGCCAAAAATGTCCGTTTTGAAGTACTAATATGTTTTACTTAATATTTATCAAATATGTGGGTTATTTGGTGAGTGTTGCATATTTGATATATTTGATTTTATAAATCTCATGAAATACCCGTAGTTTGGATTCTTGGACATTTTGATAATAAATCACAGGCGTGGGGTCTTTTGATGATTTTACAAATGAATATTATTGGATGATAAATGCATTTGTAATGTATTTGGTTTAGAAAACGCATATTGTTATGTTATGTGACATTTGGAAATATAAATGGTATGATTTCAGTTGGAAAGTGATTTATCCCAACTAAAGATGAGTTTTTGAGTTGATCATGATTTAGTACATGTGTTTGCATAAACGTTGGTTAAATACGTTTTTATTGATGAGTTTCATGTAATAGTCAATTGATTTGTTGAGTTTTTGACTCAGTTTTGACTAATATGAGTGTTGGGGACAATTGTCCTATTTATTTGCTCTATGTTGAGCTCTGAAGTTATATGCAGTTATGACATAATTATATGATATATTACACATTTGGATGCGTTAGTCATTCAATTAGTGTCATGTAATTTTAGATTATAATGTAATAGATCTATTGGTTTATAATGGGATTGTCGTCTCTATATTCTTGCTAGAAACTATGGATGTAACGGAGGATTTGAGGTACAGACTCGAAAGTTGAACTCGATGACCATATGATCCATAGCGGATGACTTGAGATACAAACTAAAAAAGTTGAACTCGATGATCGTGTTGTCTGTTAGTTGGCTAGCATTTCTAGTAAAAGAGTCACCTAGGTAATCAGCAGAAGACTCAAACTGCAGATTGTGGGTGGTTGAACTTGATGACCTTATGATCCCTAATTCGGGCTTGTTAACGTTGATTTTTGGTTTATTCATATGCTTGCCATACTCGACGGTATGGGTCTCCCCCATCACCAAATGGTGTTATTTTCAGGTGGAGTACTATCCATGTTTTCGGCGTTGTTTCGAGTATGAAGTGTTTTCCATTTTTATGGTTTTGGGTATGGAACCTTATTTTACCTATTGGAGCATTTATGATTAAAAGAGATTTTGTCCATGTTTACGATATTTGGACACTAAACCTTATCGATGTTTTTGGAGTGAGTGTTGGATTTTGAATTCATATTGAATGAGTATTTGATTTATAGTTTTTCATCATGAAGATAGTGAGTTTTGGAAAAGATGCTGCTTTACAATGAGGACAATTGATTTGAGAAATTATGTTTTAAATAATCATCCTTTCAGTTGTAATATTTATAATTAAGATGAAAACTGTTTGAACTCACCACACATTAAGCCTAACTTTTTATTTGTCGGCATGTGCATTAGGTCCTCACTCGCGTTCGGTACTAATGATATTGTGATGATTTGAGTGCTAGCTAGAGACTTGAGAATGATCTAGCTATTCAGTGACATCTTCTGCATTTGGAGATAACTACTGTTATTGAGTTTCAGTAACACCCGACCTTGACCTAGTTTTTATATAAGGATTGGTTTATCAATTATTGATGTTAACTGTAGATATGTTATTCGAGGTAATTCAAGTATTGATTTATAGAAAAGGATTTACCATATATTTGATGTAATAACAAAAGATTTAATTTAGTCGTTCTTTTCGAATTTGAGGGTGTAACACGTTTATAACCCGATAACCGCTTATCGGGTAAGAGTCGATCACCTTCACTCACCGGGTAAGACTCTCGATCATTGTTTTCCCTTTTACCGGGTAAGATTATTGATCCTTGTTATGTTCACTTGGTAATGTATTTGAAATGCTAAGTGCTTACCAAGGTAAGTGTTTAGTAAATGACCCTTAAGATTCTCGTTCCTTATGTTGTCTCTTACGGGGTATGATTCTTGGCCTTGCCTTGTTCACAAGATAAATTAAATGACGTAAGTGTTTGGTAAAAGGCTCCTTAGTTTATTCTATTTTTAGTAAAAAACATATAAACGTTTAATCATTTTATTAAGCTATATAGGAGTGAAATGGTATTACTACTCGTTTGACTGTAAAAAAAAATGGAAGGGACTGTTGGATATACTACTAGAATAGATTTGAAAGAAACAAAAAGCATAGTTCTTCAAGACGAGGTTGGAAGAATGATACTGGGATCGACTATGGATCTAGGCGTGCAATTGAAGGATGGTTCTACAAGGGAAGATGGTTTTGTCCAAAGTAATGTATCTGTAAATGTCTATTAATTATGATGCACATGTATTAAAAGGTCGTATATCTGTTAATTTTGATAGTTTATCAAGTTGACTAATCAAATAAAAATAAAAATTGGTACTTTGTTTATGGATATGGTGAAGAGACGAAAGGGTAAGGATGAAGTAGTAAGGAAATATACTCTTCCTATAAAACTAGATGATGGCAGGAGAGTGGTTGTGTTCGATGAGAATGAAATTAAAAGGGGTAGTGAAGCATATGCTTTTACATTTATACAATTATTTTATTGAAATATATAATATTTATATACGACATGAAACTCACATACACACACATCTCATATTTGGTGAGGTTAGAACTCTTTACCTCCAGAAAGGTTGGATTATCGTTGTGCCAAATGCCCTTTAGTATCTATATAGTTATTTTGTTGATGCTAATATGGAATACATTCTTCTTGACAATTTAAGTTGTACTTGGAGGAAATATGGGATTGTGGAGAATGGGGATATTTGTTCATAATGAGGGGAATTTTCTTGTTTAAATTGAAGTACGAGGAGGGGATAAATTTTGTGGGAAATGAGGTTGAATATGATTAAACCGAACCAAATAAAACTTATTTGGTATGTCTGTATTTGAAATGTGTCGATGGGACTATGGAATGAAGAAGGGATGGGAAAATTAGCTAGTGGAATGGGAAATAGGGATTATAATAGATGGAGTTATAAAGGATATATGCATTAAAATTCGGGAATAATTGTTTATGTTAGATTTTTGGTCGATATTCTTATAGAAGAGGGATATTCGGAGTTGGTTGTTGCTCAATTCCCCCTAGGGGGTATGTTGTAGGGCCGTACGGTGAGTTTGAGGGTCAATTATCAAAAGTCAATGATTTGTAGATTGTTGGTCATGGAATGTAATGACTAGCGCGAGGTGTGTTTTTAGAAGGAGGGGGTTGAATACAAACAAATAAAGTTTTCACTTTTAATTCTGTATGTTTATTGAAAACAAAGTATTAAAGATTTATTGCGAAAACTATGAAGGGAAAACCTCATCATAACAATCTGACTAGTGACATATTTGCTAACAGCTAAAAAAGTGAGAGAAGAAGGTACTCTTTCAGATTTGAAGTGCTGAGATAGTCCTTCAGATGGTTGACGACGATTTTGCCTAAGAAACTATCACTCAGAAATTCTTTCAAAACGGGTACATAGCAACAAATGACAAGGATGACGTTTAATAGTCATCAATGCATTAAATGTTGTTGTCCAACTTTAACGTATGTCTTTATATGATTTATTGATAAGTGCATGCTTGTACTCCTCATTTCATCCTTTGAAGTTGATGTAGACATTTGTTAACCCAACACATCCTTCTGTATGTAGAGGGATCAATAAAGGAAGTATGATACTAATAAAATAGTACTTTAATTACAACTTACTTTGTCTAATATGTCAAACATGTTTCCATACTATGATAAGCGTTGGTGAGCCAAACTTGCTGGATAAGTTTGCAATCTAATTTTGACTTGCCATAAGTAGCATTTGTCAAACTACTTTTGAGTTTCAACTGTATCTTATATTGATCTTCTTTCGGCTAGATGACAATTCAATCCTCTTTGGTGACGATCTTGGCCTCACTTCAATTAGTCTTCGATTTTGTTGAAGGCTTCTTGTTCTTGGATCAACATAGATAGTTACAAGACTTTACATAAGATCTTTTCGAATTATAAGCTATACAATAAATTCCAAACAGACTATTTATGAGGTAGAATATTCGAATGATATACATAGACTTAGAAGATTTTGAGTTTACAGAAATCAAGACTGAGTAAACATGTGATATGTTCAATTTGAATTCTTAATTTCAGAAGATGAAATATCAAATCGGAAAATTGATCCCAAAAGCATTTTCTAAGATGTAAATCCAAATATGATTCTTGACTGTTGAAATCTGAGTTCTTAATATGAAATACAAACATGGAATCTGACTATAAGAATCGAGGTCGGATGTTAGTACTCTTTGTTAAGCCGAATGGATGTCATACTTCAGATATAACTATTAAAAGGCAGATATTAAGAACTATTCTAAGTGTTGGATAAGATGTATTTGTATTATTATCTATGGGGTTTGTATGAGGATTTTCCAATAACTTTATATCATGGCAACGAAACAAAAGCATACAACAATTAGCATACAACAATTTTTAGTACTTAAAATTCCCACCAAGGATCCACATGCATGAAATTTAAGATACAAAAACACAATTACAAGGAGTTTAGAATTTGACCTTTGAAACGTGAACTGCAGAAGCATGGATCCTTTAGATGATGATGAACCAACTAGCCTCCCTCTATTAAAAGGTCCACACCTGAGCAAAGTTCCAACATCAAGAAGGTGTTAACCTTCGATCATTTGGAGTTTCTAGTATTTTTATACACTTAGAAAACTAACTAAAAGAACTTCATAAAACTTCTTGTATATTGAAGTGTTTTTGAGAGAGAACTTACAAAAAGGTTCAACCAACAACATTGTCTAAGGTATGCATGTTTATATATGAGAGACAACATGAAAGAGAGTCACACCCTCCTCTTTCTTTGTTATGACTGAATTTCAGTATTAAATTGTATTCGTCTTGAAAGTTTTATCATTGTCTATAATTGTAAAGATATCGTGTTCGACTTTGTAAGTCAGTTTGACTTTGACTAGAAGGGTTCCTAGTTTGACCCTATATATAGTTTTGTCTTTAGTGTAATTTGTAGGAGAACTTTCATTGTAAACAATACGTACATAATAAGAGCATTGACTATTTGACTAATTCTCTCAATCTCCTCTCAAGTGTTCTTACATGTTATATGATTCTGCCATGGATTATTGAAGATTATATAAAGATTGATCATTTCGTGGACTCACATTCTTTTTGTCCAATTACAAGGACCAAAAAGATGTTTCCTCACTTTTTGGTATTCCTCCATGCTTCCATTAATATGTTATAGACGTCATACATTTTATAAGCAAAAGTCAAGTCAAAGATGACATACACATGTACTTTGATTAATAATATATAACTAGGATGGCAATGAATTATGTTAGGTTGGGTTGGGTTGGGTTGGATTCGGGTTCAAAGTTTTAGGATAGTATTAAAGATTTTATCGAAAACTCAATCCATTTATTAAACAAATTGAAAATTTTAATCCAATCCGGCTTGTTTAATTAAATGGGTTGAGATTTTCAACACAATCCGACCTGTTATAAATGGATTGACAGCGAGTTTGACTTATTTATAGTTTTTTCAACCCAACTTGTCAAATAAATACGTTGAACCTTAGTTGACACATTTAATTCTAAAATTTTAAATAAAATAAAAGGATTAGACTATTTAATTTTTGTGACAAATATAAATATATTATTCAAAGTTTGAATAAAACACAACCATAAATGCAAATAAATTGTTTAAATATCATTGAAAACCTTTAATTTTTAAGTAACTCAACTTCCATTTGAAGACTTGGAGGGGGACGCGATGAACATAAACTGATTATTACTTATCAGGGTTTCACTTTCACATTTAAGTATTTAACAAGCGAGAGGGAGAATAATTTAATAAAATAATGATATTTAATTAAAAACGAGAGGGAGAGAACTGGTTATAATAATGATATTTAAGTATTTCATTTTCATATTCGTTTTTAATAATGATATTTAACTAAAAATAATATAATATAATATTATAAATGAGTTGAAAACGGGTTGAAACATAGGAGTTGAAACATGCCGCAAATTTCAATCCAACCCAATCCATTTAAATAGGTTACGTGATTGACCCATTTACTTAAACGAGTTGAAAATCTCAACCCAACTAGGTTCGGGTTGAGTCACTTTTTGCCAACTCTATATATAACATATACTTGTCTTTTAAAAGTAACAAAAAGTGTTACCAAACACCATCATTTGGTTCCCTTTATCTTTTCCTTTTTAATCTATTTTGTACATAAATATAATTTATGTCAAACATAAATTATATACATATAAAACAAAGGTATGTATAAGTATCTTTCAAATATGTAGTTGGTGTCTGTTTGCTCTATGTGTGTGATGCTATAGGTTCATGTGTTATTAGTCATATCATTACATGTTGTGTGTTGGACACTTAAGATCAATAATCTCTCACTTGCACAAGATTCAACATACCTCGAAACAAACAGTAGTAACCATCTTGCAAGATGTTATGACCCATATAACACACAAATATGCGTCATCCTAGCATTTATTGATCTCTAAGCTTACAAGTAACGTATCAATGTTATAGGTAGGGTTTTCGTTATCCCGTTGTTGCCAACATCCATTGAACGTGAGACATGGATCAACATCAATCTCATATGGTGTTCAACCATTTTGTTTCTCGATCAAGATCTAAAATGATTTCTCCAAACACCGTTGAATAAATCAACTTAGTTTGAGCATGGCCATGCGTTTCATCAGTTTTGAATTATCAAGGGGCCTAGAGATGTCACTCTCTCATCAAATGAGAGAACAAATTCCATATCGACTACATATGCCTGTTGTGTGTATCATGGCATACCTAATGATAACCTTTATAACCGCTTGGCTAAAGAACAACGTTTGACCATATCAAAGCATAACATTCCTCTCACTTAAGACCTAATATGTATCTCAGGTCTAGGGATAAGAATATTATCATTTTCAAGATTCACTCATAACACCGATCCATGAAGTGATCTTAAAAGTAGGTCAATTCCAATGTTTGTTCTCCAACAAAACATATGTGAATTTGGCTGTAATATATTGCTTACTTTCATCATTTGTGAAAAGCAACCAACTAATTCACATTAATCTTAATTCATAACTATTCTCGTAATTATAATTGACTATAGATGTTTTAGATAACTGAGTTATTCCTAGATTTAAACATGCTAACATAGAACACAACAAATATTAGTAAATATGATCACATACTTGTATATCATATCAGATAAAACAATTATGATTTATAAGCTCTAAAAATATCCAAATACTAAAATACTGATTCAAATCCAATCTTTAGCATAACGAAGTCCTATAGACCTAGCATGACCCTCATGTTTAGGTTACGATAGGGGATTCGTAAATGGATTGGCCAGATTTGATTTGTCTGAACTTTGCGAATACAAACATCTCCTCTTTCCACTATTTCACGAATATAGTGAAAACGCCTGTGAATATTTTTGGTGCTACAATGTGACCTAGGTTCCTTTGTTCAGGCAATGGCAACTTTATTTTCATAAAATATATTTATAGGGTCTTCTATGCTCGATATTACCCCAAACTCTGCAATGAATTCTTCATCCAAGCAGCTTCTTGCGATGCTTCCGAAAAAGCAATGTATTCAGCTTCTGTAGTGGATTGTGCAACAACCTTTTGCTTGGAACTTTTTCAAGTTATATATCCCCGTTTAATGTGAAAACATAGCCCGGTTGTAATCCAAAATCATCTTGATCAGTTTGGAAACTAGCATCTGTGGTAACAGTTTACACTAAGATCTTCTTCCAAACCCCCATAGATTAAGGACATGTCTTTTGTCCTTCTTAGGTACTTAAGAATGTTCTTGACTGCCATCCAATGACTGTCACCTAGATTTTAATGGTATCTACTTGTCATGCTCAAAGCATACGAGCCATCTAGCATGGTGCATAACATCCTATACATGATGGATCCAATTGCAGAAGCATATGGAATCCACTCATTCATTCTAGCTCGGGTTTTGTGCTTGGGCATTGAGACTTACTCCATGCCATGTGAGATTAGCAAAAAAACCCCATTTGTCTTTAGCTTGCTCCCCCTTATCAGTTTGCTTCTTTTTGTCCTTTGCTATTTAAGCTGCTGGAATTATTTGATCCAAATTTCTCCCCCTCAGTAGCACCAGAGGAAGCAAGAAATTTTCCAACATATTCACACATTATCGGAAGAGAAATGTCGATTCTTTCTTGATGTTCCTCAATCTAAATCATCCGAGCTTGATCCTCAAGAGTGAAGGACACATGATCAGAAAAAGTGGCATTGTCTTGAAACAACAGTTGGACAATGAGATTCTGATCAATTACTTTGGAATGTAATTGTTTCAAAGATGTAACAAAGTAATGAACCAAATTAGTGGCTATTTTCTCATGCAGCTTAAAACTTTCTCCAATTGTTTATTAGGAGAGATGTAAGCTGTTTGAAGGCAGATATTTATCTTTTAAGCTCTTCTAGTTGCTGAGATAGAGAGGCTAAAGGTGACATAGTGGTGTTGTGAGGATGAAGAGGAGGAGTGCGCATTAGATAGGGTGTTGGATGAGTGTCCAATCTTTGAATAGTGAGATTGGTGTGAAGCTAGAGTTTTTTTCAAACAAGGGTGTGATAGTGGGGCTTGAGAGAAGGAATTTAATGTGTAGGACTCAGAGGATTCTGAATCACTACTAGATACATATTGAGATATAGTAGTTGTATTAGGGTTAGGTGTTGATTTGTCAACAATGTCCTGTTAAGAGGCCATTGAGGAGTTGGCTTGGGGTTAGGATGCTTACTGGTATGGAGTGACCAATACAGATGACTTTATATGAGGAGTTATTATCTTGTAGGATTTGATGAACCCTGAAGGTATATCTAAGCATTAGTAATGCGTCACATTTGGCTCGGTATACAAGCCTCCTTTCCTGTCTTGTTTTAGAATGGTGTAAGATTTGGTTAAATGTTAACGGTTCTTTTGGCATCATATAGGAGAGAGGAAGAGGCGTTTAACCAATAAAAGAGAGATCTTGAGATGATAAAGTTTGAATCTGAAGGACAGTTTCAAAATTCTCAAATCGACTTCTCTATCTCTTGTTGTATTTCTTGGTAACAAAAGAGGAGGATGATTTCTTGGTAATAGAAGAGAATGATGATTTCTTGGAATGTGTTCTAGCTAGAGATCAATTTTTTCTTTAAGAAACAACCTAGTTGCTTCTCTAGAAGAATGATTACTCCGAAAAAGACCATCATTTTTTGCAAAAACAACCATACCTGTCGAAATTATAGGGTCTGAAGACAAGACTTCAATGTTTACTAATTGGAAGGACACAAAGTTTGGATGTATATTAAAAGAAATCTCTTAAGGAATCTTGTTTCCAAGTTTGTCTGCAATCATCATGGCCAAGAAATGGATGCATGCACCTTTTTTTGCTTGTTTTTGGTTGTAATATTTTTTCATGAAGTCTTTGAAAAAGTACTTTCCAAATTGATGTATCGCTGGAAGATTAATGCACGAGCTAAGTGGTTGATGTAGCTAGAAGTCTGATCGTATCCTCCAGTTTTGTTACTTAAACAATATGTCAGTTGGGTGCGCAAGTAATGCCACACGTTGCATATGTTCTTTCATAATATGGTGCTTGTAATGTTCACAGAGGAGTCAGTTGATTTGTACTCAAGAATGGTCAAAACATCTTCAAGATCCTCATTTGAGGCAAGGTTCTGGAACACCATCGTTCTAAAAAGAGGAAGATGGAACATTCTCGCAACATCATCAACATTGATGGTAAACTCTTTGTTTAAGAGTGTGCTTGTTGTTACTTTATTTATTTCATCATCATAGATACGTGAGCACCAAAAGTTTCCCAGTAAAATGGTGCTCATTTTTATAGTGGTAGTTAGGGCATGAGAAAGGGGACTCTTAGCAAGAAAGTCCATCATGTTGTGATGTTGAGAAGTTCTTTCACCTTTGGAGAGATAAGCTATGTAGTTTGATGTTCTAAACTGACATTCATTTGAGGAGAATGAAGTGTTAGGTACAAATGGAGCTTGGAAGAAGAGAACCATTTAAGAAGAAGAGTGAAGACGATGGAAGATGGAGAATATGTTCAGACATGTGTACAATAAGGTCAATGGATTTGAAGAACGGTGAAAGTGACTTTGGAGGATAAAGGATGTACTTATGTGGGGATTATAAGCAGAAGAAAATCATGAGTTTAGAGCAAAACTGGTGGTTGATTAGACAATTTAGTCTTGATAACTATACAGTCGCTTAAACTTCTGACAGTTCGTCATGATTATCGCAGAGGGCATATACTAAAATCCCTTGGTTTTCTTTAATGGGTAGGTTGAGCTTTGAAAGGAAAGAAAAAGGCATTCGGATGAAAAGAAAATCCAAAATTACTGAATATTTTAGAGAGAATGGTGTAGATGTATCTATCAATGACTTCTGAATATCCGAGCACCAAGATTTCAGAAATGAAAATAAATTACTATATATGAACCCGAAGGATAGAAGAAAGAATATAATCGGATGAGTAAGAATCCGAAAGATGAGAGAAGAAATTTATTGATGATTTGATTAAGAAAAATAATCATACTTGATGGTTTCAGATTTTTACACTTTAGATAAAAAAAAAACGTATGCCTCATATTATTCCTCTATACATTTGAATGGAAGGTTTTGAATAAAATTCAATGAGCTGATCAGCTAACATATAGCCTAATTATTCATATCATTTTCATTTTTAAACATTTAGCATTCTTAATTCACTTACTAAGAACTTTAACCTTGATTCATTCAATGATTTAGTAAATAAATCAGCCAATTGATTGTTTGTTGGAATAAAATGAAGTTCTACATGTCATTTGGATATGAAATCTCTGATGAAATGATATATGATATCAATGTGCTTGGTCCTGGAATGTAGACTAAGATTGTTGACAATTACAATGACACTATAATTATCACATAAAATAGGTATAGCAGAAAAATTTATATCATAATCAACAGTTGATTTTTCATCCATAAATTTTGAGTTGTATAGCCACCAACAGCCATATACTCAACTTCAACAGTAGATATTGAAACTGATTATGTTTCTTGCTTTACTGACTTGCAATCTTTCTACCAAGAAGTTGATAACTTCCGATAGTACTTATTTTGTCTATTTAACAACCTGCATAGTCAGAATTTGAGTATTTAAATAGTTCAAATATTGTGTTATTGGGGTACCAAAACCTAGATTAGGAGTTCCTTTTAGATACTTGATTTTTCTTTCATGTAAACAAATGTGATTCTTTCGGATTAGCTTGCTATCTAGCAGTTAGACATGTAGAAAACATAATATATGGATGACTCGTAGTGAGATATAAGAGAGAACCAATCATTCCTCTATAATTGGTTACATCAACTGATTTTCCATTTGGATTAGAGTATAACTTTACTGGAGGAGTCGTTGGTGTTTTCATAGGTGAACAGTGGTTAAACTTTAATTTCTTTATCAAATCTTTGACGTATTTACTTTGACTTATAAAAATGTCATCATTTGTTTGTTTGACCTACAATCCTAAGAAAAAGATTAATTCACCAATCATGCTCATTTCATATTTGCTCTTCATGAGTTTAGCAAAATTCTCACAAAGAGAAACATTTGTTGCAGTAAAACTATGTCATCTCAAAGATTTGAACAATAATAACATCAACGTTACATTTCTTACAATAAAGAGTGTTGTCAATCTTGCCACGAATAAATTTATTTTCAAGAAGGAAGGAGGATACAGTGTCATACCGTGCCAAAGGAGCTTGTTTATGACCATATAGAGCTTTATCACGTTTGTATATGTGTCCATGATTTATTGGATCTTCAAATCCTGGAGGTTGTTTCACATATACTTCTTTTGATAATTTACCATTTAGAAAGACACTCTTGACATCTTTCTAATAAACTTTGAAATCCCTATAAGAAACATATGTAGAGAGATTCTGATGGTTCAAGCTTGCTACAAGGGCAAAGGTTACATCATACTCAATACCTTCTTCTTGACTATATCCTTAAGCCACATGTCTAGATTTCTTTCTAATGATTGTGCCATCTTCATCCATCTTGTTTTGGAATATTTATTTGGTGCAAATAATGGATTTGTGAAAAGGTTTGGGAACAAGTTTCCATAACATGTTCCATTCAAATTGGATCAGTTTTTCTTGTATAACACTTACCTAACTTGGATTTTCAATGATTTCTTCAATTCGTTTTGGTCCAATAAAGCATAAGAAGTTAACATATAGGCACATGTTTGAAAAATTCCTTGTTTTGACCCATGTGTAACGATCCCCTATAATTTTCTCTATAATATGGATTTTTGTCCATTTTTATGGCAGAGGGAGGGGAAGGGAAAATGGGATATTGATATTAACGATGAGACATTTGAGGGATATGAAAGAGAGTAATTCGATTAGGGAAAAATTTAAGAGGAAGTAATGATGGGGTTTGAAACATCATTTTTAATTTGAGCAATGATAGAAATGTTGGTGAATCACATTGATCATTGACAGGTTCTGAAAATGAAGAAGGGTTAGAAGTAGAATCTTGAGTATGGTTAGAGGGGAGTTTTGACTGGATTTCATGATATGGGATGAAATCCATTCCTTGAGTTCATCCTCATTGAAAGTATCAGTGGATGAGGATGGTGCAGTTTCATTTTCATCAAAATGAACATGAATTGATTCATCAATGAATTTTCTTCGTCGATTGTAGACTCTGAAGGCTTTTGAAACCAAAAAGTACTCGACAAATATTTGTTCATCAGATTTAGGATTAAGTTTCCAAGATGAACTCTCTATCGCTCAAGATGTAACAAATACATCCAAAAATATGGAAGAAACTGATATTTGGTTTACGTCCACGAAATAATTCGTAGGGAAAATTTTGATGTCTTTTTATAATTGTGGCTCAAATTTGAGTAAAACATGCGGTATTTATATTTTGATCCCAGAAGTAAAAAGGAAGACACCCCTTACTAATTGTTGATCTAGCTGGCTCACACAAAGTTCTATTTCTTCTTTCCATGACTCCATTTGGAGTTCTAGCAGCAGAGAAGTTATGAGAAATTCCTTTGTTTGAACAAAAGTTTTCTAGAATGTAGTTCTTAATTGTCACTTCTTAACGATCGAACTGAAGTATTATTCAACACCTCAATTCTTTTGATAAAGTGAATAATTTATTCAGTCGCATCATTTTTTGCCTGTAAAAGGAATACCCAGATATAAGCATCTACAATAACTAGAGTGTATCGTTTTCCACCCAAAATTTATACATTTACATGTCCACTTAAATCCAAATGAAGAAGATGAAGACGAGAGGTGATAGATGAACATCTTTTGGATCTAAAAATTTGACTTTGAATGCTTCCCCTTTTCAGAAGATCTACACAACTTTTTGAAAAATACACAGAGGGAAGACCTTTAGCTAACCCTTTTGTGATAGTCTATTGATTGTTTTAAAATTCAGATATAAAGATGTTTATACCACAACCATTTTTGTTCAGATGAATCTTTAGGAAAGAAACAGACATTTTGAAGAATTGAGGATCGAGCAAAAGACATGTCAATTACATAAACATTGTTTTTTGAGAAATCCTGAAAGAATTTCTTTGTTGTCAAGAGAGAACGGTTCATTTTCCTTCAACAAACTTAACAGAAAAACCTTTGTCACAAAGTAGAATTATGTTTGCACTTAAGTCCTTCTACATAAGCAACTTTGTTGAAAGTTATTGACCTATTTGTTAGAAGACCATAACCTAGTGTTGACACTTTTAAGTATCTCCAAATGTGACAGATGGTCCCTTCATCGAGAAATATTTAAGCAAGGAAATATAACCAGTCATGTGTTTTGAACATCCACTGTCCAAATATCATATTTAGGTATGACCTGGTTCCTACAAGCAACAAGAGGTTAATGTCTAGATGCCCATCCAGTAATAGATCTTTTATGGTTAGTAGAGAAATTAGTGTATTATTTTTTTTTCTTTTGAGATAATAATTATCAGCATGAAAAGATAAATCAAGATATTTTCTAAAAAATTTGAAGAAGGAAGAAGTAAAGTGTACCTGTTTTCGAGATTATGAATTTTTGTTTGAGACACTTTTGGATACAGATGTTGAGCCATCAATAGTTCTTTTATTTGAATCACTTATTTCAGTTAGATAAGCCATATAGCACACATATGTTCTTTATTCTAGCTTATTTTCTAACAAGTTTGTGGATTCATCTAGTCTTGTCCGTCAGCCATCATTTCTTTTTCTTTTCTCTAAAAATTTCTTGATATCTCACTTTTAAGCTTTTCTCTTAGTCTGTTATCTATTAACCTTTTATCGGAAGGATGAGAGGTAGAAGAACCTTTTGAAGAAAAAAAGGAGTTTGATTTGCAGTCTGTTGCGAAGTGACCTCTCTTTCCAAAGTTGTAACACTCATTCTTAGATTTATTTTGGGAAGACATCTTTTGATTTATGAAAGACAATCCTTTTTGAGAATCTTCCTTTGGATCTTCATTGAATATTACCTTTTCTAGCCACTTTGTTGAAGTTTGACACTACCAAAGAAAATCGAGTCACTAATGTCTTTATTTTATTTTTTTTACTATTGGATTCATTGTATCAATGGTGACACTTTTGTGGTACTCCTCAGAATTATCTGAATTTGTGTCATTTTTTAGAAGTAACACATTCTGACTTTTTGAAATCTAAGGAAACAAAGGCAACATTTGTATTTCTAACTTCTTGATAGACATTATTTCTAAGAACCTTAGTTTGCTCATGGTTATATAATGTTCTATATAAAGCAGTAAGAAGAATATGATGAAAATCCTTAGAAGTTTATAAACATATAGTTATATTTTCCCATGACTCTGGTAAACAGTCCATAAATTTACACAGTACTTGAGCATCACTCTGAGATCATTTAGAAGAGAGTTGAACATCTTGTAGAAATTGGTGAGAGATTTGTTGTTGTTTGACACAAACAGTTCGTACTGTCTGATAAGACAAATCCTTTGTTCTGTTTAACTTCTGATGTCACTTCGTACAAAACTATGAGGGTGTTCCACATATCTCTTGGTGTGGTAAGATTCATGATAGAAGATAGACATCATCTGGAAGTGACATTACAATGATAGTTTTGGCTTTGATAACAACAACAACTTGCTTCTTATCATCTTCTGTCCATAGATACAGAGTTTTAATGATTTGACTTCCTGGTCCGATAACGTTGTCATTTTCATCTCTATCACCAGGACAAAAGGTCGTAGGGATATATGGATCATTTTTTAGAATGTTTAGTATTTGGTTGTCAACTCTTTCAACAAAGAGTGTCATCCAGTTTTTCCAAAGAGATAAATTGTCTTTCTGAAAACGAGGTGGTTTGGATAGGAGCCATTGTCATTAGTTGTGGAGCCATTATGGATCTTGTTTATGAATTTATACAAATTTCTCTGATACCACTTGTTGATAGTGGAATGTAATGACTAGCACAGAGTATGTTTGCAGAAGAAGGGAGTTGAATACAAACACAAAAAAATTTCACTTTTTATTATGTATGTTTATTGAAGATAAGAAAGAATTACAAATTTGTTCATAACCTATAATGGTCAGACCTGATCCTAAACAATCTAACTAGTGATCAATTTACTAACAACTGAAGGAGTAAGAGAAGAAGGTACGCTATCAGATTTGAAGTGCTGACATCATCCTTCAGATGATTGACGCCGAATTTGCCTAAGAAACTATCACTCGGATTTCTTTTAAAAATCGGTGAGTTGAAACAAATGACGATGATGACCTTTTATAGTCATCAATGCCTTAAATGTTTCAATCCAACTTTAATGATTGTCTTCATCTGATTTGTCAGTGCATACCTGTACTCCTCATTTCATCCTTTGAAGTTGATGTAGACATTTGTTAACCCAACTCATCCTTCTGTATGTAGAGGGACTAATAAAGGAAGTATGGTACTAATAAAATAGTACTTTAGAACTTACTTTATTTGACATGCCAAACATGTGCCCATACCAGGATGAGAGTTGGTAGAGTTCATGAGCCAAACTTGCTAGATAATCTTGCACTCTAATTTCGGCTTGCCAAAAGTAGTATTTTTTAGACTACTTTTAACTTATCTTATATTGATCTTCTTTCGGCTAGATGACAATCCAATCCTCTTTAGTGACGATCTTGGTCTCACTTCAACTAATCTTCAATTTTGTTGAAGGCTTCTTATTCCTGGATCAACACAGATAATTACAAGACTTTTGCAATACTTCAAGAAGACAACACTCACACCAAAGAACCTTCAGCAAACGTCGAAGACTGAAACTGAAGATTAGAGACCGGCGAGTACTGATTTGAAGCGATATTCAGTGATTACAAGCATGTCTACACATGTGTGAAGACTGCTCAAGCTTCAGCGAATGATGATGAGACCTTCAAGTCATTCCAGCATTCAGCAATCAAAGGAAGCTTGCTTAGCACGATTGTTATTGTCTTGTCCTTATGCACACAAAGGACAAAACCCATACCCTTACAAAAGTTAGTACGGTACGGAGCCGACTAGTCGACTCTTTGTCCACCAACTTTAGGTAAGGATGTCTGCTCATGAATAGTGCTTTTGTACTATTCACTGTAGCAAAGGACAAACCTTCCTCTTAAGGCTTGACACACACTTTAAACCTACCATATTGCATTAAATGGACATTTAATGCACTGGGAATAAATAGAAGTGTTTCTTCTCCATGCAGAGTGAGCGTATCTCTCTCTCTAACCTAATTCTTACTTCAGGCATCTTCTAGCTTAAGTAAATGATCTTTCTTTTAGCAACTTCTTTTCTTGTAATTGCTAAAGCTTTGTGTGTAACCAAAGATTGTTTAGATAAGTTTTTAATACCTTATCTTTTCGTAAACAATCTTGTAAAACCTGTATTGATCTTCTCTATCAATATATATTTTAAATTTGAAAATACTGTGTTTGTATTCATCCCCCCCTTCTACAAACTATTTCTCTTCTTGTAGACCCTTACGGGACCAACAAGTGGTATCAGAGCAGTGTTTTCTTTCTCTTCTTGAGCAATCTTGTCAACTGAAAAGGAATCTTGTAAGAGAATCCAGGGAAATGAAAAGCTCTCCTCTAGCTTTGATCTCTGAAGCTTCTTCAGTTGAAATGTCTTCTACCCCTTTCGTCTTTTCTCTACCTCCCGTGGTCATCACAGAGATAGATTCTTCTGAGGACATTTCAGAATCTGATTTAACGATTTTGATGAGTCCCTGGCACTCCTAACTAAGTCATTTAGGAGGTTTTCCAGTAAGAGCAACTTCCGCAGGTCTCCTCAGCTATCCCTCAGGGAGAAGCCAAAGTCTGAAAGAATAGACAAGGCTTCAGCTGTCTGCTACAATTGTCACTGGCCCGGACATTTGCAGGTGAATGCAGATCAAAGAAAACTGCGACGCCATCTTCTAAAGCTCCTTCCTCCTTCAGGACCAAAGATGAAAAATACTTAAAACTGAAGGATAAATACAAGAAGATGAAGAACATCTAGCGAAAGGCTAATGGCCTTATTGCTGAAGAGCATGACTAGGCTGAATCATTTGATGAATCATCTTTTGACGAAGAGGATAAAGCCTACATCTGCTTGATGGCCATTGATGCTGATGAAGGATCTTCTGAAGCATCTACCTCCTCTGAGCCATCTTCTTCTATTCAGGTATGTTTCCTGAATGAACCCTCTTATTCTTCTAGTCTTTCTGCACTAGATACACTGACTGTTGACCTTTACAATGCCCTCAATGGCAAATCAAAAGCTAAGATGCTTAACGTTGACCTTCAAGAGAAATTGAAAATTTGTCTTTCTAAGATCAAAGAACTGACCTATGTTGAGGAAAATCTTAAAGATCAGGTTATGGTAAACCAAGCCATCACTGTTGAACGTGAGATAGCTGTCGCTGAGCGTGAGCAAGCTATCGCTGAACTCAAGGCTGAGAAAGCTACCATTGAAGGGTGGTGCAAAGATTCCATCAAAGCCTCTGAGATCATTAACGCTCAGATCCCCGCCAAGATAATGACTGGTCTAGGATTTTCCTATGATCAGGAAGAACGTGTTGTTCACAGGTCCATGCTCAAGTTTGGTACCTTCGTCTCCTCTATTCCTAACACTTCTTCCTCTCAGTCCTCTTCTTTTACTGAGAGTCATCTTGAAGGAACTCCTTCGAGTTCTGGGTGCAAAGACAAAAGTAAATCCATTGTCACAACATCCTGTCCTAAGAAGTCTAACAAGTCTAATAGATCTAGGTCTATTCCTTCAGCTTGTAAATCTTATTCTTCTTCAGGGACTAAAAAATCTAAATCGCATCAGAAATATAAGTCACAGCTCAAGGTGAACTTTTCACCTAAGGAATCCAATTCCTCAAAGGTTCCTCCTAGAACTAATGAGAAGGGAATCCTTGGAGTTGGTCCCGCTTCTAGTCTGATACTTCCTGTCCCTAAAGCAACTCTTAGCTTTAGGAAGTATAAACACTATGGTGAGAGAACACATATTGCCAATAAGTGTCCTTCTGCCGCTAAAGCTGGTTCACCAGCTTTGAGCAAGAAAGTAACCAAGGCTGAGAAAATCAACTAAGGTGAAAATATCCACAAAGGCTGCTCCTACAGTCATGGTGAAGAAAATCATTGAAGCCTCATCTTCAGGCTCAGCGAAGACAACTCTTGCTGAAAAGTCTTCAGTATCAGACGTTGTAATCCCTACCACTAAAGTCTCTTCTTCAGACTCAGTGAATACTTCCACTGAAACTACATTGGTAGTGTCAAGGGTTGTTCCTCTTTCCACTCAAACCTTTTTAGGTTCAGTGATGCCATGTACTGATACTAATTCGTTAGCATCAGATGATGAAGCCTCTAACAAAGCTGGACCCTAATAGCTGGGTACCAATAGCATTCTTATTTTGTTTCCTTGCTCAGGTTATCAAAGGCATATGGTATCTGGACAGTGGTTGTTCGAGACATATGACTGGAGATAAATCTCTTTTAACTCACTTCAAGGAAGAAAGAGGACMTTTTGTAACCTTCGGTGGAAATGGAAAAGAATATACCAAAGGTTTTGGTATATTATCCAACGGTACAACAACTTTCAAACACGTTGCATATGTTGAAGGACTGAAGCACAATCTTCTTAGCATCAGCCAACTATGTGATAAAGATTATACAACTAAATTCTCAAAGAATTCTTGTCATGTTCTCGACAAAGATGATAAGGTTGCTCTAACTGGTTCTCATCTAGAGAATGTTTATATCATCAACATGAATTCTCCTCTAACTGAGAATAGCTGCTTCTTCTCCAAAGCCTCATCAGATATTAACTGGTTATGGCACAAAAGGCTATCTCATCTCAACTTCAAGACACTCAGTGAGCTGTC
>NC_037535.1:7327342-7340672 GCF_001531365.2 Cynara cardunculus var. scolymus
AGAAATCGAAGGTCAAAGCACAGAAAAAGGCCAAGGAGGACATGAACCAACCCAACCTCATCCTTCAACGTTTCCTTGGTCTGGTTTTTGGTGACTTATTAGCAGCAAAGCTCCCCTCTGTGGAGCCAAATGCAAGTCTCTACCCGTTCAAGGAGTTTCACCCCACTAAGCCTGAGCAAGGGTACAGAAGCCCTAGACCGTTATCAAGAGCCATGCTCAGGTTTCTTAGCCATGAAGACAAAAAAGCCTATAGACGTGGATTCAGGCGACCAGAACCGGTCCTTGAGACCCCACCACAAATAGGAGTACCCATAGGAGAGCGTATCGAAAAAATGAGGGTTGAGGGACGATCGGAGGAGCCTGCAGAGGCTGGTAAGACGAGTGAGGCTGCCCCTAGAATCCCTAGTCCTCCAACCAAGAAGGCTAAGAAGACACAGAAGGATGCCGATCCTTCTGTGAAGAAGAAAGGGAAAAAGAGGCCTGCAGAAGAAGAARGCCCAAGTGGACCTCTGCCAAAGACCAAGAAGAAGAAAATCAAGAAGGCTCAACCAACAGAGCCTGTGGTCACAGAACAAGTAACCACAGAGCCTGTGACTGCAGAGGACGGAGCACAAGAGAGCCCGGCAGAGGCCATAACTCCAAAGCGCAGAAGGTTGCGCAATATCCAAAAGGAGTTCAGAGCGCCAATTGACATATCTAAGTTGGGGACAGAGGTCGTCTTAGACGATGAAGAAAAAAAGGAAGAAGAACTAGGTGAGGGCGAAAAAGATGCCGAAGGCACACAACCTAGCCCACCTCCCAGTGCATCCCACGTTTCTAAGGGCCCTGTTCTAGAGGGATCCCCTATTGAACAAGGCATGCACATGCCAAATCCAAACCAGCCTACCCATGTAGAGGACACTCTTTCGTCCTCTGTGGATCGCACAGCCGGGCAACCACAAAATACTCCTCCATCCTTTCAAAAGGATGAAGGTTTTAATACAAGAGTCCCTTCGCCCAAGGAATCGACACATCCCACAGAAGCATTCATTGCTTCACACAAGAGTGACCACCCAAAACGTGCTTCAGAGGCACAAGTGAGGCACACAGAGACAGAGGGTCTAGAACGCCCTCTGTCCCCACTAGATCACTCTGCCATGCTAGGCTCTGAACCTACAAGGCACGAAATCTACAGAACACCAGTAGGCTCTCCTCTGGGAGATGTTCGAGGATCTGGTGGAAGTCCCCGAGCAGACTATGCAATACCAGTCGCTGAGGGTGCCTCACGCTCTGAGGCTACTAAATCACCATATGTTGGTGGTTTAGGTTCCCAGGATATGTATGTGACAAAGGAGGAGCTTAAAACCTTTGCCACAGAAATATTCAATAAGATAGACGAGTTGAAAAGCTTGCTTATTTCATGATCGATAGCAGAAGACCTTTCATCGATAACAGAGGCTCTGAAGGAGTTGAGCTCAACCACAGCAGAACTCAAGTCTACTCTTTCAACTCTTTAGAGCTCTGTCCTACAGAAGGAGGATCTCACAAAGGCGTTCAAAGCTCTAAGCCTCAACCCCTCCTCCATCCAGACCTTGAAGACAGAACTTTCAGAGATGGCTGCCTAATTCTCTGTCGACTTCATCTCTGCAGGCTACACGAATTACTCTTCTCTCAAAGATGAAATCAAGCAGATGTTTTCCTCTGCGGTAACATATGGTATTGATACCAAGTCCTCAACGGCCAACATCAATCACCTTGCTACCCGCAGAGAGATTGATGCCATGGTTGATGCTCTGGGTAATCTCGTGTGCAAGCATACAGACCGTCTTCTCAAAGAGGCCCGTGCCTCCAATACAGCGATAAGAGACTGCACATCACAACTCGTGAAACAGGGTGACCTCCTCAGAAGCGAGATCTACATAAGCGTCTCCAAACTGAAGTGGTCAACAGAGATAGACATCAATCACGCCCCTGAGCTTGCAAATGAGGCAATAAAGAAGATGAAGAAGGCAGCCACCAAAATTTTACAGAGGTTGGAGAAGGCTCCCCTGGATACATGCAATGTAGAAGCCAAAACGAACCATGACGATCAAGAAGGTGATGATCGTGATCGTCATGAGGGGGAGAAGAAGGTTGAGAAGAAACCAGAGCCAAAGAAGACTCCTGCCAAAGGCGTCAAAATTGTGGACTCTACAACTGCCTTGTTCTCTAAAGGCAAGGAAAAGGCTCCAGAGCCCAAAGGCAAAGGTAAAGGCATAGCTGTAGAGTCACCACAGAAGGAGTCATCATCTAGTACAAAGACTGCACAGCCAATAAACGAAGAAGATTACAGAGACGGCCCAGCGCTCCTCGAAGCTTTAAAGGCATCCCTGGCAGAGGCTCAAGCCAAGAAGGGCAAAGCCCCCATCCCTCACAAAGAAGGAGAAGGCCCTTCATCACAACTCCCACCAGTCCAAGAAACGTCCACGGGTATGTTTGATGCTCTGCAAGGAACCGTCAAACCCATCCTTGCAGAGGGGTCAACCCAAAGGCCAATTCTGGAGGAAGAAGAAGCCAAGGTGCTAGAGTCCGCCACGGTAGGAAGGGTGTCTAAAATATTCGAATCTATGAGCAAGATTCCAATGCCAAAAGTCAGAACAGAGCCCGTTACTACTTTGGAAGAAATTCAAGTGTGGAGGTACTCTGCAGTAGACACAGAGCCTCCCTATGATCCAAAGCTCATAGGGATCCCTTCTGCCGCATCCAAGTTATAGTTCTCTAAGCTCACAAGGCCTCGTGAGCAAGTCTTCTCAAAGCACATGATCACCTCCCTAGAGACAATCTCTCCAAGGATGATGCTAAAGAAGAAGGTGCTCTATGCTCAGTACGTAGTAAGAAGGGAAGATGGCAACCTGTATACATTCACAGACGCTGACCTCCATAACCTCTGTGTGTTTGATGTCATCTACATGCACAATATTCTCAACATCTACATGGAGAGGAGGTCAAGCTACTCAATATCGCTCAGAAGGCTGCTTGAGGTCATGCGCGCACAAGTAAAATATTACAGCCAGAAGGACTTTGAGCTAGCGGTCAAGTTAGTCCAAAAAGATCTAAAAATCTCCCCTCCTTACAGCAGGCCTRGTTGGATACTTAGGTATCATCCAAACTCCATTATTCACAACCCTACTTTTGGGTTTGTGTATTTGGATAAGRATGAAATCCTAAGGTTCTATGATCCAACAGAATCACACAAGTACTCAACAGAGACGCTTGAATGGATATTCAGAAGGGCAGCGGCAGAAGTGGACAAAGGACATCTAAGGATGAGCGAAGTGTCTCGCATCTTGGAGGCGATCAAAATGCAAATCAACTTCAGAGAATGGATCTTCAACGTCTACAAAACAATCAAGTCTGATATGCTATACGYWGTAGACGATTTTCCAGAATMTGTYGTTTGATAAWCCTTCTGTACCAGTTTTAGGCCTATGTTTCACAATTTTTGTAATTCAGTTTTGTAATTTCATTATGTAGTTCTTTTCAGAGGATGAACTTTTATCTCCTCTTGTAATTTCTTTCAATTAAGTCATTTCTTGCTTTTAAATTTCCAATTTTACTTTTTCATACTTAGGGGGAGATTGTTAGCTCTCATTTCTCTTAATGTAAAAGTATGAAAAAAGTAAATACTGCAAGTGTTGACAGAAGAGGTTCCACCACGGAAGACCACAGAGGACCAACAACAGAAGGTGTTCTATCATACAAGTGAAGTGTGATAGAACCTCTGTTGTCTACCACAGAGGTTTTGGAAACTGGTCCTCTGTAATCAAAGCATACAAGTCAAAGATGACAGAACCTCTGATGTCTATCACAGAGGTTCTGGAAGATGATCCTCTGGAATCAAGTGCTCTCAAGTCACATCCAGCAGAGCCTCGGGGATGGCTCACAGAGGGTCTGCAGCTTTATCTNCTGTTTGTAATCTGCTTTATTTGAACGGCTTAGATTAATTTGTACGTCTAGGTCTTGTCAGAAAAGCCATTAGGAACGAGTATAAATAGCAGCTTTGGCCTTTGTAATTCAGTGTGCTTCCATATCGTATTGTAAACATTTTCAATCAATTGAAAATCATTTGAAGCTTCTCTCTAGTGTTCTTCATTCATCAACTGTGTTCTTCATTGATTTTTACTCTGCTTGTTCTTATTGCTTCCACTGCACTAATACTGTCAAATAGGTCATCCAGAGTAAGTGATTAATATCCAAATATGAGTTAATCGATCCTATTAGTGAGATCTTAAAGTCTATTAATAGCACTATTCTGGCCCTCATCCCCAAGAGGGATGTCCCGTCTCGTGTCACTGATTTTCGTCGTATTGCTTGCTGCACTGTCATTTATAAAATCATTAGCAAGATCATAGCTGACCGTATAAAAGATCACCTTTCTTATCTGGTTGACCTCAACCAGTCCGCCTTTATCCCGGGTCGGCTTATTACTGATAAATATTCTTCTTGTTCAGGAGCTCATGCGTGGCTATCATAAGCAACCCCTCCCCTGCTGTGCCTCTAAAGTTGATATCCAAAAGGCTTATGATACCGTTGATTGGCATTTCCTTTGCACTGCCCTTTTCGGCTATGGTTTTCCACTTACCTTTATTAAATGGATTATGTCATGTGTTTCCACGGCCTCTTACTCGGTCAGTATAAATGGAAACCTCCATGGCTACTTCAAGGGAGGCCGTGACCTTGGGCAGGGTGATCCTCTTTCCCCTTATATCTTCACCCTGGTCATGGAGGTCCTCAACCTCTTGACCAAAAGAAAAATTCGTGAGACGGGCACCTTTTCCTATCACCAGAATTGTGAGGAGCAGAAGATCACCCATCTTTGCTTTGCTGATGATCTCCTCATTTTCAGTCATGGTGATAGTGACTCTGCCCGGGTCATAAAGGATTCCCTTGATGAGCTTTCGAGTGTGTCTAGCCTTTTTTCGAGTCTGGCCAAATGCGAGGCCTTCTACTGTAATGTTGGCCAGCACACCAAGGAGTCCATTCAAGCCATCACTCAGTTTCCAGAAGGTTCCCTCTCGGTGCATTATCTCGGTGTCCCTCTCATTACCACCTGCCTCTATCATAGGGATTGTAAGGGCCTTGTTGACAAGGTCAATTCCAGGCTTAATGACTGGAAGAATAAGTCCCTCTCATTTACTGGTAGACTGCAGCTCATTCTCTCGGTCCTGTCCTCGATGCAGATCTATTGGGCCTCATGCTCCCTATCAAGAGCCTTGCCAACTGGAATCTAGCCCTCATGGCCTCCCATACTTGGCGAATCCTTACCAATAGGGCTTCGCTTTGGGTTAAATGGATCTACTCCTACAGGCTGAAAGATCGTAACTTCTAGGATGCCCCGATACGCAGTGATGTTGGTTGGGGCTGGAGGAAGATCCTGGGTATGAGGGAAAAGATAAGAAACTTCATTGTCTCCAGATTGGTGATGGCGCTTCCACGTCTGCCTGATATGATAACTGGCATCCGGCTGGCCCCCTTCTACCAGCATATATCTTCTCGTAGTATCCTCAACTCTAATATCTCTCTCTCTGCTTCTGTTAGAGATATTGTTTTCCAGGATAATTGGACGTGTCCTCTCTTGAGGGACCATTCCAACCCTTCTATCCGCGTCTTTCCCCTCCCCGTCCTTTCCTCGACCACCCCTGATAAGCTCCTCTAGAGAACTAGGGATGGCCGTCTCACTCCTTTCTCTGTTCATGAGGTGTGGCTATCCCTCCGTCCCAATGAGCCTGATGTCTCCTAGCATCATTTAGTCTGGTTCTCCCAAAACATTCCAAGACATGCCTTTATTATGTGGGTTGCTCTAAAGTAGCGTCTCAAGATGCACGATAAACTTCGGTTTTGGGAGGCCCATTCCGTCATGTCCTGTGCGTTCTGTCAGAACGAGCCTGACTCGCATTCGCATCTCTTTTTTGAGTGCCCGTTTCCTAATCTGGTCTGGAATGGCTTAAAGGCTAAGCTGAACCTCAATGGTGTCCCAGATAGCTGGGCATATATTATCGGTATGTTCCAACAAGCCACCAATGGAAAGACCATCTGGTCGATCATTCGTTGTTTAGTGCTTGCTGGGACCGTCTACCACTTGTGGCAAGAGAGAAATACTCGTATCTTCAAAAACAAAAGAATATCACATATTATGGTGGGTAAGACAATTACTGATGATGTCCGATCCAGGCTCCTCAGCCTGACTTTCAAGCCCTCCCCCAATGTTGATCGGGCTCGGCTTGCCTGGAACCTTCCTTAGCTGTCTTTCTTTTGTGCTGTCTGTCTGTTTGTGTGAGCTCCTCCGTTGTCCTGGTTTTCTTGGTGCGGTCTAGGGTGTGCCTTTTTAGGCCCCTTCTCCTGCCCCTATGGTGTCCCTCGTTGTTTCCCGGTCTTGGCTTGGCTGGGCCCTTCCTTTGTGGTCGGCTTCTTTATCTGTCTCTCTTTCCCTCTTCCTCTCTCTCTTCTTCTCTTTCCCTCTTTTTCTTCCCTCTTCTCTTCTTCTCCCTTTCTTCTTTCTCTCTTTTTCCCTCTCCTCTCGTCTTTCTTCTTCGTTGCCTCCCTCTTTCTTTCCCTTCTGGGTGCCTTGGATTCTGGTAGTCGAGGTTTCCTCCTACCCGAGCGCTTCATTGTTGCTGTTTTAGCGTTTTAGTGTTTTATCTTGATCTGGAGGGGTCTCCCCCTCCCTATCAAAAAAGATTCCATAACTCCATTTCCAACTTCTGAAGTTCACTTCTTGGACAATACTCGTTCTTAAGTAGTTTCTTGAATTCTTCCCATGAGAATTGATTGGCTGCTTCACGACCCCTAGTCTGAACTAATGTGTTCCACCATGTCAAAGCTCTGCCTTGTAGTAAACATGCAGCATATTCTACTTTATTTGCTTCTAAACATTTGCTGATATGGAGGACAGACTCCATACCTTCAATCCAAGTCAGCAATCCTACAGCTCCCTAAGTTCCATGAAATTCTTCCGGGTTGCAGGATCTGAGGGATTTATAAGTGCATTCTCTAGATGTCCTACGCTCAGAACTGGTAGGTTGGTTAGCATTTAGACCCGCAACCACCTGACTGACTATATTGGGAAGCACAGCCAAGAGTTGCTCTGACACGAGTCGTGCAACTTCAGGGTTTTCTCTCCTTGGCGGCATTTTCTAAGGCATGATAAAAGAGAATCTCATCATTTTCATAGTAATATTATTGACAATAATTTCTACTTAATAGAATGATGTATAAGATATTCGTCTTGTAAGCATCAATGAAGCTATCATATGATCAACAGAAAATTTCATATTCATCCAAGGTTCAATACATTCAAGTGATTTCAAAAGATACTAAAGGGCTTTTCAAAAGATTACAATCCCTCAAAACAGATTTTAGATCCCGACAAAAGAGTAGTGATTCTAACGCTAAACATCGCTTCTAGAGCAGCATCCAATAGATAATCATTCATAGTACTAGTATCATCAGCACACTCGCCACTAAACATCTATACAATCTTCTAATTTTGCGTCTTGCAGCGATGATAGCATCCGAGTTCTTTATCATACGCTGGTGATGCATCTCCATCACATCGGATAGGTTGTTCAAAATGTGATGATGATATCCCAGCCGAGTCTGGTGAGTTTGGGTTTCCACAGCAATTCTCCACACCCACTCTCGCTCATCCAGAGTCATGCCTTGGGTGTATGATGCAGGTACTCCAGTCACCACTCGAGAGTCTCCGCTCCTAGATTGAGTTTGGGATGCTTCTCCTCTGGTTCTACTATAATTCTCAAAAGACACCCTTCAAGGTAGTGATACACTTTTCCTGGTCGTGACCCTAATCCTTGGGCCATGATACGCTTGAGGTGGTAGGTCAGGTACTAGTTCTGATGGAGGTAACACCGATGTAGATGGTAAAGCAGGTGCTTCGCTGGTTGCTAAGTCCCCAATATCATATGGATCCACATCCGTATTGATTGATATATTCCTTCTGGATCGACCAATCACGTAGCCGTATTCATCTGCCAAATATTCATTAGATGATGACATAGTGATTTGTAACATTGGCAATATTAATTACTAAACAACATCATCGATGAAGCACTTAAGGTTGAGATAAAAGTTTCTATGTAGAGGCAAAGGATAGAAAGAAAACGAATTAGAGCTTCTGGATGACTAGAGCCTCTGATTGTATTACCAGAGCTTCTGGTTGAAGTTCCCATACTTGGAACAATATTTAACTATTAGATCATCAACCTCTAGTTCATCATCCACTTAGTAAGATACAAGGTTTCTAATTCATCAGCCTCTGGTTTTTCGTATTTTAGCGAACCGATGGATTGCTTTCCATCGATCCCTGGTTCCTTATACATAGCAAATTGATGAATCACCTTCCATCGATCTCTGGTTCCTCATACTTGGCAAACCGATGGATCACCTTCCATCAATCTCTGATTTCTCATACTTGGCAAACCGATGGATCACCTTCTATCGATCTCTGGTTTCNCAATCTCTGATTTCTCATACTTGGCAAACCGATGGATCACCTTCTATCGATCTCTGGTTTCTCATACTTGGCAAACCGATGGATCACCTTCCATCGATCTCTGATTCCTCATGCAGAGTTAGTAAATATTTTCCTTTCATGGTCCAGAGCCTCTGGTTCTTCTAACTAGAGCTTCTGGCTCTCATGGTCAAGCCATCCAGAGGTTCTGGACGCTCCTTACTTATATAGAGTAGTGGTTTCATAATCAAAACTAGAACGCAAGCTCACTATCTATGTCCAGGCAATTTCCTACTTAACGCATAGTGCGAACTTTTGAATGCAAAGGCTATAAAGACTAACTCCTTTATCTGTGTCTAACTACCAAGTTTTCAGATGTAGAGTTGACCCTCGGGTTGTCTTAGTGCTCTAAATACTTGCTTTACTTCACAATCAGAGCTTCTGGTTAGTCTACGGCGATGGATATTCAAAATTCATGCAAACACATAAGATCATCCTTTTCGTGTTTTTAGATAGATTTTCTATATTTAAGAATACTTTCAGCACAACCGATGAAAATCTTTTATCATAATACTTAAGTTAAACATAGGTGATCAGGCTCTGTTTAATTTAAGTATTATAATACGACCTTCATCCTCTGGTTGTACTTAGTAACTTTGTTTTGAAAGCATTTGGTTATAGTTTGGTTTTAAGTAAACCGGTGTTCTCTGTAACCGAGGCTCTGATACCAAATCTGTCACACCCCGCTTAAACGGAAACACGATGCGTAACAGGTAAGTATTTCATAGCTCCATTCGATAGGTGTCACCATTAATTACATAAACCATGAAAGTTTACAATTTCATAACTTTGCTGTTCACGAATAAAACATTATTTACACAAAAAGAGGTTTCTAAAGCTTGTGAACAGGTATTAATGCAAAATCTTCCAAACTTCCATTCTTACTTAACTTCTTGAAAAGCATAAAACACAAAACGACGTCAACTACAAAGAGTCGGCGAGTTCACGGGTTTTTATATGCATAAAATATTTACAGTGCATAAATCATAACTTGCAAACTTTTACATAACATGCACACTATAAATGTAAATTTCTCCATTGATGCTTAAAACTTGAGAAGCTACAGAGCCTTACTTGACCAATATGCCCTATTCATTTACGAACTACCATAAGTGACCCGTTCACTCACTTAGGTACCATGGTTCGTATCAGTACTACTTCAGCGGTGGCCCATTCGCACACATGAGTAGACTTATATAAAACTTAGGTAATGTGCACCCTTTTCTGGGTAGGACTGTCAACACAATAACGGCTATCCACGATTACCACGGCCCGAAAATGTGCCCGAGTTAACTAGAGCGTGTATGGAAGGGTACTTTTTGAAATATCCTCTCAAGCACACATCAATTTACCATTTATAGACAGTGCAAATAAAATCAGTTTTTCATGATTTTTTACAATATTCGACTAAACAGTTATTTAGTTCAAAAGTTTTACATTTAAACAGTCAAGTTTGCATTCTTTCATGCTTTTCCCCCATTTAAAGTAACTAAACAGTAAAAGTGGGGCCTTAAAGAACTCACTAGTTTGAAGAAGAATATCCAAGACTTTTAGTTAAGCTTAGAGTACAAACACCCGCACTAATGTCCTAAACACCCAAATTTCCAATAGTTAGATCACCCATTGGGTTACGATGTAGATAAAGTAAGATTATATCTTATGTAATGCCAATAAACCTTTATGGGTTAAAGTTGATACCAGAAATAACCCATTATTTAATTAAATAAAAGGTTTTTGCACAAAAAGTGCTATTTAGACAGATATACAAATTTTGTTCCTGGACTATTGATTTCACCAATCATTGTCAAGGAAACCTTCCAAAAATCATTTTACTTTTAATCTTTTTAAAACTACAACAATCACTGTGGTTAGATTTCTTTTTGTCTAACAGCTTTAACTTTGCTCCTAAAAAATTTATATTAAACATTTAAATGCTCCAAGACTCGATATCCTTGAGTGAGACTCCATATAGTAAAACAACAACTAATCAATCAAACTTCAACAGAAATCAAATAGTTTGGGTTGAAATTGAAGAAAACAGTTGACAGGTTTGTTAGAAGCAACCTGTTAGTTTCAAAATACCATTTTTATTGATTAGATACTACATGCAATGTAGTTTTATCCCATTTGCTTGAGTCCTAAGTTCATAGATCATAGATTATCATCATTTTCGGGAACATTTTCATGTCTTGATGAAATAATCTCCAATCTTAGACTCTTTAGAAAATTTCGAACCCAAGAAGGAGCAAGAAATATATATATATATATATATATATATATATAAGAATCATTATTGAAAAGATTGAAAATAAAACCAATCGTAATACATTTTTGCTTGATTTTTCTTGAAGACTTGAATGTTCTTCAAGGTTTATAGACTCAAGAAAGATTTTTGGAAACTTGGATTCGACTAGGAAGATGAAAGGTTTTAGAGAGAGAGGGAAAAAGGGAAAAGTGATAGTGAAATGAATGATTTTCAAAAGAGGTGGGGTTTTTATATGTTGGTAGAGGGCCCGACCACCACAATTTTTATCAAATACCAATAAAATTATTCATTATTAAATCAAAATTCCAAATTTTGTAAATATTATTTATACATACAGTTGAAAATTTTTAAATTTTTTATTTTAAATTTTATAATATCAACTTTATTTATTTTTAAGAGAAATTTTAATACATGTGACATTCCGTCATTTCTGAGCCTCAGGTTAGCACCTTATTATAGATCCTATATTTAGAATTATAAATTTACTAGGATCTAGTCATGGTGGTTAGAGTTCATCTGCCTTAGTTCCCAAGTTTAGTTCGAAAAATCACTCCTCGACGGGTAACCGATAAAGTTAACTTGTGTAATGCCAAATATTTTAGTAATGCTCCAAATAAAATAAAATTGATATTATAAACTTTTAATTAAAATACAAAAGTCCCATTTGAATGTCCACATAATTTATCAAAAGGTGGAGTTTTGGAATTAATAGTGTCATTTTATTTATGTTTGGGTAAATTATATAGTGGGTTTATTCATATTAAGAAAAATAAAAGTTTTATTTGGGTTTGGGCCTTTACAGGCCAGCCCATTTCCTTCTTTAAAATCCTCATATAAATACCCTACATCTTTTGAAAAACTCTCATTTCCAAACTCTTTCAGCCTATGCTTTTCATCTCTCTAATTTCTCTCTAAAACAAACCACCCTCCAGCCGATTCCTTCAAGCAAGTCTTCAGGAAAATTCTGTCAATCTTTGAAGAATATTCAAGATTTTAAGACAAAGGTATGATCTTAGTTATCTTACCCTTCTAAAATAACAAAAGTTTTCATCATCCTACTCCTACTTCTTGGCCTTTTAGTTAAAATTCTAGAGAGTTAAAGAAGGGAGATTATTCATCAAAGACATGAGAATCTCTTCAAAAAGGATGATAATCCATGATCCATGTTCTTTGATCTTTAAGAAAGTAGGAGAAAACCCCTTTGCATGCGAAGTCCGATCATGTAAACATATGTTCTCACGGCCCCACTTTTAATGCTTTTTGTTTATTTAAATTGGGGGAAAAGCATGAAGTTATTGAAACTATACTTTATTTATAACCGTTGGACTAAAGAACTGTTTAGTCGATGCTTTGTTTAAAATCTTTGGACTAAAGAATTGTTTAGTCAAAACCGTTGGACTAAAGAACTGTTTAGTCAAGTTTTGTGTACTATTTTGCACTATGATATAAATGCTAAATTGATGTGCTTGGAAGTATGTTTCCAAATAAAGTCCGCGTCCGTAAATTCCACATGATTAGGCTAGAAAACATAGGTAATTGTGCACCCCTTTCTGGGTGGGACTGTCAACACAATAGCGGCTATCCACAATACCACGGCCCGGGAATGTACCCGAGTTAACAAGTAGCGTGTACGGACGGAGACTTTTATTTGGAAACATATATTCTCAAGCATATCAATTTAGCATTTATATAATAGTGCAAAGCAGTAACAAATACAACTTTGAAACCCGACTATGCAGTTCCATAGTCCGGAGGTTTCAAAGAATTAAACATGCAAAGCTTGCTGTCATGCTTCTCCCCCATTAAAATATCAAAAACAGTAAAAGTGGGGCCGTGAACTCACTGTTTGGCAAATATCAATTGTTTCCTTACGAGACCTGCTATCACCTGCTCGAACTTCCAGACAGAGTAACCAATACTTAATAAGAACTTCTAAACTTCCAAAACTTAAGTTGGCTAAAAACTGTTATCAATGCAATCCGCCAGATTCTAAGAACAATGTAGCGGACACTTTAATTATTAACTTTAACAAATATCTTCAAAATTCAAATAATGRCDTYATTTAATGCCCTTCCAAAGCGATTGATGGCAGCCGCCATCTGTTGGAATTTGAAGATTTTGGGTGGGTTTAATACCCTTCCCAAGAACAATTAAAACCTCGAGTCGCACACCTCCCCAAATCCGGTTGCATGCCTAAGAATGGCAGCAAATGGGGATGGTTTCGACTCTACATTTCCAGGAATAGAGACAGATAAAACCCCAAATTCTCATTTCTTGAGTAAGATCCCGAAAGGAAAAGAAAACAATTAGGAATTTCTTGGGTCTAAGAGAGCTACAAGATGAAAGATTTGATTTAGAGATGCATGCAAGACCCAAGTCACCCGAAGGTGCAATCGGTTCCTAGAATGTAAGAACTTTCTTCTTCTCTTTTGGGATTAAAAAGGTTTCTGGATCACAGATTATCATCTGATGAAGACATATATATGTCTTCGATGGATAATCTCACCATCTTTAAATTC
>NC_037535.1:7342178-7343354 GCF_001531365.2 Cynara cardunculus var. scolymus
ACCAGAAGCGCTGGTTAGAAAGATCAGAGGCGATGGGTAGAAAATCACTTATTTTGTTAAGTGTCCATGTTGGACCAGAATCGCTGGTTGGAAGGACCAGAGGCGATGGGTAGAAAATTCCTTGTGTGATTAAGTGATCATGATAGACCAGAATCTCTGGTTGGAAGGACCAGAGATGATGGATTAGAGGTCTCCTTATATTGTAAAGTGCGAGAAACCAGAGGCCAATGGACGGGAGAGCCATTGGGTTGCCAGGTGTGAGGAACCAGAGGATCGATGGTCGAGAAATCCACTATTTCTCTAAGTATGGACGTGAATCAGCAACCGACGAAATAGAATTGCAATGATTTGCTTAGTCTGAATGTGGAATCAAAGAACCGATGGACGTGTTACTTTATACTGTCCTAAGTATGTAAGATGAACCAGAGGCTCTAGTCATGCAACCAGAAGCTCTGGTCATGCAACCAGAAGCTCCGGCCACGCAATCAGAAGCTCTGGTAGTGCAACCAGAGACTTTATATCTAAAGGATCATTGCCACCTTTAGTCTTGCTTAGAAGCTTCCATTGTATCGACAAGCATTTGTTAGATGGTACATTTTAGAGACTAAGATTATTAATGTCGCAGATTACTATGGTGTCATCCGATCCTAGTGAATACTTGGCCGACGAATCCGGCTACGTGGTTCGTCGATCTAGAAGAAACTCATCCCGCAATGAAGAGATAGATCCATATGAAGAGATAGATCCATATGAACAAGAGAACACTGCGACTAGTGGAGCATCTGTTTCCCCTCCAGCATCCTTGTTACCCCCATCGAAGCCAGTACCCGATGTCCCACCACAAACTTATCATGGTCCCAGGATTAGAGTTACACCGAGGAAAAGTATTCCACTGCCTCGACGAGTGACATTTGAGAATTCCTCTAGAGTAAGAGGAGAGCAATCCGACCACAGCAAGGGGACATGATATCTCAAGTAGTGACTGGAGTGCCTGCATCCTATGACTAAGGCATGAACCCGGCTGAACGAGAATGGGTGCAGAGAATTGCATCAGATACTCAGAGTCACCAGACCCGGCTGGGATATCATCACCACATTCTGAACAATATATCCGATGTGATGGAAGCACACCATCAACGAATGATGAGAAACACGGATGCTGTCATTGCAGCGAGG
>NC_037535.1:7343724-7352495 GCF_001531365.2 Cynara cardunculus var. scolymus
TCATTTAAATGGCTGGAAGTCATCATCCTTGTTATGACAAAAAAAATGACGAAATTCCCTTCTGATTTAGGCCTTAGAAGATGCCGCCAAGAAGAGAAAACCCTGAGGTTGCACGACTTGTGTCAGAACAACTTTTGGCCGCACTCCCCAACATAGTTAGTCAAGTGGCTGCTGGCCTGAATGCTAACCAACCAAATAATCCAGAGCCGAGGGCGGCTAGGGAATGCACTTACAAATCTTTTAGATCTTGCAACCCGAAAGAATTCAATGGAACCGAAGGAGCAGTAGGATTACTATCATGGCTCGAAAGAATGAATTTGTTCTTCACATTAGTAAATGTACTGAAGGAAATAAAGTAGAATATGCGGCATGTTTGTAACAAGGAAGGGCAGTTACTTGGTGGAATACATTGGTACAAACTAGGGGTCGGGAAGCGGCTAACCAGCTTTCTTGGGATGAATTTAAGAAATTACTAAAGGATGAATACTGCCCAAGAAGTGAACTCCAAAAGTTAGAAATGGAGTTATGGAATCATGAAATGAAAGGGGAAAATATAGCTGCTTATACGGCTCGATTCCACGAGTTAACGAATCTAGTACCACATCTAGTGACACCGGAGGAAGTCCGCATTGAGAGGTATATTTGGGGATTGTCTTTAGAAATCCGAGGAAACATCACCTCGGCCAACCCAAAAACCCTTAAGGAGGCAATAGATATTGCCACCAAGCTCACGAATAATGTGGTTCGATCAGGAGAATTTGCCAAGGGAAAAAGAAAAATGGAGGAGTAGGGGAATCGAAGATCTGGGGGAAAATATGACAAGAATAGGAGAGTGGTAGGAAATTTTGGGGTACAGACTCAGGCAGTGAATCAAGGAGGCCGGACCAAGTGCAATAAATGCAAATATCCGCACTGGGGAAACTGCATCATTTGTCAAAGATGCCACCTAGGGGGGCATACAGCAAAGGATTGCCGAAGACGATTATGTTTTGATTGTGGGATCCCAGATCATATGAGGAATGTATGCCCAAAGAGAAAACAGGGAACAAATGCAACCCAAGCCCGACCAGCCAGTCAAGGAAACCCAGAAGGTCAGGCACGGGGCAGAGCGTTTGAGATCGGAGCTAAAGAAGCTAGATACGATCCCAATGTGGTTTCAGGTACGTTTCTCCTGAATAATGAATTTGCATCAGTTTTAATTGATTCAAGGGCAGATAGAAGTTTTCTATCCAAAAATCAAGCTGAAATTGTCTGTTTGGAAAAGGTTATCCGAATTCCTCAAGAAGGAAATGACCCCATTGTGATTTGAGGAGATGTGTCAGATCGAAAAATTAAGATAATATCCTACATGAAGATGCGGAGGTACCTGAAGAAGAGTTATGTTGCATTTTTGGCACATGTTATTGATAAGAAGGTCAAAGAAAAAGGTATTGACGATTTCCCTGTAGTACGGGAATTTCCAGATGTATTTCCCGAGGATTTACCAGGATTACCCCCACCAAGACAAGTCGAATTCAGTATCGACTTAATTCCTGGAGCTGCCCCAATGGCAAAGGCACCAAAATTGATCTGCGATATGGATACCATCAAGTAAGAATTCAGGAAGAGGACATTCCCAAAACAGCATTCAGAACCCGATATGGTCATTATGAGTTTTTGGTTATGCCATTCGGACTAACCAATACACCAACAGTCATTATGGATCTAATGAATAGAGTCTGCAAACCATATCTAGATAAATTTGTAATCGTTTTCATAGACGATATACTGATTTATTCACGAAGTAAGGAGGACCATGAGCAGCATCTGAGGATGATATTAAAACTACTTCGAAACTAGAAATTGTACGTAAAATTCTCCAAATGTGAATTCTGGATTCATGAAGTACAATTTCTTGGTCATGTGGTTAATGAAAAAGGGATTCAGGTAGATCCTGCCAAGATTGAGGCCATTAAGAAATGTGAAGCCCCAAGAACCCCGACGAAAATTCGTCAATTCGTTGTTCTTGCCGGCTATTATCGGCAATTCATTGCAAACTTTTCAAACATCGCACAACCACTCACAGCCTTAACTCAGAAAGACAAGAAGTTTGTTTGGGGAGAGAAGCAGGAAGAAGCATTTGAGACTCTTAAGCAAAGACTATGCAATGCACCTATTTTATCCCTACCAGAGGGCTCGATACCTACGCAATGTCTCCAATTTCAAACGACAATGCCTTCCACCAATGTGGAATATGTTTTTCTCCATTTTGAACAGATCCCTTACATGCAAGTTGGGCTCATTAGACCAAGGGAATACAAACATCATGACAATCATGTACGGGCTGTTCTTCAATCTCAACCTTGACTACGTCTTCCTCATCTACAATGAAATACTTTCGTCAGTGGTCAATAAGTCAAAGCTCCAAACAGCTGGTAAGCCTCTCCCTGCGGTTCTCTTTCGTCGCTTCCTTGCACTCTTCATCGGGGACGTAATGAGGAAACATGGTCTACCAGCCACAGAGCCATTCACGCCCGTCCACAAAATGCATGGTCATCACCCAACCATCTTAAAGGAGGGTTACACCATCAACTATCCCCTTCCCAGGGCTATGCTCAATATCATACCATCCACATTTGAGATACTCCAGAACTATGAACGCTCCATGCTGCCCCATGAACCGAGGGCAGCTATCACGGAGCACTTAGAGCCGTCCCTTGAATCCAGCAAGGGCGCACATGTGTCATCATCATCAGATGATGACAATGATGATGATGATGCTACTCAACGTGCCTCCCTCGGCCCTACTAATACACTCCCACAACCCACTTCCCAAAGGGCAACCATCACCTCTACCCCTAGTGATCAAAGTCAAAGGGGTATTGAACAAGGATGACCCAGTCCAATCCCTTCCCAAGCCAGCCATCCAGAGACCATTCTTTGGGCCTCTGGAGATGAACAAACCGAGGAACCCCATTTTTCATCACCCCTCTCCCAACAGAGAGGTGATGAAGACATAAGAGCCCCTTCGCCTCAAGGCTCGCCACATCCCACCACACACACAGAAGCATGTGTTGCTTCTGACATTGAACCCATAGATCGTTTAGAGCGATCTTCTCTTCATGCACAACCCCCTTCGGTATTTGATCTACCAAAGGGGACACACATCCGCTTCACTTACCCCGCCTCTGAAGCCGAGGAAGAGGAAGAGAATGTCGCAACTTCACGAGATAGCTCCTCTCTTGAGGGCTATGAAGGACGTGATCGAAGTCCTTCGAGGCGTACATTCTCACAAGGCCAAGAAGGCGCCTCAGGAGCAGAGGCACAACCTGCGACATCTGTTGCTACAGGGGTTACCCCATTCGCAGATCTGGTCACAAAGGCAAAGTTCCAAGCCTTTGTCGATTCAGCGACGCGGTCCTTGGAAGACCTTAAACTCATCATACAAGGGATTGTGGACAACAAACCCTCCCCCGACACCTCAGACCTCCAGCAATCCCTTGCAATCCTCCAACACCACCTCACCCAAATAGAAAACCAAACCCAAGCAAATACCACCCGCTTACAAATGCTTCAAAAAACCATCACCCAACACCACAATACCACATCCTCCCTAGCCACCCAAAGAAACCAAGTCCTCATCCAGTCCATTGCAACCCTCACGGCTCAGGCAACTGAGGCCGATGAGAACCTCACCTACATTATTACCCAACTCCAAACCATCATGCGAACCCTTCATAACCTACCCTCCTCTATTACTTTCCAAATCCCTCCACCCCAACCATCATCCTCTTCATCCATTGATGTAACTCTTACAACCCTCACCACCCAAATGGCCTTCATCCAAGACACCCTCACCCAACTCTCCGCAGCCATCCTCGCCCAAATCCCCCAGCATACTCCCCAACCCCCACCTCCCTCTGCAGGCCCATCCTTTGATGAAGCCTTTACCTCCTTCACTGCAGAGGTGAGAGACCTCATAACCAACCTTCCCATCCATCCACATATATCAACCACCACTAACCTCATCCTCCACCACAGAGTTCGCGACAAGAGCTGACTTACGAGTTCTGTCAAAGGCGTTGGTCTCCTCTTTTAACGAGATCAGTGCCAAATTTGATCATCGGGCCACCCGTCCAACAATGGTTCTCTCCTAGAACCTGGCCGATGAACAACGGCGCACAACTTCCCTCCTCCAAACAATGGAGGCGAGTCAAAGGCAGACCTCCCTAAAGGCATACCTTGCTACCTTCAGGAAGGAACAGAAGAAGAAGAGGTCAAGAGCCTCTTGCTCAAGTAGCCGTCCACACAAGCGGCCAAGACACGAAGACCAAGACCCCGATGATCAAGGTCTTGGACCTCGTGAGGGGGAGACAGAGGTGGCGGCTGCACATAATACCGAATCCACTGCACCATCAACATCACCATCACCACAAACACAACCACCATCCCCAACAGAACAAACCCAAGCGAGGGAACCAGAGGCTCTGCCCTCTGAAGATGTACATCAACTACATGTTCCCTTCGATGCAACCAAAGAGCCCATCGTGTTGAGCTCTTCAACTGATGAAGAACCTACTACCTCACCAACACAACTTAACCAACCTCTTCCTTCAACACCTACATCAAACCTACCCTTAACCCCTTCACCAACACCCCTCACCACTCAACCCTTTACCCTACCCATAAAATCAGAACCCATGATACTCCAACCATCATCACCCCAACAACCATAAACACCAACCGAATCCCATGCTCTAGAAACCACCCAAGCCGAACTCGATGAACCTGAGCCAACACAAGAAACCATTCTTCCTACACAACCCACAACCAAAACACAACCCACTACCCAACCATCAATGGTGCATGCGGATACTCCCTCTTTATCGAGGCAACCTCCACAGAGCTTGGTAGACGAGATCATACAAAGCATGGAGTCAATGCGGAGACGTCCTAATTTGCCACCCAGGGAACCAATTTTGCAAGAAAATATTCATCAATATCTATACCAAGACCGCGATGACAGTTTGACCACCAATCCTACAATCTTGTCGCCTGAGTCCATGGACCTCCTACACCATAGATTCATTAGACAGACCACTCAAGCACCTTAGGCTGTCTTTTCAAATGATGGGATAAGGAGGGTCATTGATTTGAAAATAAGGACTTTTCCCAACCGAGCCATCCGATACATCGAGTTTACTATGGAAGGAGCGGATAGGCAAGTTTACGTATTCAACGAGAACGACCACATCAACCTCAACCCATATGACTTGATTGAATTATATGCATATACGGCTCAAAGACAAGACCACGACCTCAGATTTGGAATGGCAAACCGAACGGTGGTAAAGACAATGGAAACTCTGGTGAACCATAGAGCCAAGAGCGATTTTGAAATAGCTCTTCGGCTAGGCATTGGAAGGCTCTCCTGCACCCCTCTGAACAAAGAAGACAAGATCTGCTTCAGTTCTGACTCAACCCGAGCTTGGACTTGTTTAAAAAAATGAGTTCGGGGTTAAAATGTTCTTAAGCTGACTGAGGCCTTCAAGTATTGATCGGATACAATTGAATGATTTCAGAAAGTCATTAGAGAAAGACTGGGCAGAAACCATGTGCCAAGGGAAGAGGGGAGTCGGCTCATTCACGAGATATCGACAGTCATCGCATATGGAAGACTGCTCCTACGCTTCAGAGAAATATATTCAGGTAGCTCGTGATGAGTTGAATTTTTGTTTTGCCTTGATGTATTTTGTTTCCAGTTTTGTAAGAAGTTCGTCATCCAATAAAAATTTGGAATTTGATGTTTTTCTATTAGATTAGTCTCTGTTCATCACAAGTGTTATTAGATTAGTATATGTTTGTTGTTTCATTACTTAGGGGGAGATTGTTAAACCCTATAATTCATAATGTAAAAAGTAATGAAAAACAACAAGTGATGAAGAACCAGAAGACCGATGAAGACATCAAGGCAGAAACGGCTAAGTATGGTCAACCAACATTTGGAAGATTTTCCAGCAATTCATCCAAGCATGCAATGAAGATTCAAGGATAAGGATGAATTCATCATATCATAAATAACAGCAAATCAACAACTGGACTTCGTAGTTTATTTTAATATTAAAGCTTATCCATAGAAAAGATAAACCTTATTTGTTAATAGAAGATTAGCTGGAAAGTAGCATTAGATAGTTATCTTCTTATTAGTCTCCTAGTATAAATAGGTGATTAGACCTATTGTACAAAAGGTCATGAGTTTTACGAATATTGTTTTTACGTTTTCTCTTTAATAAAAAGTGAAACATTCGACGCTCAAGATTGTTCTTATTAGTTTACAATTCATTCTTGAGTGTTCATCACTTTCTTCATAAAAACACTATAATTTGGTTATTCATAACTAGATTATTAGTGTTATTGAGAGATCTGGGATCAACAGAGGGAAAGGGGAAAATGTAATTATTTTCCTTATATGATATCTGCTTTTGAAAGATCAACTTGATTATTGCTTATTTTGAAGATATATGTAGTCATACATGTCTTAGTGCAGGGATTTTAGTTTGGAATTTTTCATATGTAAATTTGTGCATATAAGAATCCTTGTACTAGTGGGACCTATGTGGTATAAACTATGTTTCTTGGTAATGAAATATGTGTTATATGTAAAAGTGGTGTTTGGGGGTGTCACATTGACTATGATGAAACATTTGCTCTAGTAGCAAGAATTGAAGCTATAAGGATGTTTTTGGCATACGCGACTCATAAAAACTTTACAGTTTGTCAAATGGACGTCAAAACGACATTCCTGTATGGTCTCTCAAAGAATAAGTATATGTTGCTCAACCGGAAGGATTTATTGATGAGTCAAAGTCTGATCATGTTTACATCCTAGACAGAGCCTGATCATGTTTACATTCTAGACAGAGCCTTATATGGACTAAAACAATCCCCGAGAGCCTAGTATGACATTTTATCAGAATTTCTTATAAAATCAGGCTTCTTGAAAGGTAATATTGACACAACCCTCTTTAATAAAAAGGAAAAGTCTGACAATATCTTGATACAAGTTTATGTTGATGATATAATATTTGGATCTACGAATCCTAAATGCTGCAAAAAACTTTTCTGCCTTGATGGTTTCTAGATTTAAAACGAGCATGATGAGTGAGATGAACTTCATTTCAGATCTTCAAGTTAAACAATTATCTTCAGGAATTTTTATCTGTCAAACAAAATATATTTCAGAAATCCTGAAGAAATTTAATATGAAAAAGTGTTCATCTATAAAAAGACCTATGGATCCTGGTTCAAAACTACATGTTGATCCTTTTGGTAAAGCTATAGATCAGAAAACTTATCGAGGTATGATTGGTTCTTTAAAGTATTTAACATCTTGTAGACCAGATATTATGTTCTCAACACATCTTTGTGCCAGATAGCAGGTGAATCCAAAAGAGTCCCATTTGAGTGATGTTAAACGCATCTTTCGTTATCTCAAAGGGACTGCTAATCTTGGACTTTGGTATCCTAAGGGTACTAGTTTTGAGCTGATTGCTTACACAGATGCAGATTATGCATGGTGTATGTTGGACAGGAAAAGCACTTCATGTCATGTACAATTTTTGGGAGATAAATTAGTAAGTTGGGCGTCAAAGAAACAGAATTGTGTGTCCATTTCCACTGCTGAAGCATAATATGTAGCTGCTGCTAGCTGATGTTCTCATGTTCTCTGGATGCGCACACAACTCAGATATTACAGTTTTTCTTTCGATAAAACTTCAATTTATTGTGATTCTAAAAGTGCCATTGCAATTTCTTGCAATCCTATTCAACACACCAAAGCAAAACATATAGATATCTGGTATCATTTCACAAAAGATCATGTTAAAAAAAGGACTATTGATATATATTTTGTAAATACAGAGAAATCAGCTAGCTAAAGTATTTACAAAATCTTTAGATGAAAAACGCTTTAGTTTTTTAATATATAAGTTGGGTATGCTGAATTTGAAATTTTGATTTTTTTTAAATTTGTTCAATAACTTGAAAATCTTATGTTTATTAGTTTCAATAATAATTTTTTGATTTCAGGGTAATTGAACTCAATTTAAGTCAAATACATTTTTTTAGAATATCTGTATTTTCAAATGTAAATCAGTATTTCATTTTTTATGTTATTGAAAATCTTTTGAATGAGGATTCTAATGTTGAGGGGGAGTGTTGAATATTTTTCAATATTTTGGTTTAGTTTTTGAGGGGGAGTAAAATATATGTATATGATGATAACTGATATATTTTTCTTACAGGTATTGCCAAAAGTGTAATTTTTGAAAGATATGAATTTTTAGGATAAGTATTTCCGATAAAGACTATATCCGGACAAAGCACTGTCCAATAAGGACTCTATCCGGATGAAGTATTGTCCTAGGAGAGTCATATCCGGACAAAGCTATGTCTGATAAGAGTCTATCCGGATAAAGGCTATCCAGTAAACTCATTTCTGGATGAGGTTAGATGGGATCTAGAGTTGGTTTCTTTGGAATAGCATATCTGTTGGTCCCGAAAGGGTCTACAAGATAAGAAACAGTTTGTAGAAGGGGGGGGGATGAGTACAAACATAAGGTTTTCAAATTTAAAATATATATTGATAGAGAAGATCAATACAGATTTTACAAGATTGTTTGCGGAAAGATAAGGTAAAGAAAAACCTATCTAAACAATCTTTGGTTACACACGAAGCTATAGCAAACACAGAAAAGAGAATGCTATATGAAAGATCCTTTACTTAAACTAGA
>NC_037535.1:7352710-7355372 GCF_001531365.2 Cynara cardunculus var. scolymus
CGACTAATCGGCTCCGTACCGTACTAACTTTTGCAAGGGTATGGGGTTGTCCTTTGTGTGCATAAGGACAAGACAACAACAATCGTGCTAAGAAAGTTTCCTTTCATCGCTGAATGCTAGAATGACCTGGAGGTCTCATCATCATTCGCTGAAGCTAGAGCAGTCTTCACACATATGTAGACAGGTTTGTAATCACTAAATACCGCTTCAGATCACGTACTCGCCAGTCTCTAATCTTCAGTATCAATCTTCGACGTTCGCTGAAGTTTCTTTGGTGTGAGTGTTGTCTTCTTGAAGTATTGTTGTCTTTGATGAATTTACAAAGCAAGTTCTTCAGCTATCACTGAACATACTCAGTGATGATCGCTGGAACTGAAAATACAGAAACACAAATACAACGTGAAAGGGAAAAAGGGATTATCATCAAATCACTGAGAGAGAGGATCAACAATCTCCCCCTATTTGATGATAACAAGATAACATAAAGAAAGTTATCTTATCAAATAATAGTAAGGAAAAGTTACATATAAAGTACATGTCCCTTTTTACTATTTTGGGATCGTTTTGAGTTTGGTCAGTCTCAGCTTGAGAAGTTATCTTAAGTTATATCTAAGAAAATTACAAGTACGGAAACTGAAACTGAAAGCTTATTCAATGACTTATAGATTGTCAGTGAATGATGAAAGTAACGTTGGAACTCATAGACTTTTGTCCCTATTACTTTTTTTTGGGGATCTTTTTCAGTGAAGTACATGGAATACTCATTTCATTAACAATGGAAATAATACAAGTATTACAGTACATGTTCAGAATTTACAGAATGTAAATACAATCAATGAAAGAAGATATAGAAAAAGGATTTACAAGGAAAAGTGGATTGTTGTTACATAGAGAATCTTATTCTAGAACACTTAGATCTATGTAATCAGGTACATTTTCACCAAGGTTTCTTCGATGTAGGAATTCCCTTCGTATCTTCAGATCGACGACTTTTCCAGGCATGCTATCATCTACCAGAGCAAGAAATACGCCAAGTGATCCATTGGACATAGATGTAGCTCTGACACCCTCTGAAATCTGACTTCACCTTCATAGTCAAGGAATATAACTCCTAACTCAGGTTTAAAATGCACAGAGTTGGGTGTATAGGGACCCTTATCTGGCAAGTCAAGATTCAGCATTAAAATGTCAGTACTTATATGACCCTTCAGGACTTCATCTAAGGAGAACCTTGTTTCATGTTCGTTCCTTAGGAATGGTCCATCATTAGGATCAGAGAGCTTAAGTTTCTTCTTCCCACCTTTTTTCAGAGTTGTCCTGTCAGGGACCTTGACATACCTGGACATCCTTTTGATGAGCTCGTTGATGGTGTCCTCGATAAGTGTCTTRTGTTTCGACTTGGATTGCTGAATGGCTTGTCTGATCTCCATCCATTCGCTGTATCTGTAGCGGCCTAGGTAGGAAGGATACTCGGTAACGACATCAAGATTATCCCTAGTGATGAGCATTGAGACAAGAGTTCCACCGTCTTTGGATCCTCCGCTGATGCTGACGCTGATGATTGGGCGGGAACTGAGTCTCTTTTTCAGCTTTGCTTCGCTTCATTGCTTATCCTTGTCCACTAGCTTCAGCTTCTTCTTGCGTTCAGCTTCTGCCATAGAAAGAAGTTTAGCTTGGGCTTGGACAGCACTCACCGTTTTCTTGGACTTTTTTTTGGGAAGGACTTTAGCAGCTAGAGACTTGGCCAACTTTAAGCTGTCTTCAGTCTGCTTTCTTTGAAGCTCTAGCTCTTCTTTAGCCCTTAATGCCTCGAGTCTTTCAGCTTCAGAAAGGAAGTCAAACTCACCACCACTAGAGATACGAAGAGGAATTTTTATTCAAGTCTGGTCGAACGACTCCTTAAGCTGAGATATCTGCTGGTCTATTGGAGTATAAGAGCTGGGTTGATCAGATACCCACTCCAGTCAACCACAGGTTGTTGAGGGGATGTGAAGTTGGTACTCTAAAGTGATCACTACCTGAGAGGTAGAGTCTTCAAATAAGGTTTGTTGAGGGTTTGCGAAAAGTACCTTCAAGTTGCGTTCTTCAACGACCGCCTTGCCTTTCGACTTGGGGTCCTGGTGCCCTGATGGAGTCGATTCACCTTGTCTTTGCTCCCCCTGGGATTGAGCTTCCCCGAGGGCAACACCTTTGGTGATGGTTGATGGCTTCTGGAACTTGATGGTAAAGTCATCATCATCATCACCGTCGTCGTCACCATCTAGATCATCTCTGGTGTCTGGAATGACAGGTTCATCATCATCTTCATCATCATCTTCATCATCATCAACATCATCATCATCACCAACAGCAGTGATGGTATGGACATCATCCCTAGGGATGGCTTCATCAACCTCAGCTAGAGYAGCTTCGGTGGACRTGATTACAGGAGCAGCAACTGCTTCAGCTTCGAGAGCCTCGGCTTCAACTACAACTGAAGCTGATACTGGACCAACGGCCTGAGAAGTCGTAGGAGTAGCATCAGATGATCCACCAGCGTTGGACCTCATCTCCCCCCCTCTGGCTAAAACTTGAGAGATTTGGCCAGAGAGTTCGTCCAAGCACTGATGCTGGAGAACCATGGAATCCTCCAGCCTTTGCAAAGCATTGGCTAGAGTTGTCG
>NC_037535.1:7355472-7361004 GCF_001531365.2 Cynara cardunculus var. scolymus
GTCTAGGTCTTTCTTGGCGGTTATTTGATTGTATAAAAGCAGCTTTAGGCCTTTGTATTTAAAAAGAGCTTCCAGTATTGTAATAGAAAACACTTTTCATGTGAAAATCATTTGAAGCATTTCTTTCTCTGTGTTCTTCAAGAGTTCTTCATTGTGTTCTTATTGATTTCTACCTGCTTGATTTATAACTGTCCGCTGCATACTCAATGTCTATCTATTTAATCAAGTAAGTTTTCAATACCCTGAACTGAGTAATACGGTCCAACAAGTGGTATGTTAAATTGTCATCTTGTCTAATTGAGCATGGTTTTATTCAAAGTATCAATGATTATTCCTTATTCACAAAAAAGTGATAAGTCGGTCTTCCTTATCTTGTTAGTATATGTTGATGATATTGTCATTACTGTGAACGATCTTGGTGAAATTGATAAAGTCAAAATTTTCTTTAAAAGCAAGTTCAAAATAAAAGATTTGTGAAAATTAAAGGTTTTTCTAGGTATTGGAATTTTAGACTGCATAAATGGAATTTGTATGACTCAAAGAAAGTATTGTTTGGAGCTGCTAAATGCATTTGGATATTTAGGATGCAAACCTTGTAATACTCCAATGGATAAAAATTCAGTCATTTCTGATTCTAATAAACTCGAGGATTCTCCTTTACCTGATTTTACTGGTTATCAAAAATTAATAGGTAAATTGATATACCTTCTTGCTACTATAGGCCAAATATTGCTTTTGCAATTCATTGTTTGAGTCAATATATGCATTCTCCTAAACAGTCTCATTTTTGCTCTAAGAGTTCTTAGATACTTGAAGTTATGTCCTCGAAAAGGTGTTAGTTTTACTAAATCTGATCAATTTTCATTAACTGCTTTTGTTGATGCTGATTGGGGAAAGTGCCTCTCTTCCAGATGATCTATTACTGGTTTTTGTTTGTTTTTGGGTAACTCTATGATATCTTGGAAGAGCAAGAAACAAAATATTGTTTCACGTTATTCAACTGAATCTGAATACAGAGCAATGGCTTCTGTTGTCTGTGAGGTATTGTGGGTTCTAAAAGTTCTTAATGACTTAAAAATTCCAGATTTACTACATGTTTTTGTATTTTGTGATAATAAGTCTGCCATTCAAATTGCAAATAATCTAGTTTTTCTTGAACGTACAAAGCACATCGAAATAGACGTTCATCAAATTAGAGATAACATCAGCAAAGGATTAATAAAAATTGTAAAAATCTTATCTTCTGAACAAACTGCTGACACCTTTACAAAAGCTCTTGGTATAAATCATCATAACTACTTATGTTCTAAGTTAAGTTACGAATGATTGATTTATTCAAAAGTCAAGATTAAGGGAGGGTGTTAAAATATATATTTTCTACAATCTTAATTTTTATATGTAAATTTCTTGTTGAGGGACTAAAACTGTCAAAGCTTAAAGTTGTGGAATCTGATGATTGGAGTTGGAGGACTGTGCCTCATTTCTTGGGATTCTTCAGGTGCAGCGGAGCACTTCCTGATATCTTGAAGGATCATTGTTGACAATTATCATTTCATATATATAGGGGTTTGTAACCCGTATTTTCTTCATTTGGTTCATTTTATTTTTTTACATTCAAAAGTTTTCTCTCCAGCTAACAGGTAGGTTTCAAGAGTATTTCATCTTCCTCTTTTATCTTGTTAGAGATCTTGTTCATATTGTAATATTGTTCAAATATATTACAAACGTATTGCTTATTCTTTTGAACAGCATAGGTGGGGTTGTATCATTGACGATGCAACTTTATCAACATAATTGGGTTTGAAATTAAAATTCAGATGATAATAATTGTCAAAATTTTGGGCGTCAAAGTTTGGATCAAAATTGTCATCTCCTGGGGTTGAAATTATATAAACATGATTATTTTGTTGTTGAAACTCATTGGTTATAAGCATATGAAACTCTCGATCGTTTACAAGCTGATCACTATGATATGAACATATAACTGTTAATAACAAATTATCCAAATAAAATCCAATAATGCCAAATAAATACTTAAAATATCTACCTTTATGACATCATTTGCACTTTAAATATGCTCCACGAGGTTTTTAATGTACATTTGAGCGACCATCGAATCCACGTCGCCGATGGGAACTAGTTGAATAGTATCCTAAATATGTTTATTCAATTGTTCAATATAACCTGCCAAATCCACAGACGATCGTGGCGCTGATGAACTTGATGGACCCGTCTGTTTCTGTGTAACCCTCTGAAAATAACAACAACTATCCTTCCACCATGACCGCTGCAGCTTTGTGTCCGTAGGTGTCAACCTAGTCCATGGAAGCAAATTCTCCTGAATATGTTATTTATTTAAGCATTTAATTATCCTTAATAAAGTAAATTACTCAAGATAAGTTGATCAAACTCACATCATCGACCTGTATGTACTTCATACAATTAGACCACAATAATGCCTTTTTGTGCTGCCAGGCGCATGCCTTTAGAATCACTCCAGTACTCAGCAAATCGTAAGAAAATGAAGCATGTGAAAATGCTTTCAATATCCAAATCTAGACGATTAATTTAAATTAACAATGAGTAAACAATTTAATTTAAATATATAACTGTTATTTTATAGTTAGTAAACAATTTAATTTAAATACATAACTGTTATTACAAATAATTTTGTTCATTTTACTTTTACGTAACGGTTAGTATTTGTCATTAAATTAAAAAATATATTATATAAAACAATTAGTAAATAATTTAATTTAAAATAACAATTATTAAACCAATCATAAGTTACCTTGAATGTGAAAACGAATCCATTTAATGTGTATTTCACTGTGCTTCCATACGTCTCACGTTTTTTTGCGTAAGTTTTTTCATGTTTTGTTCAAGCTTTATTAAGTTGTCTATATAGAGACACCCATAAATGATTACCTCATGGATAACTATCTCATAACAAAGTTAAAGATCGGTATTTAAATCTACGTAATAAATATATTTACAGCAATGAAAAAACACATGTTCCATGTATCCAAATCATCGATTAACCATAAATATTCCCCTGAAACTATATTGTTTGGCTAGTGACTGATAAATCCAACCTCCACCAAAAGCAAAAAACATAGACGTACTACATCGATGTCTACTAAGGTTCTAAATTTTGTTGACTAAAAACCCGGGTAAGATCACCCTTGTGTACCGAATAATCTTCATCAACGTCTAAAACCCTTCTTTTGAAGGACAACTCTATGATTTCCAGTAACGCAGGGCTAAATCGCATACTGGTAATGAGACATAATATTTTTCACCCAAAACGTAAAATGTGTCCCTAACATTAAAATACATTGTCACATCTTGAGAGTCTTGCTCTAGTGGTTCTACCTGCATTTTTAACACCAAATGCATGAGCATCGAGTCTCCATGTGTTGACCATATATCGAGCCAATGACCAAAATAGGTACTCCTAACATTTGTAGCTTGTTTTTCGATAACCGCAATGTTGTCAAAATTGTGTTTGAAATTTCTAAAGTTGATTTTATCGTCACACATGCTTGCTATAACCCTATGATAGATATAATATAAAGAGATTACGAAAATAACATATAAATTTAAATTAGTGTGAAATGAAAATATATTATTGGTTTAATGTAAGAAAGCTTACCATGATGAAAGGTGGTCAAATGTCGCTCAACAGCTCAACGACATTGAAAGTGGCAGCTGAATTTTTAAAAATGGATGTTTGGTTTGATTTTGTTGGTGTAAAAAGTAGATTATATATAGAAAGTTGATATTAGTCGAGTAAAAATCATATTAGAGTCAATGTGATGATGGTTTGTGTTGGTGGTGGTAAACAAAAATCTGTATATATATAGTGGGTTTGAAGTAGGAAAAAAGTAAATTAGGAGTCGAACACTGGGAAGGGAAGAAAAAAATGTTGAAAATGAGAAAAGGAGAAAAGACACGGGGGTGCTTGGTGGGCACTTACGCTTCGAGGTGAGCAGTCCTCCCACCAGTGTGCGTTACTGGCTAACACTAAAGCTGGCAGCCGTAAGCTTTTCTTGTGTCAAGTCAAATAAGTCCCTCATCGGTCAACATCTTTTGTCAAATCATCGTAGCTTCTTCAAAGAATTAGGATTATGGTGGGTCATTCGGTACAGGTTTAGAAGGAAGGAAGAGAGAGGAGAGGGTGATTTAAAAAAATGTATTTTAGGGTTATTTTGATTATTTTTTATTTTTGTAAAAGAACATTTTGGTCAGATTTCATTAACCTCTCGTACCGGTAATTTATGGTGAGAGTACATTACGGATTTGGTTCTTATGGTTTGATGGTTTTTACAAAAATAGTCCCTGAACTTCATTATTATAGATTAGGACTCGTCGTATATCGTTTTGTAACGAATTGGTCCCCACTTCTAACGGCCATCTAGTTCCTCCGTTAACCTTGAGGGCATTTTCATCCTTCTTCTTTTTTTGTCTTACTCGAGGAACCAATTTCATAAAAAACAACATAAATCATAGGGACCAAATCTGTAATTAACAATATTTTTTTCTAATTTGAGTTTCTTAATTAGTTAATTATTATACTTTGATATATTAACTATTATAATTTCAAGTTTAGTTTCAATATACAATATATGTTTTTCTGTCAAAAAGAATATGTACATATATATATATATATATATATATACACACATAAACACATACATAGTGAGGTTCAGGAAACCCACCTCCATCAACCATTAAATTAATTGATTAAACAGATGAATAAATGAACGTTTATAACAATATTTTTAAATTATTTTTTTTTCACCAAACCTAATTTTTATTTAAAAAAAAAAACGAAGTATAAACAAAAATCGAGTGAAATACATTACACCACATTGATATATTTTTTCATCCAATTTTTTTCATTCATTTAACGTTTTACTCTGAACTCAACTATCTCTCTCTCTCTCTCTCTCTCTCTCTCTCTCTCTCACACACACACACACACAAAACACAAATAAATGAAAAACCAGAAAACCACGAAAAAAAACGGATAAAAAGTATATCAATATGGATGTCAAATTAGTAGGAAAAATATGATTGTTTTTATAGTGTAATTTAGTTAACTCGATTTTTATTTATATTTTTGTCATTTTTGAATAAAAAATGGGTGAGAGTGAGATTTTTTAATTTAAAATATATTATTGAAAACGTCAATTTAATCATAATTGTTGAATTAATTAATTTAATGATTAATAAATATTATTTTCTCCTTAATTATATTGTATATATATATATCTATACTATATTATAAAGTATTTGGCTAAAACTCTTAAAACTCTTAAAAACTCTTAAAAACTCAAACCCGTTCATCCCTAAACGATTTCATCCATATCCGATTTCATCTCATATCTGAATTCGTGTAACTAACTGCAGATAAACACAATCAAATATAGAATAAACATCTCATTTTAAATATAAAAAATCTAAAATATAATTAGGATAATCATTGAGTTCTAACAGAATACTTAATTATTATCTTTATAAAATGTT
>NC_037535.1:7362684-7391507 GCF_001531365.2 Cynara cardunculus var. scolymus
AATAAAAACATCATCGCTTTCTCAAAATCACATAAAGCCATATTATAACATCGACTGAGATAAATAATAAAATGAAATATTAAAATCATGATTAATCTCGCTGCATTGCGCGAGTACGCTTCTAGTATATATATATATATATATATATATATGTATATATATATATATATATATATATGTATATATGTGTGCACACTCGTGTATATTAAATATTTTTTTGAAATAAAATATATTGTATATTAAAATTAAATTTAAGGTATACTAACTATAATATATATATTAAAGATAATAATTAATTAATTAACTTAATTAAATGAAATTATAAAAAAAAGTTATTTTTATTTTTAGATTTAATTATGAATTTCGTCCCTGTGGTTTATGTGGTTTTTATTAAATTGGTTCCTTAAGTAAGGACAAAAAAATGAAAAAGACGAAAATATTCTCAAGGTTAACAAAGGAATTAGATGTTCGTTAGAGTGAGAGACCAATTCATTATAAAACGATAAACGACAAGTACTAATATGTAATAAATAAAGTTTAGATATCATTTCCGTAAAAACCACCAAACCATATGGACCTAAAATGAAATAGTGCAAAATGAAATGTAATTGTTTGATAATTGTTTACAATAAAATTAGAACGCCAAATGGTTAAAAGGATCTCATGATACAAAATTATTCGGAACATTTTAGAATCATTAAAAAACAAACCTTTTTTTCTTAAACAAGGTTCGCGTCTTAACGATTCAAATGTTATTTCTTGATGAAAATCATCCTCGTTTGCGGTGACACAAAATTGCTGTGAGACAAAATGGGGTGGAATTACAGTTCTACCCTTGTGCAGAAAACTTGAAAAATAAGGAGGGCAACAACACAAGGTTTAAGGAAGGGTTTACTCATCGTCTTCTTCAACCTCATTTCCACTCCTTATCCACCCACTCACTCCACCTCACACCGGAAGCAGCAAATATCGAAGAAGGCAACCCTGGCTTCATCAGCAATCTTTTCCCCAAGCCCTAGAGCTGACCTTCAGTCTCCATGGTCAACCAAAAATGTCAAACCAAGAAACCCGCAAAAACCAACTGGCCATCTTCCCACCCTTCAACTCTTCAAAAACCAATCTCAAAATCCATTAATTTATTCATCCTCTTTTCCACACAACCTCAAATTACCCTCTCTAAAAGACCCAATTTCTTCCACCCATTCTCACCCACTGCCTGACTCCGTCGATGAAAACTTCACCAAGAGTCTTGAAAATCTTGCAACTCTAGAGCGAATCACACATGGTTTAAATTCGGTATCTAATTCGGAGATTAAGCAGAAAAGGGTTTTCATTCAAGAACCACCTTGGATTACTTCGCTGCTGATGAAGAATTTCTATAGGAGCAGTGTCAAGAAGAGGGTTAAAGTGGAAATTGAGAAGAGAAATTATTATTTGTTGAGGAGGAGACAGATAAAAGCAGAGACAGAGGCTTGGGAGAAGATGACTGAAGAATATAGGGAGTTTCAAAGAGAAATGTGTGAGAAGAAATTGGCACCTAACTTGCCTTACGTCAAGTCATTGTTTGCTGGTTGGTTTGAGCCATTGAGTAAAGCAATTGAGAAGGAGCAGAAGTCCCCCAACACTAAGAAGCATCAGGAGGCATATGCCCCTTATATTGATTCCTTGCCGGCTGATAAAATGGCCATTATTGTGATGCATAAGATGATGGGGCTATTGATGATGGGTCATGAATATAGATATGTTCGGGTGGTTCAAGCTGCTATTCAGATTGGAATGGCAGTTGAATTGGAGGTGAGTTGGTAATTTCCCATTTAATATTTTAATTGACATGAACATGCCTAATGTTTGAAAATAATCTTTAACTGTGGATCTAGGTGCTGCATATTGGTTGTTTTTATGAAAAAATTCTTAAGTATGTGTAGACAAAGATGTATTAACGGGTAATTTTCAGGTTAGAATTCAGACTTTCTTGGAGAAAACCAAGAATAGCTCAAAAAAGAAGGTTTTAATTCAAGCTCAACCAGATGTAACCAAAGAAAATGAGATGCTCCGGAAACGTGTTAAAACTTTGATCAAGAGGAAAAGAATAATGGAGGTCCAAAAGATTTTGAGAAACGAAGAATACCAACCTTGGGGCAGAGATAAGCAAGCCAAGGTTCATGCCCACCAATCTTTGTTTCTTCTCAAAATATGTACTCCCTGTCTCCCACCATCCAAGAACAATTTGGATGGACACCTAAATGTCAGAATTGTTACCTTCATGAAAATGTACTGCAAATGGAATATAAATTGTTCAAACTGTAAAAAACTGTATTAAATTTGGCTACGGGAAGTAGTAGGAGGACGATTATCATGGTGGGATGCAGGGAGTATGATAGTTGATAGTACAATGTTTCATGACTACTAACAACATAATTGCCTATTTTTATACAGCTGGGATGCCGTCTTATTGAGTTATTAACAGAAATAGCTTATGTTCAATCTCCAGCTAGTCAGTCAGCTGACACTCCACCTGATATCCGACCAGCATTTCGACATATCTTCAAGATTGTAGCAATGGAATCAGGGTGAGATTGTATCCCATGTAACTATCATTCCTCCTAAAGAGAACTTTGCTTTTATGTCTGTTTGACAGTATGCTTGCTAGGGGTTAAATATTGTTTCACTGCTATATAGACGAATTCTTCCTGCAATTTTACATGTTACATGTGCTCAATTGCATCTTACTTTACTTTGAGTTAAAACGACAAGGATTAAGGGTCATAAAAAGAACCAAAATAATTGACTTTTTTATATTATTAAAATTTGCAGTCATGTCAGAAAGTGCGGAGTTATTGAATGCGATAAAATGATCCTCACTGGACTTGAAAGAACTGTAAGTTTGCCATTCAGTTTATGTCTTGCTTTTATTTCACACACATGGTGTATTTTTGTTGCACCGTTACGAGTTTTCTTCTTTTTCTTTTCTTTTATCTATTTAAGTTGGTGTTCATGATGGCTCCAATTTGTACAATCGCATGTAACTTGATTTCTTCTGAGTGTACACTAAAAAATGTGAATGCATTAGACCCTGAGGTGTACCCCCTTTCTGGTGACTACCAAAACTTGAGTGTGAAGGTGTTAATAAATGTATATGTTAATGGTGACACGGGTATTTGGGAGGTCACTGGTTTGAATGACATGCATTCTATTTCACACTATTTTAAGACATCATAAGCCCTTCTAATTTGATCTGTTTTTTCTTTTAGTTTTGTTGAAATCTGAGACCTTGTTGTCATAGAAATGAGGACCCAACAAAATTTCATGGTTCCCCTTCTTAATATAATCAACTAAAGCTCATTGCATAAAAAGCCACAATAAGAACTTCACTGCCAATCTTTTTTCTCTCCCCAATGATTCCTCAGCTTGCTGTACAAACCTGCAACAACAGGCACATTCAGGATTGGCCCTGGGAATCCACCTGCGATGTTGTAATCTGTTAGAGGAAGATAATTAGAAGAATTAATGTTATTAAAATTATGGGAATTGGCACTGATCACCATTTGGGGTGTTTTGTCTTAGTTACGACCTTATACTATCAACCTCATACTATCAAGAACCTATTTGCATGTGCTCTTTTTTTTCTACGACATATATTTAATCGTTATAATTTGCTGAATGCAGGCTCGACACATGATAATCCCTTACGTACCTATGTTGGTGCCTCCAAGAAAGTGGAAAGGGTACGGATTTGACTGAGTTGTGATGTTGATACACTTTCTGATTCTTGAGGTGGATAAAGTTCTGCTCCATCTCACTTGTGTCATATAGGACTCAATGATCGCATCAGTGGAAGAGTGATTTCATTCTTTTTCGTTTTCCATTTGTACTTGACACTCCTTCAGTCCACATTGGTTGGAACAATTGGACATCAATTTTGGGAAAATCTTCTAAAAATTAGACAAATTTATAAGACCAACAATCATCACCATCTTTTGGAGCAACTATTATTTTAAATCATCTTTACTATGTAAAGGGGTAAACTATTTGCATTCATCTCAAAGTTCTTGGGAGATAAAGGTCAGGCCTTGGGGCTCCTGCCCATAGGTCGCTAGTTCGACTGTTCGAGTCTCCTCACGAGGATTTTCTTGGCTGTTATCTTCGGGGCCTCATGGGATTAGTCGAGGTGTAGGTTGACTTATATTTACAAATATTACTATACTCCTTTCAGGTATGACTGTGGGGGGCACTTCTTTTTACCTTCATATCTCATGCGTACTCATGGATCAAGGCAGCAACAAGATGCTGTTAAGAATGCTCCAACTACGCAAATGCAGAAAATCTACGAGGTAGAAACTTCATTCAGTCTCTGTTGGATATACTTTGATTTCTAAAGAGTTATAAACAATTGTGTTTGTGATTGATTGTCAACAACTAAGTTTTGGAAGAAATTGCACATGAACAGGCATTGGATACACTTGGAAACACCAAATGGAGAGTGAATAAAAGACTACTTCATGTAGTTGAGAGCATCTGGGCTGCAGGTGGCGATATCGCTGGTCTTGTTAATCGTGAAGATGTGAGCATTTCAAGTTCTCGAATGATATTTCCCTGAAAGAATATTTTGAATAATCTTGGAAATTAATCCCATCCCATGAAACTTCCAACATTTCCTTTTTGGCATCTAGCTAGGAATTACTACCTCATTGTCCATCGTCATTACTACAGGTTCTTCATGATATTGCTTTTGATTAACAAGACTCTGTCATCATCTAAAGATTTTTAGACATGGATTAATAGTCAAACACTTCTATAAAACTATGTGTAGACTCTAGAGTTAGATGTTGTGATTTCCTGGGATGCAGGCAATGCGTGTTTATCCAAGAAATTGTACAAAAAGTTTAAAACCTTCAACAAAGTTTGGTGCTTTTATTAGGATTTTCCTGTTTCTATTATATTTATTCATTTAAAATTTGAGATCTGTTTTGTATATCACTGTAGGTTTCCATTCCTGATTTGAATTCCGAGGACTCAAGTGAAATAAGAGAATGGAGATGGAGTGTGCGAAAAGCAAAGAAAATGAACCAAGAACTACATTCTCAACGATGTGACATAGAACTAAAGCTTTCGGTAATTGTTCTATCCTGTTGCTATGTCTATTATATATATGTATATATATATATATATGTTGAGCAATAAAAGGTGTTTAATAGTTGAATCGAAAATAATGCAAAATTGCAACAGGTATTCTGTAACAGTTGGGGAATTGGTATAGGGTTCGTGTGAAATCATAGCATAGACTTGGATAAGAATCTAAGATTGCGTAGAAATCACTTTCCTCAAGTAATTTTCACTAAAATCACCAACATATTCTAATATTTGAATGAAGGTGATGGAAAATTAGCATGATCTAAATTTAAGGAGTTGAATCTGAAACAGGTAGCACGGAGGATGAAAGACGAGGAAGGATTCTACTATCCTCACAACCTTGACTTCCGTGGCCGTGCTTATCCTATGCACCCTCATTTAAATCATCTGAGTTCTGATCTATGTAGAGGAATTCTTGAGTTTGCTGAAGGGAGGCCATTAGGGAAGTCCGGGTTACGATGGTTGAGAATACATTTGGCAAATCTTTACGGTGCTGGAGTTGAGAAACTATCATACGATGGTCGACTAGAATTTGTGGAAAGTCATCTTAATGATATCATAGACTCGGCAGATAATCCTCTTGGTGGAAATCGATGGTGGCTAACAGCTGAGGACCCTTTTCAGTGTTTAGCAGCTTGTATCAATTTGTCAGAAACCCTTAAAAGCTCGTCACCTTGTACTGTCATTTCACATCTGCCAGTTCATCAGGTAATCCTTAATTTGCAATTGGAAACTTTGTACCTGCTTCTATGTGTATGTTATTGCTTACTCTTAATTTGTCTTTCAAAAATTATGATATCTCTGTTTCTCTATTTTCACAAGCCTGGAGCCTTCATGGAAACGGCCAATCTATTCTTTCCCGAACCCCATGTCCGGGTGGGGTGTAATAGACCGGTTTGGGGTAGGGTTTCGAGTCACGGGTTGAAACACGTTCAATTGTTTTATCAGTTGTTGTTTCTGTTACAGGATGGTTCATGCAATGGCCTGCAGCACTATGCTGCATTGGGAAGAGACACTGTATGTTCTGATTTTGGACTTGCTTTTTTCCCAATATTTGTTATTTTTTATTGGATCTTTTTGATGTGAATGTCTGTTTATCCAATGTTTCTGTATTTTTGCAGTTAGAAGCTGCTGCAGTGAACTTGGTTGCTGGAGAGAAACCGTCTGATGTTTACTCGGAGATTGCGGCAAGGTATAACTCGCAGAGATCGTTTTATATGTTTTCTTGACCTTTGAGCTCATAAATGCCTATCTTTGACTTCAAATATGATGAGAACACAACGAGAAGCCTTAGATTTAATATCAAAAGTCAACTCTTCTTTGAAGCATTCGATTTTCACCAAAATCTTTTTTTTCCCGGTTTGCCCAGGGTTCATGACATCATGCAAAGGGACAGTGAAAAGGATTCAACAAGTTACCCTAACGCTTTGCTAGCCAAAATCCTAATAGGCCAGGTTCGTTTTATTTGTTTACAGTCTTCTTTTGTGGAAGTTTTGGTATGGGTGCTTGACATTTTTTACTTATTTTTTATAGCACATATTAAAGAAACTTCAGCTGTCAATTTGGATATAGATATAATCTCTTTCTCCTTAGAAGTAAAAAATGCATCTTTAGTCTAAAATAGAGAGGCATACTGGGTCGGTTTCGTTTATTGTCGGTAACTGACAGTTTACATATTGGAAACATTTAGGTGAATCGAAAGCTAGTGAAACAAACCGTAATGACTTCAGTTTACGGCGTTACATTCATTGGGGCACGAGAACAAATCAAAAGAAGATTACTGGAGAAGGGTCATATTACTGATGATCAACTGCTGTTTAGTGCATCTTGTTATGCTGCTAGAGTGAGTATATATTGCTAATCGAGCACATTATATGGACACATGTGTGTATTAAGTTTAAGATGCTTATGCCTATGATTTTTAAGGACATAAACGTGAGGTCTGCTTTAAAATGTTTTACTGTTCTATAACCTGCAAGTTATTCCGTAGGTCACATTGGAAGCCCTCGGGGAGATATTTGAAGCTGCACGTGGTACCATGTGTTGGCTTGGTGATTGTGCAAAGGTATTTTTCTGGATTGCATCACAGTTTTAAATGCAATCTCGATTGAATCTTGTTAACAATTGGGAATTCCACAGGTGATTGCTTCAGAAAATCAGCCTGTGCGGTGGACAACCCCTCTAGGCCTTCCGGTCGTGCAACCCTATTTCAAAACCAAACGTCATATCGTAAGTAACTTTGGAGTTAAATTTGTTTTTGGTTGTTCTATTTGAATTCGAAATCTGTTGACTTTGAAAGTCAAAGGGTACATCGTTTCCCCTAGAATGGAGTGACTATTTGTTTCAAGTGTTTTTGTTGCCACTTTCTGAACGGATCTGAACTTCCGTGACTATTATTGTCAACGGGTTGCAGATAAAAACGTCTCTTCAGGTCTTGGCCTTGCAACGGGAGGGTAGCACGGTAATTTACCATCACCTATCACGTTTAATTACTTATTTTCTCTTCAATCATCATGTACAAGTGATAAGATTTTCATCACCAAATTCTTATAGGTCGAGGTTAAAAAGCAGAGGACGGCATTTCCTCCAAACTTTGTGCACTCACTTGATGGTACACACATGATGATGACCGCCATTGCTTGCAGGGATGCTGGATTGCGTTTTGCAGGTACGCTTTACCAGAGACTAGGTGGCAAGAAAATTAGTCCATTTATCTAGAAATAGGTGCTCAAGGTCCATATATTGTTTTTTCTAAAATAAATAGTGTTTCTTTAGAATAGAAACAATCTAACATTGCATACTCTTGAACATTCAAAAGCAACAACTTTCCGTTTTGAAGGATTTTGGCGGCCATCGTAGTGAATTTAGCATATTTTATGTTCCACTGGGAGCCAGTTTTTGATGCACAAGTACCTATTGAACTTTGCATTTATACGAATCCGACAATTTTTCTTCAGGTTTGTTTTTCTTATTTTAAGATTAGAAACAAGCTTAATGTTGTTGCAATATTTATATCTGACAGGGGTTCATGATTCCTTCTGGACACATGCATGTGATATCGACAAAATGAACCAAATACTGCGAGAAAAATTTGTAGAGCTCTATAGCATCCCGATCCTTGAAAAAGTAAGCCATCTTGATCACACTACTTTTTTAATGCTAGATGTGAGCTTTCGACATCTTAGAACCAAATTCTTCATATGTATGAAAGACTTCAAGCTTAGCAGATAGAGGTATGTACCTTCCTCCGTCCCTAATTAAATGTGGTCTTTCCCCTTTCGGCGAAGGTTCAATCCAAATAACCTTTTTGCCCGTTGGTCTATAAGATTCGCACATTTTGTCATTATTGAAGGGTATTTTAGATGTCTTCATGGAACAAAAAAAGACCCTACCTTTGTGTGGGATAGATTTGAGTTTGTGTAGTTTTATTCACTGAGGGGCATTTTAGATATTTGACTAATAGTCGTTTGTGTTGCTTAATCTTGGCAGCTGCTTGAAAGCTTTCAAACAACGTATCCAGGGCTCGAGTTCCCTCCCCTACCAAAGAGAGGCGACTTTGACCTGAACGAAGTTCTGAAATCGCCTTACTTTTTCAACTAAACGCTCAGAGTCTATGCCGTTTTTTTACAAGGCAGCCAGCCCAGAAGCATCAAAATGTGGACCAGCAGTTATTATGTCTAAAGAATCTGAGATCCTAAGATGGTCAAAGATATTGATACGCGGGATACAAGGTACAGAATGTGAGGATTTTTGGTAGCAGCAGTGTGTTTAAAGGGAGCAGGCTTGGAATTTATAGCGAAAAACATGTACATTTTTTTTTGGCAAAAGTGGAGGGGAGTTCTTGTGGTATAGTTGATCATAACTGAAGTCGGGTGCAGTCAACGGTTGAAATGGCGATATCATGAGATTCAAGTAGGTTCGCCGAAGACATTCGTGGCGGTTGAGCCTAGTGCACCGGTGGGTTCGTTAGGTTTGTTTTTACGTAAATGTAGTATTAATAATGTATAATATTTGGAGGAAATTAAATGGATTCAATCAAATTTTTTTTTTACTGTATATGCTAGTGAAAGATCAAATTATATATAATATGGACCATGGTGACTCAATAAATCGCCAATTCAATCTTAGCCATTTAAATTAACCTTGAGGTTAGACGTAAACTCTTTATTTTGAACTTACATATTAATTAAGTATATTGTCACACCAAATCATTTTTAATTTTTAATTTTAAAGTTACACTTTATACACTTATAATTAATTACATGATTTATTTTATATTCCTTACTTTTTTTTTTTCATTTTATATTTTTATTGTATTAACATACGTAATCATATATTAATTGAAATACATTAAAAAATACGTTTCTTTTTCTATAAATTATACCATTATAATTTTCTAATCAATACTTTTAAAATGAGCATAATATTGAATAACATAATGGATTATTTTTAGAACTTATTTTTAATATCTTAATTTTTCATTTTTGATTTTTCATTTTGCACCCCTTATTTATACTATCTACACCTACTTAAATTGTTTAGTTTACGGTTATCTATAGTATAGCATCGTATCCTACATTCTCTCCCGACTCTCCTGTCTCCCCTCCCACGGCCACTCCTCTCATCTCCTCTCCATTTGTCTATTTCTCCTATTATTTATACCCTCCATCTATATTTAGCATTAATTCAAATATGAAATATTCATATGGAATGACCGACTCCCGACTCCTCTCGATTTAAAATCCAAATATCCATCTCTTTTGGCATGAATTCCAAACTGGAGAGGTTCCTCACTACGTACATAAATGATTTTGTTAATCTCTACCGAGTAAATAATTTAATTATTCTAGGGTATTTTTGTTACACGTGTTGGGATTTGTTGGTTGCATGGCATGTACCCAAGAATTGTTGTTCTATATTCTTGAATAGGTTGTTGGTTCATTACATAAATCTGGTCAAAATGTGTTTTTGGTTGATGTGTGCCTTAGAGAGTTACTTTAGCTTTTCTTTTCTTCTTTATTCAACTTGATCGGTTCTAATATTTTGACTGATTTCATCAATGAGTTTTACACCAAATTTTTTGAAGTAGTAAAAGTGGCGTTGAAGATGGAAGTTGAAAGAAACTCTTTTTTTCATTGTATTCATAATATATGACTTGTCACAAACACACAAATTCTTCAACTTTGAACACCTCAATTGTAAAAGCTCGATATATATATCCTAGAAAAACATTTGTTTCGGGGACGTTTAGAATATGTTTAAAGTCATGTCATGTATCCAACCAACGGACACTAGTCAACTTTGGTGGGTGGTGTGCATGCTGATCATTAGAGATGGCCAAATTGGTTAACTGGTCTGTTCTGTTCTATCTAGATGAGAAAAATCATTTCGATTGGGACTGGTCTCGGCCTAGACCACATGGACCGCTCGTAACCAATTGGACTGGTCCCATAACAAAGGGTTGGGTTTCAGTGAGGATGAAAATTAAGGTGAGAAGGACAAATCCTTGGATGCACATTATGATCAAATGCACCAGATCAATCCCAATATCAAGCACGATTAATCAGTAGGTTTGAGATTAAAGATGATCAAAGGTCCAAATCCCTTCTTACATGGTCCTTAGCCACTAACCCTAACAGGTTCGTTTTTGTTGATAGATTAGCACTTCTTTATACTATATAGAAACTGTTTTTTAACGTTGTTAATAAATATGCTGGAGCATAAAATATTATTTACCCATTCAAATAGTATTTTATTTTTTAATACAAATACAAGAATAAATTATAATTTTTATCCATATGGTTTACTTAAAATTGCAATTAAATTATGATTTTTTTCTCTGTGGTCTAATTAAAATTGCAACTTTTGAAATTACAGGTATTGTTCTTATGGTTTGTAATTCGATTATACTTTTAGATGAGATAATTTATTACAATTAAATACGAGAAATGAAAATAACAATAAATTATAAATGATATGGACGAAAAAGTCAACGAATTGTAAACCACATAGACTATAACTGTAACTTTAAAAACATAGGGACGAAAATAATAGTTTTTAACAAACTATTAAAAAAATTCCTCATCTTCAAAACTCTTAGGGGATGTTTGGTTCACACAATGAAATTTGATGGAATTGGAATCCATCAAAGCGATTTGACTTTGAAGCAATTGGAATGAAATTTGACCATACGTTTGGTTAGTGAGAATTGGAATGAAATCTCTCAAAAGAATTGGAATAATCGTCTTTGTTTGGACTATCCCACCCATCGCCCCGCCCACACCCTACCAACCACCATATCACTACTGTCATCGTCACAACTATCATCCCGCTCTACCCCACCCTACCCAAACGCTGCCCACCACTCCTGCCCCACCCCTGTTCCATAGGTGGGGGTTGTTGGGGGCATGCAAGGTGGGGCCAAAATGGGGCAATGGGTGGCAGGATGGTAGCTGTGACGACTACAGTGGTAGGCTGGTGGTTAATGGTGGGTTGGAGTAGGGTAAGATGGGGTGGGTAGGGGTAGGTGGCGGGGTGGCAGCTGTGACGATGATAATGGTGGAATAGTGGTCCGGTGGTTGGGGCCTGGGAGTGGGTGGGTATGATCAAGAATAGTGGCATGGTGTTTAGTGGTAGGGTAGGGTAGGGTAGGGTGGGGTGGGGTGCGGGTGACTGGCGGTTGTGAAGACGACAATAGTAGTGTGGGGGTGGGGGGTATAACACCCTAAAAAAAGATAGTCTAAACCGAAAATATCTAACGAGAAACAGAATCTTAGATAAAAAAAATATATTCACCCAACAAAAGTAATAGTATAGCGTTTACAATTCCGCTACTGAGAAGGTAAATAACAACCTACTAATCTAGATTTTTTTTCTAGATTAAAGACGGGTATTTCTATCAATCTGCAAAAATCCATAACATCAAAAACGCAACATTCAAAAGTAACAAGGCTATATTTACAGAAAGGCCTTTCACGAACCATCGCTCCTCTTAACCCTTTAGAGCCCCTCCGTTAAAGGAACCTAAAAAGTAATTATAACAAGAAAGAGAGAGGGTTAGGCTTACGCCTAGTGAGTCCAAATAAGAGAGTTTACATAAACATAAAGAAACATACATAAAAATATACATGTATTTGTTGATATGACTTTAAACAGGAATAGGGCCAGCAAGACCTGAATAACACGAAGTGGAATAATAAAACATCCGAAGATGATGGGGGAGACCCGATTTACCGTTGGTTATGACGGACACGAAGTAAGTCATAAATCACGTTACAGAGCATCACTTACAGGTTCAACACCATCGACATCAACCTAGCCAGTCATGTAGTCAGTCGTGATCATAAGCTCTTTACCTCGGTAATTACATAATAATCACAATGCCTATTACCGAGTGAAAGTGAGAGGATGATTTGGTGATTACATAATAATCACAATGTCTATCACCAATTTACACCATCATACCCACGAATAAAATAAAACGATATACATGCACTGATAATTACATAATAATCACAATGCCTATTACCGAGTGCAAGTGAGAGGATGATTTGGTGATTACATAATAATCACAATGCCTATCACCAACTTATACCATCCTTCACACAAACATAATAAAACCATTTCTATGTCTACAAAACCTTTCCAATTCTAGCGGCATATTTAGATACGTTAACATATGTATACGACCACTTGTACATTACTCAAATATTCGCATGAGTCTTTAAACGAAAGCAACATTCTCATTTTACCAAATATCAATTCCAAACGTGGAACATGAGGGTTTATAGGGCTTTATCCCAAACTTACTTTGACACAAGTATTTCACCAAGCAAGTAATCACCTATAAATAAAGTGTAAGAAAAGCATAACCCTCAATTTCAAATTGTATAGAGCTTCTAAAAGAGAGGGAGGTTGGATGAACTCACAGTGCTTTTCGATACTCAAAAATCGAGCCAACTTAGGCTCTACGTCCATATATGTCTAAACATCGACCAACGGTCACTCTAGAAGGACCAAGTGAGCTTATTTAACACTTGTAATATGTACCCAAAGTTTCATAAAGATCCGACGACAAAAACTTAACCAAACTTAATTTAAACTCATTTTAGGAACTATAATTGACAGCTCAAAATTAATTTTTTATCAGTTTTGAGACGCAAATATAACCAACCTAGAACTCTTATTTCTAAAACGTGTCTAAATGGCAGATTTAGATCTACATATGAGCTTTCTAAAATGTCCAGAATCGTAGCAATCCGAGCTACGGTTAGAAAGTTTTCGCACATTCAAAACAGCATCTCGGGTAGATTTGGTGCTGTCAAATTCACCAACTAAATGGGCTAAAATCCATATTTTGGATTCAATCTTTATTCCAACAATCAAAATACCATCTAACCATRTTTATATTATTGATTACAAGGTCAACACTCAAGAATTTCACTAAAATAGCCATTAATGAAGAAAATCAACGGAATGATCATTTCCCATGCAAAAAGGAATCCTCGAGCCACTTAGTGAAAGGTTTTTATAATTCAACGTCTAACAATGCTTAGAGAAATAGTTATTCTACCTAGAGTGATCAAAACTATCTACCCAATCCAATTTTCCTCAATAATGGGCTCATCCGAGTTCATCTCTTTCGACTAAAATATGATTCATCTAAAATAGTTATTTTTATCTAGGCTATAAGACTTGAGCATAAAACACAATATTAATATAAGTATAATGATTTTAACGGTAAAAGTGGACTCACAGCGAAGAGTTAGAGGCTGTCCAAAACTCAAACTAGGAGATGGGTTAAGGCAGGACCAAACAGCTTGGTCACAGCAGCGCAGAAAGAGGCACGACAACAGCCGTGTGTAGGGCTCGGGAATAGCTTGCGCGCACAAGATGAGGAACCAGCCCCTGCTGGGCCTTCGGGATCAACAGCGCCAAGCAGCAAGTGAAGAAACAGCCCCTGCAGGGCTTTCGGGATCAACCAGCAGCGAGCAGCAAGCGAAGAAACAGCCTACGAGCAGAATCGAACGGAGAAACAGCAGCAAACGAGCTCGGTGAAGGCACAGCAGCGTACAGGAGCACGAAAACAGCCCCTGTGCCGTGTCTCCGGGAACAGCCCGCGTGCAGGTCGGACGAAGAAACAGCAGCTGCATGAAGAGCTGTGCAGGCACAGCAGCGTGCAGGTCGAAAGAAAAAACAGCAGCTGCGCGAAGAGCTGTGCAGGCACAACAGCGTGCAGGTCGAGGCCGGAGGTGGGTGTTGGCGTCGGAAGTTGCAGGCGGGATCTAAGAAGGGGTTAAGTTTCATACATAAGGGAATGATCCTTCTCCCTTTGCCCACTACCCAAGCTTCTTCTCTTGAACTCTTTTCTCTCCAAAATTCTTCAAATTTCACCTCTCAAGCAAAAGGGCTTCCCCCCCCCCCTCTACTGTAAAGACAGCCAGCTAGAAAGTAGCAAAGCGTAGGTCCTTCACAAGAGGGAAAGTCCACAGGTAAGAGTCTAAATACAAGGGGTAACACCCCCCCCCCCATTAGTCCTACTTTTGCCCCTAGTTCTAAAGTTACCACTAGGTAAATCATCAAGAAGATCTCCACTCTTTTGAATGATCAAACAAAATAAAAAAATACTAAATCCCCATAATTTAATACACTTAAATACATATACATACAAATATATAAAAAAAAGGAAAGGAGACTGAGGGAGGGGAGAAATTCGAGGGTGTTACAGCTTTACACCCCCTAGCTCCTCAGTGCCCTCTGAAAAGGACACTGCTGTACATACGGGGATCCCACATGACTCCACCTTGGCATCTCTACATGACCTTGGTGATGACTCGGATACCTCCCCTTTCCGAGGTCCCTCCTCTCCTCCACTTATTCACGGCCTATCACCTGAGATTGATGATCTTGATGATATTACACGAATGGATGATATATCAGCTTTGTCTGNATCCCCATAATTTAATACACTTAAATACATATACATACAAATATATAAAAAAGGAAAGGAGACTGAGGGAGGGGAGAAATTCGAGGGTGTTACAGGGGGTGGGGGGAGGGGCGGGGCGGTGGAGATGGGTGACGGGGTGGTAGTTGCGACAACGACAGGGGTGGGATGGTGGTCGGATGGCTGGGAGTGAGTGGGTATGACAACGACAACAGTGTCATGGTGGTTAGTGGTGGGGTGGGAATGAGCGGCAATTGTGACGACAACAATAACGTTGTGGTGGTGGAGGTTAGGTTAGGAGCGTGACAATAACAATAATAGCATCGTCGTAGTAGGAATATACACATTTTTTTATGTTTATTAGAAAGTGTGAAAGGGTTAGCTTTAAAGATCTATGTAGGTAGGAAACTTCTATACCATGCTTAATAGTCGATAGAACCTTTAATAGTTAATTTCACAAATTCTTATTTGATGTATGATGTTTACAATATGCTTCTATAATATTAATAGTATTTACATTTGTGTCAATCGAGTTAGAATAAAACCTTTGTCACATAAATTTATATGCTCACATTTCTTATACTATCGATTTGTTCAGGTTGATAAATTGTCGTTTTGTTTGAGGTTTGTTTCGGAGACGTTTAGAATCTGTTTAAAGTCATATCGTGTATCCAACCAACAGAAGGGTATAATACTAGTTAACATTGGTGGGTAGTGTGATATGTAAAGTTTGCATGCTAAATTAGAGACGGCCAAATTGGTTAACTGGCCTGTCTGTCTAGATGAGAAAAATCTTGGTCGGATTCGGACTGGTCTCGATCTAGACCACATGGACCGCTTGTAACCAATTGGACTGGTCCCATAACAAAGGGTTGAGTTCTAATGAGAAAGAAAGTTGAGGTGAGAAGCGTAAGAACGAATCTCCACCCTAGGATGCACATTAGGATCAAATGCACCGAGATTCACCGGATCAATCCCAATATCAAACGTGATTAATTAGTGGGTTTGAGATTAAAGGTGATCAAGGGTCGATGTCTTTTCTTACTTTTCTCATCTTAACTCTTCTTTTTACACGGTGCTTAGCCACTAACGTTTTTGTTGATATATTAACACTTTTTTATACTATATAGAAACTATTTTTTAATGTTGTTAATAAATATGCTGGAGCATAAAATATTATTTACCCATTCAAATAATATATATATATATATATATATATATTTTAATATAAATACAAGAATTAATTATGATTTTTATCCATGGGGTTTAATTAAAATTGCAACTAAGTTATGATTTTCTTCTCCGTCGTCTCATTAAAATTGCAACTTTTGAAAATTACGGGTATTGTTCCTATGGTTTGTAATTCGATTATACTTTTACATGAGGCAATTACAATTAATTTTGAGAAATGAAAATAACAATAAATTATAAATTATATGGACGAAAAAGACAACAAATTGTAAACCACATAGACTATAAATGTAACTTTACAAACATAGGGACGAAAATAATAGTTTTTAACAAACTACTAAAAAAATCCTCATCTCCAAAACTCTTTAGGGGTGTTCGGTTCACATAATAGAATTTGATGGAATTGGATCCATCAAAGCAATTTGACTTTGAAGAAATTGGAATGAAATTTGATGGAACTTGACCTTGCGTTTGGTAGGTAGGAATTGGAATAAAATATCTCAAAAGAATTGGAACAATTTTCTTTGTTTGGACGATCCCACCCATCGCCCTGCCAACATCCTACCAACCACCATGTCATTATTATCGTCGTCACAACTATCACCCTGATCCGCCCCACCCTACCCAAACCCTGCCCCACCACTCTCGCCCCACCCCTGCTCCATAGGTGGGGGCTATTGGGGGCATGCAAGGTGGGGAAGAATGGGGCAATGGGTGGCAGGGTGGTAGCTATGACGACTACAGTGGTAGGATGGTGGTTAGTGGTGAGTTGGAGTAGGGTAAGATAGGGTAGGGGTGGGAGCGGGACAGGACGATAGGGTGGGTAGGGGTAAGTGGCGGGGTGGTAGCTGTGACGATGATAGTGGTGGGTGGGTATGACGACAATAATAGTGGCATGGTATTTAGTGGTGGGTTGCGGTAGGGTGGGGTGCGGGTGAGTGGCGGTTGTGAAGACGACAATAGTGGTGTGGGAGTAGGGGCGGGTTTGGGGCGGTGATACAGGATGGTAGCTGTGACAACGACAGTGGTGGGATGGTGGTCGGGTGGCTGGGAGTGGGTGGGTATGACGACGACAGTAGTGGCATGGTGGTTAGTGGTGGGTTGGGGTGGGGGGGAGTGGTGGTGAGTGGCAATTATGACGACGACAATAATGGTGTGATGGTGGGGGTTAGGTTAGGGGCGTGACAGTAATAATAGTAGTATGGTCGTAGTAGGGATATGCAGTGAGTGAACAGGGGGTGGGTGGGTGTGATGAACAGTAGTGTCATGGTGGTTAGTGGTGGGGTAGGGTGGGTGGATGGCGGCGACAATAGTGGTCTGGTGGTGGTAAGGGGTTAGAGGTGGGGCAATGACGAATAAAAGTAGCATGGTCGTGGTGGATGGTAATGGAATTCAATTCCTTCAATTTATGTCAAGAAATGATGAATTCATTAATTTATGGAATTCAATTGAATTTGAAGGATTCCATCCATTTCAAAAAATAAACCAAACAAAAGAATTGGAATTTTGTCAAAGGAATTTATCATTCCAATTGCATCAAATTTCTTCGAATTCCACGAACCAAAAGCCCTTAGAAATTGTTTAAGAAACCGTAAATACTCAACTTATTAAGTACATAGAAATTAAAGATGAAAATGTTTAGAACACATAAATTCGTTGTATATAAATTCGTTGTGTTTCAGTTGGTAATTTAGAACACGAAATAACGTCGGATCGAATAAATTTATACATATAATGAAACAGATAAATTATGATGGATTGCTGGCTGGCTGCTGGTTCCCAAATTTCATGGATGAAACATAATATACAGAGTTGTTTACATGATGAGATGAGATGAGAGAGGGAAGAGTTAATAATATATACAACTGAAACAGGTTATGATGGATCATCAAACTGTACATGAAATGAAACTCAAATCAAATTCAATCAACAAACTTTTCCTTCCCATTTTTCCAATTAAAAATGTCAAATATTTACACTTGCCTTTTTCATTCTTCCATCATATCTTAACAAACCAGTCAGTATTCATGAGATCAGGAAGCAGCAGCAGTCGGCGAATGAATGGTCGTATCGGGTAATATGGCTACTGTCACCACGAAATACTCGCAGCCAACAGCTAAACCATACGGGTTCACACCAGTCCCTCCTGAATTCAAGGCAAACTGGCTCGACCCCACATCTACACGGTTGTTACGAACCGCAGACGATTTCACCGTTTGTCTCTCGATATGCACAATCTGGCCCACGATGTACGTGGGGCGGTGTGGAAGATGGTCGGCAAATAAGGCCACCGACTCTGAAGAAAGATAGTAATGAGTGCAGTTTCGGTTGATGGCTTCATAGTGTCCGGCTACGTTAAGTACAAATGCAGCAATCTCGTGAAGCTCCAAACGACCAAACGATATCTTCTCCTTGTTCACCTGCTCGAAGATAAACAATCAAAAACAACATTTGTTTAATAACAGCCAGGAAAATCCCCAGTGACCCTAAAGATAACAAATTTGGAAAATATCGGGATAGTCCGTGAAGACCACCGGAATGAGTAAAACGCCATTTTTTGATAATCAAAATCATTAATAGCTAGCAATATGTAATTTTGCTAAAAGTTAAAACCTGTTTTTCGGATTGAAGCTTCATGTACAAAGTGTTGACCAATTCTTTCTTTTCATCCAACTCCTTTGTAAGTTGCTCGTGTAACGCCTCTGCCTTTGTGTACCTATCGTTCAGCTCGGATCGGTACCTCGTCAAAACACCGACTTTCTCTGCAAGCACCCGAACGCATTCACGGAACTCAGAAGTACCATCATCCCCGTTCTCATTTGCAGAACTAAAAAGTAAAACAACATACAACTCAAAATTTACTAAAGATGTGCATAAGAATTCATATAAAGATGGCAAGCAATCATTCCACAGGTGTTCATACAAGAATATGCGGATTAGAAGATTAAGTCACAATCACGTAAGCGTAACTTTAAGACACTAGAATACACGGAGATTGAGAACTTATTACTTACTTGGCGAGAGATTGAGCTAAAGCACGCAAAGACTCAGCTAAACCAGTTACACCACCTGCTAAAACACAGGTTTTTAGCCGTTCGAAAAGGCTGCGTACTTTAACAGCAGAGGCACGCAATGCACTATATTCAGAAGCCCTACGATCAGCCGCACAAAGATGGGTTTGTGCCTCTTCTCTTGCTTCGTGCAGACAATTCTCTAAGTGAGCACAATTCATCTGTAAGAAAAAGATGAGATTAATATACGGTAAACCAATAAACAACATATTAGAAACAACCTCTCTACCTCTTGACAAAGAGGAAAAGTCTGCATACATCTTACCCCATAGGCCCTACTTCCAGGTGGGATATAATGGGTTTGTTTAGTTTGGTTAAGTTCCGACAAACAACATACCTCTTGGCTCAACTGGGGCCCACCAATATAGTTGACAAGCTATGCTAGCTACAAACTCCCGAAAAGGGTGAAATGGGACAAGTTGGCTTTGCTCGATTGGGGCCCACTAATATTTTTGACAAGCCCATTCATATTACCTACACCCCCAGCCTCAATTTTGCATTACTACTACAATAATCTTGTGTACATGTTTTTTAGTAGCCCAACACTAAACCAAGCCAAACGAGCCCAGTATATCCCATCTGGAGGTCGGAGTCGACACTCTTGAGGGTAAATCAAAGTGCCTTTTCCTGTGCTACAGAACTTGCCACTTCCAAAACTTGTTGCCATTTCAACCACCTTATTATAAATTCTTATCCTATCAATCTCTCATCCTTTCTGTATAACTCATCCCAAATAGCAAAATATAACATTCCTCTACCTTAACATCCTCACAGCATTTTGTTCTAATTTGTTTTAGTCATTGCTCCCTTCGTACCAAAATAAATGTCCACTGTGAAAAACACATGCGGTTTTAGAAATATATGATTCTTACACTTTCTAATTAACTAAACGACAATTTTACGCTTAATAAATAGAGGGTGTAATGAATTTCTCCATCTCATAATTAAGGATAGAATTGAAAAGTACATGCTTTTGAAAGTGGACATTTTTTTGGGACAAAAAGATGGGATATAAGCTTCTATGAAACAAATATGGGAAGGACCCGACATATGTTGCAAGATAGAAGTGCAAAGATACCGGTGAGGGACATGTAAATACCAAGGTTCCGAGGTTCTAACTGTGGATTCATGGTTCACTTATTTATATTTGTGCATATATATATATACATATATACAAGTCTAAAACAAAACAAGTAAGAAGTTTCTACTTTTGATTGGTGTGCTCATATTAGTCCAATCACGGGAAAAAAGACTGCATCGCCTAGCCTTTTTCTTGCTCTCTTTGCACCATAATACTCAAGTTTACACCTTAATTTTTTTACAACCATAACTTTCATATCTCCGTTTTTCTCAAATCTCAATTTTGTTTCTCCATCTAGTCATGGTCAATAATTCAAGGAGATAAAAGCACCAATGCTTCCTACGGAACTAGCCATATGCCCAAGTATGAAGTTAAGATTACAGAAATGCAAAACACGGAAAGAAATTTATGTTTTATTGACATTACCTGAGATTCATCTAGAAGATTCCGACTGATTTCCAACTCACTACCCAGCCTTGTAACCTCCTCCACTGCAGCTTGGAGCTTTGTTTCTATTTCATTTAGTTGATTCGACTTCTCTGTAAGCAAGTTCTGCAACTCAACCACAAGATCATCACTAGCTTTCACCTGTTCATCAGAAGGTAAAGTTTTCAAAGGCTGCGGCATGTAATCAGCAGTTGAACTTGTTGCCAATGCCATGCCAACATCCGCCACCATCGTCTCCTTGTCATCTTTTTCATTAAAATGAGATTCATCGCGGTTCGGTTCCAGCATCGACGAGTCCAAATGAGGGTTCATCGTTCCAGAGGAATCAATACCTCCTGATTTCAAAAGTAACGAACTAGAAGCATAAGAAGCCTCGTCCATAGGCTCAGAAGATGCACAACGCATATGGGTTTCTCCATCCCCTGAGATTTCCGATTTGCTATCGCCAATTTTCCCAGTTGACTCATCTTTATTAAGTTTGTGTTCTAAGGAATACTGATCCGATAGCCTCTGTTCAAGCTCTTTTATTCGTTTCTCATACGATTCACATTGCAAATGCTTGACTTTTAGCATAGATAGCAGATGTTTCTCGTGTTCATCTTTCAAACGCAAGGCCTCCGCAGTCTTTTCAGCAGCGTTTTTTAGCATATTTCCCACTTTACTATCGTCCAAAGATTCAAATTCAACTTCTGGTGAGAAAGAACAAAGAAGAGCTATTGTGGATGCAAGTTCAGCTTTTAGTTTAGCATTCTCAACTTCCATCTTGCTAGTTCCGGCTATTTCCACTAGTTCAGAAGCCTCAACAAAATCATTATACTTTTCAGTACCACATTCAGAACTTTCATCAACTTCATGTGAATGGGAGCTCTCTTGAGACATTGAAGATGAACCCTTCTTGAAAGAAAGTCCTACTAAATGCTCAGGGGCAAAACGGTCCAAATCTGATATGTCAATATCGAGTAAATTAGTATCAAATGGAGCTACATTCACGTCACAAGTGTTAGGAGTATCATACAAGCCCATCGATGCTAGAATGTCTCTAGGTATATACAAACTGTGTACTTTCAGAAACTCTTCTCGTCTCCTTACTTCCGTTTCCCTCTTAGATGCAAGTCTTTCGGCCAACTGTCCAGCCATTCCCATATAAAGTTTCATTGACGCCTTTCTTCTCACTATCTCCGCAAGACATGCTCTGTAGGCAGGACCGATACCACGAACAACCTTCAAATGCTCAAATTGGTCGTTTTGGCGCTTTAGTGCCTCAGTGAAAACCGAAAACTTATACCTTACCTCTTTGATGGTGTACTGAATATATGCAATCTTTTGCATGTATCTATGGACGAATGTGTTCATTTCGGATTTCTTATTTTTGCAGAACACCAGGAGGTTGGAAATAGCCCGCTCACAAGCCTGCATCTTGGGAAGATAGCTTTTGTCATGGCCCTCGTACATGGGACCTAATGCTGAAACAGCATCGTGAGGTCGCAGCGAACTAGAGAGTTGACTGGTCAAGCAATCGTCCACGAGTTTCTTCACCAAGCCAACATCCTTGCTGCATTGATGAATGCTTAAAGTCAATTACAACAACATCCATCTGAAGTTCATGTTAAAATTGTTGTTTATTTAATTCAAGTGAACCAAGAAAACAAAATACTTGGAAGAAACTAGTACCATATAATCCAGGAATCATCATTTGTGAAAAAAAAAACCCAACTTTATTTGGTTATGAAAATTGCAACAATTGACGGCTCACAATCTAATCGAATCCGTTGACTGCCCTCCAATAATGACAAAAATAAGGCAAACTTTTGAACCAAAAGCAACAGGTCAGTAAAAAGTAGTGGGCAAATAGGTTATTCTAACTTCAAAATCTTCCACAATGGTAAAAATTGCTAACTTTCATGTTAAACCAAACCAGCTTAATATATCCAACTCGACCATCGGGTGAGTGGGATATATGCAGATCTGACCTCTACTCCAGAAAGTAGAACAACTTTCATGTGACCCCAAAATGGAAATTAGCAATTTGCTGAGATAAACATTTATATAATATATGAAATGTAAAAGACACGAGTAACAAATAGTTGAGATGACAGATGGGATAGGAAATTGTATGCCATCCATTCCAATGAAAAGGACAAGAGTAGACACACACATACAGACTTCTCATGCAACAATGAATGGTGCTCAAGTAAAATGCCTCTTAATGCGTAAAAGATAGCACTTAGATCCCACTACAGGTTCTTCTAGGTAGAGTGGCCGCTTCCTTAAACACCATTCTATAAAAAAAAGGTATGACGCTGGATGTAAATCACATGTCCCAAGGTCAGGTGGATGGTGCCTGAACCCTAGACCTCTTACTCATTCTACAAGGATAGCCACCTCCTTATCTGCTAGGCTGAAGCCAGGGGACTTCCTTAAAAACTATTCATCGTGTGATAGATTCCTCATAAAAAATTCCCAACATAAGTACGCAACCACCCACATACAATTGGAAATGTTATTGCTTCTAGCATCCACCAATACTAAGACCTTGGTTGTGTATTTGAAATTTGCCAATACATAATGGCCTGCAAAATTTGATGCTTGGGAAATGCTCTTACTTCTCGTTAATGTTTTATGGTTAGGAAATATAACCAATCAAATGTTACATCATAACCACTTGTGTCAAGACAACTTCAAAACAAGAGCTAAGTGGCTTAATACGAAGGAAGTGATTGCAAACGTTAGCCAATGAGATTCTCTATCAAGATATTCACAAAATATAAAGCTAAACAAAACCAGCATAGCCCACTCGAAATCTCCTCTACCCGGAAGCGGAAGGGTAGAAAGATAGGTCCTTAGTATTTCCTTTTAGAGTTACGGTATATCACAACTGCTTGTGGTATGCACCTCTCTTTCTTTTTCCAGGTGTGCTCTCAAACCCACTAAACATGGATCATTTTACATATCCTAAAGTCTGCACACCAAAGCTCTTCCTTAATAAGAAAAACTTTAACTGTCCAAGAAAAAAGCTACAACTTTATTTTACTAACAGTGACAGACAGTAATAATGCAAGCCCATATGATCATATATATAAATATAGTTGCAACAAAAAAATTGGCCTTAACATTTGATTAATGTAGGATAACGGAAAAGAAATTAATTCTAAAACAGGCTGCAGGTTTTGATGAGGATTACGAACCTCAAAGCTTGCATTATACTTTTCTGCTCGTTAATATGGTGCTGATGCTCCTTAACCGTTCTCTCCAAATCTCTATTGAGGATTGAAGCTTTACTAGAAAACAAATGCTCAGTGCTTCTCTTTAGTTCTCCAAATTCCTGCTTAAACTCTCCAACTTTATTTTCAAACTGCCTGTGAGAACTGCTACAGTCATCCACCATTTTTCTTAAGTTATCTTCCTTCACGAAATCCAATAAGCATTTCCGATCAGCAGTTTGTAACACAGGGAGAAGTTTGATGGATCTGAGTCTCTCTAAATCCCTCCCGAAATGCACTAAAAGATTTGAATGTGTCCTCTGCTGCTGTGAATAACACTTGACGAAATCCATGTAGTTCTGGAGGATCATCTTGTAGAAATGGTCCAAATTACCCCTAGCAATCTCCAATGCCTTTTCTTGCACCCTTTGTTCTCTTGCAAGCCTCTCACAGGTTTCGTATTTCACAAGGGTACGCCTGTAAATTGCATCTCCAAATTGATAATGGTACCGAAACTGTCTTTCATATGAAGGCAATGCTTTCAAAGCAGGGTCCGAGGCTTCATCCAAAGGATGAGGATCGTGGGATGAAGTCGGTCTTGGAGGGTCAGGATGATTATTTTCAGCCACTTCAACTTCCTCCGGTCCAGGTGGGGCCGAATTAGTTCGCATTTTCGCTCTATTAAACAAGAAAACTTCTCGATCATCCGATGGGAGTTTGTATGCAGAGAGTGGCTGTTGAGGTTCTAATTTCAAATCCAAATACAGCAGAAGCTGATCATTTAATCGAATCTCCGAAAGAGATTCTAAATATTGTTGGACTGATTCAACAAGGGTGTCTTCATCGCAATCAAGTTCAAAAGAATGCCCGTTTTCAGCTATATGAACTAGAAGCTTTCCCCTTTGGATTACATTTTCATTTGAACTCATCTTCTTTAACCCGAAACCAGCTCAATAAACCCGAGATAGATTAGAGAAGGTTTCCCAATTCAATCCCACAAATAACCTAAACCATTATATGGATAGAGATAGAGAGAGAAAAAGACCACCGTACCCTCGGCCGATTTGATCAAATCCAGCTAGTTTTTCAGCATCGACGAAATCTGCAAGGAAAATTTAGTGGAAACCTCAATAAAACCCTAAAATAAATCAATACCCACCACCGAAATCTATAAAAGTCATCTAATTTAGGAAACTAAAAGAAATCTATCGTCAACAAAAACCCTAACACTCAGCAACCGACCATTAAAATTTACACAAGATTTAGAAAACCCACCAAGATTCTGTAGATAGAGCCCTAAGATTAACCGAATCACAACTCAAATCGTCAAAATTGGGAAGAATCAGCAAGATTTTTATCCAAATAAACGATTACCCACAAAGGAAAATGGAGTATACTTGTATATATACTAAACTCCCATGATGGGTTGAATGGAGAAATAGGAAGGAAAAAACAAAAACCCAAAAAAGAGAGATAATCAATGACGTAAACGCAAAGGGGGAAAACAAGAATATATGGAATTACTTAAGAAATTGGCTAAGAAAACACAAGTTAATCAGGAAAGAGGGGTCTTCTATTTAAGAGATTCAATGGATTTATAAAAATGTGAATATTTTTCTGGTTAGATTATTAAAATATAAAATAGTATATGGGTGGCAGATAAGAACCTGCTGAGATGAGTAAACCACAAGGCACATCGCTTGCTCCGTTTTGTACTTGTTCTGTTCTTCCTCCACAGATTCAGCTATGGAAGAACAGAAGATTGTGATTCAGCAGGCTGTATGTATACGTATATGTATATGTATATGCATGTTACTGTTTGATCTTATAGCCGTATTCTGCTGTGTTTAATTCCGCCTTTTTCTATTGTTTTGGGTTTGGATGATGATGAAGACTATCTATCCTAATCCTATTCCTAGTCCTAGTCCTAGTCCTATCATGATTGTGTTTATAGTTGTTAAATTTCCCTTAACTATGTCAATTTTTAATTGCTGCTTTTTCTAATATGGCAATAAACTTGATCCAACATTGCCTTTTCTTTTATGTTTTCTAAAGTTGAGAATTCCATTTCACTATCTTTATTTTTATTTTTTTTAAAATGAAGATTTATCGGTTGGTTACCTATTTTATAAATTACTAGAAGGATACTCGTACAATGCAACGAGATATATCTTGATTTTAATGTTTCGGTTTATATATTGGCTCTATCGATGTCATAATGCGATTTTATGTGGTTTTGAGAAAAAGAAAAAGTTTTTATTTTTGAATGAAATATAAATTTAAAGATATTATAAAATTTTGAAAAAAGTAATCGATATTATTATTAAATTAACTATTTAAAAGTTTTTGTTTTTGTGTAATTTCTTTAATTTAATTTTTTAATGTAATTTAATTGAAGTTCAATAACAAACTAATTTATTTTTGGTTTAATAAAATAATTTTTAAGATAATAATTAAATATTTTGTTATAAATAAATAATTATTCTGATTATATTTTAGATTTTTTAAATTTAAAATGATGTTTATCATGTATTTGATTGTGTTTATCTGTAGTTAGTTACACGAATTCAAACATGGAGCTTTAATAAGATGTATTCATGCATATTCTACTTATAATCTTGAATTTTAAATAATATGCATTAGTAAACAGTACTTTATGCATAAAAAATTGTTTTTAAGAGTTTTTGTCAAATTCTTTATAATATAACTAGAAGGGTTTTCGTGCAATGCATCGAGACACATCTTGATTTCAGGGTTTCATTTTATTCTTTTTTTATGTCGATATAATATGGTTTTATATGGTTTTGAGAAAGTGATAATGTTTTTATTTTTGAATAAAATATAAATTTAAAAATATTATAAAATTTTGAAGAAAAAAAAATATCGATACCAGTATCAAATTAATTTTTTTAAAAGTTCTTGTGTTTTGGTGTAATTTTCTTAATCAAAATTTTTTAATTGTAATTTAATTCAGGTTTAGTACCAAAGAAATTTAGATTTAATAATATAATTTTTTATAAAGATAATAACTAAGTATTCTGTTAGTTATCAATGATTATCCTAATTATATTTTAGATTTTTTATATTTAAAATGAGAAATTTATCCAATATTTGATGATGTTTATCTATCAATAGTTAGACGAATTCAAGTATGAAGCTTTAATAAGTTGTACTTATATACAATTTATTTGTAATCTTAAATTTTAAGTAATATGCATCAATAAATAGTACTTCGTGCATAAAAAATGGATTTTAAGAGTTTTTGTCAAATGTTTTATAATATAGTATAGATATAGATATAGATTAATTTTGGTTTAATAATGTTAATTTTTTTATAAAGATAATAATTAAACTTTATGCTAGAACTTAATGATTATCTTAATTATATTTTAGATTTTCTATATTTAAAATGGATGTTTATCCTGTATTTGATTATTTTTATCAGCAGTTAATTACACGAATTTAAAAATGGAGCTTTAATAAGTTGTAATTACGCAAAATTATTTGTAATCTTAAATTTTAAATAATATGCATCAATAAACAGTACTTCATGCACAAAAATAGTTTTTTAAAAATTTTGTCAAATGCTTTATAATATAGTATAGATAATTTTGTGTTAAAATAGTTCGTTGTTCATCGGTTAGTTTATTTTTACCTTTTTATAAACTTCAAACGTGAAGTTTTAAGAAGTTATATGTATGTTTTGTAAACTTAAATTTTATAATCATTTAGAAATACGAGATAAATATATTAATAAAAATATATGAAACTATTTGCATGTAAAAATATTTATGATGAATAAATTTCGAAAACTCGATGAAAATTTGATTAAAATATATACTTATATATATATATATATATATATATATATATAGGGGTGAGTTCAAATAAAAACCACTTAATTTGTAAAAATCGTGAAAACCTCATTCAACCAATCATAWTTTTTCATTTTGTTCATTTTTTTGTAATTATGAGAGGTTGATTAACCATTTTTATTGTTGAGGGTGTTAATCATGGATATTATCATCTTCATTATTTTAATTTTAGAGAAATACATGAAACAGTTTCATTAAAATTTCATTAAGTAGTATATGAAACAATTTCATAACCACATATGAAACAACTTCATCAAAAAAAATATTATATGAAACAAATTCACAAGATTAACAATTTCATGAAAAAAATTCATAAGATTAACGATGGATTAAAAGAATAAAATACTTATAGAGTTTACCACTTAATTTGTTAATTTTTTTATCTGCCCAAAAAGTAAGTGATAAATTATTTATAGACTATGATAGTTTGTATCATTAAATTTTAATATATTGCATAACTAACAGTAAGTGATACTAAATAGGTTTTTTGGGTTGGGCTCCAGTGAGAATGAGGATTAAGGTGAGAAGTATTCAGAAGCATATTAAGATGAGATGCACCGAGATGAGAAATATCGAAATGCACCAAAAACTCGTTATCAAGCATCATTCATGGTAGGCATAAGATTAAAGATGATCAAGGGTCCAAAACCTTTTTTTTGCTTCACGCTTCTCACTTTAACTCTCTTTCTTATACGATTAGGAATGGCAAAGGGTTAGGTTGGGTTCGGGTTTAACTCATTTATTAAACAGATTGAAAATCTTAATTCCACCCAACTCATTTAATTAAACTAGAAGCGTACTCGCACAATGCAGCGAGATACATCATGATTTTAATATTTCATTTTATTCCTTATCTCAGTCGATGTTATAATATGACTTTAT
>NC_037535.1:7393832-7403428 GCF_001531365.2 Cynara cardunculus var. scolymus
TTTTATAAATATAATAATTAAATATTATGTTAGAACTCAATGATTATCCTAATTATATTTTAGATTTTTTATATTTAAAATAAGATGTTTATCCTGTATTTGATTGTGTTTATCTGCAGTTAGTTACACGAATTCAGATATGGGATGAAATCGGATAGGGATGAATGAGTTTAAGAATTTTTAAGAGTTTAAGAGTTTTAAGAGTTTTTAAGAGTTTTAGCCAAATGCTTTATAATATAGTATAGATAGGTTGAGACTTTTCAACCCAACCCCAGCTTGTTACCTAAATGGGTTAAAAGCGGGTTGACCTATTTACGATTCTCTTAATCCAACATGTTAAATAAATGGATTGAACCTGGATTGACCCATTTAATTTTAAATAAAAAAAAGACCAGACTATTTTTTTTTGAATAAAACACAACACAACCTCAAATACAAACAAATTGTTAAAAGTTTGAATTTACAACCATAAAAACAAACAAATTGTTCAAAATTTGAACAAAACACATCCACAAAAAATATATTGTTCAAAATAAATTGGAAAATGAAGTAACGGACTCAAGGATTTTCTTAGGGTTTCATAATAATTAAAAGTAATGAAGGCGATTGAAATTTGGACTTTCATCTTATGACGGTATGATTTTTAATTAAGAACAAAACAAAATAAAATTTAAAATATTAGATATAATATTAAGAATAAAATAAAATTATATAATATTTTAAATGAGTTGAAAACATGTTGTAAACGAGTCAAAAAATTCAACCTAACTCAACTCATTTATTTAAATGGATTAATGGATTGATCGGTTATTTAAATGAGTTGGAAATCTCAACTCAACCTGCTTAATTCTAAGTTGGATGAGTAGGTGGAGTATTTTTTTTGCCACCTCGACATACGGTCCTTCTTCTAGGTTGTTTTTAGCTTTTTTAGGTAAAGATATTTTAAAATCTTGATATAAAAATGGTATTTAATAAATGTTTATATTTTCTAGAAATTAATGTCAATATTTTAATAAATATTTATATTTTTTATAAATTAAAATGAATCAATCTCCAAGATTTTAATAAATGACATATAAATTCTCAATTTTTATTTTAATTGTTTTACAATTTACAAAAATATTGATTGTTTGACTTAAATTTGGCAAATGATTTTCGTCTTGTTGTCAAACAACATTTTTGTTTTTATTTTCAGTTTTAAAGAGGGTATTAGAAATATATTTGATTGTTTACGAAGTTTGATAAATCAGGTCATTGTAGAATTGCTTGATGTTTTATGGTTTGACTTATCTATACTATCTTATAAGACAGATTTGAGAAAAAAAGTCTTAAAAACAACCTTAAATGTATAAGGTATTGCTTTTATATGTATAAAGTCTTAAAATCTTAAAAACAAATCCTAATGCATAGAATACTACAAATTTATATATAAAGTCTTAAAAGTCTTGAATCTATACTCCTTAAGCCAATGTCCGCTCCCAAGAAATCAATTTCGCCTCCCAAAGACGTCAATTCCTTCTCCAAAGGCAACGATCCGACTCATTCTTTTCAATTTCAAACAACTTGAACCATCAATGCTTCCCTATCAAAGAGGCGATTCACGTTCTTGAAACCATCACTGCTTCCCTCTTCCCTCTGGGGTCCTTGCCGCCTCTCCTCCTATCCTCCGGTGTTCCTCCTTGCTGCATGGCCTCCTTTTTGAGAAAATGGAGAACTAAAGAGAAGGAAGACTAAAAATAGAACATAATAGAAGAGTTATCATCTGTTCTGGTTTTTTACTCCCTCCTTCATCTTCTATTCTTTTTGTGTTAAATAAAGGTAAGAATCAAAACCCTATAATTCAAAGCAAAGATTTCTTGATATGAACACAATTTTAACTATAAATTTGTAGTCTTAATGTTATCTTAACCAGTTGAGTCTGGTTCTTCAGAGGAAATTTAGGTTTTGTCCAATGAGGTAACCCTAATTGAATTAAGGTTCCGTCCATAAGTCCTTATGGTTTGATCATCTTATCTGTTTAGAGATTGCCATTTTCCTAGAACGTGATGCATCATTAATGATGTCATATTGACCAAGAGTTTGAGACGTATTAAAATTTTGATTTTACCAATGCTTTCATAATGCTTCATTGTGAGTTTGCTATCTAAGACTCACTTGATAGCAAGGAGCAAATCATACGTCTGTAATGTATTGTCTGTCCCATTTAACGAACCTGGACTCGAACCCAAGACCAACGACCTTTTTAGCATATTTTCAAAGGTATTGAAAAACAATATCTTCTCCTTAAGGTGCTCCTGAAACTTTAATGCCTTGATTTTTTGTATATGCATCTCCTAATTCTTTATTTGTACCCGAAAGAGCAGAACATACGATGATGAACACAATTCTTTTTCATTGGACAGGAAATTGGGACCATGAACTTGGGACCACACATGATCTATATAAGATTCAGTTCGGGCCTAAATCAACACCAAGAAACGTGCCTAAATGTTTGATTAGATTAAAATGCAAAAATATCCTATTCTTGTATTTCTTGCTATTCTTCTTAAGGTAGAAACTTTGCATATAAGATCAGCCAAGCCCCGTAGATCTAGATGAGTTATTCAACTGATGATTAGCATTTTGAACCAATGTATTTGACACTTCATTTTTAAAGAACCAACATACTTGCAAAGGATGGAGAAAAAAAAAACATCAAATTGGCATAAACCAATGAACCCAAATTTTAATTGCCAAGTAATATTTCTTGAATTTTCAAATCCTTTTTCTGCATTGAGGTTGATGATAGGTCTATGTACATCTTACCCTTTTGGACTTGCATCTGAATGAGATACACCGAATGCAGGTTTGGTATTTTAGGGTCGTATTTGCGTTTGCTTGGTTTTATATGATCATGGTTAATTTGACCGTAATTAGTCTACTTTTTGAATTTGAAATGCAGAGACTTGTTTGTTTGCCTGTGTTAAAGATAACATTTGACACTTGCATTTTGGCCTAAAGATTCTTCTTGTAGGTAAAGCTTTCATTTATAGTTTGTATCGTTAAATAATTTAAATATCTAAAGGGGGTGCAATCCTAATTTTTAATGCTCGTAATTATAACTGGAAAAAAAACAAACACTACTTGTTTTTATGTTTTACATGTTGAGATTCTTTCTTCTTTGGTTTTACGTTCTTTTACTTGTTGAGAAGAGTAAAGCAAAGTAAGAAGGATGATTGAGAAAACGATTTATTAGTTTCAGAATCAAAATGCATAGCGTAGGTATACCAGTAGATGCTTAAACCATGACAATTACAATGGTGCAAACATCTCTTGTTGATGTCAATGTTGGATGTGAGAATTCATTAGTCATTTTGAGTTGGGTTTTCAAAAATGTATCAGGATGTAGCATCAAGCCTCACAGCAAATACCAACATATCTTACAGACAGATATTTGAATTTAACATAGGTACAAAGATAGCCGACATCATTATGACACCTTGAAAGAATTTGAGATTTCCAAAATGAATAAATCTTCATAAAAAATTTACATCCCGCCGAATTGCACGGGTACACAACTAGTAATAAAAACATACATCCACTAGTTAAATGGTGTTTAGATGTATGTTTTTAAAAAAGTGATTATCAGATTATTTAACTTTTAAATTTGTATTTGGTTATCTACGTCTTTTCTACTTATCAGTTTTGAATAATCCATCTGTTTAACAAAACTGACATCAAAGAGTACCGTAAAATTGCCTATGTACGTATTCTTATATTATCTATTATTTTGTTGAATATTCAATATTATTACAACTCCAAGTAATATAAATATATCAAAACACGATTTCCTGATGCACGTTTTATTACCGTTGATAATTTAAGATGACATAATTACTTTATAAAATACACATCTAAACACTCTTATTAACTTTGATAACAACACCATTGATATTTGCAACCCTCATAAGATATAATCCCTTCATTCTAAAACAAATAAAAGTTTGACTTGTTAATAAACTTTTTACCATTAATGATCAAAGACTACTTTGAATATTCATTGAAGTTACATTTGTGACTTAAATCATATATTTAGACTGACTATTTTTCTTGTATAGTATTTGATAAAATTAGCAAATAACTAAACAAGTAAATATTTAAACTTTTTACCATATAATAATTATAAATAAGGATGGTTCCCGATTAGTTTGAGCTTAAGCTTCAAATATCAAAAGTGCCTGGAGATTCCATGTTCGAATTCAAGAAGGAATAAAAATCCCCTGTTGATTAAATCCAACATTTGCTAACATTCAATCTTATGAACACCCATTAATTTTAATGATAAACACAGTCAATTTAAGTGGGAAAAACTTACTTCGAAAACCAGTCTTTATTGATAAGTTTGATGTAGAAGATGAAGCCATTGATTCCTTTATGATATCTGGATTGATGGAAGATCGAACGTAAAAATCATTGGTGGTGATTCTCTGATCGCATAGGGTGAGAGGGAGAGAGCGAGAGCGCCTACGTCTGTTTTCAGACATCTAAATGGAAATCATAAATTTAACCCATATATTATCTATTTACTTCCATCAAGTAACGATTATGAGATGGGCAGCAGTTATGTCATGTTGGCAAGTTACTACTATAAAATGTAAATATAACAATAATTAAAAATAGTTACAGAAATGGTCCTAAGGCATATTAGAAGTATTCCAACATTCTCCCACTTGGCCGAGTGACCATTTATGATGAGTATTCATAAACTTGGCCAAAATAATACCCATCAAGTTTCATATTAAAGCCAGAGCAAAAAGATACAGTCATTTGAATCGTTATCAACACGAGACCCCCATCAATTATACTAAGGTCTCAACATAAAACATTTAGAAAACTTCAAGCCAATATGATAGAAAATACACAACATTAAATTGTATAGATTTTGTCTATAGATTAATAAGTGCATGCATACATTAGTATAGACAAGACAACTAAGATATTCGAGGAAATTTACAATTAATTTTCCATAAGCGTAATATGCTTTCATATAAGGTCTATAGTAAAACCCATCTTTTCTACGAGGTCTTGGTAAACTTTGGGCGGTAGACCTTTTGTCATCGGATCCGCAAGCATATCATGAGTGTTGATGTACTCGATACAAAGATTATTTTCCTCTGCTCGTTCTCGTACAAACAAAAACTTTGTATCAAGATATAATCCTGCCCCACTCGAACTATTGTTGTTCGAAAAACCAACGACATCAGAATAGTCACAATAAATCTTCAATGGTCTTGATATTGAGTTCACAACTTTAAGTCCACCAATAAGATTTCTTAACAACATTCCGTGGTAGGTTGCATTATAGACCGCAACATACTTCGCCATCATTGTTGAGGTCGCGTTAGTTGTTGCTTATGACTCTTCCACGAGATAGGTCTTCCTGCTAACATAAGGATGTACCCTGAAGTCGACTTTTTATCGTCTTTGCATTTTGCAAAGTCGGAATCGGAATAGCCAATCACTTCTAAGTTATTAGTTCTTCTACATGTTAGTTTGTAATCTTTCGTCCCTTGTAGATATCGCAATACTTTCTTTGCTGCTTTCCAATGATCTAGGCCAGGATTAGATTGACATCGACCTAACATTCCAGCAATATAAGCAATATCGGGACGAGTACAAACCTGAGCATACAATAGGCTTCCTACTACAGAAGCATAATGTATCAATCTCATTCGTTCCTTTTCTACATCTGTTTTTGGGCATTGAAAAGAACCAAAAACGTCTCCTTTAACCATGGAAGCAACAGAGGGAGAGCATTGTTGGAAGAACACATTCAATATAAGCCTTTTGAGATAGACCTAATGTCCCATTAGCCCAATCTCGGTGTATTTTGATGCCAATCACATAAGAGGCTTCCCCGAGATCTTTCATGTCAAAATGGCGCGAAAGTAATCGTTTTGACTCATGCAACAAATCCAGATTGTTACTTGCCAAAAGGATGTCATCAACATAAAGACAAGTATGGGAAAGTTGCTGCCACTCATTTTATGGTATGCACATTGATCCACTTGATTTTTAATGAAACCATTCTTCTTCATGAATTCATCAAATTTCAAGTACCACTGTCGTGATGCTTATTTTAACCCACATATGGATTTCTTTAACTTACATACCAGGTGTTCGCAACCCTTAAGCTTAAAACCTTCGGGTTGCGTCATGAACACATCTTCATGCAAATCACCATTAAGGAAAGTTGTTTTAACGTCCATCTGATGTAGCTCTAAATCAAAATGAACTACTAGGGCCATGACGATCCTTAGGGAATCCTTTCGTGAAACGGGAGAGAAAGTCTCCTGATAATCGACTCCCTCTTTTTGGGTGTAGCCTTTAGCAACCAAACGTGTTTTATATCGTTCGACGTTACCGTTTGGGTCTAGCTTGGTTTTAAAGACCCACTTGCATCCTATAGGTTTTATACCCTTAGGAAGTTCAACAAGTTCCCAAACATCATTTTTACTCATGGAATCAAGTTCGTCGATCATAGCTTTATTCCATTGAGAAGATTGGTCACTATTAATGGCCTCGTTATAAGTGATTGAATTGAACTTTCCAATATCCAATAATATAATTTTCTTATAAAAATAACAATTAATTATTTTATTAGAACTCGATAATTATCCTAATTATATTTTAGATTTTTTATATTTTAAAATGAGATGTGTATCATCTGTTTGATTATATTTAATTTAAACATGGAGCTTTAATAAATTTTACTTATGCATAATTTACTTGTAATCTTGAATTCAAGATTACAAGTAATATGCATCAATATACAGTACTTCATGCATAAAAAAAATGGTTTTTAAGAGTTTTTGTCAAATGCTTTATAATATAGTATAGATATATATACTATATTATAAAGCATTTGCCAAAAACTCTTAAAAACTATTTTTTATGCATGAAGTACTATATATTGATGCATATTACTTAAAATTCAATATTACAAGTAATTTATGCATAAGTACAACTTATTAAAGCTCTATGAATTCGCGTAACTAACTACGGATAAGAATAACCAATTAGAAGATAAAAATCTCATTTTAAAATATAAAAAATCTAAAATATATTTAGGATAATTATCAAGTTCTAACAAAACAATTAATTATTATCTTTATAAGCAAATTATGTTATTAAACCAAATATAAATTACTTTGTTATTGTACCTAAATTAAATTATAATAAAAAACTGAATTAAAAAATTACACAAAAAGTGAGAAATTTTAAATGGTTAATTTGATACTAATATCGATATATTTTTGTCAAAATTTTATGATATCTTTAAATTTATATTTTAGTAAAAAATAAAAACATCATCGTTTTCTCAAAATCACATAAGACCATATTATAATTGTAACATCCTCCGTCCCCGTGGTCTGGAACGGGCGGTGTCACTAACGGGACTTAATTCAAAGACACAAACATTACAGAGCTACTAATAAACTCCAAACGTATATTAACTTCTAAAACATGCTTTACAATCCAAAATATTACATTCTAACAACTATTTATAAGCTTAGAATATTATACATCTACAAACGAGTTTACCAACTCCAAAAAGTCAAACGCTCAATCTCAAGTCCCGTCCCTTATCAGTATATCTTGGAACCTGCCGTGTCAGAAAACAAGAACACGACTGAGCACGAGGTTCAGTGAACAGATTGTAATGTAAACTTGAAATAATAATACATAATATCGATAATAAAGCGGAAGACTTAAAAATCAATTAAATTGAACTCATAGAAAATCATGACGTTTCACAATTCCCATTTCAAAACATCATTTAAACACAATCCGTCAATTCCTATAGTGTTTGTGGGGTGGTCAAACCACATAAACTATCGGGCCAGCGTGCGGGCACACACCTCGAGTCCCCGTTGAATTTAACCATGGTCACATGGTGGGTAATCCTAGGATCGATCCATCCGCCCTGGAGCCAATAAAATCGGCCTAGTCCACAAGGTGGGTTCACGTAAGCCACTATTGGGCCTAACCCTGTGGACCGAGTTCACTTGCAGGACGCCATGACTACAAAGCCGCCATAGAAGGCATCCCAAATAATGTGCCCATTAATTGAGTTGTTCTGAAAACCAATAAAACTAAACATGTGCCACTACCCGGATGACGTTTATAAAAAGTCAACCTTCAAAGTACTTCATAAAACTCGAAACTATTTCAAAATATGAGAATCAATTTAATAAACTTGAAAGATTCAAACATAATTCAACGAACTAAAATCAAGTGTTCACGATAAAAATTCAAGAGTATACGATAAAGATTCAAGAGTTTATATATATATATATATATATATACACACGTAATTTATTGACCATTTTTAAGCGATCAATCACAAAGTGGTGAACCACCGTTATGAAGGGTCAACTACAACAACTAGTTGCCCAAGAGTCAAAGAAAGTGAAATCCGTACCTTAAGCGGAATAGAGAAGTAAACACGATCAACGGGATTCACGGTAAAGTTTGCTCGCATGCCTAACGAATGCACAAATCGGTTATTACTTAAACGACGTAAAATCATATCTTAATTCTACTAATAAATTACTTAGGTCCTACATGTTTATAAACAACTTAAACTTCAAACAGGACAGCCGGATATGCACTAAGAAATCGACTCAACACTTAGCTTTATATAATTCCGTTTCGACTTTTAATAGTTTTTGACCCTCATTTTCGGGAGCACTTTTACCCTACTTAGAGATCAGTACAGAAAATACTATGTAAATGAAATATGTAGTATGATATGCTATGAAACTACTGGTTTTCGAATCATCTCATTTGGATTATCCATCTATTTTATACGAATATTACAAATCAGCAAATCAATCCTAAATACATTGCAAACAGCCCTGAAAACACACTATTTTGCTCCCCTTAGAATCATAACTGGATTTTTGATCCTACATGAAAGTTGTAGTATAAATTAAGGTCTTTCTAACTGCAAAATATGAGCTTTTTCCAATTTACGGTTTTCAAGTTATACACTATCAAAGTACATACCCGCATAGTCGGTAAAATCCGATTCCGCAATTCCCGACTAACTTTTATAATCCAAATTCCATGATTCGCTACATTTACGTGCTATAAACATACTTCAACATACTAAACAGTAAAACAAGTCTAATGATCGCTAACCTAAGCTTAATCATGCAATTTTACTCTTTTTGGCATTTTATCGAACAATTGGTGTGCGGTTAAACATATACACCAAATCTAACCATAATAAAACCATAATCTACTCTTTTAATTTCTACATCAATTTAACCAATCCTAGCATTCTAAACATGAAATATATCATACTTTTAACAATATTCATCGGTAAACTTAAATATAACATAATTTATAAACCAGTCTAAAAAAATACTAACGTAAACACACTAATAAAAGTGAATGAAATTCATACCTTTATGAAGGGTTCAAAGAGTGAATTCCGAATATATAATCGTTACTTCGATTGCTTCAACGATTTGAGAAATATTTTAGAGAGAAGAAAAAATTAGAGAGAGGTATGAGAAGCGGTGAAGATGAAAGAAAAGAAGCAGACG
>NC_037535.1:7406838-7417319 GCF_001531365.2 Cynara cardunculus var. scolymus
TTATAACATCGACTGAGATAAAAAATAAAATGAAATATTAAAAACACGATGTATCTCGCTGCATTGCGCGAGTACGCTTCTAGTATATATATATATATATATATATACTATCTTATTAAGCAAATTTAGTAAAAGTCTTAAAGTCTTAAAATACTAAATGACCAAGATACCCTTTATATTATCCTTACATCACTTTTTCACCTGCTCCTCTCCTGACATACATCCATCCCCTCACATACACTCACCCTCTCACAACTGATTTTTTTAAAATTATAATTTTAAATTTACACTTTATACCCATGTAATTAGTTAATTAATTTATTTTACCTTTACTTTTAAATATTTCATTTTAAATCTTTATCAAATTAACATACATAATCATATATCAATTAAAACATGTTTRAAAAATACATTTTTATTTTAACAAGTTACACCATTATAATCGTCTCGTTAATACCTTCGAAATAAGTCCAATATTGAATAGATATTGACTTAATTATATTATTATATATTATATATACTGTGAAAAAATATTTTTAATATTTACGATTTATACTTTTATAGTTATTTATTTATATATATACTATATATTTTGAGGACGGTGGCCGGAAAGAGGAGGGAGGAAAGTTTTAAAATACCAAAAATATTCTTGCATTAATATTTTAATTCAAAATTGCCAAAATTATAAATTTCCTAATTTATCTATTGATTTGTGGTTAATATTGGTTTTCATAGTTAACACAAACTAATTAGTTCTCATTTGATTAGGCCTCTCTCTCTCTCTCTCTCTATATATATATATATATATATATTTATATAGATATATGGGCTAATTTAAGGGAGAACTGATTAGTTTGTGGTAACTGTGAGATCCAATCTCAACCACAAATCAACGGATAAATTAGGAAACTAATAATTATGGTAGCTTGAGTTAAAATTATAATTAGAGGCATTTTAGGTATTTTTAAAAAACTCCTCTCTTCTCTCCTTTCTCCTCTCTCCGAGCTCCAATCTCCGGCTTCCGGTGAACATTAATCCGACAGGTACCAAGTAATCACAAAGATACACAATGTGATACCCATTGTGATATATTGTCTTGTACACACCGCCCGTCACACTATGGGAGCTGTGATACCATTGTGATACCAACTATGATACCAACTCAAAACTTAAAAACAAAGATACACAATGTGATACCCATTGTGATATACTGTTATACCTATTTCACCGGAGGCCGGAGCTTGGAGGTCGGAGAGATGAGAGAGGAGAGAGGAAAGAGAAGTTTTTTTAAAAATACCTAAAATGCCCTCTAATTATAATTTTAACTCAAACTACCATAATTATTAGTTTTCTAATTTATCCGTTGATTTGTGGTTGAGATTGGACCTCACAGTTACCACAAACTATTCAGTTCTCATTTGATTATACCCATATATATATATATATATATATATATATATATATACGCACTAAAAGGGTACTCGCGCAATGCAGCGATATACATCTTGATTTTAATATTTTATTTTATTATTTATCTCATTCGATGTTATAATTTAGTCTTATGTGATTTTGAAAAAAACGATGATGTTTTTATTTTTTGAATAAAATATAAATTTGAAGATATCATAAAATTTTGACATAAATATATCGATATTAATATCAAATTAAGCATTTAAAATTCCTATTTTTTTGTAATTTTTTAGTTCAATTTTTTATTATAATTTAATTTAGATTCAATAACGAAGTAATTTATATTCGGTTCAATAATATAATTTTCTTATAAAGATAATAATTAGTTATTTTGATAGAACTCGATAATTATCTTAATTATATATTCTAGATTTTTTATATTTTAAAATAAAATGTTTATCCTCTATTTGATTATGTTTATCCGCAGTTAGTTATATAAATTCAAACATAGAGTCTTAATAAGTTTTACTTACGCATAATTTACTTGTAATATTGAATTTTAAGTAATATGCATCAATATACAGTACTTCATGCATTAAAAAATGGTTTTTAAGAGTTTTTGTCAAATGTGTGTGTGTATATATATATACACACACATACACACACACACACACAAAAGAAGGGTAATCGCGCAATGCAACGAGATACATCTTGATTTTAATATTTTATTTTATTCTTTATCTCAGTCGATGTTATAGTATGGTCTTATGTGATTTTGAAAAAGCGATGATGTTTTTATTTTTAAATAAAATATAAATGTGAAGATATCATAAAAATTTGACAAAAATATATCGATATTAATACCAAATTAACTATTTAAAATTCATATTTTTTGTGTAATTTTTAATTCAAATTTTTTTGGTATAGTTTAATTTAGGTTCAATAACGAAGTAATTTATATTTGATTTAATAATATAATTTTTTTATAAAAATAACAATTAATTATTTTGTTAGAACTCGATAATTATCCTAATTATATTTTAGATTATATTTTAAAATGAGATGTATATCCTTTGTTTGATTATATTTATCCGCAGTTAGTTACACGAATTTAAACGTGGAGCTTTAATAAATTGTACTTACGCATAATTTACTTGTAATATTGAATTTTAAGTAATATGCATCAATATACAGTACTTCATACATAAAAAATGGTTTTTAAGAGTTTTTGTCAAATGTTTTATAATATAGTATATATATATATATATATATATATATATAGGCAGTATCAAACGAGAACGGTACTTATTTCAAAGAACACGAAAACGGATAAATCACGTGCAAAATCACATGTGATTTTACGTTAATGGTAAAAAAAAGTGTCCGGACGACTTGTGGCTGCGTCTTCAAGTTGGCGGGCAAAGTCACCTAAATCAAATATGATTTTGTTTGTGACGTTAATATAAAATCACATGTGATTTATCCGTTTTTACATTATTTTAAATATGTATCATTCTCGTTTATGAGAGTGGAAAGGCATACCATTACCCATCAACTCAATTATGGATTTGGTAGACATGATTCCATTTTTTATTTTTGTTAAAAAAGAGTTTGTTGAACATTAAAATTGATGTTACATATGAACAGTTGAACACGTATTATTTAAGGTATGTGTTGTACGAAATAAAATTTCTTAAATAGATAATTGTTATTTATTATTTATTTAAGTACATTATATGAAAAATATAAGACCTTCCATTTTAATGTTTAAAAACTTATTTCTATTATAGAATAATTGACAGAAAAAACAACAATAGAATGGAGAGAATGAATCTGTAATTCTCATTAATTAAAAATCCTTAAATAAGGATGTGATACAAGTAGATAACTACGATATATATTAGCTATAATCTATCTCTAATATGTTTATATCTATCTAGATCGTCATATCCTTTAGATGATGACACATTTATCCTACAACACTCCCACTTGTCCCGAGTCAAAGGAGTGATCGTGCACAACTGTTGTCTCGTTAAAACCTTACGCCAAAATAAAAACCCAGTGGGAAAAGATAAAATTAGGACGAAGGAAAGAGTACAATGCACCAGTTTCTTTGCAATACATAGACTTTTCCTTTTAGTTTAATATTCTTTCAGATTCGTACATTAATCATGAGCGTTAGGAAAGCAATATGGTATATAAATTGTTGCCACACTAAAACCTTACACCAAGGAACAAAATCCAATGAGAAAAATAAAACCTTGGGTGAAGGATAGAGCACAACATACCAATATTACATATATAGTACACTCCCCCTTTTCTCTACTACTCCCCCTGATACATACATTAATCAAGGGAGTTTGGAAAATCTCCGTATTTCAATGTTTTCCACATGTTTCTCAAATGTAGCCTTAGGCAGTGATTTGGTAAACAAATCAATCACATTCTCCTCAGACCTTACTTGATTCACTTGAATCTTAAGAAGAGTCTGTTGTTGCTGATTATAGAAAAATTTTGGCGAAATATATATTGTATTATCACCCTTGATATATCTCACTTTCATTTATTCGATACAAATTGCATTATCTTCATATATGCATGTGGGATTTTAAGTGGTTGAACTTAAACCACTATCCCCTCTTATATGTGTAATGACATACCTTAACCATATACACTCTCAAACCGCATCATGTAGAGTAATAATCTCTGAATGGTCAAGAAGGTAGCTACAAGGGTTTACTTGGTAGATTTCCAAGAAATCGTCATGTCCCCACTTGTAAAAACATATCGTGTTATGGAACAATCTTTGTATGGGTCAGAAAGATACCCAACATCAACAAAACCTACTAATATGTCATTTGGTGTTTCATTATATGAGATAACGCTTTCTTTGTTAATACTTTTAACAGGTATTGTAACCTCATTTTTTTCTTTGTAGGGAAAAATAAGCCCATGTTGATGGTTCCTTTTAGATATCGAAATATATTCTTGATACCATTCCAATGACGTTGCGTTGGCACCAAGCTAAATCTAGCTAACATGTTCACTGAGAATGCAATATCTGGTCAAGTACATCGTGCTAAGTACAATAATGCGCCTATTGCACTTAGATAGAGAATTTTAGCTCCCAATACCTCTTTGTCTTCATCCTTTTGACGAAATGGATCTTTCCTTATATCCAACACTTCGACCGATCATGGGAGTGCTAGTTGAATGCACTTTGTCCATATTAAACCGCCTGATCATTTTCTGGACGTATGGGAATCGGTGGAATAATATTCCACAAACTCGTGGTCCTAACTCAAATATCTAGACAAAACCAAGTTTTCCCAAGATCTTTCATCTCAGATTTAGATTTCAAGTAACTTATGGTTTCTCTTATTTCATCAAGAGTGCCTATTATGTTCATGACATCGACATATAGAGCTACGATTGAAAGTCTAGAACTTGTTTACTTTATAAATACACAAGGGCACGATTCATCGTTCTCATATCTCTTCCCAATCAAGTATTCATTTAAGCGGGTATACCACGTCCGCTAGATTGCTTTAATCTATAAAGTGAACGTTTCAATTTTATTGTAAACCCACTCCATGGTTTAGAGTTACTTGATTTGTGTAATGTACCATCAAACACTTTTATATATCTATGAATCTAGATCCCATAGAGATATTTAATAGCCACATCCATGAGCTGCATTTCCAATCCTTTGGAAACTACATAGTTAATTAATTAGCAGAACGTTATAACGTCCATCACAAGAGAGTAAGTCTTCGCGTGGTCAATCGAGGGCACTGTTAGAAACTTTATGCCAAAGGGAAGTCTCATACATTATGACTTAATTATTCTCATTACGGTTTTTGACAAATGATTTATCTATGTCCTACAGGTTATACTTGGTGGGTTAGCACCACCTGAACAAATATCCCCGTTCATTTGCCAAGTAGTATAATTTTCCTGGATTGTTTTTTTTTCATTTAGGTCGTATTTGCTCTTTGTTGACAATTTTCAATTGAGCATGATTCGATGTCATCGTGCTCTATCATCTTATGAGCAACAATAAATATGATATATCATCAATGAATATGTATGATCTGTCTATCGACTCATATGCACTCTCATAATTCATTTGAGATTTCTTTGATCTCTAGAATCAATATTAACTTCAGACCGTCCTCCAGTAATGACTTATGGACATAGTTTTAATCAAATGGTTGTGCCTTACTCTTCTTTTCCTTTATATGAGTATATATCGAACCAAGAAGATTCCCCCTTTTTCCTTTTGGGAGCCACGACCTCAACCACACCTCCACCATGTGTGATTGTAACACACTTTCCAGCGACGTTGTACCCTTGTTTGGGGACTTTTAACCTTGCAGATATATTTGCAGCTGGTATAGGTGATATTGTCACTCCTTGAATAACATTAAATGTATCATGTATCAAGTCTGATTTGTTTGACTTCATCTTTATGTTGTGAAGTTTGAGGATTAAAGTGGGACAAAATGAGAATATACTATGACACTTCATGTCGTTCCATGGAAAATCCTTTTTCTATCTCACCCTAACGACGGGAAGAATGTCTCATAAAAGTGATAATCCGCAAATCTTGCGGTAAATAGATCACCCATCAAGGGTTCAAAATAGCGGATAATTGTTGGGGATTCATATCGAACATATATATTTAATCGTCTTTAAGGGCCCATTTTAGTATGCTGTGGGGGCACAATTGGTACGTATACTGCACAACCAAATATGCGTAAATATTAAATATCAGGTCCATATCCAGTTACCAATTGGTATGCAGAAAATGGTTGGCTAGCAGTGGGTCTAAAGTGAATCAGTAGTGTTGGATGTGTATTGCATAACCCCATGCAGAAGTGGGCAAATTGGTGTGCATAACTAATGTCGTGGCTACCATTTGTATCCTTTTGATAGTAGCTTTTGCAAGACCATTTTGTGTATGCACATGGGGTACAAGATGCTCTACATCTACCCTAATAGACATGCAATATTTATCAAATGCTTGTGATGTAAATTCTCCAGCATTATAAAGCCGTATAGACTTGATAGGATAATCGGGGTGGTGAGCCCTCAAACGTATAATTTAAGTTAGGATTTTTGCGAATGCAGCGTTTCATGTGGATAATAGTGTGACATGCGTTCATCATGTCAATGCATCAACCAGAACCATAAAATAATTTGATGACCCGCATTCTGGATGTTTATGTTCATAAATATCACCTTGTATTCATTGTAAGAATGAAATATTTTTGTATTATATCCTTAGCTTTTAGGATGGTCTCATTCCTGTCTTGGCTAAGGATCAGAGTTTACAAAAGTTGTAGGTATTCGAGAGAGCATATTTATGATGATATATTGCTTCTTGTGTTGTAGAAGTCAATAGTTGCAATTTTGATAATTGCCTCATTTTGCATTTCATTCGGAAAAAATGTGTCGATGTGTATTTTTGCAACACATGGATCATTAGGTCATGACCATGGTGTCCCACAAGGTCATATTGAAACATATATGTGTCCATTGTCCTAAAGTTCTTTATTGGCGACAAAATATGATTCAATGATCTAAATAATCTACTGGTTTGACACATTTATTTATTTAATATATGTTCTTTATTAGAGATTATGGATAATGATTTCCTTTCTTGATTAAACAAAACACAATCATTTAAATATACAACAGATGGGCCACGGGCCAAACGCTATACGGGCTAATAAACTAAGCCTAATAACAATACATTATAAAGATACAATGTGATCTGCTAACATCCTCTCGCCATTGGAACGTCTGAATTGTGAACGTTCAAACTGGATTTGAACTCCGAAAATAGAGAATGAGATAGCCCCTTCATGAAGATGTCTGCGTATTGAGAGCTCGAGGGGACATGGAGGACCCGAACGTGACCAATGGCAACTTTGTCACGAACAAAGTGAATATCAATCTCTATATGCTTTGTGCGTTGGTGCTGAACCAGATTGGACGACATGTATACCGCACTGACATTATCACAGAAGACGATTGTGGCTTTCGTGGGCGGTCGGTGGAGCTCGCAAAGTAAGCTACGAATCCAACTTGTTTCAGCGACGGTGTTCGCGACTCCACGATATTCGGGTTCTGTAACACCCCATACTACACATTGCATGTAACACATATTTCATACAGAAGAAATACATGTTTATACACCATCCAAGTCCCTTAGTACAAAAATCTATCATTACACAATACAAGGTCCAAAAATTCAAATATATTTCTTGTACTAATCAACATTCATCAATCAAAATTGTACATCAAAGACAGTTCTTCATGCAGAAATTCATATAAGAAAATATCACATTTTCCCCTTTCCCTTACCGTCCGTACCTCCTGCAATACATAGTTAAAATCACAAAACGAGGGTTAGACTGAAAGGTCTAGCGAGTTACCCTATTTATGTTATTGCAGGGTGGAAATCACCAAAATCTTTATGAAAAACAACTTTTCATATATATATAACAAATATATGAACAAATAGGAACATAATACCAGTACCTTTCCACTTTTCAATGCCAAGTATTCAGATTATTCAAATAACATACCTTTGAACCAACCAGGTTTCATATAATGCCACTTTTAAAACTTTTCTTATCAAACAAGGTTTATTTAAAGTTTCAGGCCAAACCTATTATTTTCTCCTCAATAACATCCAGACTATGATTTCCAATAAGAACCTTGATCCTAAATCTTTATATCACAAAGAAATAAAGATTCCAGACCATGGTAGTCTTAAAGGATATAATAGAAAGAGTTATATCATACAACACACATACAAATGCCACCCTTATATCAAATGTACACCTCTCCTTCACATGCTACCTTTATCCCATGGTACACCATTCCTTGATATGCCACCCTTATCCCATGGTACACCTCTCCTTGATATGCCACCCTTATTTCTTCATCAAAACATTTTACAAAAACAATTCCAAATAGACCGCAGTCAATGGGATTATTATCAATCCAATATCATTTATATCAAATTTTTCATTTTATGATAAAATAACAATTTTTATCAATCAAGCACAAGACATGGTACAAATCCGGTCAGCTTGGCTTGGCCGGACTTCATCTCCGGTCAAGTCTTGACCAATTTACCAAATCCGGACAATATATCGCTCAAGGCCTGTCCGATTTAACACTTGGAATCATTTCCAATACTTTTGTCCGGATAACAAGTCCGGACAATACATCGCCTAAGACTTGTTCGATTTAAAACAATCCGGTCACCACATGGTCGTATTCATACTTCTCTGTTCAAAATGTTTACTATACTTAACATTCATAAATAGCTCAATGCTTGACCGGTTTAAAACTAAACCGCTTAACACTTGACCGGTTTAGGGCTTAATCGCCCAACCCTTGTCCGATTTAAGAATAATCCGGACAAGCTTTGTTCGATTTAGACTTAATCTGATTAACCTTTGTCCGAATAAAACCCTTAAGCAAATAACTGATTTCTTTCCAATAATAAACAACATTCAAATAAAACAGTAACAAATTTTATTCAAAAAGGTTTAGAAATCACTCACCTTATCAAGCCTTTTGAAAACAACCTTCTTGTAATGTAAAAGTAAGAAAATCCGGGCAAGCTTTCCCTTCTAAATCGCTCAAACTATTTAAAATAGCAAGAAGAGGAGAAATGGAGGCTAAACCCTCCCTTTATACCTTTCTAAAACTAGAAGGTCGGCTAAACAGCCCCTTCCCACGTTCACCAACTTCATGCATATACATGACAAGCATTCACACCCATATACACACATGCATCTTCACATATACATATACACACCTTATGCATGTATTTTATCATGTATACAATTATATCTACATACTTAATGCATACTCAATATGCATATAATTTCACATACTAGCATGATTATATATAACAAATTTATCGTGCTATCACGTAATCATTTAATCAGATAATCACGTATTTATTACCTCTGGTGATAACCAAGATCCAGTTATCATAGGTTCAACACTAGAATGGGAGATAACACCTTGACGTTTGGATGACCAAGACACAAGATTATCTCCCAAGAAAACGCAGTATCCATACGTGGATCGTCGAGATGCCGAACATCCCCCCCAAGCTGCATCAGATTAAGCTGTAAGTTCGGATGAGGAGGATACATGAATCTGAAGGCCATGGTTTAGAGTGCCTTGAATGTATCGAAGTATGTTTTTGAGAGCATGAAAATGTGGCTCTCAAGGATCATGTATATAGAGGCGGATTTACTGAACGGCGAATTCTATATTCGGGCGTTTGAAGGTGAGATACTGTAACACCCATATCACTTACAAGAAGCAATAATAAAATGCTAAAACCAAAGAAATAAACTCAAGCAAAAATCCGGAACTTGAATTCTTAAATATAAATTTTTTTTTTACAAAAGGCAATAGTAAGGCGTTTACAAACGATTATCGAGACGATAGATAACAACCTACTAATCTAGATTTTCTACAACTAGATTATAGACGGGTGTTTCTATCAATCTCCAAAAATACGGTATTAACCAGCTTAGCGCTCAAGAGAACGAGGCTTTACTACAAAAGAGCCCCTTCACGAACAATGCTCCTCTCAACCCGTTTTAGCCCCGCTACTAAAAGAACCTGCTAAACAAGTTATAACCAAGAAGTGTTAGGCTTACGCCTAGTGAGTTCAATTAAATTCTCAAGAAACAGCGAAGTCTGGAGATATAAATATTACAATTTTAAGCACTGAAAGGTCGCAGTTAGTTTAAAATATTGACAGGGATATTAAACATCAGAGGACAACGGGGGAGACCCGATTTACCGTTGATTAAGACGAACACAAAGTAAGTCGTAAATCATCGTTATAGAGCATCACTTATAGGTTCAAAAACCATCGACATCAACCAAAATCCAGTCATTTAGCCATTCGTGATCGTAAGCTCTTTATCTCGGAAATTACACAATAATCACAATGCCTATTTCCGAGAGGTAGTGAAAGGATGACATGGAGGTTACATAATAATCACAATGCCTACCCCTAG
>NC_037535.1:7418379-7422271 GCF_001531365.2 Cynara cardunculus var. scolymus
GGAAATGGGTTGAGGAAGAAGCAAGAATAGAGGCTGCTGACTTTACCATGTTACTTCATGATTTCTCCACCTGACACATACTCATGGTTAAGGACCTCTAGACTAAATGAGGTGTCAACTAAGGGTATGGTCCAATGTACTATAGGTAGTACCCCCCCTTCACCAAATATTTTCTTTAAGAAAATCTCACTAGCATATACATATATATAATATATATATATATATATACATATATATATATATATATATATGAGTATATATATATATACATAAAATATTCAAGAATAAGAGAAAATAATAGAATACCTCGAAGCGGAACGAAAGAGAATTTCGGGGTGTTACAGATACTGAAGAGCTTCAACAAGGCTGCAGTACAGGGTGGGGTCACGAACGGGTGGGCCATAAGTGTTAAGCTTATGACCCGTTTCGGCCGGAGTGCGCGCCGAATTACAGTTAACCATGTTTGCGCGTTCAAGGATCTGAGAGGCATACTGCTGTTGAGATAGAAATAGACTCATAGATGATCGCGAAGTAGAAATTTGCAAAAATAAATTGAGTGCCCCGAGATCCGTCATAGCGAACTCACGACCAAGTAGGGTGATGGTCTAGTGAAGAAACTTTGTGGATGAGGCCGTCAAAATGATATCATCAACATATAGAAGAAGATACGCATTGGCCTAAGGAGAGTGGTATAAAACAGTGACGTATCCGTGCGACTGTGCTGAAATCCGAGCCGAAGGGCATATTGAGCAAACCAATGGTACCACGCACATGGGGCCTGTTTAAGGCCGTACAGAGAGCGCTGAAGATGGCACACGTGATCCGGGAAGCGTGGATCTTAGAAGCCCGGTGGATGATGCATGTATATAGTCTCCTGAAGGTGACCGTGAAGAAATGCATTCTTCACGTCTTGCTGATGGATCGGCCAGTGCTGAGAGACGGCAATACTGAGGATAGTATGAATGGTAGCCAGTTTTACAACCGGACTAAAAGTTTCGTCATAGTCGATCCCCTGCTGCTGACTGCGACCATTGGCCACCAAATGGGCCTTGTAGCGAGAAAGTGAGCCATCTGCATTAAACTTGTGGCGAAAGAGCCACATGGACCGAACCACGTTGACCCCGGGGGGTCGAGGGACAAGTTTCCAAGTCCTGTTCCCAAGAAGAACATGATATTCCTTGTCCATGGCCTTTCGCCAGTGAGGATCCTCTAATGCCTGTAAATGGGACCGGGTAACGGGGTGATGGAGGTGGTATGAAGATTGAGTCGCTGAGTGGATTTAACGATACCACTTTTAGCTCGGGTTGTTAGGGAGAATGATTTTCTTCCTTGATTAAACAAAATACAATCATTTAAATATACAACAGATGGGCCACAGGCCAAACGCTATACAGGCTAATAAACTAAGCCTAATAACAATACATTATAAAGATATAATGTGATCTGCTAACATTTCTTTTCATATCATTAGAGTTAATGTACATACACTCATTTTCATTCTCATAATATCATTTCCAGTTGATACAAGTATCTTAATAAGGTTTTTATTAATATAATTGCTTTAGTTGGCTATTAATCTTGTACTAACAAGATAATGACAGTCCATCGTCTAAGTACTATGGTGGGAGGAATTATAAAATAAATATTCATTTATCTTTTAAGTTTGTGTGGGAGGTCTCACAAAAACACTCAAGTTCTCCTCGATATATTTCTACACTGAAAGGAGAACTTTGAGAGTTTTATATATGTTTTCATGTATTTCTTTACATCTCTACTGATTATATATATTTGGTTTTACATCAACAAATGAAATTAATTTAATACTTCAAATAAATTTCAAATAAACCTATGCTCAATCAATCTTAGATTAATATGATATAGTTCATTTTCAATTTATTTTTTATTTTTTTATATGAGCAATTATTAGTACATATTTTCTTTCTTGTACATTATCTTTTGGGCAGTAGTTGCATCTCTGCTTTAAGGATTGGAAAATCCTTCTCGACTCTTGCATGACCCTAACCCTTTCCATGATCTTGTCCAGGTGGTGCGCAAATATCAAGTGAGTGAAATTTACTTTAACTCACTATCTTTTGGAGTTATTTCCACCTCTAATATTTGCATTATCGACCTCAAGAATATTTATTTGTCCCCAGCATGTCTATCATTGTTATTTGAAAGAACCTTGTTATATCTCCCAACCACTTATCGTAGATTGACGAGGTTGTTCTAAGAGGTATATTCGAGCTTATACTCATTCATTAGTATGATTGTTGACATGTGAAACATGAAAATTATGTTAAGAATCACGTCATCTTCTATGAGTTCCTTGCCATAGAGATTAAGATGCATTTTTGAGACTTGACATTTCTTTGTTGAAATCAGTTACCTTCTTGTAATCGAGTGAGTTTCATTCCACTATATGATTAGTTTCGGAGTACATGGTAATGAATATTCCCGATTTTTCTTTTCGGGGATCCCGCTATTCTTTGGGGGGTTTCTAGTTAACGGTATTCCCTTCGAAAGTTGTGACTGACGTGTCTCTCAAAAAATTTATGGTATTTACTTGTACCTTAACAATAGAGTTAGACGGTTTTTACATATTTGCTTTAGTTTTTCTAAACATATTTTATGGTTATCAAGTTCTTCTGAGTTCATTATGCCATAAGATGGAAAATATATGATTTTTTAAGACAATGAATTATGGTTCATAATCATTATTTTATGCATGAAATTGCATTATCATAACAATACTTGTTTTTTGCATTTGTAGATTTTTGCTGATAAACCTTAATTAGTATTTCAATTTTTGAAAATAAATCACTCAATCTATTGGATTTCCAGGTAGTAGGGAAATCACATGAATTACTTAAGTCCCTACAACCTTAGGGCTATTTACACCCATTTGACAAAATTCTTTTGATATCTTGTGATTAATCATTTATAAAATATATAGATAATATGAATGATTTTGGCATGAGACCAAGAGATGAGATCAAATGTTGATAATTTAATAACATAATGACATCTTTGAAGCTTTTGGCAAGAGACCAAAAGGAGTATGCGTTTGGAATTTGAAGTCAACTACGATGGTTAATACATTAATGGTATTTTGAGAGATTTTGTCATCAAGCCAAATAACTATTGGTTTTGGCATAAAGTCAAATTTAACTTTTAGTTCTTAATAGCATTTTTGAATCTTTTGGTAAAGGACCATAATATATGGGAGTTGGAAGTATGGGTGCTCAAAAACTCAACCAACCCGACCAACCCAACCCAAACCAACTCAACGCGAAATAACTCAACCCGAAACAACCCGATTTCTAATCAAGTTATGAAATTGTCAAACTGTAGTTATCGGGTTGATATTGGGTTACTATTATTTGAACCCAACCCAACCCAATGAACCCGATATCCTATTATTTCTTGGATTTAATATGATTGTTGAATTTCTATTAATATATACATTAGACAATTACACTATCATGTATGCTCTTCATATACACATATTTTCAATTCACATATTTGTATAACTCATTCGTATATATGTTCAGTAACTATGAACATATATATGTAAATTGAGAAAACTAGCTGAATGTGTGATATACGTAAAAAATATGGATAAGTTGTATTAAATGGTTGATAATGAAAAAGAAATTATAAGTAGAGAAATAACATATTTAAGGTTAGAAGAATATTTTGATGTACCAAGGTATCAACCCGACCAACCCGTACGTGTTGGGTTGGGTTAAGATTTTTTAAACCGTAAGCATTGGTTTGGGTTGTTCAAATGTTTTTAACCCGGAACTCATAATCAAGATAAACATTTAAATTTAATTATAATAATTATATAATAATCATAATAGATGATAATAATGATAATAATCACAAT
>NC_037535.1:7422781-7451174 GCF_001531365.2 Cynara cardunculus var. scolymus
AATAATTATCTTTTAGTACTACTTTTTTACTTCAATATCCAATACATTTTATCAATTTCACTATATCGATGGACAATTAAATAATCATGATTTTTTTTATGGTTTTAATTTTTTTTCTATAACTCGATTGATGTCAATAATGAAAATATAACAAAAACTTTCTATAGATCAAATCATAAACTATATTTAACTTTTAACATGATTTTAAAATATTCACATATAAAGAAGAAGACATATAACAAGAATAGAATGGAGAGAATGAATTTGTAATTCCCATTAATTAAAACTTCTTTAAATAGGGATGTGATTCAAACAGATAACTATGATAGATATTAGTTATAATCTATCTCTAGTATGTTATCTCTATCTAGATCGTCATAACCTTTAGACGATACACATTTATCCTACAACAATTTTCTTTTTCATTTATATTTAAACATTTGAGAGTGAATTACATGTTTGGTCCCTATGCTTTTTAGTTTTATGGTATTGGGTACCTAAAACAAAACGATTACATAAAGTAACTATGTTGTTTGCATTTGTTGCGAAGCTGGTCCCTTACCTTAACTCCATTAAAAAATCAATTAAACTTGGGAGCATTCTTTTTACCCATTTTCCTATTTTTCTTTAAAAACTTTTTTAAGAAATACACTAAAAACATGTCATGTCCCTTCTTTCGCATTCGTTCAAGGAGAAGGAGAAGAAAAAACAAGAGAAGGAGGAGGAGGAAGAGGAGAAGGAGAAGAAAATGCAGTAAAAATCAATATTACCTCAAAACATTGAGATCTTACATAAAAATAATTCACACATGAAAAAAAATTATACTGTATTAAAAAACTACAGAAGGATTAATGAACGCTTGATTGGTCCATAGTCTCCATATCGAGACTAGTTTGGAATTTTTGGGGACCACCTTTGACCAGGCTTTAACTATGAATTTTTTCAGACCGGTCCACGTCCATGCCCACCTCTGATTTCACCATTACGTACACCATTTATCAAAGACTTCATCTTTCAATCAGAGTGTGCTTCCTCATAAGAGACCAATCACACAATCACAATCCCTTCATGATCCACTTGTTTTTAGTTTATCTATGAGTTTGATAGCAAGTGTTTCCCCTACCTCCCTATTAACGACTTACTTCTTATCATAGAAGAGTCAAGTGTTATTGTGATTAATGGTCAAGTGGAATGAACATAGTAAAATGTACGACATGTGGTCAAGATATCGATTTAATTGTTTTTGAAATATAAATATAAATTATAACATGTGATATTAGTATATTATATTATTATATCAATATATGAATATCCATTGCTTATCTATGTATCTTCAAAAAGAAGCCACCGAACAAAAAAACTCTCTGTAAATCTATTGGAAATTCGAAAACTTAGCCCTAACCTCCCCCTCTTCCCTGTTCCTATATCTCTACCAATGAACTCCTTCCTCTGCCCTTTATGTCTATTTGATATTTGGGTTGAAATCATTGATGGAACAACATTTTTTTGTTGAAATCATTAATGAAGCAACATCAGTTTCTTTGTTGAGATCACTGTAGAAGACGAATACTTGTTTTTTTTTCCTTTTAGTAGATTCTTTTTCCCAAAGCTATGAAACAACACAATTTCGTTTGGGTTTTTCCTTTGGAAGATTTTGATCAGTGGTGATTATAATTTCAAGCTTTTCTTATTTCTCAGAGACTTTTAGAGAGTGTTTCGGGATACCGCCCCTTTAAAAAATTTAAAATCTTTTAATTTAAAGTAACTTTACCCAAAGGTGCACAAGGGTACGTATCAGAGTTTTAAATGGACAATCTAATTCCCAAATAGGATTAGAGCAAGTCAGGTGTTACTCAAATTACCAAATCTGCTATCTTCAAAATCGGATGACGCCTCTAAAGCCATCTTGCCGGAATCTCTACAAATCCCCGGACGCCTCTCAAATCTAATAAGACCTGATATACATATGTCGATAAGAAAAAGTGTTAGACTTAACGCCAAGTGAGTTAAAATAATTTGTCTAATATACATAAAACACTTAAAACTGGAAGATTTATCTATAATCATAAATTCCTTATTTAAAATAGCATTTAACATCCAAGGAACATCTTTATAAAACCCGTCATTTCTAAATGAGATCCAATAATTAAACGCTTGATTTAAAATAAAGTCGACATCTAAACTCACACATCAAAAAAAGTGAATAGGACTCATTCAACGAAACATCCAAAAAGAATTTCAAAAAATAGTTAAAAGTAACACTAACATTCGAGTGAATTACACATTTGGTCCTTGTGGTTTACACATTCTAACACCTTCAATCCCTAAAATGAAAAAAATTATGGAATAGGTTTATGGTATGCAATTTTTTTTTTTAACATCCTTCATCCCTGCCCCTAACTCCGTTTACGTCTGTTGACTTAAGTTTACTAAAGGGACATTTTAGTCATTTTAACCATTTTGTATTGAAAATTTAATATAAAAGATAAATTATATTTTATTAATATGTAGCCCAATCATCTTCCTACATCTTGCAACCCACATTTGACCGATGAATCCCCTCCCCAAATTCTCTAATGAACCACCGCCCTTGCATCCATAACCGATCGATCGATCTTCCCATCCTTGCCAATGTGAACAAAGCCTTTTCCAAATGTAGTTATAAAAACAACAATTCAATCTCAAAGATAAAGATATTGTACTCAATGGAAATGCATGTATGAAACAAAATTGAGGGGATTGAATTTGTGGAATAGGAGAGGGAGGAGGTTCATCCATTTATCGGAGATGAGGAAGATGGTAGGTTAAAAGTTTTAGGGGCCGTTTACCAAATGCTTACCCAACCAGCAAAATTCAATACTGTCACTTACTTACCGGGTAAATTTTAGTCCACCAAAATGGTATCAAATGCAACAATTTACCCGATAAGCGCTAACCATGGTAAGAGTCGTCACCGGCATTTTGCCGGGTAAGACTTTCGGTTTTTGCCTTCGCTCTTAGCGGGTAAAATTATTGGTCATTGTCATATCCATCCGATAAGATAATTTGACTTGGTAACGCTTACCCGATTAAGTGTTTGGTAAACGGCCCCTTAATTATTGTAGGGGGAGGTTTTACCGTCTCACTTCGTCTTGTAATTTTTTTTTGTCTTCTATTTTTGCAAGCGAAAAAGATGGCATTATTGATATGTATACATAAACAAAGAATCAAATTAAAAAGATGGCATTACCGTCTCACTTCGTCTTGTAATTATGTGTGATGTGTATCATATATTTTTATATTTATAATAAAAAATAAAAAAATTATATTTTAAAAGGAAAATAATAAAACGACTAAATAACCCTTTAACTTCGCATATTTCCATCTATATCAATTTGTTTTAAATCCCACGTGGAACACACCTCTTAAGTATGTAGTTTTATCGGTGAATACAATCCCTCTAAATATTACAATTAATATAATTAAGGAGAGGTTTACCAAATGCTTACCCGGATAAGCACTTACAAATTAACATTACCGCACTTGATGAATATAGTAAGAACCAAGAATCTTACCGGGTAAGAGCGAGACAAGGATCAAGAATCTTAACCAGTAAGTGAGGGCGACGACTCTTACCACGGTAAACGCTTATTGGGTAAATTATTGTATACTATGTCGTTTTGATGGACTAAAATCTTACCCGATAAGTACATAATAATGTTAAATTTTACCGGTGAACAGTTACCGGGTAATTGTTTGATAAACGACCCCTAAATCTAGATCGTCTTTTCTTTTGATGAACGGTTGATGAATTTTCGGTTTTTAGTTGAATTAAAAAATTAAAGAAAGAGTAGTTTTGGAATAGATTTTAATTTTAATAAATAATTAGAATTTTATATTTTTAATTTTTATTCTATTTCATCTTTCTAAAATAATAAGACAAATTCAAAGGCATGGCTTTATAACAATATTTTTTAAGAGTGATTATATTTTTCTTCATAAAACTTGTTGGAACATGTTTAAAACGTGTTGATTTATTTTATGATTGTAAAATTAAACATGTTACTATCTTTTTAGATATTTTTTAAATAGAACTCAATTTTTTAACAACCACTTTTAAAAAATGCGTTTACATCTTCCACAATCGTGACTCATTGATTGTCATGTCACGACTATATATGGAGTCTTTGGCTATTGATTACACCTCTTATTCATACTCTCAAGGTTAATTTATCCATAACCAAAAATAAAACAAAACAAAAAAATTAATTATATTCGATTTGAAAACCCATTTTCTTTCTAAAATAATGTTAGCAAGACAAAGATGGGATGTCAATAACGTAATGAGATGACAGTTGGTTAGATGACGTATGGATCGTGCTTGGATGACAGTTGGAGTCTGCGACTGGTCTAGAGTTCCCTAATCTGTAAGGAAGAGGATAAATCAAGTTGGCTCTTTTGAACAATTCTCTCTCTCTTCAACCATTTGAGCAAAATGTGACAAAAGGAAGGAAAATCCATGGACCCACACCATCACCTCCACCTTGTAGAAAATATGAGATTACTCTGCAAAGAGTCGGATGAGGGGAGACCCTCTTGTTTGGTTCAAAGCACATGATATCCCTAAACAAGTATCATATGAACTAAACTTTCGTATCGCCTCCCAACTCTCACCCTATAAAAGAAAACAAAAAGGAAAGGTGACATTTGTTTTAATGAGTGTTCAAGTCTGAAGTTTTATTTCACTTCTGATTGATAAGAAGTAGTGCTAAAATCTGAAATTTGAATCAGTAAAACTGTTTGTTTTTGTAAACTGACAAACATTAAAGTTTAAAATCTGAGTCCATAATTTGTTTTTTGTACATAGAGAATACTCGTAAGTCCTAAGTTTAGTAAGATGACAACCAAATTATAAAAGAGAAAAACAAGTGTCTGAATATTTTTACTACATCTATGGTTTTTTATAAAGATGGAGAGAATGTATGTTGCTTTTTTATTGGTAAATAAAAATAGACAACACCCTCTCCCCCCCCCCCCTCTTCTCCCTTCTTTGTAGCTCTGATACATCTCTCTCTCTGCATTTGTTGTCTTACTGTTTTGCCTTGTAAAAAACATATCTAGGGTTTATCCCTCTATATTTCTTCATCTATCTCTCTAATCTTGCCTCTCTTCTTCTTTACAACAAGAAGATAGAGTTGGGTTTAGATATCTAGAGATCGACAGCTAGAGAGGCGAGATCTGGTTAAGGGTCTAGGTTATCAGCTTGAGAGATGAGATCAACAGCTTGAAATATGAATAAGAGTTGTTTAAAAGTTTAGGGTACCATTTACAATTTCATAGGACGTTCAAAGCTTTTTAGCTCTTATTTTGAAAAAAAAATCAAACAGTCTGAAAAGGAAAACATATGACTGATTCAAATTTAAGAGGTTATTTTTTTTAAAACAAACAAACCTAAAGTATTCTGGAGCCAAATTCTCTCATAAAGGTAGTTGAATAGATGGAAAGATATTAAGTTTTTTGAAGCCAAATTCTCTCAAAAGAATTTGAAAAATAGTTAAAAGTAGCACTAAGATTCGAGTGAATTACACATTTGGTCCTTGTGGTTTACACATTCTAACACCATGAATCTCTAAAATGAAATAATTATGGAAAAGGGTTGTGGTATGCAATTTTTTTTAACATCCTTTGTCCTTGCCCCTAACTCCGTTTACATCTGTTCACTTAAGTTTACTAAAGGGACATTTTAGTCATTTAAACCATTTTGTATATTTTTCGTTGAAAATTAAATATAGAAAGTAAATTATACCCCTTTGGAGTTTGAGGTAACTTCATGACGAAATCTATAGTAATATGATCCCATTTTCATACGGAAATTTTCAAAGATTGAAGACTTCCATATGGCTTTTAATGCTCAATCTTCACTTGTTGTACATTGTTCTACATATCTGGCTATGTCCTTCTTCAATTCGGGCCATCAATAAAAAGGTTTCAAATCCCTGTACATCTTATTGGTACCTGGATGAATAGAGTATCGGGACTTATGGCTTTCATTTAGTATAATACTCCGGATATCCCCAAAACACGGTACCCAAATTCGCCCTTGAAAGTACATAATTCCCTCATTGTTTGGTTCCAGAGTTGAAATCATCTTACCCAATCTTTCTGATTTGATAAAAATATTCTTTTATGGCCTCTTTTTGACATCTCAGAATTTCTTTATGGATATCAGGAACTAAACTTATTCTCAGTGCCACAGCTTTAATAATCCCACTCTTTTCTTTTCTGCTCAGAGCGTCAGCTACCACGTTGGCTTTTTCGGGTGATAGAAGATTTCACAATCATAATCATTAACAAGTTCAATACACTGACGCTGCCGCATATTCAATTCTTTCTGGCTGAACAAATGTTGCAAACTCTTATGATCACTATAAATCTGGCACTTTGTTCCTAGAAGATAATGCCTCCATATTTTCAAAACAAACACCACCACAACTAATTCCATATCATGAGTTGGATATTGTTTCTCATGATCTTTCAATTGCCTTGACGCATAGGAAATAACATTTCCTCTCTGCATCAAAACACATCCCAAACCTAGTTTCGAAGCATCACTGTATACCACAAAATCTTCTGATCCTTCTGATAGAGTCAACACTGGTGCACTACAAAGATGATCTTTTAATAATTGGAAAGCCTGCTTTTGTTCTTCTTCCCACTGAAATTTGACGTTCTTCCGAGTCAATTTGGTCAATGGCACGGCTATCTTAGAAAAGTCCTGGATGAACTTGCGATAGTAACCTGCCAATCCCAAAAAGCTTTGGACCTCAGAAGGAGTCTTCGAAACTTCCCATTTTTCAACTGCTTTGATTTTAGCTGGATCTACCTTCACCCCTTCTTTTGATATAACATGACCCAAGAATTGGACTTCCCTTAACCAGAACTCACACTTGGATAACTTTGCGTACAACTTTTCTCTTTTCAACAATTCCAATATCAGACGAAGATGTTCTGCGTGTTCCTCTTCAGTCTTAGAGTATATAATAATATCATCGATAAATACAATAACGAATTTATCAAGATATTCCTTACATACTCTATTTATCAAATCCATAAAGGCTGCAGGCGCATTAGTTAAACCGAATGGCATAACTAAGAATTCGTGATGTCCGTACCTAGTTTTGAAAGCTGTGGTAACAATATCCTCCTCCCTGACTTTTAACTGGTGATATCCCGACTTTAAGTCAATCTTGGAGAATTAACTTGCCCCCACCAACTGATCAAACAAATCATAAATCATTGGCAAATGATATTTATTCTTGATTGTCAGCTTATTCAATTTACGATAATCTATACACATTCGCATAGATCCATATTTCTTTTTAACAAATAAGACTGGAGCACTCCAAGGTGAAGTGCTGGGTCTAATGAATTCTTTATCAGTCAGATTTTTCAACTGTGCAACCAATTCCTTCAATTCTGATGGAGCTAACCGGTACGGTGCTTTTGCTACTAGTGCAGCCCTTGGTATGAGATCAATTCGGAATTCAATAACTCGGTCCGATGGTAATCCAGATAAGTCCTCTGGAAAGACTAGTATGGTGATTCTGACGATCACCATAAATAACAACTACTCCCCTCTCTGGCAAAGTGATTATGATTATTTTCTTACTGCAAACAATACTAGCCTGATACTTTGCCAACCAATCCATACCCACCACTACATCAAATTCCTTCATTGGCATAGGGAATAACCGAATCGGTAGCTCATAACCCTCAATAACAATAATGCAGTTATTGAATACACTAGTAACAGTTTCCTGACTATTAGCAGTATCAACTACTAATTCGTCATCAAGTAACACATAATTCAAACATGCAATTTGAGCAAATAATGGTGATACAAACGAAAATTTTGCACCAGAGTCAAATAACACCTTAGCATGTATAGAATTCAGGAGAAAGGTACCTGTAACTACATATGGTGCAGCTTCTGCCTCGTTCTTGGTCATTTGGAAGGACCGTCCCCGTGCCCCTCCTTGCCCTCCTCTAGTTACAGTAGGTCTTCCCCAAGTACCCGACACATTACTTCTCATTGTCAACTGTGGAGTTCTCATCAATGGACAGTTTGGTCGTATATGATCCGAAGAATTGCAATTGAAACACCTTCGGTTAGCTGGCCAGTTTCTGGATAGATGGCCTGCTTCACCACACTTGTAGCATTTCCTTGGGTCTATCTTGCATTCACCTTGATGAACCTGTCGGTATTGTGTACATACTTTCTCACCAATCTTTTGTTCAGATCTATTATCGTATTTTACTGCCTTTGGCCCTCGAAAATTAAATGAAGGCTCTTCCCATCTTCTCTTTTCCACAACCTTACTCTCTGCTTGCCGACTCTCATTTCGTTTCGTTACTTCTGCCGCATCCACGATTAGTGAAAAGGTATTGGGATTCATAGCAATTACAAATTCTAGGTTTCAATCCCCAAATATATCTTTCCACCTTCCTGGATTCTGTCGAAATATAATATTTAGTGAATCGAGAATATTCAATAAACTTCTCGGTATACTCTCGAACTGTTCCATTTCCTTGTTCTAACTTCAGAAAATCTTCTTCCATCTGTCGTACAGCTGTCTTAGGGCAAAACTGTTCCTTGAATCGATCCACAAATTATGTCCAGGATAATGTTTGTAAGACATCTGTTCTGGCTAACGATTCAACTTCCCACCAAAACAGAGCATTTGACTTCAATACCGAGACAACAAATCTAACTTTATCAGATTCTGGACATTTGATAGTATTGAACACAGATTCAATCTCCTTGATCCAGCACATGGCTTTTATTGGATCTCTCTCCCAAGAAAAGGTTGGTGGTTTGCATGCCAAAAACATCTTAATGTCTCCTTCTTTGTTATGGGTGACTGGAACAGAGGGATGAACTTCCACTCTTTCCGTTTCCACCCTAGGCGGTATTCCCATGATGGATGGATTTTCCCGTAACTTCCCCATTTCCTCTGCCAGCATATCCCTGGTTACATATTTTGGGTGTGACACCGATCTTTCCTAAACATTCCCATAATGGGATTCTTCATGTTCAGAATGTACTTCAGTCCGACCCCTTCCTTGCGACTGACTCCTTCCTCTGCCTCTTCCCTTTGGTCTTCCCCGACCCCTATTTTCGGAAGTGCTAGTCGGAAGATTAACGGGTGATTCCTCTCTTTCCTCATACTTTGGAAGGGCCGTTCTTTTAGATCTCTGAGTTCGGCTAGACATTTGCAGATTTTAGTGTTAATAATCACGCATTCACATTCCCAAATATAATGAAGTATTCAAGTTCAGATATGTACCTGTAAATTCGTAATTACATTAGCCAGATGTAATTAAAATTTACCTTACACACCATTCCCTCAACTCATCATATTTATTTCCAATGGTGCTAACTATGTCTGGGACCCTTAACATGCAATAAAATAGTTTAGGTTTAGGTATCATGCTGTTGAATACCTAAATCCCTTAAACTCAGGCTCTGATACCACTTTCTGTAACATCCCATTCCACACATTGCATGAAACACATACTTCATACATAAGAAATACATGTTTGTACACCACATAGGTCCCTTATTACAAGAATCTATCATTACAAAATACATGGTCCAAAAATTCAAAATACAATTCTTGTACTAATCAAGATTCATCTACCAAAACTATACATATCATCAACAATTCTTCATGCAGATAAACACATAGGGAATTTATCATATTTTCCCTTTTCCCTTACCATCTGCACCTCCTGCAATATATGTTTAAAATCACAAAACGAGGGTTAGACCAAAAGGTCTAGTGAGTTCCCTTTTTATGTTATTGCAGGGTGATAATCACCAAAACGTTTATGTAAAATAACTCTTCATATATATATATATATATATATAACAAATATATGAACAAGCAAGAACATAATACCAATACCTTTTACTTTTCAAGCCAAATTCTCTGCTTACAAAAAACATATCAAACCCAAATGGGTTTGCACTACCAGGTTATCATAATGCCACTTTTAAACCTTTCAAATCAAATAAGGTTTATTCAAAGTTTCAGGCCAAACCTGTTATCTCCTCCTCAATAACATCCAAACTATGATTTTCAATAAGAACCCTGATCCTAAACCTTTAAATCACAAAGAAATAAAGATTCCAGACCACGGTAATCTTAAAGAATATAATAGTAAGAGTTATATTACATAACACACATACAAATGCCACCCTTATATCCAAATGTACACCTCTCCTTGATATGCCACCCTTATCCCATGGTACACCTCTCCTTGATATGCCACCCTTATCCTATGGTACACCTCTCCTTGATATGCCACCCTTTTCCACATCAAAATATTTCACAAAACAATTCCATATAAAATAGGCCGCAGTCAATGGAATATTATTAGTTCAAAAATCATCTTTATCAACATTCCCATTTCTTTTTAAAAGATGAACAAAATGATAATTCAACATATAATCCAGTCAAACCTTGGCCGGGTTAAAAATCGGACAATACTTCACATTATGTCCGATTTAACACTTGGAATAATTCTCAACACTTTGTCCAGATTACTAATCCGGACAATACTATTCATGCCATGTCCGATTTAACAATCCGGGTAACGTGTCTGATTTAGAATAAACCGGCCATCCCATAACCGTATTCCTACTTCTCCGAATTAAACATTTAATCATAATTCAAAGTTCATAAATCGCTCAACTCATAAACCGGTTAACACAATTGATCGATTTATTTTTAAACCGGTTAAGACATGTCCGGTTTAATGTCTAATCCGCTTGACCCTTGTCCGGTTTAAAACTAAACCGGTTAATACATCAAGCGATTTATCCTTTAATCGTTCACACTTTGTCCGGCTTACCCTAATCCGGATAACATTCATCCGATTAATATTAAAACTTAAAACGGGTGAAAAGTTTTTAAAACACAATCAAAATACAATTTAAAAAGATTCAAAACATTTTAACCACTCACCTTTAAAATCTCTTAGAATTATAGTTTGGCACTACTTAAATCTGCTTGATTCAATTGAAAAGCAATCCAGTCACTTCTTCTCTTTTCTAAATCGCTTGACTTTTCAAAATAGCAAGAAAATCAAATGGAGGCTTAGCCTTCCTTTTTATACCCTTCCCAAACAGGAAGGTCGGCTACTCATCTCCATGCATCCAAATATCATGTATGTATGATTTTATATATCTATGCATACACCCAATTCCATGCACATACATCATGCATACACATGTATATATATAACATATATTTTTCATATTATGCATATAATTCTTATGACAAAATATATAACAATTTATCATGCTATCACGTAATCCTTTAACAGATAATCACATATTAATTATCTTGGGTGACAACCAGGATCCGGTTATCACAGGCAAGTTCAAAAGGCATCAGTTATAACTATCATTTTCAACACAAGGGAATTATAATATTTTTAGATAACTCAAAAAGGACGACTTTAATTCTAGTCTTTGAAACCTCATCGTGTTACTCAACAAACATCACCTTAGTCAATTTGAAACACTTGCCAGCGATGGACCCTCATTACACATAGACTTAGGATTAAAGGCATGAGTATTAAACTTACAATTTAAGGCATTATGAAATGTGAGGATAGAAGTCAAAGGCTAGTCTATAAAACTCGATTGGGAAAAACCCACTATTCATACAAGACAATATCGAGAGTGGTGGGGATGACGATGAAAATTCGAGAAGAGAAAACAGATTTTTGTCAAGATTGAAAAAAACTTTCCTCACTATGAAAAAGCAAAATCTCCTCTCACCTAAAACTAAAAACCAAGGAACTGAATGAATGCTTTTAACAAACAATAGGCATAAAGAACTGGATTGAACCTTCTTAGTTGTACCTCTTCATGAATTTTGGATGAAGCTCCATGCACTTCTTTGCATCTTTCAGACCTCCTTGCGTTGCCCCCAGATTTCTGTAGCAAGCAGCTCTGTTGCTGTAAGCCTACAATTGTAGGAAAAACAACAACCATCCTCAATAGATATGATGATACATACAAATAGTAGTCATATGAAGAAAGGAAGCATGACTCCTCCTTCAACAATAAGCATATGTAGTTCTTATTGCAAATATAAAAACATATTCCAGCAACCTCAAATCAAGGGAACTTAAGAATAAAAATGCTTCCAAAAAGAATTTAGCATAATTGGGTGGAGCTGTGAGGTGTTTTTATGATCAAAGAAATGATGGTCTCACGTGAAATTTCAAATGTAAAAATGTGGTCTAATGAGTCTCACAACATGATGGTATCACATAAACCCATCCCTATATATATGTATGTGTGTGTGCATGTTTTTATGTTCAATTTCACTTTCACGATAATTCTTTAGATGTTTATGGAACAAGTGACTATAAGCAACTGTTTATGTAACGTACCTAAGATTTATGAAGAACAACTTTATATATATATATATATATATATATATATATATATATACACACACACACACACATATAAGGTGTAATGTTGTCCCTCATGGCAAAAGTCAGATATAATAAGTACATTTTTTTCTCATTTTCAATGAACATTGCCATATAGTGAACATGTTGTGGCGTTATACCCTTGGCATGACGTTACAACACTTTCCACGCTTATCCTTTCAGCTACTGAAAACTAATCAAAATAATGGTGTTAACCATCATTCCCACATAACTACGCTAGAGACATGCATATTTACTGATTTCTTTATTTATAATCAAAATAAGATGATCCCATATCAAAGGCAAACCAAACTAAAACTTATCAATTGATTTCCTAGATGTGCAATCAAGAGTTGCGATCAAATTATAAAATGCTTGTTTTCACCAAGGTGACACAGTAAATAGTAAATATTCTTATCAATGAATTCACTATGTGTTTTCAACTTGATATTCTTATGTGATTGTGTGAGTTGGTCCACCATTTTTTGCTTTGTAAGATTTGTGGCAGTGTTTGAATTATACCATAAAAGTTCCGTAGAATGGATGATGTGTCTTAAAAGAGTTGATAAATATGAAATGTTGGGTATTGTTAAATAAACTAGTAATTATGGAAAAATAGCCTAGTCTATGCTATTTACTATGGATCAATTTATTAGTCGTTGGGGTCTTCTCTAACCCCTTATAAATACATGAAAGAGTAATGTTCGGTTTTGGTTTGTATATTTTAATAGATCTCATCTCTTATAAACTTTATTAACTTGATTCTGCTCCCTCATGTTCATGTTTGTCAATTTCCACTAGTTTTTTTAAACTTGAATCCTGGATTTAAACCTGAAGTTGTTTATGTGACTTGAACCCTGAATCTTAGTGTCAAAAATTGATGCCTGGATTAAGCTTCTTCCAACTTTTCCCTTTTATGGTCTTAAAGATTTATCTATCGTATCATAACTTTGTGTAAATCTCTTTGTTTTTGGAGTTGTGCATTGCCTTTATTATATGGAAACAATACAAAGTAAATATAGAAAATAATATAAAAGAGCCGGCGAGGGAGTCCCTTAGTGAATATATGCTTATTGGTAGGATGAAGGAACATGAAGCACTAGAACTTGGCCTAAACCAACTCTTTTCTGAATGAAATATATTCATCCACTAATGTTGAACGGGGTTGCGAGACAAGAAGATAAACCTACATGGCACGGCGAAGTGAACAAAGAAGTTTAAGCAAGAGATTATGAATCCATAAAGCTTCAATGACAACATCAACCAAACCTCAATATTCCATTTCTAACACTAGAGCAAGACAACGTGAATTGGTGTTTCAAATACCAAGAAACAATATTATCACTAAGAAACAAACAAAAAACTTGAATATGAACGTTGAGTGTCAAGATACCCTCCCTAATCAACATCAGTTTAGAAAGTCAAGCCAGTAATAAAAGTAGAATAAAGATGTACACCAGACCCCAATGTACCTTTGACGTATTGAATAAAACGCTTCAAAGCTTGGAAGTGAATCTCCTGTGATGCATACATAACACAGTGCAACTATATTTTCATCGATTCTAATGAAAGCAAATCAAACTGGATCTGGTGTAATACTATCTACAACAATGTATGTAATAACACAAGATGTAAACATCAACACTTATTGATGTTCATAATGTAGAAGATGAAAAAAACTTATTTCAGGAATTCTTGACATGCCTATGCATGCTCCTTGAAGACTTTCAATGATCTTTCCTCCATTGAGAAACTTGTAAAATGTCACTTTCCAAGTTTCACATAAAAGCACTGTCAATGAGTAAGTAAACCAATAGGGCATACAAAAAAGTACATATGTTTCTATGACCAGAAACATGAATTATATCATGTCGATTGTTAAATAATTATAGTATGCGGTTAAAAATGTAATCGTGATAATTACAAGGTTTAGTTTGTAAAATGTATTTTACCTCTTAATTTTATTATGATTAATAAAATCAAATAAAACCTTTATAGGCTTAATATATTTATGGCTTATGGATAATTACAAGCCCAACCTATGATTAGGTTTTGTATTTACCCTATAACTCAGATAGACTAACTATAAATAAAGAGATAAGTCTAAGCCTAAAATGTTAATCAACTTATCTTTTAGTTTAGAGATTACTAGAAAATAGAAAAGGAACATTTTATTTCTTTTATGTATAACACATATTATATTAGGGTTTTGTGCTAGCACCCAGAAAAAGCCAAGTATGTTCGTGTGTAGATCTACATAATCAAAATATGTTTTGATTTATAAGTGCTATCGCAGAACTAGCTTCAAATCTAAAAGATAACCTTCTCAAAACATCATAAGGAACACTGAGTTTTCATTTTTCTCGAACCAATTTATGAGACTATGATATTTTTATTAGGGCAAAATATATCAAAATGTAACAAAATTTGGTTTAGTTCTTATTTAGTATATCAAAGTTCTTTTTTGAATTTATGTAATAAAATTTCAAAATTTCCTATTTTATACCTGTTGCCGTTTTGATTGATAACAAGAACTTGGATACCCGTTTACAAAAGATTTATGAAAGGTTTTAAAATCATACCGAGATAAACTTGACATCCATGTTGTAAAAATAGAAAAATATAAAACTTTATCACATTATATAAGAACTTTTAAAGCTTTATTGCATTAAATAGAAAATTTGAAAAGATTTTTTTTGCATACACTAAATGAAAGGTGTGTTCGATTCTCGATTTTAGTTTTAGCTCAAAAATGCTGGATCATAATAATCCGGTAAAGATATTATAATAATTTTTAATTTCATATATTTAAAATTTCAAAAGGACAAAATATTACGATAGCGATAACCATAGCAATAGCAATAGCAGTAAATATCATATGTACACACATTAAAACATGAACTTCTCATGTTTCCATCTATATCAATTTGTTTTAAAATCCCAGGTGGAGTACATGCATCCTTGAGTGTCTATATAGCTCTGTCAACAAATACAATCCCTCTGAAGGTTACAACTAATATAACTAAATCTAGATCGTCTTTTATTTTGATGAACGGTTGATGAATTTTGGATTTTTAATCTATTTAAAAATTAAAGAAAGAGTAGTTTTTGAATAGATTTTAATTACTTTAAATTTTAATTTTAATTTTAATAAATAATTAGAATTTATATTCTTAATTTTCATTCTACTTTCATCTTTTTAAAATAATAAGACAAATTCAAAGACATGGCTAGTTTTTATGACAACTAAAAATTTGTAATACATTTTATAACAATGTTTTTTAAAGAGTGATTATATTTTTCTTCATAAAACTTATTGGAACTCGATATATAGCTTATATTTTTTAATAGATAAAATAAGATTTTTCTTTATAAAGGTCCTGTAACTATCTGTATTGATCCAAGAACAAAAATCATTCAATAAAATGGAAGACTAATCGAAGTAAGATTAAGATAGTCACCAAAGTGGATTGGTTTATCATCTAGCCAAAAGAAGAACAATCAAGATAAAGTCAAATAGTATCATGACAAATACTATTACTAGCAAGTCGAATTTTGGAGTGCAAACTTATCCAATAAGTTTGATTCACCAATTTCTACCAACCCCCATCCTTGTATGGGAACATGTCCAATATGTCAACCAAAGTTAGTTTTAAAGTACTGTTTATTAGTACCATACTTCATTTACTATTCCCTCTGCATACAGAATGATGAGATTAGTTAACAAGTTTCCACATCAACTTCAAAGGATGAAATGAAAAGTTAAGCTGTATGGATCGACAAATCAGATAAAGACTCACATTAAAGTTGGACAACAAAATTTCATGTGATAGTGGCTATAAGAAGTCACTTTGTCATTGCATCTCACCCTTTGTGAAATAATATTTTAGTATAGTTTATTAGGCAAAATCGGTGTCATAGTCTGAAGGACTATCTTAGTACTTTAGTTTTGAAAGCATTCATTCTTCTTTCACTATTTCAGCTATTAGCAAATTCGTCACCAGTCATATCGTTTAGAATCAAATTTTATATTTATAGCTTCCACAACAAATCTGTAAGTGTTTGTTTTAATACAAAATATAGAATTAAAGTGAATTTGTTTTGTGTTTGTATTCAACTCCCATTCTACACACACATCATATGCAAGTCATTACATTTTAGGACCAACAAGTAGTATCAAAGCATGTTTTTTTATTCCATAAACAAGATCTGGAATGATTTCTACAACTTATGACAATGGCACTCTATCCAAACCACCTCGCTTTCAAAAGGATAACCTATTTCTTTTGAAAAATAGGATATCGCACTTGCTTGAAGAAGTTGGCAACCAAATCATAATTGTTATCAAAAGTAGTGCATATGTTCCTATCATCTTTTTGTTTGATGACTGAGATAAAGATGACATTCTCATTGGATCTGGAGGGCTTATCATCAAATCCCAAGATCGGTGGACATAAGATGATATGAAACAAGTTGTAGAAAACATCAAGACCAGAAATATCATCATGATGTCACTTTTTGATGATGTCTACAACAAATAAAGAAATTCAGAAAGCTTAACACTTGTCTCCACATATGTATCAACAAAAAATTCGAATATCAAAAAATAGGTACATTTCACTTCCCTTATTCTCTAAAGAAATTAGAAAATATTTTAATCCATTCACTTATATAAGTAGAGAACATTGTGAGAAAATGGTGTGCGTAAGACAGTCAAAATTGTCAAGAATTGTTCATCAGAGCATATATATATATATATATTCCAAAAGTTGCTTTTTCTTTCCTCCAAAGAGTTGGAGACCATATCTAGAAATCGGGAAGGAAGAGGATCTCCTCTCTTGGCGTTGGATGTCATATGGATTTAATGAATTTGTGTTGATGCCTTGGAGGTAAAGAATTGAGTTCCTTGCTTAGATTCATATATGAAATCAAAGAGTTGTTGCTCGTACTGGTAAAAATTTAAAACACCCAACCTACTCTGTTTCTTATGGATTCTTGGAGAAATACAATCATTTTTCCCTGAGTTTATGGTCTTGTATTCCAACATTTGGCCTATTTGAGTTTTAGGGATATTTGACCGATTTAAATTGCTCAATATTGGGTTAGGGCATGATTTGCATTTATTGCATCTTTATTTGAGAATTACATAATTTGAGTACGTTAGTCATTCAATCAGTGTCATGTAATTTAGATTGTAATGCATTGGATCTTATGCATGTGAGTTAGTCATTTTGTTAAGTGAGAAGTTTTAATGTTCTCACCAAGAGATGAATTCTTGAGTAAGCTATGTGGTCGTCTCAGTATTACGAAGATGAACTCTTATAGGTTGTACTCTAAGACCTTTGGTATTACGGAGAGGAACCTGTGTAGGGTTGGACTCTAGGCACTTCGGTTTGCAGAGAGGGAACCGTATTGTGTCGAACTCTAGGATTGTGGGTATTGCGGAGGTGATATCTTATTGAGTCGGACTCCGAAGAACTAACTTGAAGGTCGATATACGAAGAGAAGTCTCTCTATTTATAGGGTGTAATTCCAAGCTCTCGTATGGCTATGAGACTCACAATCAGGCGTCTTTTTTATGCTAGACTTCTTTAGCGGTGTATACGGTTGGTTGTTGACCAACGGAAAGACCCTGGGTATTACGGTGATGAACTCGTGAAGATTTAGGCACGGGGACCCTTGTTTTGAGGCTTTGGCCAAGTAGAGTTGACACCAAGTCATCGGGGGTATTTTGGGGTGAACTTGTATGGAGTCGGGCGCCAGGACCATTAGCTTGTAGGTCTAACTCTATGGTGTGTAAGAAGACATTAAGGTCAAGGGTTGGGGGAGCTGAGTAGGAGTGGGCTCCGGGACCTTAAGTATTGTGTGGAGTTCAGAGAGAAGTTAAAAACTGGGACCGTGACTTTAGGGTGCTACTTGATAACGTTGATGGATGACTGACTTTGTGTTTCGCCACAATCGATGGAAATAAGTCTCTCCTGTCACCGAAAGGTGCTGTTTTGGATATTGAGTATTATCCATGTTTTTGGCAACGTTTTAAGTATGGAATGTTATCCATAATTTGTGGTTTTGGGTATTGAACCTTATCTATGCTTTTGGGTGTTTTTGATAAAAGAGTTTTATCCATGTTTTCAATATTTGAATATTAAACTTTATTCATGTTTTGGGTGAGTATTGTGTTTTGGTTTCATGTTAAAACGAGTGCTTTGATCACCGGGTTTTCATCAGAAAAACAATGGTTCTTAGGAAAGATGTTGCTTTTTATATAAATAGAGTTCATTTGAAAAATTGTGATTTAAATAACTTTTATTCAGTTTACCGTTTTATATTAAAGATAACAAGTGCTTGAACTCATTAGGCGTTAAGCCTAACTTTTTTATTTGTTAGAATGTGCATCAGATCATTGTTGAGAATGGTACTAGTGTCACTGAGAAGAAGTTGAATAGTTAGAGGCATGAAGAGGATTTAGCCATTCGGGAACATCTTCCGTATTTTGGAAATAGCGACCATCATTGAAATTTTATCAATGCCCGTCTGTAACCTAGACTTATGTAAGGTTGGTTTGTCATTTGTTGGTGTTAAATCTTACATTCCCATTGTAGGTAATCAAAATAGTGACCTTTAGAAATAAAATTCTTCTCTATTTGATGTATTATGAGAATTTTAAATTAATCACTCTTTTACAGAATTAGGGAAGTTACATTTACATGTTTTAAGACCTTAAGTCCCTAAAACGAGATAATTATGAAAAAGGGTTGTGGCGTGCTTGTTTTAACGACCTTCGTCCATGTCCCTATCCCTAACCCCCTTTACAAAACTCTGCGGAAGGATGACCGGGTGAACATTTTAGTTAAGCTCTATCTGTCTCACGACGTGCCTAGCTATTGCATTCCGACTCGAGAACGTGTCAGAGTAGAGGTGAACGATCAGAGGTGTCCTCTAATCACTATCGAACCCTTAGGACCTTCTTCAACCCCAGGATGTGATGAGTCGACATCAAGGAGCGAAGATGGCAGCGGAGGAAGCTGATTAGGTGATCCCTCGTGCGTTCTTGGGAACTACTAGATTTGGTTGTTGACCAACTACAGAGAGAAAGAAAGCCTAAAGACCTATCCTATCATGGCATGATAGTGAGCGAGAGGTTGGGAGATAACTCTTAGCCTGAGCTTACTGGCTAGTGAATCGGGTTTTAATGAGTTCTACCATGCAACGTCAAGCAGTCCCTCCGTCAGTTATTAATAGAAAGATTCACAACGATCAATAAAAAAATTGCTTCTTCCCAGATTATTTTTTTATTATAAAAGTTCACTTAAGTTTACTAAAGTGACATTTTAGTCAATGTAATTATTTTTTGGATTTTCTATTAAACAATAAAATATAATTTATTAATATATAGCCCAATCATCTTCCTCCATATTGCCGCCTACATCTCGCCAGTGAACTCCCACCCTTGCATCCATAACCAATCGATATCCTATCCTTGCCAATCTGCACAGAAACAACCTTTCGAAATGTAGTTATAAAAAGAAACAATTCAATCTCAAAGATAAAAAAATCTACTCAAGATGAGATAACATAAATGCATGTATGAAACAAATTTGTAGGTATTAGATTTGGAAGGGGGGGGGGGGGATTCACCCATTTGCTGCATATGAAGAAGATGACAAGTTCAGAGTTTTAATGATTGGAGATGAAAGTTTTACCCCCTCACATCGAAATGCCTTAAATCTGTTGATGAAGTTGTCCAAGCACCACTATATAAAATTGGTTTATAGGACATTACCAACTTCTAAGCGTCCTAATAGACTATTTTATAAGTCTTATAAATCACTCTATTATAACGTTTAGAAAATTTTGACGTCTTTTATATAAATCCAATTTTGTTGTAATATCCCACCATATTCCTTCAAAGATGACCATCAATGGAAGCTTCATCTTCTATTTTTGTTGGAAAGAGTTCACCAGCTCGAGAGGGAGGTTGTTGCCATTGCAAGGGGCCTTTCATGTGTGATGTGTATATTATATTTTATATTTATAACATAAAATAAAATATATATTTTAAGCTGGCTTAGACATTATGGTTAAACTGATAGTGGCTAATGTAAAGTTTTTTAATTGATGAATATAATACGAGTTGAGAATTTTATTCTTGGTTGCTACTATGATTTTGAAGTTGAAGTTTGTGTTTATCAATAGGGAAATTCTTTTCAATGGTTTTCTCATATGCTAGCATCGCATCAACTGATGAAAATATGCCAAAAAGGTGTTTCTCAATAAATAATAATGATATTTATGGTAAATACTTAAATACATGCTTATGATTTTAAACATGGCAATACTCTTTTTATAGAATGAGAATCAACTGATATAAATAATATTTTTACATAAAACACTATTTATATAGCTCTCATAGAAAGAAAAAAACAACAGTTGTAAAATAGTTATAAAAAAAGTAAGTTTACAATATACATGTATGTACATATATAAGAAAATGATAATCTTGGCCCAAGTCTCTTCGTCCGAGTCAATTACAGATTTAGGTTTCCTTTCCTTCACTAACTCAACCAGGTAATTAGGTTCCTGGCTTTTTGGTAAAAAAGAATCGAATTTTTGAACAGGTGAATTTCTTCACAATAACATCCAAAAATGTTTTATACAAGCTATTTTTCAACCAGTCAAGATCAATACCAACTATTTTTTTGAAGTTGAACTTTTACAATAGATGTCGATTTTTATAAGCAAAAATTTGAATACATATGCAACATTTAGGCCTAACATTTTCAATATTCAGACATTGCAATAAGATCTAGTGGTCTAGCATTTTCAAAAATTAAGAGGCAGAGAAAAAATGGACACATAACTGGCATATACTTGGTTGGTTTGTTTGGTTTTAATATGGTCCAAAATAACAATTATAAACTCCTTTATGCTCAAAATTTGTGCAATATTTTGTATGACAATAAAAATTAAGCAACCAAAATCATCCAAAAAGTCTAAAGGAGGCAACACCATGCATCTCTATGAACTTTTGTTTTCAAATATTACTGGAACACACTCCGCAGACCTAGTTGTGACCCAAGTCCTAAAGACAACTCATATACATCAATGTCTTATAATGCAACACTTAGAATACCACGTGTGACCCAGGTTCAAATTTTCTTTTCTCACACATTTTTGAAAGTTAGGGGTCTACGCCCGACCCCCACTAGACTCCACCCTCGAGTGTGCTATATTGGTAGTTTTATTTGGTTTCGTGACCCTTGGATTATATGACTCAATCACAACCTTAAACGAGTACCAACCTTTGTTAATCCAAAAACATGAAAACAAAAATTAATTATGTTTATGGTGACTTGTACCTATAGAGACATAATTTGTATATTTCTTTAGATTTGCCAAGTTATGTTCGAAGAAGGGTCTTTTATAAAATATAATTGTTTAAGGCATTTTATACTACGGTATAGGTTCATACGTATATATGATATTTTACAAAATCAAAAAATATTCAATAATGAACTTATTTTGAAAGTATTTAACAAGATTATTATAATGGTATAAAGATACATTTCGATTTTAATGTTTCGTTTTTTTTTGTTTCAATCGATGTTAGAATATGGTTTTATGTGGTTTTGAGAAAGCAATAATGTTTTTTTTGAATAAAATATAAATGTGAAGATATTATAAAAAATTAAAAAAAAGATATTGATATTAATAACAGACTAACTATTTAAAATTCTTATTTTCTGTGTATTTCTTTAATTTATTTTTTATTTTGATTTAGTAATATAATTTTAAATTTTTTATAAAGATAATAATCAAGTATTTGTTAGAAGTCAATAATTATCCTAATTATATTATATATTTTTTATATTTAAAATTAGATATTTATCCTCTATTTGATTATGTTTATCTGCAGTTAGTTATACGAACTCAAACATGAAACTTTAATAAGTTGTACTAACACAAAATTTACTTGTAATATTTAATTTTAAGTAATATGCATCAATAAACAATACATTATGCATAAAAAATGGTTTTTAAGAGTTTTTGTCAAATATTTTATAATAGAGTATAGATTCATTATATTTAACTAGAAGAATACTCGGGCAATGCAGCTAGATACATCGAGATAATGTTTCATTTTATTTTTTGTCTCTGTCGATATAATATGGTTTTATGCGGTTTTGAAAAAGCGATAATGTTTTTTCTTTTTTTTTTCTTTTTTTTGATTAACCTGGATATCCGACCTGCTTTGCGAGCCGACTAATCCCAGACAACCACCTGCTTTGCAGGTAGTTCAGAATCACCGCATTTGAACCTCCGTGGGCACAAGGGGATTTTTGTTCCTCCTTGGATTTGAAAAAAATATCTCGATATTAGTATCAAATTAACTATTTAAAATTTCTCGTTTTTTAAGTAGTTTCTTTCAAAAAAATTTATTACAATTTAATTTAGGTTTAATAACAAAGTAATTTATTTTTAGTTTAAAATTATAATTTTTAAAAGAATAATAATTAAGTATTCTGTTATAAGTGTAACTCAATGATTATCTTAATTGTATTTTAGATTTTTTATACTTAAAATGAGATGTTTATTCTGTAGTTGATTATGTTTATCTGCAGTTAGTTACACGAATTCAAACATGAAACTTTAATAAGTTGTAATTATGCATAATTTACTTGTAACCTCGAATTTTAAGTAATATGAAATAATAAACAGTACTTTATACTTAAAAATAATTTTTAAGAATATTTATCAAATGTTTTATAATATAGTATAGATATAAGAAATATTTTACGGTCATTGATAAGATAATTATGATATATAATTATTTATGTTGATATAACAGGGTTACGATGATTTTTGAAAGTGTGATCCAATTGGGAATAAACAATGATCGAGAAGCGAAACGTATATAAATAAACCCTAGAAAACACAGGGATCTCCGCCCACCTATTTCACTCTTCTTCTGCTTATGCTGTTTCCGGTGAGTGATTTTCTGTAACTTGCTCCTACTTCATACTAACTACTAATCTAAAGCTTTCAATTTCTTTGTTGTTTTGTTCCCAGAATCACACAATGTCGGGTTATGTATGGGAAGAGTTGATCGATAACATCTTCAAAACACTGCCACCGAAATCCCTTCTCCGATTTAGATGTCTTTCCAAATCATGGTGTTCTCGTATCGGTAGCCCCGATTTCATCCGTACGCATGCTCTTCGATTTGACAAAAACTTGCAAAAAGTCCTTGTTAAGCACTGGACTTATAACAAAAGACGTGGCATGGAAGAATTCTATACGTTACATCCTGAAGACCGATTACCCTTGAGTCATAGACACGGATACACAGGGATAGGTAAGTTTCCTTGCAATGATTGCTCTATTGTTGGCTCATGTAATGGACTTCTATGTCTATTTCATCATGAAATTGGTACGATTGCTCTATGGAACCCTTCAATCAGGCACCAACTAACCTTGCCTCCTCATCCTTGCATGAGGAACTACTCTTCTCAAGCTTCTCCTCGTGTAGCACTTGGGTTTGGTTTTGACCCGGTCACTGATGATTACAAGATTGTGAGGATATCCTACTACACATTCAAAAGAGTTGAACCAACATCAATGGTTTACACCATAAACACAGGCACTTGGCGTGCCATTGCCTCCCCTACTACTCGACTTTCAAATGTGCAGTGTTCTGCCTGTTTTGTCAATGGAGCATTGCATTGGATTGTAACAGAACAAGATAACAAAGACCATTGTTATATAATTTCATTCAGTTTGAGCACAGAAGTTTTTGGGAGGGTTCTTTTACCAGAACCCAGTTCGGAAGCCAGGGAACTAACAATCCTCAAAGATTCTTTAGCTGTGATTACCGGTGAATGTCATAATCCTAGGATATGGGTGATGAGAGAGGACAATAATGTTGCTTCTTGGTCTATGTTTTTTAAATTGGAAGCCCTTCCTAGTGAAGGAGGAATACACAGAGTTTTACTATTGACCACCAATAGGGATCTCGTGTTCCTCACTTACTGTGAGGGGTATAAAGTTTATAATCCAGCGACAGGCGTGCGATCAAGGCTTGTAAAATTCAACGCACGTTCTTACCAACTCGAAGTTGAAACATATGCGGAAAGCCTTGTATTGTTGAACAAAGGGACTGCTTGCAACGGAAACCAACCACCTTGGTTGCGACCAAAAAAGAGAAAGCAGAAAAAGAAAACTTCGGGGTAAGTAGCTTATGGCACTAAATTGTGTAAGAGTATTAGATCAGTATTCCCATTTGAGTTATCAAAAAAGTGGTGAACTTGTTTACTTAACATGTCTGAGTATGCTGCGTTATATTCATTTGAAGAAAGACGGGGGTTAAATTTTATTAGTTCTTTTGAGCAAACAGTAGGCACAAGGTACAGCAAACAATCCCCCTTGGTTGGAATTTGACATATTTTCTCTCTTTTTCTAGGTAATATATATATATATATATATATATATATATATATATATATAACATACATATTTTGTCTTGTGGGACTGCTTGCTGGACTTTTTGCGGATTCATCTTAAACTGCTAGTTGTTGTGTGCATATGGCTGATTTAGTCTCAAAAGGCTTCTCCAGCATTTGAATATGACTTTGAAAAAGTGAATCAAACGTATGCGTGTGCAAATTTTAGTCAGTTGTTGGCTATACAATGTCGTGTAAGCATTTCATCAAACACGTAGTAGAAGAATCTTGACGTGAGTATGTGATAAATATAGGCCCAAATACGCATCAGTCAAGGAAGAAACAAAATGAAAGAAAATATAACAAACAACAAATAAATGGACTGCCCAAATGCATATTGTGTATGACAAAAGCCTGGATACTTTCTTGCTCACAAATCACATCCAAATCATGTCTATATGTTACTGTTAACCAGTTTATGCTTACCCAAGCAATGAAGAAACAAATGTCGTGTAATTATAGTGGCGTGTAAGGCTTGAGGCTTGACCTCATCCAAGAGGCGGTCTTGTTGGTGTGTGGGTTAGTTCCTTACTTTTTATATGTGAGATCCCATGTTAAAGTCTTTTAGTAAAGGTCATAATTGTAGGATTTGGGTGGTAAAATAATCTTTCATCTTAGGTCTATGGTTCTTACACTTGTAGCTCTTCCGAGCACTACAAATAGTTTTCCTACTTACGACTCATGGTGATATCATGATCAACACCGAGTGTGAGGGGTATAAAGTTTATAATCCAACAATGCCCGTATCTCTTCTCTCTTCTACCAGATTTTCCAATCTGACAATTCCTAATTACAACTGCCTATTTGTAATCCCTTCTCCCTCGATCTCTAATTTGAATATTGAATTCTCCTAGTCGGTTGGCCTCTTACATCTTTGGTTTGCCATTGGTTAATTTTAGGATTGATGCACCAAGCACGACCCTGTTTAATAAACTTACTCTTTCTTGCCCTCTATTTCTTTCTTTCTTGTTCGATGATCAACCTCACCCGCGTTTGCATTGACTTCTTTCATCTTGATGATCCTCATTGTTCATAGCACAATAACCCTTTGATTACCCACATAAAAGTCTAGAGTTGAGGGAGAATTTGGCCGTAGGATCGAGCCAACGTTTCTTGGGAACTTGAGATAAACAACAATTGGTCAACTTTTGTATGCTAATCTTTCAATTTAACGAGTTAATATGGAAAGTTGATTATGAATAACTCATTAAAAAGTTTGTTTCGAACAATGTTAAAAGAATGATTCTATTTAAGTGAATTTTATAAGTTAGTTTGTCATTTTAAGATATTTTTGTTGTTTTAATTTATAAGTCTTTTAATATAATATATGATATTTATGTTTATATTTTGTCTTGGTATGAGTATAGCAGGGTCTCCAAAAAGATTAATAGAACGACCATGTTCTACTACACTACTAAACATGGAGATTTTCCGGCGAAAAATCCGTCGGAAATCCACCGGAAAACATGGTTTCTGTTGGATTTTTGGCGGATATTCCGACCAGTAAAACCTTCTCCAGAAAAAATTATTTCGATGATCCTCCGATGGATTAAACGTCAACTTCGTCGGAAATCCGCCACTGATTTTTTTTAATATTTTCAGCTTTGTCGATTTAATTAATTAAATTAATTATTAGGATTAAATTACTAGCCGATTATCCGCCAATAATTAATTCGTCAGTAATTTACTTACTTAGGGGCCATTTACCAAACACTTACCCGGTAAGTGCTTACCGGTAAAATTTAACAATATTATTTACTTCTCAGGTAAGATTTTAGTCCATCAAAACGACATCCTATGCAACAATTTACCCGGTAAGCGCTTACCGTAGTAAGAGTCGTCGCCCTTACTTACCTACCAGGTAAGACTTATGTTTTTTGTCTCGCTCTTACCGGGTAAGATTTTTGGTCTCTACGATATTCATCCGATGAGGTAATGTTACTTGATAAGCGCTTACTCGGATAAACATTTGGTAAACAACCCCTTAAATAATATATTATCTAGTGACACATTTAAAAAAAATTACCGACGGATTAATCCGTCGGTAATTGCACAGTTCTAGGAAAAAATTATTGTTTTTGATTATTTAAATCTTGTAAATATTAAAAATGCTAAAATTGTAAATCAAATATCACACATTGATTAAAACCAATACGATTGTTCGGGTGTAATAAATACAAATTGTTCCAACGAAAATTAGATTCAGTTCGTTGACAAGTTTTATATATAAAAAACCAAAAAAACATAACTTTGGCGGTGGTGGTGACGGGAATTTCTAGTTGCTGAGATTGAGTAAACTTCCTCACCATCTCCATCATCTCATCGGCCATCATACTATGTATTCCGGATCTCGTCTTGAAGAAGCAATTCTTGAACTTGGGTTTGTAATTTGTTAATTTACAAATACAAGAAACGTTAGAATCTATAATAAGAATATTCTGCCACAAATCCGTCGGAAATAATTTTTAAAATTTATTTTTAATTACTATTATTATTATAAAGCCCAATCCCATTAAAGCCCAATAAAATAAAATAAAGCTCAATAAAATCGATTAAACTCCAATAATAATCCATTAAAGCTCAATAATACCGAATAAAGCCTAACAGAAACCATTATAGCCCAATAACACTCTAAATGATTGTAATAGTTTGGTTATTATTTCAAGTATGTATATATATGTATATATTTATTTATAAATATATATATATATATATATATATATATATATGAATGATATATGTATGTATGATATGTGTGTGTGGGAAATATTTAAAATTTAAAAGGGGAGGTCGGCTTTTGGAGACCGCCTATCACCTCTCCCTTTTATGTGCATATATAAATAGAAGTTRTGAAAGAAAAAYAGATTCATACACATACTATTTCTGGAAAGTGTTTTCTCTCTGAGAAATTGAAGAATTCGCACAAGAAGAAGAAGAAGGTTTCAAAAGGGTTTGATTCTCAAAGGTGAGTGTATTAAAAGCTTTGAATATGAATTGTTTTCATACAAATTGCAAACCATTTAATCTGTTATTATGAGTTTGGATGCATTTTATGATGATTCTTGTGTAAACCGGCCAAGTGGTGTCCGGATTGTAATCCGGATACTTAAACCGGATGTGCTTTGTCCGGATATCTATTAAACCGGACAAGAAGTGAACGGATTATGTTTTAAACCGGGCAAGAGGTGACCGGATAATGTGTAAACCATTTAAAGAATCAAGTGATGTATTGACCAGATTGCTAAACCGGTCAAGAGTTGTACGGTGTGTTGACCGGTTTATATTAAACCGCTCAAAGGWTAAAATGTGTATTGATCGGTTTAATCTAAACCGGATGACAAAGAAARTGAWRTGRTGTCCGGATTCTTAAACCGGACAAGGATATTATATTTTCAAAG
>NC_037535.1:7451210-7463416 GCF_001531365.2 Cynara cardunculus var. scolymus
CTCACGAAAACAGGCTGATCTCACATGATCCCAAGTCTCTCTCTCTCTCTATATATATATATATATATATATATATATATATATATATATATATTGTCTTGTGGGACTGCTTGCTGGACTTTTTGTAGATTCATCTTAAACTGCATATGGCTGATTTAGTCTCAAAAGGCTTCTCCAACATTTGAATATGAATTTGAAGAAGTGAATTGTGTAGTAACCCAGCCATCGTGATTCAAACGTATGCATGTGCAAGTTTTAGTTAGTTGTTGGCTATACAATGTCGTGTAAGCATTTCATCAAACACGTAGTAGAAGAATCTTGAAGTGTGTATTTTGATAAATATAGGCCCAATTACGTATCAGTCGAGGAAGAAACAAAAAGAAAGAAAATCTAACAAACAACAAATAAATGGATTACCCAAATGCATATTGTGTATGACAAAAGCCTGGATACTTTCTTGCTCACAAATCACCACCAAATCATGTTTATATGTTACTGTTAACCAATTTATGCTTGTGCAAGCAATGAAGAAACAAATGTCGTGTCTTTGTAGTGGTGTGTAAGGCTTGAGGTGTGACGAGAGGTTTGACCTCGTCACAGAGGCGGTCCTATTGGTGTGTGGATTAGTTCCTTATTTTTTATATGTGAGATCCCATGTTAGAGTCTTTTAGTAAAGGCCATAATTGTAGGATTTGGGTGAGGAGAGAGTAAAATAATCTTGCATCTTGGTCTATGGTTCTTACACTTGTAGCTCTTCCTTGTGAAGGAGCACTACAAATAGTTTTCCTACTTACGACTCATGGTGATATCGAGATCAACACCGAGTGTGAGGGGTATAAAGTTTATAATCCAGCAACGGGGTGCGATCAAGATTTGTGGAAGTCGAAGCTGGTTCTGCTCTTGTTGACATCGTAACATACGTGGAGGGCCTTGCATTGTTGAACATAGATATGACTTTCAAATGGTAACTAACCAAACTAACACAATCCCATACAGAGTAGGGTCTATATAGAGTAGGATATACACAGACATTACCTCTTTCTCGAGTGGTAGAGAGGTTTATATCTATCTATCTATCGTTTATATATATATATATATATATATATATTATGATGCTTAATGTTTTTATAAGATCGGTAGGAATACATGCTTATGTGCAGTTTCACTTGATCATAATTAATTCAACGTTTATAGAAAAAATTGCTACAGAAGCTTGAAATATATACTGTGCTGTTCATTTTTTCTACAGTGAGATTTAGACCATTGATTTCAATTTTTAATGGTTAAGATTGGTTATAAGTTAATATCATTTAAGTGGATAACAAAAGATGGGGCATATATATATATATATATATATATATATATATATATATACATTGGAAAATATAAAAAACAATCATATACAAGCTCATAGGGTAAAAAAAACATGAAAATACAAAAAAAAAAAAAAAAGGGGGTATATTTTTAAAAACCCTTTTTCCCCCCCCCCCCCCCCCCAAAAAAAAAAAAATTCAATGATAAAGTGTTGGTTCTTTTAAAATAATAAATTATTAAAAAAACCGTCGGTAGTCCGTTAGTAAATCTAAATATTGCCGACGAATAGAAAATATTTTTATTTTTATTTTTCTTCAATCATTTTTCCGTGACGCCCTAGGTGATCCGTCGGTAAAGTTGCTGACGTGGGATTTTTGCCGGGGATCGGACGGTGACCCATCAGAAATTATCCGGTTTTCTACTACAAGACAATGTTGGAGGGCATACCAATGTGTGATTTCGAATATATTTTATATTTTAACTTTGAAGTCCATATTTTAGTTCAATCCTTTCAGAATTGTCAGTTTTATTTTAGCCCATTTGGACGATTATAATGTTTTAACAATTTAGCACAATGCCCGTACCTATTCCCTCTTCTACCAGATTTTCCAATCTGACAATTCCTAATTACAACTGCCAATCTGCAATCCCTTCTCCCTCAGTCTTTAATTTGAATATTGAACTCTCCCGGTCTATGCTATTTACAATGGATCAATTTATTAGAGTCTTTGGGGTCTTCTCTAACCCCTTATAAATACATGAAAGAGTAATGTTCGGTTTTGGTTTGTATATTTTAATAGATCTCATCTCTTATAAACTTTAGTAACTTGGTTTTGCTCCCTCATGTTCATGTTTGTCAATTTCCACTAGTTTTTTTTTTTAAACCTTTATGTATGCATTGCATTTTGTGAAGTTGTTTATGTGACTTGAACCTTGGTTCTTAGTGTCAAAATTGATTCCTGGATTAAGCTTCTTCCAACTTTTCCCTTTTATGGTCTTAAAGGTTTATCTATCATATCATAACTCTGTGTAAATCTCTTGGTTTTTGGAGTTGTGTACAGCCTTTATTATATGGAAACAATACAAAGTAAATATAGAAAATAATACAAAAGAGTCGACAAGGGAGTCCCTTAGTGAATATATGCTTACTAGTAGGATGAAGGAACATGAAGCACTAGAACTTGGCCTAAAGCAACTCTTTTCTGAACGAAATATATTCATCCACTAATGTTGAACGGGGTTGTGAGACAAGTAGATAAACCAACATGACAAGACGAAGTGGACAAAGAAGTTTAAGCAAGAGATTATGAATCTATAAAGCTTCAACGACAACATCAATCGAACCTCAATATTCCATTTCTGACACTAGAGCAAGACAGCGTGAATTGGTGTCTCGAATACCAAGAAACAATTATCACTAAAAAAAGAAACAATAAACTTGAAATTGAATGTTGAGTGTCAAGATACCCTCCCTAATCAACATCAGTATAGCAAGTCAAGCCAATAATAAAAGTAGAATAAAGATGTACACCAGACCCCAATGTACCTTTGATGTATTGAATAAAACGCTTCAAAGCTTGGAAGTGAAGCTCCTGTGATGCATACATAACACGGTGCAACTACATTTCCATCCGTTCTAATGAAAGCAAATCAAACTGGATATGGTGTAATACTAGCTACATCAATGTATGTAACAATGTTATATGTAACAACACAAGATGTAAACATAAACACTTATTGACGTTCATAATATAGAAGATGAAAAAAACTTCTTTGAAGACTTTCAATGATCTTTGTTCCATTGAGAAATTTGTAAAATATCACTTTCCAAGTTTCACATAATAACACTGTCAATGAGTAAGTAAACCTCTAAGGTCATACAAAAAAATACATATGTTTTTATGACCAGAAACCCGAGTTATATCATGTTGATTGTTAAATAATTATAGTATACGTTAAAAATGTAATCGTGATAATTACAAGGTTTAGTTTGTAAAATGTATTTTATGTATTAATTGTATTTATGATTAATAAAATCAAATAAAACCTTTATAGGCTTAATATATTTATGGGCTTAAGGATAATTTCAAGCCCAACCTATGATTAGGTTTTATATTTACTCTATAACTCAGATAGACTAACTATAATTTATAAATTAAGGGATAACTGATAAGCTCAAGCCTAAAATGTTAATCAACTTATCTTTTAGATGTAGAGAATACCAGAAAATAGGAAAGGAACATTTTATTTCTTTTATGTATAACACATATTATATTAGGGTTTTGTGCTAGCACCCAGAAAAAGCCAAATATGTTCATGTGTGGATCTACATAATGAAAATATGTTTCGCTTTATAAGTGCCATCGCAGAACTAGCTTCAAATCTAAAAGGTAACCTTCTCAAAACACCATATGGTTTGTTTCAAGATTCGTTTTATGATTCATTGGATTCGATTAGAGTTTCTTTATAGAAAAAGTTTTCTAAATAAGTAACCTAAAATGTTTCTGCTATGGTTAAAAATGTTTCTGTTATGAAACCCTACAAAAATCCTTTGCAACAATGGGTTAGTTTGACTTTTTTTTTTCTTTTAATTGTAAAACATAGGTTGGTTGACTAAAAAAGTTATATATATAGGGAGGTTTATTTTAAGACTTCTTTAATTTAAATAAACTTTGCAAACCACATTTTAATCGTTCATCTTGTCTGATAAATATATGATTTTTACTAATTTAAAGTTATGATCATAACGAATGAACCTTATCGTCTTCCATATATATCTCAATCATAATTAATATATCATGATAATTATCCATAAATATCTTAATTTTTTCCTCATATAAGCATTAATTATGGGTTGTATTTGAAACCACCCTTATATATAGTGGCATTTTCAAATACAACCAGGGGCAGAGCCACGATCTAGGATTAGGGGGAGCATCGAGCATTTTATAAGAGGGAACACCGAGTTTTCATTTTTCTCGAATCTATTTATGAGACTATGATATTTTTATTAGCGCAAAATATATCAAACTGTAACAAAATTTGGTTTCGTTCTTATTTAGTATATCAAAGTTCTTTTTCGAATTGATGTAATAAAATTTCAAAATTTCCAATTTTATACATGTTGCCGTTTTGATTGATAACATGAACTTGGATGCCCGTTTACGAAAGATTTATGAAAGGTTTTAAAATAACATCGATGATAAACTTGACATCCATGTTATAAAAATAGGTAAAAATTGAAAAATATAAAACTTTATCACATTAAATAAGAACTTTTAAAACTTTATTGTATTAAATAGATAATTTAAAAAGATTTTTTTTACATACACCAAATGAAAACGAAAGGTGTGTTCAATTCTCGATTTTAGTTTTAGCTCAAAAATGTTGGATCATAAGAATCCAATAAAGATATTTTAATAATTTTTAATTTCATATAATTTAAAATCTCAAAAAGACAAAATAACACAATAGCGATAGCAATAACAATAACAGTAAACATCATATGTACACAAATGAAAACATGAACTTCTCATGTTTCCATCTATATCAATTTGTTTTAAAAATCCCATGTGGAGTACATGCATCCTCTCGTGTCTATGTAGCTCTGTCAGTGAATACAATCCCTCTGAAGGTTACAACTAATATAATTAAATCTAGATCGTCTTTTCGTTTGATGAATGGTTGATCAATTTTTGGTTTTTAATCGATTTAAAAATTAAAGAAAGAGTAGTTTTGGAATATATTTTAATTACTTTAAATTTTAATTTTAATAAATAATTAGAATTTTATATTTTTAATTTTTATTCTACTTTCATCTTTCTAAATTAATAAGAAAAATTCAAAGGCATGGCTAGTTTTTATGACAACTAAATATTTGTAATATTTTTTATAACAATATTTTTTAACAAGTGGTTATATTTTTCTACATAAAACTTATTGGAACTCGATATATAGCTTATATTTTTAAATAGATAAAATAAGATTTTTCTTCGTAACTATCTGTATTAATTCAAGAAGAAAAATTCTTCAATAAAATTGAAGACTAATTGAAGTAAGGTCAAGATCGTCACCAAAGTGGATTGGTTTGTCATCTAGTCAAAAGAAGATCAATACAAGATAAAGTCAAATAGTAGTATCACAAATACTACTACTAACAAGACGAATTTCGGAGTGCAAACTTATCCAATAAGTTTGGTTCACCAATTTCTACCAACTCTCATCCTTGTATGGGAACATGCCCAACATGTCAACCAAAGTAAGTTCTAAAGTATTGTTTTAGTGTCATACTTCATTTTCTATTCCCTCTGCATACAGAAGGATGAGATGAGTTAACAAGTGTCCACATCAACTTCAAATGATGAAATGAAAAGTTAAGCAGTATGGATCGACAAATCAGATAAAGACTCACGTTAAAGTTGGACAACAACATTTCATGTGATAGTGGCTATAAAAAGTCATCCTTGTCATTGCAACTCACCCTTTTTGAAATAATATATGAGTATAGTTTGTTAGGAAAAATCGGTTTCCTAGTCTAAATAACTATCTTAGTACTATAGATTTGAAAGCGTTCATTCTTCTTTCACTATTTCAGCTGTTAGCAAATTTGTCACTGTCATATCGTTTAGAATCAAGTTTTATATTTATAGCTTCCGCAACAAATTTGTAAGTCTTTATTTTAATACAAAATATATAATTAAAGTGATATTTTTGTGTGTTTGTATTTAACCCCCATTCAACAGACACATCCTATGCAAGTCATTACATTTATGACCAACAAGTGGTATCAAAGCATGTTTTTTTATTCCATAAACAAGATCTGAAATGATTTCTACAACTAATGTCAATGGCATTATATCCAAACCACTTCGCTTTCAAAAGGATAACCTATTTCTTTTGAAAAATAGAATATCACACTTGCTTAAAGAAGTTAGCAACCAAATCCTAACTGTTGTCAAAAGTAGTGCATATGTTCCTACCATCTTTTTGTTTGATGACTGAGATAAATATGACATTCTCATTGGATCTAAAGGGCCAATCATCAAATCCCAAAATCAGTGGATAGAAGATGATATGAAGCAAGTTGTAGAAAACATCAAAACTAGAACTATCATCGTGATGTCACTTCCAGATGTTGTCTACAACAGATAAAAGAAATTCAGAAAGCTCAACGCTTGTCTCCACATATGTATCAAAAAAATCCGAATATCGAAATACAGGTACACTTCACTTCCCTTTTCTCTAAAGAAATTAGAAAATACTTTAATCCATTCAGTTATATAAATAGAGGCCATTGTGCGAAAGTGGTGTGCGTAAGACACAGTCAAAATGGTCAAGAATTGTTCATCAGAGCAACTTTTTCTTTCTCTTCTTTTTTTTCTCTCTCTCTCTCTCTCTCTCTCTATATATATATATATATATATGTATATATATATATATATATATATATTCCACAAGCTGCTTTTTCATTCCTCCAAAGAGTTAGAGACCATATCTTGCAATCGGGAAAGAAGAGGATCTCCTCTCTTGGCACTGGATGTCATCTGAATTTATTGAATTTGTGTGGATGCCGTGGAGGTAAATAAATGAATTTGTTGCTTTGATTCATATGTGACATCAAAGAGTTGTTGCTCGTACTGGTAAAATTATAAAACACCCAACCTATTCTATTTCTTATGGATTCTTGGAGAATACAATCATATTTCACTGAGTTTATGGTCCCGTATTCTAACATTTGTCCCATTTGAGTTTTAGGGATATTTGACCAAATTAAATTGCTCAATATTGAGTTTGGGCATGATTTGCATTTATTGTACCTTTTTATTTGAGAATTACATGATTTGAGTACGTTAGTCATTCAATTGATATCATGTAATTTAGACTATAATGCGTTAGATCTTATGCATGTGAGTTAGTCATTTTGTTAAGTGAGAAGTTATCACGTTCTCACCAAGAGACCAATTCTTGAGTAAACTATGTGGTCGTCTCAGTATTACGAAGATGAACTCTTATAAGTTGTACTCTAAAACCTTTGGTATTACAAAGAGGACTTGTGTAGGGTTGGATTCTGGGACCTTTGGTATTGCAAAGAGGGAACTATATGGGGTCAAACTCTAGGATTGTAGGTATTGCGGATGTGATCTCTTATTGAGTCAGATTACGAGACCCTGGGTATTACGATGATGAACTCGTGAGGATTTGAGCACCAGGACCCTTGTTTTGAGGCTTTGGCCAAGTACAGTTGACACCAAGTCATCAGGGGTATTTTGGGGGTGAACTCATGTGGAGTCGGGTGCTAGGACCATTAGCTTGTAGGTCTAACTCTATGGTGTATAAGAAGACATTAAGGTCAGGGGTATTAGGGGAGTTGAGTGGGATTGGGCTCCGAGACCTTAAGTATTGGGTAGAGTTTTGAGAGAAGTTAAAAATTGGGACCATGACTTTAGGGTGCTACATGATAACGTTGATAAATGACTGAATTTGTGTTTCGCCACAATCGATGGAAACAAGTCTCTCCTGTCATCAAAAGGTGTTGTTTTGGATATTGAGTATTATCCATGTTTTTGGGGACGTTTTAAGTATGGAATGTTATCCATAATTTGTGGTTTTGGGTATTGAACCTTATCCATGCTTTTGGGTGTTTTTGATAATACACTTTTATCCATGTTTTTAATATTTGAATATTAAACTCTATTCATGTTTTGGGTGAGTATTGTGTTTTGGTTTCATGTTAAAACGAGTGCTTTGGTCACCGGGTTTTCATCACAAAAATGATGGTTTTTAGGAAAGATGTTGCTTTTTATATAAATATAATTCATTTGAAAAATTGTGATTTAAATAACTTTTATTCAATTTATCGTTGTATATTAAAGATAACAACTGCCTGAACTCACTAAGCGTTAAGCCTAACTTTTTTATTTGTTAGAATGTGCATCAGATCATTGTTGGGAATGGTACTAGTGTCACTGAGAAGAAGTCAAACAGTTAGGACACGAAGAGGATTTAGCCATTCGGGAACATCTTCTGTATTTTGGAAATAGCGACCATCATTGGAATTTAGCAATGCCCGTCTGTAACCTAGACTTTATATAAGGTTGGTTTGTCATTTGTTGGTGTTAAATCTTACATTCCCATTGTAGGTAATCAAATATTGACCTTTAGAAATAAAATTAATCTCTATCTGATGTATTATGAAAATTTTAAATTAATCACTCTTTTACAAAATTAGGGATGCTATATTTACATGTTTTAAGACCTTGAGTCCCTAAAACGAGATAATAATGAAAAAAGGTTGTGGCGTGCTTGTTTTAACGTCCTTTGTCCAAAACTCTGCGGAAGGATGACCGGGCGGACATTTTAGTTAAGCTCTATCTGTCTCACGACGTACCTAGCTAATACATTTCGACTCGAGAACGTGTCACATTAGAGGTGAACGATCATAGATGTCCTCTAATCACTACCGAACCCTTGGAACCTACTTCAACTCCAAGATGTGATGAGTCGACATCAAGAAGCGAAGATGGCAGTGGAGGAAGCTGATGGTTAGGTGATCCCTCGCGCATCCGCGAGAACTACTAGATTTGGTTGTTGACCAACTACAGGAAGAAAGAAACCCTAAAGACCAATCCCATCATGGCATGATGTTGGTTCCGTAAGGGTCTACAAGAATAGAAACAATTTGTAGAAGGGGGGGATGAATACAAACACAGTATTTTCAAATTTAAAATATATATTGATAGAGAAGATCAATACAGATTTTACAAGACTGTTTGCGGAAAGATAAGGTAAAGAAAACCTATCTAAACAATTTTTGGATACACACAGATCTTTAGCAAATACAAGAAAAGAGATTGCTAAAGGGAAGATCCTTTACTTAAGCTAGAAGATGTTTGAAGTAAGAATAGGATAGCAGAGAGATGCGCGCACTCTGCATGGAGAAGAAACACTTCTATTTATTCCCAGTGCATTAAATGAACATTTAATGCAATATGGTAGGTTTAGAGTGCGTGTCAAGCATTAAGAGGAAGGCTTGTCCTTTGCTACAGTGAATAGTACAAAAGCACTATTTTTTAGCAGACATCCTTACCTAAAGTTGGTGGACAAAGAGTCGACTAATCGGCTCCGTACCGTACTAACTTTTGCAAGGGTGTGGGTTTGTCCTTTGTGTGCATAAGGACAAGACAACAACAATTGTGCTAAGCAAGCTTCCTTTGATCGCTGAATGCTAGAATGACCTGGAGGTCTCATCATCATTCGCTGAAGTTAGAGCAGTCTTCACACATATGTAGTAAGGCTTGTAATTACTGAATACTGCTTCAGATCACGTACTCGCCAGTCTCTAATCTTCAGTTTCAGTCTTCGACGTTCGCTGAAGGTTCTTTGGTGTGAGTGTTGTCTTCTTRAAGTATTGCTGTCTCTGATGAATTTACAATGCAAGTTCTTCAGCGATCACTGAACATACTCAGTGATGATCGCTGRAACTGAAAATACAGAAACACAAATACAACGTGGAAGGAAAAAAGGATTATCATCAAATTACTGAGAGAGAGGATCAACAATCTCCCCCTATTTGATGATAACATGATAACATAAAAAAAGTTATCTTATCAAATAATAGTAAGGAAAAGTAACATATAACGTACATGTCATTTTTTACTATTTTGGGATCTTTTTCAGTTTGGTTAGTTTCAGCTTGAGAAGTTTTCTTAAGTTATATCTAAGAAAATTACAAGGACGGAAACTGAAATTGAAAGCTTATTCACTGATTTATAGATTGTCAGTGAATGATAAAAGTAACATCGGAACTCATAGACTTGTGTCCCTATTACTTTTTTCAGGGATCTTTTCAATGAAGTACATGGAATACTCATTATATTAATCAATGGAAATGATACAAGTATTACAGTACATGTTCAGAATTTCAGAATGTAAATACAATCAATGAAAAAAGATATAGAAAAAGAATTACAAGGAAAAGTGGAATGTTGTTACAAAGAGAATCTTATTCTAGAACACTTAGACCAATGTGATCAGGTACATTTTCACCAAGGTTTCTTCGACGTAGGAATTCCCTTCGTATCTTCAGATCGACGACTTTTCCAAGCATGCTATCATCTATCCAGAGCAAGAGATAAAGCAAGTGATCCATTAGACATAGATGTAGCTCTGACATTCTCTAAAATCTGACTTCACCTTCATAGTCAAGGAATATAACTCCTAACTCAGGTTTAAAATGCACAGAGTTGGGTGTATAGGGACCCTTATCTGGCAAGTCAAGATTCAACATAGAAATGTCRRYAYTCATATGACCCTTCAAGACTTCATCTAAGGAGAACCTTGTTTCATATTTGTTCCTTAGGAATGGTCTTTCATTAGGATCAGAGAGCTTTATTTTCTTCTTCCCACCTTTCTTCAGAGTTGGCCTGTCAGGGACCTTGACATACCTGGACATCCTTTTGATGAGTTCGTTGATGGTGTCCTCGATAAGTGTCTTGTGTCTCGACTTGAATTGGTGAATGGCTTGTCTGATCTCCATCCATTCGCTGTATCCATAGCGGCCAAGGTAGGAAGGGTACTCTGTAACGACATCAAGATTGTCCCTGGTGATGAGTATTGAGACCAGTGTTCCACCGTCTTTAGATCGTCCGCTGATGCTGACGCTGATGATTGGACGGGGACTGAGTCTCTTTTTCAGCTTTGCTTCGCTCCATTACTTATCATTGTCCACTAGCTTCAGCTTCTTCTTGCGTTCAACTTCTGCCATAGAAAGAAGTTTAGCTTGGGCTTGGACAGCACTCACCGTTTTCTTGGACTTTTTCTTGGGAAGGGCTTTAGCAGCTAGAGACTTGGTTAGCTTTAAGCTGTCTTCAGTCTGCTTCCTTTGAAGCTCTAGCTCTTCTTCAGCCCTTAGTGCCTTGAGTCTTTCAGCTTCAAAAAGGAAGTCAAACTCACCACCACTAGAGGTACGAAGAGGAATTTTTACTCTAGTCTGGTCGAGTGACTCCTTAAGCTGAGACATCTGTTGGTCTGTTGGAGTATAAGAGCTGGGTTGATCAGATACCCACTCTAGTCGACGACAGGTTGTTGAAGGGATATGAAGTTGGTACTCTGATGTGATCACTACCTGAGAGGTAGAGTCTTCAAATAAGGTTTGTTGAGGGCATGAGAAAAGTACCTTCAAGTTGCCTTCTTCAGCGACTGTCTTGCCTTTCGACTTGGGGTCCTGGTTTCTTGATGGAGTCGATTCTCCTTGCCTTTGCTCCCCTGGGATTGAACTTCCCCGAGGGCAACACCTCTGGTGATGGTTGATGGCTTCTGGAACTTGATGGTAAAGTCATCTTCATCATCATCGTCCTCGTCACCATCTAGATCATCTCCGGTTTCTGGAATGACAAGTTCATCATCGTCTTCATCATCATCATCTTTATCCACATCAACATCATCATCATCACCAGCAGCAGTGATGGTATGGACATCATCCCTAGGGATGGCTTCGTCAACCTCAACTAGAGCAGCTTCGGTGGAGAACTATGGAATCCTCCAGCCTTTGCAAAGTATTGGCTAGAGTTTTCGTTGCCTCACACGTCTCAAGGAGCTGGGCGCGATCATCGGCAGATAATGAAGGTGCACTCACTGGAGCTGGTTGACGGACAGCATCCAGGATTTGTTGAAGAAGTCCAAGTTGCTGATCGGCAATCGCTTGCGCATCGTCAGCCCTGCTGTGAAGAACAGCAATGGCATCGTTGTTGGCGTGAACAACTTCTTGGAGAGTCTGGAGCTGACTCTGAACTTCTTAAACGCTCGCCTGGAGGGCTAGGAAGTTTGTATCAAGATCGCCTTGGCAGGACATCTCTTGGTGAACTTCGTTGACCTTGGAGAAGATAGTATCAACG
>NC_037535.1:7464351-7465838 GCF_001531365.2 Cynara cardunculus var. scolymus
CCAGGTCATCGAAAATGAACGCAACATAATTTATATTGCGTCACTGAATCGCAGAGACGCCTATGATCAAGGCAATCCTAGAGGCCTGGTCCTGACCACCAGTCTTTCCACCCATGCACTGGATGAAGTGAGAAAATAGGTATTGCCAGACAGCTGACATCCTATTTTTCTCAATCTTTGTCAATGACTTGAGAGGAGCGTCAGAGTCCTTCTTCATTGGCCACTAGTAGCCAATGGCATTGAGGAAGGAGATGATCTCGGCAGTGGAGGGTTCGCTGTCGAAGGGGCCCCTTGGAAGACGGAGAGCTGAGCTGAGTGTAGAAACCCCGAAGTTCAGTTCCATACGGTTAAAGGTGAAGTGAATTTGCTCCATTGTTCGTCCGGCTTCGTCTTAGACCTGAACGACCTCAGCAGTGTACCAGAACTGTTGGAGTATTTCCTTAATCATGAGCGGCTCATGGTTGAAAGCATAGCCGAACGATGACTGTTTGAGAAAGTCAGCCGCCGATTGGTAGAAGGTTCGTGTAGGAGGTATCTCTAGCAAGGCAAGATGATTGTTGGCCTTGATCGAGATCTCGTCAATAGCGAAGTTGATGTTCTTGGCAGTCATCTGTATTTTGTTAAATAATCAACATAAACAGGAAACGAAAGGGTTAGACAATGTACCAAGAATATATGGTTAAAAGAGTATAGAAAAAGTTTTTAAACAAGGAAAAACTTCATTTGAATAAACCATGAAAAATAAGGGTTTTTCAAGTAGAATGTGTATTAAGAAACATATTTATTAATCAAGAAAGAAATGATTAACAATCTTTAGTTTAATGCATTAAGAGAACAAGGTTCTTAATAATATTAAACAGATTTCTTATAATGAAGAAAAAGAAAGAGAATGATTCTGACCTTTGTGATTAAAGAGGAAATGTCTAAAAAGAGCGTTTGAAGGATGTTCTTGCTTTGGAGAAATATTAGCAGAGGTTCGACTAATAATTTTTGAAAGCGTAAAGAGAAAAGTGAAGAAGAAATCTCATATTTATAGGTAAGAGTAGAGAGAGAAGATATATATGAGAGAGAAAAGGCGACGGTTCAAAAAGTGGTCATAATGAGTAATGTGCCACGTTCTCATCCACGATTGGATGACATTTAATGAGGTAGTATAATGACAGATCATTTTGCGCATCTCAAAGCGTCGCTCATAGAAAACAGAGAATGTCGTCATAAAGACGTGCATTTAATATTTTCTTTTAAAAACAAAAAGTTTTTAAGAATGTGAAGAGTCATTCAGTTTAAATAAAAAGTACTGAGAGACTTCATTTAAAACAATTTAGTACTGAAAACAAGAAAGTATTCAGTGATGGTTTTAAGACATCATATTTTAGCGAAGAGGAACACTGAAACTGGCATTTAAAAAGCTTTTTGGTCATTGAAGAAAAGAGTCAGTGATCATTTTAGATTTTTAAGATAAAGTATAAAGATATACTTTAAGATGT
>NC_037535.1:7467243-7470413 GCF_001531365.2 Cynara cardunculus var. scolymus
TTAGTTAGGTTGACCATATAAATATGGTTTAATCTTTGTAATTAGTAGAGGAGAGGAGCTTCATTGTAATATTCATTGATAATAGAAGGTTTGACTGAATTGAGAGGATTGACTTTTCCTCTCAATATTCATAAAGTGTTCATAGTGTTCTTGAATGATAAATCCATGAATCTGCCATTGATGTGAGCTTAATATGAAGATTGATCAGTAATTGTGGACACACAATTGGTATCAGAGCCGGAATGCAAGAAATCAGAAAAGGAAATCGAAGAGATAAGTTTTTTTTTTAATTTTTGAATTTTTTTGTGTTCATCGTGTTCTTCGTGTTTTTGAATTTTTTTTGTTTGATCCGATTTTATCATAAAATCTTGTGTTTTGATGTTAAAAACATGATCAATATGTTCGAAATTGAATTGTGAATATTTGTTATTCACAAATTCTTACGTTTTGATCAATTTTAATCAAGATTTAATCGAGTTTTTAGGTTTTTTAAATTTTTTTGTGTTCTTAATTTTTTTTCGTAAATTAGTGTTTTGATCCATTTTTTTTAAATTTCTTTTAGTTTTTGTGTTTTTGTTAGTTTTTAATCTGATTTTTAGTTTGAGTTTGTTTTTATTTTTGTTAAACCCCCTAAGTTTCTAAAGCCCAAACCATTTTAAGCCCAACAGATAAATTTTTTGGTCCATAAGTTGTCATGAGCGGTATTCTAATCCTCACATATTGAGCGGTATTCAACCTCACCGCTCATCACTTGAAGTCATCCTTCAACCGGTGTTCATCTTCACCGCATGTCTCTTGAGCGGAGAACGAGCGGAGAAGAGTGATTCGTCCAACAGGTAGGTTTTCCAACTCAATTTTGTCCGGTATTCATCTAAACCGGTCACTTCTTGACCGGATTAGAGTTCTGATTTGGTAAGCATCTGTGTTTCATGTAAACCGATCATTTATCGTGAGCAATTTAGGTTTTGCTTTGACCGGTTTAGGACTTGTTGAGTATTGAACTATTTTTGAGCGGACTTCTAATCCGCTTGATTCCTCTTACCTTGATTCTTGTTTGTTTGTTGTTTCTTGATTCAATCTGGTATTTTGTTCAATATTTGTCAAGGATTGATTGAGATTGGTGAGATTAATTTGAGTAATTTTACTCGATTGAGAGAGCTGTCAGGTTTACACTCTACTGCTATACAGAATCGGTTATCTGAAGGATGTTGTATTACCTAGGGTATTGGATGAGGCTACAATTGCAAGCCTTAATTCTATGATTCACTCAAATAATGGAATGGTTGTCACTTTATTAAAAGATGATAGCACCTTTATTAAGGAGTTGTTTGCGAGATTAAAATCTTCTAACACGTCTCCTGATTCCAAGAGAAATTTGGTATTTTTTTTGCAAGAGTTTTGTAGCCTAAGCAAGAGCTTGCAGATGGTCCAGCAACTCCGGCTATTCAGAGATCTAGGGAATGAAGGCATATATGGTGTGATTACAGATATTTTGCAGAGTGAAGATAAGTAGCTTGTTCTGACTGGGACAGACATCCTCATTTTTTTTCCGTGAACCAGGTTCAGACCATGTTGCGTTCTTATGTTAATCAGTAAGAAGAGAGAAACAGCAGTGAGCAGCTGTTGGTGTGAAAACAGCAGCCAAACAGTGAGCAACTAAACAGCAGACAGATTTTGCCTTTGGTTTTATGTTTTTGTGCTTCTTAGACAGTGTGCAGCAGGACTGTTTTTTTTTTAAAACAACCGGTATTAGTCTGTATAACAGCAGCAACAATACCTGCTACACAGACAAACAGCAACAAAAACAGCAGCATCAACAAGTTGTTGGGATCTGTTTGATATAGAAGACAGTACTTGCTGTCATAACAGGAGGTTTAAAAGATCATTATGCTTGCTGTTTCACAGTTAGGTTCATACACAGCAGAAGCAGCAGGTCTTGAAAGTCTTGAAACAAACAGCTGTTTTTGACACAGCAACATATCAGAGGTCCTGTTTCTTATTTGAAACAGCAAGTCTAAAACAGGTTTTTGATTTCTGGTTTGCAGGTTGACAGCATCATCTACACAGTTTTTAACAAAGTCTAAAACAAAGTTGTCTGTTTATTGTCCGGTGTAGCAAGAAGCTGTCACATGTCAAGAATCGACTGAGATTGAATCTGTTTGAGTTTGAAAAGAGTGTAGTTTTGAAGACTGTTGTTTCTTCGAGGAACCTTTTCACAGAACAGCAACAAGAAAACAGTAACAGTGTAGGTGACTGGTTTCATTTCATGCAATAACAGCAACAAGCTTTAACAAGTTCATAGCAACAGCAGCAGCAACAGCTGTTCATACAGAAGAAAGTGTGCAGGTTTCAGCACAGCCTTGTTCATTTTGAAGCAGTTACCTGTATTGAGTTTCATTAGCAACTGTCAGTGACAAAGGCTGTGAATTCGGGAGCAAATGCAACAAGCTTAACAGAAACTGTTGGTTTGGAAGCTGTTTGTGTTGAGAAGACAGCAGCAGCAAATTCAAAACAGCTACTGTTCAACACAGCAATAGCATATACAAAACAGTAACAGCAACAACTGTGCTCTGTGTGTGATTTGATTTGCAACAATTTGCTGTTTTTGAGTTGGTTTCATGCAGGTAGATTTGCTTTGAAACAGCAAATTCCAGCAGCAGCGAAGTTGTTTGAATAAGCATGTTTAAAGGACAAAACAAAAGTTGGATTTCTTCTTGGAATTCACTTTCATCTTGTTAGCAGTCTTGACAACAATCTGGCTTTACAATTTAAATACAGATCTAAATTTGTTTGTGTTTAGATTGTTGTTTTGCATCTGTTAGTTTGGTAGCAGCAGGTTGTGTGCAGAGAAGACAACAACAGCAGCAGTGTGTAATTTGCAGTTGCAGGTTGTTTTGAATTTTGTCCGTGAGTTAAGTAATAAGTGACTCACCGCATTATAGCAAGTGCAGGAAGCGGTTTCATAGATAGCAGCTCAAGTGCGAGAGCAGCAACTGTAGACATTCTCAAGCTGCACAGTGAACTGTTTTGAGCATATTTGGTTTATTTTCTTGTGCTGATCAATTGTGGATATCTGTATTGTTTGATTTGGGCTTGTATCAAGTTTTTGGACTTGGATATTTTTTTTAAACTGTTTTTTAGTTTCTTAGATTGTTTGTGTTTAGATTTTT
>NC_037535.1:7470513-7482006 GCF_001531365.2 Cynara cardunculus var. scolymus
TTTTGTTTTGAAACTTGTAATGGTGTTATTTATAAACTGTTGCTATGACCCGCTTGTCTGTTAGCATCCCGTGTTTCCGCTTTAGCGGGGTGTGACACTCAATGGTAGTAGAATTCATATTGATGATATATACATTTTCTATGCGAGAACCGGTCAAGGAAACCTTATCATCTTTGTTAAAAACGCAACATGAATTCTTTGAGAATTTTACTGTGTAGTCTTTGTCATATAGTTGACTGATGCTAAGAAGATTGTGTGCTTCAGTCCTTCAACGTATGCAACACGCTTGAACATGGTTGCACCATTGGTTAATATACCAAAACCTCTTGTATATCCTTTTCCGTTTTCTCCAAAGGTCACAGAAGGTCCTCTTTCTTCCTTGTAATGAATTAGTTGGGATTTGTCTCTAGTCATATGCCTTGAGCATCCACTATCGAGATACCATATGCCTTTGACATCCTGCACAAGGGAACAGTTTAAAAATGCTATTGGTACCCAACTCTTGGGGTCTAGCACTATTAGAGGCATCATCTATTGGTGTTGAGGAACCAGCCTCAATTGATGGCATCATTAAGCCTAAAGTGGTTTGAGTGGAAAGAGGAACAACCTTTGACACTAATAAAATAGAATCAATGGAAGTCTTCATTGAGCCTGATGAAGAGGCTTCAGTGGTTTGAATTACAACGTCTGATGCTGAAGACTTAACGCAGTTGTTGTCTTCACTGAGCCTGAGGAAGAGGCTCCAATGGTTTGCTTCACTTTGGTTTCTTTTGCAGCCTTAGTGGAGGATTTCGTCTTGGTTGATTTCTCAGTCTTTGCTACTTTCTTGCCCTTAGCTGGTGGACCAGCCTTGGCGGCAGAAGGACACTTGCTTGCAATATGTATATCTTTCACCACAGTGTTTACACTTCCTAAAGCTAAAGGTAGCTTTAGGGCCCGGAAGTACCAGATTAGAAGAAGGACCAGCTCCAAGGATTCTCTTTTCATTAGTTCTTGGAGGAGCCTTTGGCATTTGGAGTCCTTAGTTGAAGCATTCACCTTGAGCTGAGACTTGGATTTCTGAGAGGATTCAGATTTCTTAGTCCCTGAAGAAAAAGGTTTACAAGCTGAAGGAATAGACCTTGATCTATTGGACTTGTTAGACTTCTTAGGAAGAGGTGCTGTGACAATGGATGTACCTTTGTCTTTGAAACCTGAACTCTAAGGAGTTCCATCAAGATGACTCTCAGTAAAAGAAGACTGAGAGGAAGAAGTGCTAGGAATGGAAGAGACAAAAGTACCAAACTTAAGCATGGACCTTTTAGTGACACGTTCTTCCTAATCATAGGAAAATCCCAGACCAGTCGTTATCTTGGCCGGGATCTAGCGTTGATGATCTCAGAGGCTTTGATAGAGGCTTTGCACCATCCTTCAATGGTAGCCTTCTCAGCCTTGAGCTCAGCAATTGCTCGCTCACGCTCAACGATAGCCTTTTCGTATTCAACAGTGATGGCTTGGTTTACAATGACCTGATCTTTTAGGTTTTCTTCAACCTGAGTCAGCTCCTTGATTTTAGAATGGCAAATCTTCAACTGTTCTTGAAGATCAAAATTAAGCGTTTCTACTTTTGATTTTCCATTGAGGGCATTGTAAAGATCCATCGTCAACGTGTCTAGTGCGGAAAGGCTAGAATAAGAGGAAGAAGGTTCATTCAGGATACATACCTGAGTAGGAGAAGAGGTTGATGGTTCAGTTGAAGTAGATGTCTTTGAAGCTTCTTCTTTGACATCCTTAGCCATCAAGCAAAGATAGGTTGTATCTTCCTCATCAGATGAATCAGTCCAATCATTCTTTTCAGCAATAAGACCTTTGGCCTTTCACTGGTGATTCTTCATCTTCTTATATTTCTCCTTCAGCTTTAGGTATTTGTCATCCCAGGACCTGAAGAAGGATGGGGATTTAGAAGATGGTGTCACAGTCTTCTTTGATCTTGTTGTCCCAATATCAATCAATCTTCATGTAAATTCTTCATAACCATGGCAGATCTGTAATTCCTGTTAAGAACTTAGAAGGAATAGAAAGAGAGAGAAAGTCAACTATTAATCTTTGGTCAAACTCTCAAATCGTATAATGATATTGCAATTAGAATCCTACTTACAATTACAAGATCTCACCCTATTTATAGGGTCAAACAATAAAAGCCTAGTCAAAGTCAAACTATACACACAAAGTCAAACACGATGACTTTATACAATTATAGCCAAAATAAACTTTCAAGACGAATACAATATTACACTGACTTTCAGTCCTAACATTCTCCCCTTTTGTATTCAGACTTGAAAGAAGTTCCGCGTTTTGAGTCATGTTTGAACTTTGAAACTTTAAGCACATTATGTCTTCTTCAAAAAAATTCTTCAACTTGAAATCTTCAGGCAATCGTTTGTTGAGAAAGATCTTCTAACATTCTCCCCCTCGAATGTAGAACAGCGATGATCTTCTCTTTTGACAATGTAGAACAGTATCAACAAAAATCTTCAGAAACAATGTACAAGATGTGATCTTCAAAGAATCTTCAGACAACAAACTCTAACAAATTTTCTCTTTGAAAAGAGAACTCTGATGGTAAACTTTTGAAACAATGATCTTCTCATTCAAAAACTCTCAGTCGTTGTGGCATCGGAATAATCTTTTGTAATCATCTCCAGTCGCATTCCTTTTGAGTTTTTTGCCATTATCGAAGTTACTCCCCCCTTGATCTTTACATCAGACTCCCTTTATAATGTTCGGAATTTGACATTTCATTCATTATTACATACTCCCCCTTATGATGAATTGAGAATCATTCCATCATACACAAGAATGAATGAAATCCTTCGTGTAGGCTGTCAATTCATAAAGTAGTAAGTAGATCATTGGAAATCCACTTATTTAATCTTTTCAGATTAAAGAAATGGGAAGATAACAAAAAATTTCAACTAATGAAATTGTTTTCAATCTTATAAAAAGATTGGTCTGTGAATATAACAGAAATACTCAGTACAACGGATGTACTGTATATATGAGACTTTTTGATGCTCATCTCCCCAGGTATTCCATTCAATCATCGATAGCTTAAAAATAGCATATCTATGAATGTTTTGGCAAAATAACATATAAAATGCAAAGTCTGTGTAGTGTAGAAAGATAAAGCAACTAATGCTTCTGTTTAGGCTAAAAAAGATAAACCGTGTGGACTACACAAATTTATCAGACTCAATTAGTGATCAAAAAGACTTGAAGGGGTGACATATATCCTTTTGATTCAATATCAAGTTTATCTGAATGAGAAATTGATAGATGATGAGCTGCGTTCCCCAAGTGTTATTGAAACAATTATTTGTTGAGAGATAAATGAGTAGCTGGTGGGGTTGTGACAAGAATTGGCCTGGGCTTTGCCTTTTTCAATATTAGTCTCGAAAGAATTGAAAACTAATGGATTATGTGGTGTGCTCGGATTTTAAAAGTTCGGAACAGAATTCTCATATTCTTTTAATCCTGACACAACTCTCGTCAATTCTTTTAGCTCACAACAACTACCCCTCTCTTTTTCATTTTAGTCTCAGCACATAAATCCTTTTGTATATAAAGCTCACTCAGATATGGTTGTCCTCATGGGTTGGTTTGTCGGTTCTGACATTCCATTGAGGTATTTCTGATAAGCACTCAGTCCCTCCTAAAAATTAGCATTATGCACAGTTGGTCACAAATAGTTGATGAAAAAAATTATTTCAGATAAAGCACAATGATCAGATAAAAATTGATCAAGATATTTGGCTTTATGTACAATCAAAGAAAGATAATGCGACAACGATCCGATTATTCGGTATATGAGAGAGAAATAAATAAAGATCTGTAAGAACAAGTTTATAGATTCAGATAAAAAAAAAGTGTATATCATTCAAGGTAAAAAAAAACAACCTTTGAATACAAACGAGTGTATTATCACCGAATATGATTTTCGTTTAAGAGACGTGATAATAATAGTTTGAAGAATAGCTGAAACAGGTATTGGAGTTATGTACGATGAGAAATTACGCAAGTAAAATCTCAGGAAATACCTGTTCAGAACATGTACTCGTATCATAAAACAGTTCTATTTTTTGAAAACATTTATTCAAAATTTCTAGAGACTCCCCATAGAAAACAAATTTAAGTAATGTTGCAGTTAAGCTCAAAAGAATAAAAAAATGGAAACATTTTAAGCACGGGTTCTAAACTGTGTGTTTAGAAACCACACTCGGTAAAGCACGGGTCCTGAACTATATTGTTCAGAAGCCTTGTTTGAAATAGATTACAACTCCCCCTGCATTGGTGTATCATTGAAATGATATTCTGATCAGCACAAACTTGACACACCTGCAAAACCAGATTAAGTAGATTTTGGTACCCCAAATGAACTTGGGTCCTATTTTGTTAGTATCGGGTTGGGGTACATTGTAACTTCCAAACCATCTATTCTTATTAGATATATTCTTTTTAGGACTGTGAACAAGATGATCAGGAATAAAATATGATCCGTACCAGTAATTGTGATCATACTTGTTCTTACCTTTCGAAATGTTCTGATATCTGTTGTCTGTACTCTATCTGTTATCTATCTTCTTGTTCACAAAATCTATTGATTTACATGTGGAGCACATGATCCTTTTCTTGCTAAGATTTATCAAGTCAGAATTGGATCTCATAAAACAAGGAAGATTATTAGTAGCAATAGGAGTACAAGTTGAAATAGATTCAGATTTACTAACCCAAATGCTTTTAATCTTAGAAGAAGAAGAAGAAGAAGAAGAGGAAGAAGAGGAAGAAGAAGAGGAGGAAGAAGAGGAGGAAGAAGAAGAAGAAGAAGAAGAAGAAGAAGAAGAAGAAGAAGAAGAAGAGGAAGAAGAAGAGGAAGAAGAAGAAGAAGAAGAAGAAGAAGAAGAAGAAGAAGAAGAAGAAGAGGAAGAAGAAGAAGAGGAGGAAGAAGAAGAAGAAGAGGAAGAGGAGGAGGAAGAGGAGAAGGAAGAGGAGGAGGAAGAGGAGGAGGAAGAGGAAGAAGAAGAGGAAGAACAAGAGGAAGAAGAAGAAGAAGAAGAAGAAGAAGAAGAAGAAGGTTCATTCAGATTACATACCTGAGTAGGGGTTGATGACAAAGGATCATTAGAGAATGACGTTTCTGATGGGTCATCTTTGACATCCTTGGCCATTAGATAGAGGTAGACCATATCTTCCCCGTCAGATGATGATTCCTGAAAAGAATCACCCCAGTCATGCTCTTCAACAACAAGACCTTTGCATTTACGCTAAAGATTCTTCATCTTCTTATACTTCTCATTTGTTTTCAGGTACTTGTCCTTCTGAGGTCTGTAGGAGATGAGAGCTTAGAAGATGGTATTGTAGTAATCTTTGATTTGCATTCACTTGCAAAGTGACCTTTGTGTTGATAGTTGTAGCAGCTCGTTCAAGACTTGTCAATAGGGTTTGACTTTGGCTTTTTAGTTAAGGTCCGCGAAGGAGATCTGTGATAGTTACTTTTTCTAGTGAAACTTCTGAAGGAGTTGGTTAGAAGGGCTGAAAGATCAGCGTCTGATAAGCCCCAAGGTCCGCGATGAATGAATTTAGCACTTATCTCGTTGAAAGATGAGATAAGTGCCTTGGATAGAGCCCTGAGGTTGGCTCCGGTGGCATACTCAGAGGTGGTGGATGATGAGGCTAGGGGAGGTATGGAGGTAGAGGTGGATGCGGTGGGTGGGATGGGAAGGTTGGTGATCATGGCTTTAAGCTCTGCAGCAAGGGAGGATAGGGCTTCATCGAAAGATGGTGATGAAGGGCTCGTTGGTGGAGGTGGTGGTTGGGGTATTTGGGCTAGGATGGTGGCTGGGAGTTGGTTTAGGATGGTTTGTATGGTGACCATTTGGTTGATGAGGGAGGCTAGTGTGTCATCGATTGATGAAGTTGTTGGTTGTGGGATTGGTTGAGGGATTTGGGAAAGGATGGTGGCTGGTAGAGTGTTGAGGGTTTGAAGGATGGTGTTTATGTGGGTGGTAATGGAGGCTAGGGTCTCATCAGTCGCAGTTGCCTGGGCCATGAGGGTGGCGATGGAGTTCATCAAAAGTTGGTTTCTTTGGGTGGCAAAGGCAGAGGAGGTGTTATGGTGTTGAGTGACAGTTTGTTGCAACATTTGGAGACGGGTTGTATTGTTTCGGGTTTGGGTTTCAAGGGTTGCAAGGGACTGTCGAAGGGGGGTAAGATCGATGGATGGAGGGTTTTCGACAATCCCTTGTATGATGAGTTTTAGGTCTTCCAAGGACCGCTGAACTTAGTCAACAAAGGCTTGGAACTCAGCCTTTGTGACCAGATCGGCCACGGGGGTAACCCCTGCAGCAACGGATGTTGCAGGTTGAGCTTCAGCTCCAGAGGCGCCCTCAATGCCTTGTGAAAATGTGGGCATTGAAGGACTTCCATCAAGTCCTCGATAACCCTCTAGTGAGGAGCTATCTCTTGATGTTGCGACATCATCCTCTTCTTCTTCGGCTTTAGAGGCTGAGGAAGAGAAGTAAATGTGTTTCCTTTTCGCTAGATCAAGTATCGAAGGGGGTTGATGTGCGTGAATGGGAGATCACTCTGAACGATCTTGAGGAGAAGCAATGGCAGAAACAACATATGCTTCTGTGTGTGTGATTGGTGGTGTAGAGCCATGAGGCGATGTGGCTCTTATGTCTGCATCGCCTCTCTGTTGGGAGAGGGGCGATGGAAGTCGTGGTTCCTGAGCTAAATCATCTCCAGAGGCCCGAAGAATGGCCTCTGGATGGCTGGTTTGGGTTTGGTTTGGACTAGGCCGTCGTTGTTCAATACCCCTTTGGCCTTGATCGCCAGGGGTAGAGGTGGTGGTTACCCTTTGGGAAGGGGAAGGGGAATTGTATGTGTAGGGCCAGGGGATTCATGAGGAGTGTCATCATCATCATCATCATTTTCATCATCCGATGAAGATGGCTCATGTTCTCCCTCGCTTGACTGAGGGGACGGCTCTATGCGCTCTGGGGTAGCTTCCCTTGGTGCATTGAACAGCTGAGAGCGTTCGTAAGTTCTTCGAATCTCAGATGTCTCTGGGATGACACTAAGCATGGCTTTGGAAATCGGCCTATCGTTGGTGTAGCCATCCTTTGAGAGTGTAGGTCGATGGCCATGCATCTTGAAGAGTGGAGTGAATGGTTCCTCGGCTGGTAGATTATGTCTCTTCATCGCATCCCCAATGAAGAGAGATAGGAAGCGAGGAAACAAAATGAGGTCAAGGGCTTGCCGGTGGCCTTGAGCTTGCACTTTTTTACTACCGCTGTGTGGATCTCATTGTATATGAGGAAAGCGTAGTCAAGTGGGATGTTCAAGAAAAGGCCGTACATAATCATCATTATGTTTATGTTGCCTTGATCCATTGACCCTAGCATGCATGTGAGGGCCCTGTTCAATATGGAAAAGAACATATTCCACATTGGCGACAAAAACTGCCTCTTGAAGTCAGAGGCGTTGCATAGGTCACGATTATAACCTAGCATTTTGATGAATCGGAGGATGTCTGAGGTCGTGGGTTGGTCGGCATATTGGTCAATGCCGAGCTCTCGGCGGGTGGGAATGAACAGAATCTTAGAGACTTTTTCCCGAGAGATGTTGACCGAGCAGATCATGTCATTTGGGGCGTCGATTTTGCCAATTATTCCACAGTTTTCAGGGATGTACTCACAAATTTGCCAGTATTGGTGGACGTACTTTAGAGGTACGCCATTGTCGGTTAGAGTCAAGGCAGGTAGAAGGATGCAGTTACGGAAGAACTCAATTATCACATCAAACATGTCGTCGTACAGGGTGGTTCAAAGCTCGATGGCATGATTGTTGGGCTTCATTGGTAGAAACACTATTGCTCGACTGTCGGCGCCGGTGGATTGAACACGGCTATCGTTGTCATTGGGCTCGTGTGATGCGGAGGAAGCCATTGCGGATGAAGTTGCAGGTAGGTTTGTGCGTCAAAGTTTAGTTGCAGGTTTTAGGAAGCGTAAGGGAAGGATGGAGGAGGAAGAAGAGTATTTATAGGTGGGGGGAGGGGAACATGAAACGGTTTTTCTGATTATTATATTTAAATAATCATGAAAGGTGAAGGCGTTTGGCAAAAGGTGATTTGATTGGGGATCGTGAACCGTCTTGATTGTACGTGCCATTAATGTTGGAGGACACGTGTCAAGGCGGGGATAGGGAAGGGTAATTTGAAAGGTTCATGGGGAACAGGCTGTATATGGTGTCAGGCGTATGGGAGGATGACGTATGATATATGTAGGATAATCATATTTGAGAGTATAGCCAAATACGAATTACGAAGTTTTGGTCTTCTAAAAACCCATGTTGTATAGTTTTTAGTCACAAAAGCTGCAATTTTGTATAATCTTAAAAAAATTTGCAATTAAAGATGTGTTTTTGAAAAGAAATTTTGTCACGTAACCAGAGGAACTCTGGTTGAACATGTCCTTTTTGATGGGGAGCCAGAGGTGCTCTGGTTGAACATATATGAAAGAATTCATCGATGAAATGTTGGATTGTATGATAAATAAGCCTTGGATGACAAACCAGAGGCTCTAGATAAGCATGGGCAATCCATTATGTAGAACCAGAGGGGCTGTGGTTAAATACACATGGTGTATCCATTATTTATTTAGCATTAAAGTGTCCAGAGGCTCTAGATAGTAGAACCAAAGGCTCTGGTATGGAAAACGCATATATATATGCAATGGAGATTCATGATAAATGAATAGCTCCCCCTCAAATGATGCATGTGGATAAGATTTGAGTTTTAGAAACTCCCCCTAGAAACAATAACAATGTGGATTGTGGTGACCAGAGGCTCTGGTCTATACAACCAGAGGCTCTGGTTGTGAATGAAGATGAAAAGTTGTATGAAATATGTCTAAGTATGCAAATGGATATTAATATGAATGGGTCTTTGAGACCAGAGGGCTTTGGTTCCAAAGACAATGAATCCAGAGGTTCTGGTCTTTAGAACCAGAGGCTCTGGTTCCAAAGGCGATGAAAAGAAGTATGAAAAAAGGGTTAAGTGTATGTGAGTGAGAAAAGGGGGTTCTGTGGGTCTAGAGGGGTTCTGGTTCCAAAGAGTATGAATCCAGAGGCTCTAGTCTTTAGAACCAGAGGCTCTGGTTGTCTTGGTTATGCTATAAAAGATGAATGAGAGGTGAATTTAGCATGCCAAGTCTTATTTGGAAACAAGAGGTCTCTGGTTCCAAAGGACTTAGAAACCAGAGGCTCTAGTCTTTAGAACCAGAGGCTCTGGTTACAAGGATGAAAATCTAGAGGCTTTGGTCTATAGAACCAGAGGCTCTGGTTGCGAAGGTAATACTTAGTGAATAAAAGCTTAAGTATTTTCTTTGGACCAGAGGTCTCTGGTTCCAAAGGCGATGAAAAACTTTGAGCCATATTAAAAGGTTTCTTCATGGACAGAGGCTCTGGTCTTTAGAACCAGAGACGCTGGTTTAGAGTACTTATTGATTATGGCTTATTGCTATGTATCACTTGTAGGCATAACCATGAGATTTTGAGAATCTCTGATTTAAAGAGTTTTATTGCCTCTAAGTGGTGATATTCAGCATACCCATCTTGCTGACTAAAAATAAAAATCTTGTCTCATCAAGAGCTTTTGTGAAAATGTCAGCAAGTTGAATCTCAGTGGGAATAAAGTACATTTCTATATTACCTTTTTCAACATTGTCTTTCAAAAAATGGTACCTTATATCGATGTGCTTGGTCTTGGAATGCTGCACAGGGTTTGTAGAGATTGCTATAACACTCTTGGAGTCACAGAGGATAGGAATTTTGTCATATTGAAATCCATAGTCCTTAAGCTGAGTCTTCATCCAGAGAACTTGTGAACAACAACTAGCAGCAGCAACATATTTTGCTTCTGCTGTAGAGGTTGAGACACAGTTTTGTTTTCTAGATGTCCAACTTACCAACTTGTCCCCCAAGAGTTGACAGCTTCCAGACGTGCTCTTTTAATCAAGCTTGCAACCTGCATGATCTACATCTGTGTAGGCTATTAGATCAAAGCCAGAGTTCTTTGGATACAAGAGACCCAATGAAGGAGTTCCCTTGAGGTATCTAAAGATCCTCTTGACTGCAGAGAGATGAGATTCTTTAGTATTTGATTGATATCTTGCACAAAGACATGTAGCAAACATAATGCCTGGTCTACTAGCAGTGAGATACAGGAGTGATCCAATCATGCCTCTGTAGGTTGTTACATCCACAGGTTTGCCTGATGGATCAACAAATAACTTAGCTCCTGTAGCCATAGGTGTTCTCATCGATGATGAATTTGAGAGAGAGTATTTCTTCAGAAGGTCAGTCACATACTTGGACTGATTGATGAAAAATCCTTCTGAACTTTGTTATATTTGAAGACCAAGGAAGAAACTTAGTTCTCCCATCATACTCATCTCAAATTTGCTTTTCATCAACTCTTAGAATTTTTTGCAATGTTTTGCATTTGTAGAACCAAATATGTGTCGTCCACATATATTTGAACAAGTAATATGTCACCTTTGTGCTTTTTGAGAAAGAGGGTTGTATCGATTGTACCTTTTTTGAATCCATTGTTGATGAGAAAGGTGGATAGTGTTTCATACCAGGCCTTGGGTGCTTGCTTCAGCCCATAGAGAGCTTTGTCCAGATAGTAGACATAATCTGGATGTTTTGGATCTTCAAACCCAGGGGGCTGCTGCACGTACACTTCTTCTTGAAGTTTGCCGTTTAGGAAGGCGGACTTGACATCCATCTGATAAACCTTGAAGCCTTTGTGAGCTGCATAGGCTAGGAATATCCGGATGGCCTCAAGTCTTGCGATGGGAGCAAATGTCTCATCGTAGTCAATCCCTTCTTTCTGGCAGTAGCCCTTGGCAACAAGCCTGGCTTTGTTCCTTATGACTATGCCATCTTCGTCCTTCTTGTTTCGGAAGACCCATTTGGTTCCTATGGTCGTCTTCCCTTTGGGTAGAGGCATAAGGAACAATACTTTGTTTATTTCAAACTAGAATAATTCTTCTTGCATCGCGTCTATCCAGTTTGGGTCTTGTAGGGCTTTTGAAAATTTCTTTGGTTCTATCATGCTCAGAAAGTTGGCGAAGAGGCATTCATTGGCAGTGGCAGATCTCGTCTTGACACCAGATGTTGGATCACCAATGAATTGGTGGTGTGGGTGATCTTTTGTCCATTCGATGCTTGATTGGGGTTCTGGAGCAACAGGATGCAGTTCTTCATTGACTGATGGGACTGCTTGCTCCCTATCGAAGAGATCATCTCCAGAGTGGTGCTCTGGTTCTGGTTCATGGTCTGAAGACACAGAAGAAGTAGAAGGTGAAGTAACATGAGTTTCAGTGAGAGTTGTACCTTCAACATTGGAGTTTTCATGTTCTTCATCGGCTCTGGAAGAAAGTTTAGTAA
>NC_037535.1:7482396-7499936 GCF_001531365.2 Cynara cardunculus var. scolymus
GTTCTGGGTGAAGCAGGCAGTGGAAATAGCTTCAGCCCAGAATGTGATGGGTAACTCCGATGAAGCAAGCATGGTCCTTGCTGCTTCCACGAGGGTTCTGTTCCTTCGTTCCACCACTCCATTATGTTGTGGAGTTCTAGTTGCTGAGAAGTTTTGTGTAATGCCTTCACTGATGAGGTATTCATCGATTCTGACATTTTGAATTCAGTTCCATTGTCGCTTCTAACCTTTATTAGTTTTCGTTGTAGAAGGACTTGGAGCCTTTTCATCACTCTAATGAGTAGATTAGGAACATCTGATTTCTTCTTTACAAATTTAACCCAGGTGTATCTAGAGTATTCATCAACCAGTACTAACATCTACTTCTTTCAAGAGAGACTTTGAGTTGATATTGTCCCACAGAGATCTATATGTACCATGTCCAAGGGCTTGGTGCAGGAGGTTTCTGCCTTGGTTTTATGTGAGACCCGTCTTAGCTTTCTCATCTCACAGGCTGAGCATAGATGATCTTTTTCAAATTTAAGATCCAGAATTCCCTTGACCAGCTTCTGTGTGGCTAGTTTTCGTAGTGCATCAAAGTTGAGATGTGAGAACTTTTGATGCCATAGCCAATTTTCATCGCTCTTATGAGACACAAGACAGAGGGTGTCTTGTCCCATAGAGGATTCAAAATCTAGAAGATAGAGATTTCCTTCTCTCTTTGCCTTGATGATTGTTTGACCTGGCTTTGTTTCTATGATGCAAAAACCCTTGCAGAATCTGACTTCAAGACCCTTGTCGTAGAACTGGCTTATGCTTAGCAAGTTGTGCTTCAAACCTTCAACATAAGCCACTTTGCTGATGGAGATGTTTCCTTTGATGAGAGTGCCAAATTCCTTGATTCTACCCTTGTTGTTGTTTCCAAAAGTCACAAAGCCTCCTGATTTTTTGTTGAAGGACAACTAAGCCTGGAGCAACCTGAATCCATGTACCATGGTTACACATACTGGTCCTGCAAGACAAATTAATGGGATTTAGGTACCCATTTCATAATGGGTCCTCGTTTGTTAGTGTTGGATACTTTTCTCTTGTCATTTTCTTAGCCTTTGCAGGCTTGGGTTGATTTGCATTTCCCTTGCCCTTAGACTTGGGTTTTTCACGTTTTTATTGATGTTAATTTTATAACGATAGACGTGTTTGGAGAATATGCAGTGATGTGTCAACATGTGGTTCCTCAGGTTTTGTAAAAGAGTTAAACATTGATAGTTATGATGCTTTGGACATGTATGTCTAACGTTCTTTTTATTCGATGGAAACGAAGAAGTAAATGCAGGGAATGAAGATCATGTCCTAGCATTGGTTGTTTTTACAAACTTCCTATCTAGTGTGTATTTTTTATTTGTGGTCTTGGTCTGTACTTCTTTCCTCCTGAGGAGGTGCTACTTTTCTTTAGCTGAAGTAGAGAAAAAGTGGTGGTTAGTTTTCTCAGAGGTAGGCCACTTCTGTTTTTGTTCACGAGTAAACTTAATGAACTTGAAGGATGTACTAGGGCCTTGTGAGTTATCTTTGGCTGATTTGCTATTTCTCAACTTTCCCTTTCCTTTGTCCGAAGATTTCATCGGTGGTGGAACATCAGTTTTCATTAAGGATTTGAAGTTTTTAGGCTTTTTATCCTTAATGATTTCTGGTGATTCACATACTATTTCCTCTTCAGATTCCCAATCAAGAAAGTCTCTTGTTGATTTCTCAAAGTCAAAAATATCATGAATGTCTGAGGAAGGTGTGGGTCCAGAGGTCGATGMTTCAGGGTGATCTGTTTGAGATTCCATTGTTTCTGACTTGGACGAATTCCCAATGTTACTTGGGCGGATCATCAATTCATCAGCTGGTGGTTTCTTACTCAGATCCTCATCGACAATACTTGCTGATGAAGTGGGGTTGACAATCAGAGGATCTGATTTGGAGATGTCATTCCACTCATCAGAATTCTTACATGTACTATTCTCGTACACCACGTTTTCGAAATCCTTTCTCAAAATGACAGTTGTTCCATCGACTTTAGCTGTTTTAAAATTTGCTTTCGGTTTTGGAGTAAAGTCTGGTTTTTGAACGCATCCAAGTTTGAAAGTGGATTCAAGGGTGGATTTATTTGTTTCAGTGAAGGAATCCAAATTGTTGAATCCAATCCCTTGAGTGTCCGTTTGACTGTTTAACTTTTCATAAACATCTTGGGCATCTTTGTACTTCTTCATCAGAAGTTCGTTGGTTTGAAGCTTATGGTGAAGGATCTCCTTTCCTTTTGAAAGAAATCTTTAAGAGCAACTGAGTTTAGTCTCTCTGCCTTGGATTCTTTTAAGGCCTTAGTTTTCTTTTCTTAGTCCTTAGTTATTCGTTTGTTTAGTTCCAGAAGTTTTTCTTCCTCTGATTTCTTAAGTGTGGTGATGCGAGTCTTTTCCTTAGCAAGTTCGGCTTTTTCTTCGGTTAGAAGATCAATCTCTCTTTTGTAGAAACTTGCTTCTTTTTCGGCTTTTAGTCTTTCAGATTTTTCAAAATTTACTTTCTCTTTCAATTTAAAGAAATCCTCTGAAAGTTTTATCACCCTTAACTCTAGCTCAGATGGAGCAGAGTTGGTTTCATTGGAAGCAGACTCACATACCTGATCATCAGAGTCGGAGGTGGATTCTGCAGTAGATGTGGCCATCAGACAGATGAGTGCTTTATCTTCTTCATCGGATGAAGAGTCGGATACCCAATTTTCTTTCACAGCTATTAGGCTTCACTCTCTTGGATTGTACTTGTACTTATTCTTGTAATAATCGGCATCCTTTACTAATCGTCCTCTGCATTCTTTTGAAAAATGACCAATTTTCCCGCATCTGAAGCAGCGAAGGTCATTTTTCCTTCCGTTTCTATCTTCTTACTTGTCCTCCCTTCTGTCCTCTCTCTCTTTTGTCTTCCTTCTGATAGAATTTTGATGGTTTCTTCTCATGGTATGACTGGTACTTCTCCTTCTTGAAGTCACTTCGTTCATAGGATCTCTTGATGAACTTCTTTTGGAATTGTCTTGTAATCAAGGCTAGAGACTTAGCAAAGGCTTTGATATCATCATCTGATTTAGATGAATCGTCTTCAGATTCCGATTCTACCACCATTGCTTTCTTTTCTTTCTTCTTGTGATCTCTGGTAGAGGTCCTTGATACTTCCTTTTCATCAGCAGCAAGAGCCAGAGGTCCACCGATGGATACTTTCTTATTCATTATGTCATTTTTTTGTGCTGCAAACGTTCCATATACATCATGAAGTGACTAGCCATCTAGGTCCTGATTAGCTTGAAGGGACATTGACAGCTGAGTCCATTCATCGCCAAGACTTTTTAGGAACAAAACATTGTTTTCTTCCTTTGTTCTAGAGATATCATTTCGACGACGTTATTTAATCAATGTGTTGAAACGATCGTAAGTCTTTTGTATTGGTTCATCAGGAAGAGCTTTAAAGTTGGTGTATTCGTTGAGACATTGTTCTCTATGATTCTTCTTTGTTTTGGCTCCTCCTTCCAATTGGCTCGCAAGTTCATCCCACAATTCCTTTGCTGTGGAACATGCATCAAGGGATTGAAAAATTTCATTGGGAATGGCCATGATGATTAGTCGCTTGGCCTTCTTGTCAATTTCCACATGCTCAATATCGTCTTCATCCTAGTTCTTTTCATCCTTGGGCATATAATAAGCACGAATTTCTGCTGTGGTATTTGTTCCTGGGACTCTTGGGACAAGAGTCTGTGGAACGTAAGGACCCTCCATTACAGATCGCAGGAGGTTTCTATCCATCCCTTCCAAGAAGTTTACCATCCATATTCTCCATTGTGGGTACTCTTCTCATTGAAGAGTTGGAGGCTTCGTGAGGGAGCCAACACTATACGCAGAATTCCAGTTTGCCATTGGAGATATGAAGAGAGATGAATGAGTTTTATAGAGAGATGATGAAATGAGAGATTTTAGTGATCGTTTTGATTGAGATACAATCAATTGGCTCTGATACCAATTGTGGATCCCAGATCTCTCAATAACACTAATAAATAGATTATGAATAACCTAAATAAGTAGTGTGGATGAATAAAATGAAGAATACTCAAGAACAAAAAATGTGTATATTCAAAGCATATACTCGAGTACTAAAGATGCGTAAAAACTCACTTAAAGTCTTATTTTACAATAGGCCTAGCTACCTATTTATAGTAGCGATAAGAAGATAATTATCTAGTAAAACTATCTAGCCAATCTTCTAGGAAAGATAATGTTTATCTAAAGTATGATAAACTATAAATCAAGATAAACTTAAAATCCAGCTGTCGATTTGTTATCTCCAGCTGTCTTCCATGGGATGTTAATTCAACCTTATCTTCATATCTTCATCGCATGCCTCTGGTTGAACTTCTGAAGAAAACTCTAAGTGTTGTTGACCATAGGGGTGATGAAGATGCTCTTTCCATCGCATCTCTGGTCGATTCATCGACCCTCTKGTTGTTCTCCAGACTTAGTCAATTCTGCCTTAACGTCTTCATCGGTCTTCTGGTTCTTCATCACTTATTGTTCTTCATTACTTTTACATTTATGAATTATGGGTCTAACAAGCATTCATCGAGACCTAAGAGGAAAATGGTGGCTATGGCCCAAAGGCTAGCCACCATTCCAAGGCCGATCAGACCCCACAATGGTTTTAATTCCAAAGCTGCTGAAAAGATGCATGTTAGATTCCGAAACAGGGTTGGATTCCCAGACAAGGGATTTGATGGGCAAAGTATTAGAGAATTTTCATTCATAAGAGAGGTGGTAGAGGCTCATGATATAGAACAGATGTGCATGGTTCCAACTTCCTATAACCTGACTCTAATTAGAGAGTTCTATGATGAGTTGGCAGCAAATAGCACATCCAAGATATCGATTAGGGGGATAAATTTCATGTTCAACACTAAAGTCATCAATCGGTTGTATGGCCTAGACCCCTCTAAAAAGACAGATTACTCTAGAATGGTGAGGCATGCGACCATAGAAGATTTGACTGAGGTGGCTGATGAGATAGGGAAACCAGGGGTTGTTTGGGATGAACACTTGAACTACATGTTGAGGACTTTCAAGGCCTACAATCTTACGGCCAATGCAAATGTGTGGATTAACTTTTTGAGGCACTCCATTGCTCCCACCACACACGATAGCTCGGTATCGGTGGAGAGAATGTTGTTGCTTTATTGTCTAGTTACAGGTAAGTCCATCAACTTTGGGAGAGTGATAGAGAAGAGTATTCGGACATGTTCGGGTAGAAGTAGGGGGGAAGATGTATTTCCCTTGTTTGATCACACGGTTGTTAGTAGAGAATGGAATTCCTTAGTATTGTGAGGATCAAATGGTGAAAGAGCAAGGGGAGAAATGGAAGATTGACATGAAGACGGTTTCTAGGCTTAGGGAGAAGAAGGAAAAAGGGAATGGAGCTAGTGATATGTTGTGTTTGATGCAAGACCTGCTTGCTCAAAACCGCAGTTTGATGGATAGCTTGTTGGGACAAAGAAATGAATTATTTCACAAGATAGACGGATTGAAAGGGGAGTTGGCTGAAAAAGTGAGGGCAACCGAGAAGAAAACCAGGGGAGACATCAAGATGGTAAGAGCTGAGTTGGAAGCAAAGACAAGTGCTCAAGTCAAGAAGCTAGGAAAGAAGCTGAAAGCCTTGAAGGAAGAAAATGCAAGGCTGTTTGGTGAGAATGCTAGATTGAAGGAGGAATGCAAGAGGTTGAAGGACAACATCTTCACTTCACCTACTCCTTTGGAGTAGGACAGGTTCTATCATTCCCTCTTTAGATTCTTTTGTTTATTTTATTTCAACTTGTTTTGATTTTCTTGAGTCTGGGATTGTCTTTTACACTTTTTAGTTTATTTTCTTGCAAAAGAACACATATGTTTATAATTGCCATATGCTTGTATAGCCAAAATAACTCTTGAAGTATAGCTACACTTTCTAATCACTTGGTATCACTAGCACTAGCTTGTTTTCCTCGGGAACACATCTTGATCCACATCATATGCTCAACTAAGAGAGGATATAGGCCCTTTATTCTTTTCTCAATATTTTAGCCACTTGTAGCCATTGCATAAACAGCCCCCTATACACATCCAATGAGGACATTGAAAAATCTGAGTTTGGGGGTGGGTACCAACATAGTCATATTGATCAAAGCAATGCAAAGGAGCACAAAGTTTGGGGGTGGGTACCAGCAGGTGTAAACACCAAAAATGTCCCATAGGGGCAGGTGTAAATGCATTCAACAAAAGAGCACAAAAGTGCCAAAAATTGAAAAAATTCAATGTTGATGCAAAAAAAAGGAGAGAAAAGGCAAAGAGAGGAAAAGAATGTGCCAAATAAGAGTAAACCAGTTACTTCCAAGTTCTATTGATCTTGAACATATGATGTGTTGAGCATAACAAAGAGCAAATAAAGCTAGCTTATAGTTCATGCTAATGGTTAGATATGACATGGATACTTGAGATTTATGAAAGCTATATAGTGCATTTTGGCATAATCAACATGTGTGTATGCACTTACTGCATTTTCTTGCAAAATTTTAAAATTTGAGTCATTTTTAGTTGTCTTTTGGTTGCTTAGGGACAAGCAACGGTTTAAGTTTGGGGGTGTGATACGTACTAAGTATTTAGTACGTAAAGTACCTTTTTATTGTCTTTTAAATAGGTTATTTTTTATTTATATCCCAACCTTGAGTCATTTTATCTCTTTTCTCAATTTTTATGTTGAAGTAAATGATGAACCTGTTTTTAGTGGATTTTGGTCTAAATTGAGTTCATTTTGGACAGAGTGAAGCAGGTCGATGCTGTGAGAATGTGGTAGCATGACCTGATGGTAGAAGAAAAGATGGATGAGACTTAGAGTTGACTGACAAGACCATGGGATGACTAATGAAAGTCTTCTAAAGTGGAACAGCTGTAGTTTGATCAGATTAGTTGGAGTTTACAAGACTAATTTAGTTGTTTTCTAATTATTAGTTTGCTAATATGTACCTTTTAGTTTCTTTAGAACTATGGAGGTGTGAAATGTCCATTTTGCCCTCATTCCATCCCTAGTATAAAAAGGGATGTTGGGATGAGAATTAAAAACACCACACCTTCCACTTTACCTCATTTCTTACTCCATATTCTCTCTTGTTTCTCTCTTCAAGTAGATTGCATGCTACTTGAAGACCAAGTTTCTTAATATTAATCTTTTGGTTACATTTCGAGTTTCTTTAATCGCTTTATTTAGTCGCTTTCTTTATATTATCGCTCTTATTATTCCGTCATTTATTTATTTACGCTTACTTGCATTTTATTTACGTCATTTATTTATTACGCTTTCCGCATCTTTATTATTCCGTCATTTATATTCCGTATTTACTTTCCGCATTTATATTATGTCTTTACTTATCGCAATTTATATTCTTTGTCATTTACTTTTCAACATGAGTAGCTAATTTTATTAGCTCGGGTGTATGACGAAAAGGGTGAGTTTGTAAATTAAATATAGTCGACCCTTTCATGTAACAACAATATTTTACTTTTTCATTTCAAGTTTTATAAAACTAATGACACTTCTTGACAAGTTCATCACTTTGAAAGTGTTAAAGTGCCAGGACTCTAAGTGAGCCATTGATTGCAAGTTAATTTGGATGATATGGGAAGTAGACTTGAGAGAGTTGCTAACAAAGAGATTTGTTGTCCGTATTTTCTAAGTTGTTAATTCTCGACGGGTTGATCACTCTGAAGTGTTAAAGTGGAATGGACTCAGAGATAAGCCATTCAAAACACGTCAACTTGAATGATATGGGAATCCACTCGAGAGAGTGATTTTTAACAAAGAGATTTGTTTATCCATATATTTTGAAGACACCATTTGTCACTTTCACTGGTCTGGATACCTCATAGAGATATGGGTTGAAAGCTATAATATCAGTGCATTGGTGAAGTCCGAGAAGAATACCTTCAAAGTAATTGGTAAAAATAGTTGTTACTGATTGAATGTTGTAGCAATCTGTCAGGATAGTCTCATGCTGTAGCATTTTGACAGCATTGGTCGACTGGAAATAATATTTACATCTCACCCAAAAAGTCATACACCCTAGCTTGCTTTTATTATCTGTTATCTCCTGTTAATTTTTAGTTGTGTTAACTCTGTTCAAATCAAAGTCTTTGAATTCGCCTTCTGAAATCATTTCCTTAACTTCACTTTCTCCTAAACTTTTACTACGATCCCTGTGGACGATATCCGGTACTTGTACCACTTTTATTACTTGGAAGACGATATTGAGACTGTTTGTATACTTGCTTTTGGTCCTGATTGTTGTTTTTGGCCTTGTTTGCACAAGTTGCCGTCACACCTACTTACTAATATCATATGAAACAGGTTCATTAAGATTATATGAAATTGTTTCACTGGTTTCACATGAAACTTCTATGACATAGTTATCATTAAATTAGTTCATTACTATCAATGTTCTTATGAAAATAATTTCACTAGCATCAATGTTCTTATTACACTATTTCAATACCCATCTGACACTATTTCAATATCAATCCAACACTGTTTTCAATATGAACTTGTGTGATGAACTAGTTTAATTCTTATTAATGAATTAACATTTTGTATGTCTTCCTATGATGTCTAGGTGGAAATCAAGCTGATAAAAGACATGATAGGTCATGTTCTTGATACAAGGCATGAAATTGAACAACGTCTCATTGCTTGCCAGGCCAAGTATCATGGGGATGAAGCTTTCAAAGCTCTTGCTAGTGATTTGAATGTCATATTCAGATCCTCTACGCAGCTTGATTCAGATCACACAGCATTAACCGATAATGTAGATCCGGCAGCTGTTGGTGCATCAAGCTATATATGTGTTGGTAAACGTGCTGGCCATGAAACCCCGACTGATAATGACCTGAATCAATCACATTATCACAATATTGGCTCAGTCAAACATTGCATAAGATATGTGATGAAAAAGTCGAGAAATTAATTTCTAGTAATGAACAGAAGGAGGCATTAGATTTACGGCCTCCACAATTCGACTTGGGAATCAGCCCAACAAAGACAGCAGAACCGTCCACTATCACAAAGCCAAGCTCAATGGATAAAGGAAAAGGTGTCTGCATTGTTGATGATGCGAAGTCGAAAAAATCCAACCGGTTCACCGGATGGCTTAGTGAAGACGATACCATCAAGCACCTGAAGTCAACATACGTTACAGCTTCTCGAAGGAGTGTTTGCTTGGGAGATCACCTAAGATCACCTTTCGTAAGGCGGGCTATAGACATGAAGGTAAATGCAGAAGATAGGCGTATACACAAGTGGGCGCTCGCAGAAATTGGATCAACCTTGTAAGTATATGTTTTTACCTAATATTCACTATCTTAAATTGTTAACAAATGGGATTACTAACACATTATCAATGACATATGTTTCGACTAATATGCGTATGTGTTACGTTGCACATCTACAGTGATATTGTTTTCGAATCGGAGAATTCCACGAACATCTTGCGGGGGAATTTGGCAAGCCTAGCATCCAAATCCATTGTCTACACAAATGTTATAGATGAATGGGCTGAATTGCTAAACATGGAGGAAATGTATAGAAGCCGTGACTGACCTTGTCGTTTTTTTTTCAATACAACTGTATTGGTAAGATTTATAAGATTAATGAAGTTATTTCAAATGAAACAAAACATGATTTCATGAATGTTATCTGACTACGTGACTACCACATAGGGAGATCCGAAACTATGGACTCAGCAGGCAGATTTTAATGTTCATATGACATTTTCAGCAATAACCTAGCTAGATCAGTTCACTTCGATATGGAAGTTATTAAAATGCAAAATATGGATCTGGTACGCTCAATATTTACTTTTTTGGCATTTGAAATTACGTAGACAATTATTTTTCACATGACATTACGTAACATTTCAACACACACATGCTTTCTTCCCTATTATGGACTGTGGTCACTACTACTTGGTGGTGTTTAACTTCAAGAACCCATCAATTGTTGTAATAGACAACCGATTTTGAAAAGGATGTCAGCTCGAAGACGATATGGGTTTGTATGAACAGGTTGTCAACTTATTACTATGTATACTAACTAGACAATCACTCTCATAATTGAATTTTCTTCCTGAATTATATTTTACAAATGATTATTTCTTTGTCCAACATCGGTTTTTGATCAAGCACCTAAGAGCTATAGGCCATCCTAGCTGGCAAGAAATAGTTGAAACGGGTCAGGACCGCTTGGAAATGAGTTGGCAAACTAAAGACAATTTCGAGGATGGAGGTGTGTTCTTGATGAGGCATATGGAAACTTGGATGGGAGATGAAAGGTCATGGAAGACCGGGTTCACTATAGAAGGGAAAAACCAAAGAACCCAACTAACTGATCTAAGGAAGAAATACATGGCAAAGTTAGTACTCAGCAACTTCAGCAAAAGAAGGGAGTCAATCGTGAGAGAGGTTGATCAGTTTCTTGCAATGGATCCCAAAGATAAAAAGAAAGCAATAGAACAGGCAAAAGCAACAAAGAGATCTACCATAGGCGTTATCGTTTAATCGTAGCAATCCATGGATTTAGCATTGGTTCACTAAGGATACTTTCTTTTTGGGTTTTTTTGGGAGGTTAGGACATGAATTTTATAGTGTTTTTAGTAGTCAATTATGAGTGGTTCATTTTGGTTTGACTAAACTGATGTGGTCTTTACAAGTACTCAAAAACTTGCTACGCTTGGTAATGCTTAATCTTGTTTCATTTACAATCAACCGTCTTTTTTTTGCATATTCGTCGTACTTGTGTCATATCCCTTTATCATGAATCATATTTAATTTACTCAACCTTCTACAATTTAGTATTACAATGGAACATTATCATTGGAATATATAATATTAGTAATCAAACGCGTCACTACCAAATTCAATTTAACTGATATAAGAAAGCATACATCATTTCAATTGCACCGTCCCAAATCAATTTCAGTTTCATGATAACATTTTCCTGCTTATCATGATTGGACATTGTTTCACCATTGGCCTAGTATACCAAATTTCCTTCACACGGAAGTATACATACATCAACCATAACAATATTCGTTTGTATGCACCTATTTCACATTCACTTTTCTAAACATTAAATATGTACCATTATGCAAAACACCAACTAGTTGTACTCCATATGTAGATCGATCAATGTCATCTGAAGTGCATTTTTAAGTTTTCCATATCATTTCATTTTACATTGTCTCGTTACATGTTTTCACTTTTTCCATTCCACTAAACAATTAATGTTTAGATAATTTACATATTGCTTACACTTAAATGTTTCTAGGGTAGAAGGTAACTACGTTAGGAAAAAAATGTAAAATTCAAACAAATTTCATCCAAAAAAATTTGGTTCAAGATGGACATGTTTCATTACCACCTTCATCGTATCCCATAATAAACATTTTCACAACCATTACATGAACAAGCTCATCCCACAAATTTTAAGACCGGACACAATTTCATCGATAACTGTTGCTAGCTAAGATAAAACAAATGAACCAAAAATCAACGTTCCATCACAAATCAAACAAATATAATTCGAATACCTAAACCGTTATTTCGTACTATCGCCCTTCGACGGATAGTTGCGGGAATCATGCCAACCCATTTTATCACAAGTTTTGCACAATATTTTCGGTTTCTTCGCATTCATGGATACCCTCTCTAACATACCAACAAGACGCTTTCCGGTTCCACAACCTTTATTACGTACCCCTGTTGGTGGTAAGACATCAATTGATTCAGGTTCGAAAACACATAAGAGCTCCTGAATATCATTTCTCTTCTGCTCGGTACCTGTCAATATTGGAACATCCGCCGAATTTCATCACCCAAACGTTCCAATTGCTCCACAAACTTTGTCAACGATCCCTTGTCATTCCGTACACATCCAATAATAAGATCAAACATTGATATAGCCTGGTTGATCAAAGCTTGTTTCTCATCATCCATTTCACCGTACCTAACCCGAGCTGGCAACAACTCAACGGGAACTAGCTCTCGTCTCCATCGCGGCAAGATGTATTTCTCGGGAATAGATTGCACCTCAGAATTTAACATTACCTTAAACGCGTGGCGACATAACATACCATTGTGAACAAAATGGTTGCAATTACAATCAAAAGACTCATCCCTTACATCATGAACCACCTAGCGTATCATAAATAAAGGAAGAGAAATTAGAAAAAATTAACAGGAAATGCGATTCTAATCAATTAACGTGAATATGAAATGAAAGAATTGATCATCACCTTATACGTAGCTTTAACCTCAAAATTCTTATTCTTATGTGTAATACTGTATATCATCTTATCACCGACCTCTACTACTTCGACAACCCCACAAAACCATACTGCCTTGTTCATTTCCTTTTGCACGTCAAAAAAAAAATGTTTTTGTGTACACTTTCGCTGCTTGCGCTTCAATTTTGGATAGTGACAACAATTTAGGTATCGTAGTTCTAGTCGCAACCTCTAGGGAACAGTGTTCTTTCCTTTGACTTTCGATTGCATCATCAAAAGTGTTAACAAAATAAACAAGATCATTCCAATACTTCGTATAAACATTAAAAAATGAATTAATACTCTCGGACCTGGAAGTGGTTCTCATCAAACCAGACACTGGATAGTCCTTGAAGTAGGCTGGAATCCAAGATTCTCTTATTGCATACATTTCTTCAAACCACTAGTGACCCCGTAGGCCATACTCGTCCATCAGTGCATTCCATTTCTCCTCAAAATTTTCATGACTTATGTGTACATTCCATACGAGTTTGTTGAACCTTCTTTTGAACGGGGTTCCATGTGCTAAATGATCACAGATCTTGACAATGAAACAAGCACACAAGCAAACAATAAACAAAGCCTTTTTTTCATATGACCAATTCCGAAAAAACTTTGGTGATAAAACGCATAGTAAACAAACTTACGTATGCATATATTAGAATTCAGCCCAATAGTTGAAATTAGGCATACCTTTTCCTTCACTTTTTGGTTATGTGCCACATACACAATCGATGAGTAGCTTCTGGAAAAACTATAGGTATCGCTTGTTTCATTGCTGCATATTGATCGGTTATTACAAACTGTGGCTGACTACCATGCGCTTTCATAAACGCCTTCAATACCCATGTGAAATTAACGACAGATTCATTTCTAATCAATGATGCATCAACGACAACAGACTTCTTGTGATTGTCAATTGCAACAAATGGAACAAAAATCATTGCATGTCTGTTACGATGAAAAATAATCATATTAATGCATGATTGGCTATAAATAAAACAATTTATAACAAATAATTAAAATATCTTATTTGTTGGTCCGAAATGTAGCGTCAAATGATATGGTGTCTCCAAAATGTTTGTAATTCATTCTCGCTGTTTCATCTGCCCAAAATATTGCAATCAACTCCTTCTCATCACACTTATATTCAAAAAATAATCAAGCCAATGTTCCCGCCGTTTTCTCATCTTGTTTATTAACATTTGTGCATCTTTGTTACCAACGAAGAGCATAATGTCTCTTCTAAAGTTCATATGATCACTAGCTGTCCCACCAGATGATACTAAACCCCCGTTAATTGCCAATTGCATTCTGCGCGATTGAGTGATACCAACTTTAGAGCTGGATGCATGATAAACATTCCTTCGATCCTTGTAATCAAGTTGGCGTCTTGAACGGGTGAACATCTTCTCATCCGAACGACAAAGCATATGATTATGACCCTCAATGAAATGATAAACCTCGTACCAGCCACTCTCTTTCACACAATGTACGTCAAGGCAAGCTTTACAACTAGTACGTTTGAAATTTGTATTACGCCTTTTCCTCTCCCCTGATGAAACTTCTAACGAATCAAATTCCTTTTTGGGTGGATTACCTCCTTGCTACAAACAAAATAACGGGTTTGCACTCCACCCAACGAGTTCATTTTTTTGCTTGCGAACCGGATATCAAACCCAGCAACATCGGCGTATTTCCTATACATATTTTCTACGGAATCAACCGATGAAAAGAATTCTGTAATATTCTGGTTGTTATTTCAAGTTTATATATATATATATATATATGTTTTCGGATATGTATGTATGTGTGTAATATTTTTGGTGATAATTTAAAAAAAATTAATTAAATAAAAAGGGGGAGGTCGGCTAGATAAGCCGCCCACCTCTCCTCCTTTTTTGTATGCATATATAGATTTTGTGAAGAAAAGGTACACACACACATACTATATTTAGAAGTTTTCTCTGAAGAATCAGAAGGTTTGCACAGGAAGAGGATTTCAAAAGCCTTGATACTCGATTTCTAAAGGTGAGTGTATTAAGAGCTTTGGATATAAATTGTTTACATACAATTTGATAGCGTTTGGAACTGGTTAATGAGAATTCTGTTACATTTTATGTGGCTTTTGTTTAAACCGTCTATGTGGTGACYGGATTTTAATCMGGACAATAAACCGGTCAAATGTTGTCYGGAGTTTTTCCTAAACTGGTCAAGAGGTGACTGGATATTGTTTAAACCGGTCAAGAGGTGACCGGATGTTGTATAAACCGATCAAGGGTTGTGCGGTGTATTGACAGGATTACTTTAAACCGATCAAAGGTTGGGCCATGGATCGTCCGGTTTACTTTAAACCGGTTAACTTTGTAAGTGATGTATTGTCCGGATTTGTAATCCAGACAAAGATGTTAATTTCAACTATGAAGGTTGACCGGACTTGTTATCCGGACAAGATTGACTGGATCAAGTCCGGGTAAAGAGATAGAAAGTTTTTGAAATGTTTTAGTGATGTAATGGCGGTGTAACCGCGAGAGAGATGAAATGGCAGTGTAACCGCGAGAGAGATGTAATGGCGGTGTAACCGCGAGAGAGATGTAATGGCGGTGTAACCGCGAGAGTGATGAAATGGCGGTGTAACCGCGAGAGAGATGAAATGGCGGTGTAATCACGAGCGAAAAATATGAATATACTTATATTTCAGAACAGGTTTGATTCTGAACTGATTGTTTGGAATGTATATTGTTTGTATGAGATTTATACACTCACTAGACCCTTTGGTCTAACGCTCAGTTGTTGGACWAACCTGTTTTGCAGGTCAGCGTACTTTGCAAGATAAGGGCAAAGGAAAAATATAAATGATGATAATAGTTTGTTCATATATGTATTAAAGATACTTTTTGTTAGTCCATGTTTTGTAATAATACTGTTTTTAGTATTATGAGTATGATGATGTGAATTATTTATATATGGGATTATGAGGGTTGTTACAGCTGGTATCAGAGCCTTAGTTTAAGGGATCTGGGTATTTGAGAAATACTTAGACTTAAACTAGAAGTGTGGAAAGTTATGATAATAGGTTTCACTGGGTCTATGAACATGGGAATATGTTATAGCTGAACCTATTATGAGAAAGATAGATTATATATGACTGATATAATCTGAGCTATGAGTAGACATGAGGATAAATGTGTTATTATGTTGTGATTATGAAAATAATCACGTTTGTTTAAATGTGATAGAAAAGGTTACATACTGAGAAATGGCAGATAATCCCAATCAATCATAAAGGACCTCAACTGGTTATGAAAGAGGTCGAGGAAGAAGAAATGTAATACACGGAGAGGATCCAGAAAATATAATAGAAACACGAAGTCGTAGCAGGGGACGAGGAAAAGGTAAAGGTATCAGACAAGAAACTCGTTGGGAACAGGAATTGTCGGCCCAAGAAAGTTCAATGTCTGGCCGTGGTCGAGGAAGAGCAAGGGGTGGACATAATGTTTCTGACCCCGAGTATATTACTCAAGATATGTTGGCAGCAGAGCTGGGAAAGTTTCAGGAAAGTTTGGTAAATTTGTTAAGGCGTACAAAGCAAACGAATCCAAATGTGGTAAGAAATTCTGATAAGGAGGAAGCTAGAGCTAGTACGCCGGTAACTGGTACATCTGTACCCCTCACTTCGTCCTTAGTACAAAAGGGAGGAGATATCAAGATGTTTCTTTCTTGTAAACCTCCTAAGTTTCCTGGTGAGCGTGATCCTGTTAAAGCTATGTGTTGGCTTAAGGAGATAGAGCTGAGTCTGCAAATCAATAAAAGTGCAGAGGAAGACAAAGTTACGTTTGCTATATCTCGTTTGAGATTAAGTGCTTTGTACTGGTGGGAAGTCTTGTCCAGTTTAGATCCGAACATTTTGAAGACCATGTTGTGGGAAGAATTTGTGGTTAAATTTAGAATGCAGTATTGTCCTGAAGCTGCAGTTCTAAAGTTGGAAGATGATTTCCTTTGTCTTGAACAAGGAAGCATGTCAGTCCGCCAGTATACAGAAGTTTTCATGGAACAATCTAGGTTTACTGAAGCCTATATTATATCTGAAAACAGTAAAGTGAGAAAGTATATCTGGGGATTGGAGGCAAATCTTCGAAAGTACGTGATATCCAGAAATCCGACAACATTTCAGGCGGCAGTTGATGCTGCTGAAATATTGGAACAAGATATTAACCGGCAACTGCAAGAAAGGGTTGGAGAGAAAAGAAAAGGGGAAACTACAGTAACTGATTTCCTTAGACCGAGGTTTATGGAAAATGTGAATCGACCAGTCTCAAGGTTTAATGATAAGGCGTGTACTCGATGTCATAAAATACATCAGGGAAATTGCAATACAGAATCTCGGGTATGCTTTAAATGTCAGGAACCTGGACATATAGCTCGAGACTGTCGGATGACGCAGAGATGTTTTACTTGTAATTCATCTCAACATATAAGTGCTGATAGTCCGCAAGCAAAGAGTCGAGGGTTTGGTTTTGCTGGAGGTCGGGGATTTCGATATTCTGGGGGTCGAGGATCAGGGTATGTGCCAACAGGTCATGGGCAAATGGGTAATCGTGTTAGTCCAAGTGGACGGGGAAGGACAAGACAGACAGAGTCTAATGCAAAAGGGATAGCCTTTCAGATGACGAGAGGTGAGGCGGAAGAACATCCTGAAGTGGTGACAGGTACATTCCTCGTTAATTCAATATGTGCCAAAGTTTTATTTGATTCGGGTGCAAATCGTTCTTTTGTGTCACCATCATTTGTTAAATGCGCACATTTAGAATCTAAAGCATTGAGTGAGGATCTAATTGTGGAAACAGCAAATGATAGTGAAGTTTTGATTAAGGAAAGAATTGATGAATGTGTTATAAATATAGAAGGATGTGAGGTGCCTATACAGTTATTTCTTTTACCTTTAAGGGAATTTGATATAATTATAGGCATGGATTGGTTAGCTGAAAACCAAGCCAATATAGTCTGTAATGAGAAGATGATTCATATAGACTTACCTGAGAAAGGAAGAGTTGTGATTTATGGAGATAAATGGGATCATTACTCTAGCCTAATTTCAGTTCTAAAGGCTAGGAAGTATGTACAGAAAGGATGTGCTAGTTTTCTTGCATAT
>NC_037535.1:7500036-7501443 GCF_001531365.2 Cynara cardunculus var. scolymus
GTATACATGGTTCTTGAAAATCCTGAGTTCGGAGTCATTTACTTTGCTCAACTTCAGATGAAAAAGTTTATGAGATTCAGTTAACTAAATAAATACTCTGATGGTACGATCAGGTTGGTGAAGAGGGCATTAGACTCAAAGCTGATGAATAATGAAAAGGCTATGGAATCTGAGCGAATGAATGTCAAAGAAAGATATCTGCTCGTCAACGCTATCAATCTGGTCGAGGAGAAAATTCAGTACCGAAATGCTCTGAGAAGGTTTGAGAAGATTCTTGGACTGCGCAAAACGAAATTTACAAGAGTCAAAACTTGAATCCAAAGGGGGAGAATGTTGGGTTCAAGATTAGAGCTAAAGTGTTGTATTCAAGTTTCTCCATTTACTTAGCTTTATTGTAATTATTTTAGTTTCATTTTCCTTTGTATAAATAGTCTTTTCTTTGTAATTGTAATTACACAATTGATTACATCATTAATCAGAAAAGGTGATTTGACAGCAAAGTAATTCTCTTTCTCCAATCTATCTTACATTCATCTTTGTTCTTGAGATTTGATGAAGATTACATCAAGATTCGTATGAAATCTGGACTTTTCAAGATGTTTCATCCCCAGAATCTGATTCTACCACCAGTGCTTTCTTTCCATTCTTCTTGTGGTCTCTGGTGGAGGTCCTTGAAACATCCTTTTCTTCAGCTGCAAGAGCCAGGGGTCCACCGATGGGCACCTTTTTCTTCATGATATCGTTCTCTTGTGCAGCAAGCGTTCCGTATACGTCATGAAGTGACCAGCTGTCTAAGTCCTGATTTGCTTGAAGGGACATCGGCAGCTGTGTCCATTCATCACCGAGACTTTTAAGGAACAAAATATTGTTTTCTTCCTTCGTCCTGGATATATCATTTCGACGACATTGATTAATCAATGTGTTGAAATGATCATATGTCTTCTGAATCGGTTCATCAGGAAGGGCTTTGAAGTTTGTATTATTTGTTGAGACATTGGGCTCTACGATTCTTCTTAGTCTTTGCTCCTCCTTCCAATTGGCTTGCCAGCTCATTCCAGAGTTCTTTCGCTGTGGAACACGCATCAAGGGATTGGAAGATTTCATTGGGAATGGCCATAATTATTAGTCTTTTGGCCTTCTTGTCGGTCTCTACCCGCTTTATGTCGTATTCATCCCAATTCTTCTCATCCTAGGGCATGTAATAGGCAGGAATTTTTGTTGTGGTATTTGTTCCTGGGACTCTTGGAACAAGAATCTGTGGAACATAGGGACCCTCCATGTGAAGTCCAAGATTCATACAAAAAATGATAAGATCTTCAAGAACAAAATGAATGTAATAGTAGAAAGATTAGATCACCCAAATGTAATTGATTTGATTGAGAGAGAGAGAATTACAGCACTAATTCT
>NC_037535.1:7501923-7508449 GCF_001531365.2 Cynara cardunculus var. scolymus
CTTTTCAAGAATCATATAGACAGGATAAGCATCAATATCTTCTAATTCTTGATTTGGTCTTTTCAAATTGATGATTCGTTGATTGTCTTCAAGGCCCATTTGAACATCAATGACCATAGCCAGCTTCACATGACAACGCATAAATCTCTTAATAGCATCAAGAGCAATCAGTTCTCCTTCCTTCCTATCTGTCATGTTTCTGATTTTGAAGTACATGTATTCAAGATCTTCCAAGTATAAGCTTGAAAAATCAGCTTCACTGAATCTCCAAATCTGTCCATCCTGTCTAGTCACTGTAAACACAGGATACCAGATTCTTAGAAGCTTTTGAGCATCAATTTGTTTGATCGTGACAACCCGATGCTTGGTATGCATTTCACTTATAGGTAGGCGCTTGGCTTTCAAAAGATGTTTGTATTCTATGCGGTAATCTTTGGTCTGTCGATGAATGCCAAGAACTTTATCACCGCTCAGAGCTTTTCGATGTCGGATGAAAATTACAAAGTAGATATCTTCTAAATATGGCTCTCGGATTCTTTCTCTATCATAACTAGGAAAGTTTGCTCTGATATGAAATGGCACATAATTTATGGTGAAGATTTCAGTAGGATCAACATGTTCTCTTTGAGCAGGGACGTCTGACACATCAGGTACATCTGCAGTGGAAGATTCTGGAACAGTCTGACGGTCTTCTTGAACAGAAAAAAACTGGATCTTCATCATTTATATCAACTTCAAAATCAAAGTAGATCCCAGTCGACTCGTCAATGTTGTCAATGTCTTCTCCAAAATCTTGCTCTCCACCAGAGTAGTAGAGAACACATCGTTGAAACCTACATTGGCAGACAAGTCCAATAACATCCTTGTTCCTACTGTGGAGTCCGCCGGCTTTTCAATCATTGGCTCAATCGTAGGACTTGTCTCCATTTCTTCATCTTCTATAACAATAGCCTCAAATGTTCTTTCCCGAACAGATTCCGGGACAGAAGCTTCAGCAATTACGTCTTTAGTTGATGGCTCATCTCCAACCCTTGCAGCTTGCTCAAATGTCTCGGCCAATCTCTGTCTCTTTCTCTCCCCCTCATGACTATCTGGATCATCCGGATCATCATGCCTTCGTTTAAGAGATATGGCCTGAGACCTGCAAGTTTCTTCCAAATTAGATACCCGTTCAACAAGGGCATCCATTGAACTTTTTAGATCTTGGGTTTTGGATGTGTAACTTGCTAACTTTGGAGAAGCTAGAAGTAACCACATCTTGAAAGGCCAAAAACTCTAAGGCTTGAACAAAAGGGTTAACATCTAATTGTTGTCGTAAGAGGCCAACCAAATCTGCATCTTCAGCGTCTGGATTTTGAGATGCCATCAATTTTGCATATAATAACGATTTAAGTTCATCCACCGATTGTTCTTGTACTGACGGTTCAGGTACATGTGGTGGTGATGGCGCAGATGGTGGCTCTTCTTCTACAGTTTCCTTTCCCTTCAGAAGTCTTTTCAGACTGGCCTATCATAGACATCATCAAGACTTTCACCATCTTTAGCCTTGAATTCTTCATATGCTGAAATACAGTTAGTAATCTTCAGTTGAGTTCCTACTTTCGAACCCATCATCATCTTTTCAATTTGAACCCACATGCTGTGACCTGATGATTTATGACTGTCAATACTAGTGTAAATATCATTAGTCAATGCTTGCATCATATAAGACTTGCAAAGCACATCAGCATGGGCTCTATCTTTTTCTTCAATTGAATATTGATGATTTTGTTTGATTACTTTCTGAGCAGGTACGCCTTCTACTATATCAACAGATATCTCTAGGAAGAACACAGCAGGACCTTCCATCAAAGATTTCATAATCAGTTCTCCTTCTTTCATTCTCTCAATGAAATTCAAAAATCTATCTCTCCACTGATTATAATCTCCGCGAAACAGAACAGGTGGTTTGGTATCAGTACCAATAGCCATTGCTTCCCGTGAACTCATAGTATATATTCGTATGAAATAGAATCAACTGCAGTTCAAAGTTTGAATTAAAGGATCAGTTTACAAAAATATATCTGATAATCTCTAAACAAAAATTTGCACACATTCAACACTAGAAAAATTTAAGCAAATATGCTTATCCGGATTAGGAATCCGGTCAAGCTTATCCAGATTGAAAGTCCGGACAACAAAGATAGACTTTTCAACAAATTATCCGGATTAGAAGTCCGGACAACAAAGAATTCTATATCGCACACAATCACGTATCAAACACTTAATCAAATTTACACAATTAAGCAAAATTCATACGGATTAAGCAAAGTGCAATACGGACAAGGCACAAAAATCAATTTGAATTAAAATTCTCAAATCGGATGTTTTCAACACTTAGTCAAAATTCCAAAATGAAAATCGGACGTAAAAAGTCAATAAAGTCAACAAGTCAATGTACGTATAAGTCCTTCTAAAACAAATCGATCAAAAGTCAAAGATTTAAATCGATCAAAATTCAAAATCCGTTCAATCACCAAAGACAATGTACGATCAAAATATAAATCGCTCAATAGACAAATACTCTAAGTCTTACCAAGCGGATTCTCTAAATCGCTCAACAAATTGCACAAAGCTTAAACGACTTACCCATCGGATTGTGTAAATCGYCCACTAATCCGCACAAGTTACCAACGACTTACCAGACGGATTAGTTAAATCGCTCAATAATCCGCTCAAGACATCAACGATTTACCAGACGGATTAGCTAAATCGCTTGATTATCCGCACAAGTGTTGCCCGGATAAACCTATAGCAAACAACTCAAAAACACACGGATGTTAAATCGCACAAGCTTTAAGCGGATAACACCCTAAATCGATCAAGAGTTAAGCGGACTAACATTCAACCAAAAACACAAAATTTCACACTTTTTACCAAAAATTTGGATCAAAACATGAAAAAATATGAGTTTTGAAGAACATTTACCAGAATTTGAAAAATCAAAAATCAATTAAATCGGGTTCAAAACTTGCTTAAAATCAAAAATAGTATGAATCAAAGTTGTTCGAAATACAAAAGCGAATCTAGCGATGTAAATCTTTTCAATTAACAATCAAAAATCAACCAAATTAGGCTCAAAAACCAAATCTGGACGAAGAACACTTATGAACAGTGATGAACATCAGAAACCCAGATCGATCAATCTTCAAAAATTCGTGCAAAAATGTTTAATCCTCTAATCGAAACTGCTGCAGTCTACTCTGATACCAATTATGAAGTCCAAGATTCATACAAAAAATGATAAGATCTTCAAGAACAAAATGAATGTAATAGTAGAAAGATTAGATCACCCAAATGTAATTGATTTGATTGAGAGAGAGAGAATTACAGCACTAATTCTGATTACAATTCTGCTAATGACTTGGTAATGACAATTACAAGGAAAATACTATTTATACTAAGGAAATAGTAAAGCTACACTATTACAAAGCAAGTAAACTAAGGAGAAACTTGAATACAACAATAAAGCTCTTACTCAAACCCAACACTCCATGACATATCGTAGAAGATTTATGTCCATCCCTTCCAGAAAGCTTACCATTTGTATCCTCCATTGTGGATACTCTTCTCTTTGAAGAGTTTGAGGTTTTTTGAGGGAACCAACACTATAAACGGAATTCCAGTTGGCCATTAAGATTTTTAGAAGAGAGAAAATTTACGTTTTTAGAGAAGATATTTTATGAAAAACGTGAATTGAGAGATTTTTTATGATCGTTTGATTGGAAAAACAATCAATTGGCTCTGATACCAATTGTTGATCTCAGATCTCTCAATAACACTAATAATTAAGTTAAGAATAACCAAATTATAGTGTTTGGATGAATAAAATGATGAACACTCAATAACAATGCATGAACATTCAAAGGATAAACTTGAGTGCCAAAGATTTCACTTTATTTCAATAATTGTGAAAAACGTAAAGTCTCAAAGATTACAATAGGCCTAACCACCTATTTATACTAGTAATCTAATAAGAAGATAACTATCTAGAGAGACTATTTAGCTAATCTTCTACTAATAGATAAAGCTTATCTAAAACATGGATAAACATTAAAACAAGATAAACTTTGTAGAATCCAGCTGTCTTCCATGGGGTATGAATTCAACCTTATCTTCATATCTTCATTGCTTGCTTCTGGTTGAACTGATGAAGGAAACTTCAAGTATTAGTGCCCAGTGGGGTTATGAAGATGCACTTTCCATCGCATCTCTGGTCAGTTCATCGACCCTCTGGTTGTTCTTTAGACTTAGTCATTTTTCCTTGAAGTCTTCCATCGGCCTTCTAGTTCTTCATCACTTGTTTGTCTTCATTACTTCATGCATAATACTTATGGGGTCTAACACTATCAACGGTAAATGATCCCCCGAAGTCTATAACATAGGTTCTCAACATGTCTTCGAGAGTCTGGATAGTTCTTTCACTCTGCCCGTCTGTTTGAGGATGATAAGCCATACTTAACCGAATCTGTGATCCTATTGCTTTTTGCAAACTTTTCCAGAATTTCGAAGTATAACGGCTGTCTTTGTCAGAAATAATAGACAGTGGAATTCCATATCTGGTCACAATTTCTTTGATGTAAATCTGAGCCAACCTTTCTAAATAATATGTTTCTTTCATCGGTAAGAAATGCGCAGAATTTGATAGACGATCCATTATTACCCAAATTGCATTATAACCTTTCGGGGTTCGGGGTAACTTCATGATAAAGTCCATCGTAATGTGATCCCATTTCCAGGCTGTATTTCCAACAATTGCAGATTTTCATAGGGTCTCTGATGCTCAATCTTAACTTGCAGACAAGTTAAGCATCGTTCCACGTGTTTTTCTATGTCTTTCTTCAATCATGGCCACCAATAGAAAAGTTTCAAGTCTTTATACATTTTATTGGTACCTGGATTGATAGAATAACGAGACTTATGACTTTCGTTCAGAATGATTTCCCGTGCATTCCCATAAACTGGTACCCATATCCAACCTTGGAAACATAAAACTCCTTCATTATTCGGTTCCATGATGGAGATCATTTTACCCACTTTTTCTGATTTTACGTATTCTTCCTTTATAGCCTCTTTCTGATGGCTCAAAATCTCTTGATGAAGATCGGGATTTAAGTTTATTCTCATTGTCGTAGCTTTGATAGTTCCACTTCATTCTTTTCTGCTTAAAGCGTCGGCCACCACATTTGCTTTTCCCGGGTGATAGAGAATTTCACAATCATAGTCGTTAATAAGTTCTAATCCATCGACGTTGCCTCATATTCAATTCCTTCTGATTGAACAGGTGTTGCAAGCTCTTCTAATCGATATAAATCTGGCATTTCGTTCCCAAGAGTTAATGTCTCCATATCTTTAAAGCAAAAACCACCGCTGCCAATTCCATATCATGGGTCAGATATTGCTTTTTGTGATCCTTCAGTTGCCGAGATGTGTATGATATAACTTTTCCTCTTTGCATCAATACGCAACCCAAACCAAGCTTTGACGCATCGCTGTATACCACAAAATCATTAGTTCCATCGGTTAAAGTTAATATTGGGGCACTGCAGAGATGATCTTTTAGTAACTGAAAAGCCTTATGTTGTTCTTCCTCTCACTCAAACTTACATTTTTCCGAGTTAGTTTAGTTAAAGGCACGGCTATTTTGGAGGAATATTGAATAAACTTGCGGTAATAGCCTGCCAATCCCAAAAAGCTTCAGACTTCTGTTAGGACTGAATTTCAGTGTAAATTGTATTTGTCTTGAAAAGATAAAATTGTCTATAATTAAATAGACATCGTGTTTGACTTTTCTAGTATAGTTTGACTTTGACTAATGGGTTTTATGTTTGACCCTATAAATATATTTATTTAGTGTAATTGTAAGGGTAGATCTCATTTAAAAAATCAGATACGTAATATAGAGTTTAACCAAACTTTGAAAGTTGACATTTTCTCTCTAACTCTCCTCTCCTCTCAAGTTATTAAATGATAAATTCAAATCTACCATGGATTCTTTGATGCTTATCTAAAGATTGATCAATATTTGACTCACAATTGGTATCAGAGCAGGTTTGCATGAAATCAGAAAAAGAAATCAATTTTTTTAGAAATTTTCTTCTGGATTTTTCTTGGAGTTCTTCGTGTTTTTTGTTTTTTCTTGTGTTTGGTCGAAATTTTTTTCAAAATCTTGTGTTTTTGTGCTAAATTTGTGATCATTGTATGTGTTTTTGCTTCGTGAATCTTTGTTATACACGAAGATTTACGTTTTAATCTTTATTTTTCAAGATTTGGTGAATTTTGTGATTTTAAAATTTTTTGTGTTCTTGATTTTTTTTTGGGAAAAGTACAATAAAAACCAATGAACTTTCTTGTTTGGAATGATTAAGTCCTTGAACTTTTTTTTGGAACAAATAAGTCCTTGAACTTTCCAAAACATGTTAAATAAGTCATTGGACAATTTTTTGGCACAAATAAGTCCTTGGACATTCTAAAATATGTTAAATAA
>NC_037535.1:7509019-7528746 GCF_001531365.2 Cynara cardunculus var. scolymus
TTCATTGGTTTTTATTGTACTTTTCCCTTTTTTTTTAAGAAATCAGTGTTTTAATCCTATTTTTTTATACTTTTACTGTTTTTGTGTTTTTGGATTGTTTATTCTAAATCGCTCAAAAGCCCAACAGTTTTGGCCCAAATAAACCCATCCGATTTTGGACTTGGTTTATTTCTCATCTTCATCTTCATCTTCATCTTCATCTCACCAGTCGTTAATCGCTCAAGAAATCGCACCTCCCTGTCCGATCTCAAGTCTTCATCGCACACCAGGTTAGGCGATTTGATGAAAATCGCTCACCAACATCATCCATTACTGTTTTCATCGCACAGCTAAGCCATTTAAATCGCTCAGTCTCCGATTTCACTCTATATTGCTCACTGTAAATCGCTCCTTCGCTCCTTCCTTGTTTGATTTCTCTTAAATCGCTCGTCTTCTTCACTGTGTTTAACCTCAATCGATTGACCATCCTGTCCGATTTCACTTAAATCGTGCACTACCTTGACCCATTTTCACATAAATCGGACACCATCTTATCTGGATTTCAGCCTAAATCGAATATCACTGCGTTCGATTTTGTTTGAGTTTTACAGTCGCGAGCTTCGAGTTTACCGAACAACAAGCTACCTGGATTTTTTTTAATCGCTCATAACTAAATCTAATTTTTGAGTCGTATCGATTACCAATTTCAGCCAGATTTGAGACTAATCTAACTCGGCCTTTGTCTCATCTGTATTAGAGGAAAATCGCTTAAAAAGTTTGAACGATTTAAGGTTTATCTCGCTCAAGGACATATCTGGATTCTTGGTTTATCGTACAAAGGTTGGAACGATTCAATGTCTTAGCCAAATCGCTAGTCTTGGGTTGGCAACAGTGTTCACGTCTGATACAGAAGGTTTTGGGAGAATCACACATCATGATGGAATGCTAAAAACACCTTGGACAAGTGTTAATAGGAAGAATCAATAACAGAAACAATCTTTATAGAGAGGTGGTCAAAATCTTTTAACTCTATTGCTTGATGGAACCCATTTTGGCAAGGATGTTCTCATGAGATCCCTTCAATCTTAAAAGGAACTTCAAGTTCTTGCTTTATTCAAATCATTTTCATTCCTTGGAAGTAGACCTGTCCGGACTTGGCAGAATCCGATTTGTAATTTTGAAGTGTAAACCACTTGCTGTTTCATCCGGATTTCAAGGTCATCGCTCAACAGAACATCCGGAGACTACAATCCTCGATCACAGATTTGTTCCGAGTTTTGGTCTTCCTCGTTCAAGACAGTCGCGAATTTCTTGTTTTATCGGACAACATCACACCTTGGTTCACCATCTTGACCGGGTTCTTGAAGGATATATAATACAGTTTGGTGATTGAAGGATATGTATTTGGATTTGGACAGCGATTGATAAATCAAAATTATCAAACACCAATTGATTTATATAGTGGAAGGATTTGGATCTCCTCGGAGACACCTGTGTTTGATAATTCTTCGCACAAAGATCTAGTTCATCCAGATTTGTGGTTCATACGGATTTGTGGGAGCCCAGCAGACTTGGTTTAGACTTAATTTCAACTTGGGCTTTTAAAATTCCAAGCCCATCTTATGTGTGTTTCTTTTAGCCCTTTTTTTTTACATGTCTAATATTTTTTTGGGATCAAACTTTTTCTTGGTTTTCAATTTATCCATTTTCATTTGTTTTTCTGTTTTTGATCTGTTTGAGAATTTTTGAATCGTTTTGTGTCGCGTAAACTGTTTCTTATCAGTTTTAACTGTTTTTAACTGTTTTCAATTGTTTTTTACTGGTCTTATTGATTTTTGACGGTTTTCGCTAATTATCTGAGTTTTCAATAGTTTTTGTGCTTTTCTGATTGTTTTTTAGCTTAATTGATTTTTATTTCTTTTTAATTGATTTCACTACATTAGATCATTTGATCAATCTGTTTTAAAATGACAGTTTCTTTTAAGAGGGAGAATAGAGAGTTGAAGGATAAAATTTCAGAGTTGGAGAAGAGCTTGAAGGATTATACAGATAAATACATCAATACGTTCTATGAAAATAATGCAAATGAAGAATTTATTAAAGATTTAAAAAGGGAACATAAAGAATAATGTGAACGTATTGAAAATGACTTCATGTATAGGATTGAAAAGCTGGAAAACACTCTGAATTTTGTCAGAAAAGACTATGATGATGATTTGAAAATATGGAGTAAAGCTAATAAGGATTTGTTTAATAAATTTCAGGAGGTTAAAAGTGCACTACAGACTGAAAAAAACTCTCCACAGAATAATACTGAGACTGAGGACTTCACTGTTAAACTTAATAAGTCTGAGAGTGATCTGATTGAGATTAGAAAGTTACTGGATTTAGAGAAGAAGAAAGTTCTGAAAGCTGAGAAGAGTTTAAATTCTGAAAGAATGGAATTTGAAAAAGAGAAGAAGAGAATGTGTGAATTAGAGAAAAGATTCGGTGATGAACGCATATCTTATGAAGATATAAACTCTCTTGAATTGAATGCCAAAATGCTGTTAAAGCAAATCTCAGATTTTAAACAGCTGATCATCTTGGAACAAGCCAAAACTGAAAAAGAGAAGGAAGACATCAAAGAAGAATGTCTGAGCCAGAAACAGAAATTGTCTGAAAGCATTGCTCAAAAGCAAAAAGCTTTAGACGAAGAGAAGAAGCTATTTGCTATAGAAAAACGAAATACTACAAAGAAATATGTTGCAATAGCTAAAGAGCTAAAAGAAAAAGTGGCTCGCATTGCTTTTGATAATGAGAAAAGAAGCTCAAATGAAGAGAGAAGAGAGTTTAATAATCAAAAGAAGAAATTTGAGATGCTTAAGAAGGAGTTAGAAGGTAAACTCCTGGATACTTCAAAGAAATTGTCTGATCTGAAGGCAGAACTTGAAACTGAACAGAAAATGAGAACTGAACTCAAAGAGAAGTATGATTTAGTTGTTGTCGAACGAGACCAGCTTTTAAAGAAAGTCAAAGACTTTTTTTTGTGCTCAAAGCTTAATTGGTTCTCCTTCACAGTGTAAAACCAGCTTTTATGACTGTTCCAAATCAAACAGTTATTCAAGCAGCCTTAAATCTACTGTTTCTAAGAACTATTCTCGTTCTTCTAATCAGTACTAACAAGGGTACGTGATTGGATCACCCAATTCTCATTCTAAAGTTAAAAGCATTTGGGTAAATAAATTTGAATCTGTTTCATCTCGACACTCTGTTGTTACTAATAACAATCTTCCTTGTTTTGTGAGATCCACTTCTGACTTGATAAATCTTAGAAAGAAAAGGATTATGTGCTCCACATGCAAAACCACAGATTTTGTGAATAGGAGGAGGTACAATAGCTGGACTGACGATAACAGATTTCAGGAGAATTGGAAAAGTAATAACATGTATGATAATAATCACTGGTATGGATCTTATTACGAATATGATCATCCTGTTAAAAGCGCGAAAAAGAACATATCTAATAAAAATAGATGGTTTGGAAGTTATAACATCCCACAACCTGATACTAACAAATAAGGACCCAAGTTCATTTGGGTACCAAAATTTGTCTGATCTTATTTTGCAGGTGCATCATTACTACGCTGATCAGAAATTCATACAGATGATGCATTAATTCAGGGGGAGTTGTAAACTGTCCAAATAAAGGCTTCTGAACAACAAAGTTCAGGATCCGTGCTTTACCGAGTGTGGTTTCTAAACACCCAGTTTAGGCCCGGTGATAAAAGTGTTTCCTTTATTTATTTTTTATTTTTTTGAGCTGAATTGAAATAATTCTTAAATCTATTTTCTAGGGGGAGTCTCTAGAAATTTTAATAAAAGTTCTTGGAAAATGCAACTGTTTTTTTGGAAACGAGTACATTTTATGAATAGCTATTTCCTGATATTTTACTTGTGTAATTTCTCATCGAACATAACTCCAATACTTGTTTCAGCTATTCTTCAAACTGTTATTATCACGTCTCTTAAAATGAAAATCATTTTCAGTGATAATACGCTCGTTAGTAATCAAAGATTGTTTTCTGATTTTTTTTACCTTGATTGACATACATTTATATAATCCTTTGAATATTCTGAATCTGTAAACTTGTTCTTAAAGATCTTCTTCATTCATTTATCTCACATACTGAATAATCGGATTTCATACATCACTCCTTGTTTGATTGTGCTTCAAAGTTATATCTTGATCAATTTTTATCTGATCATTGTGCTTTATAGCAATAATACTTTTGATCAATTGATTGTGATCTTTTGAGCATACACTGCTAATATTAGGAGGGACTGAGTGCTTAACAGAAATACCTCTATGGAATGTCAGAACTGACAGACCTACCCAAGAGGACAACCATATATGAGTGAGCTTTAAATACAAAAGGGTTTGTATGCTGAGATTAAAATGAAAATGAGAGGGGTAGTTGTTGTGAGACAAAAGAATTGAAGAGAGTTGTGTCAGGATTAAAAGATTATTAGAATCCTGTTCCAAACTTCTAAATACCGAGCATACCATGTAATCTATTAGTTCTCAATTCTTTCGAGACTAATATTGAAAAAGGCAAAGCTGAGGCCAATTCTTGTCACAACCCCACCAGTTACTCATTTATCTCTTAACAGATAAGTGTTTCAGTAACACTTGGGGCGCGCAGCTCACATTCTATAAGTTTCTCATTCGGAGAAAGTTGATATTGAATCAGAATGATATATGTCCCCCCCCCCCTTCAAGTCTTTTTGATCACTAATTGAGTTTGATAAATTTGTATAGTCCGCATTGTTTATCTTTTTGAGCCTAAACAGAAGCATTTGTTGCTTTATCTTTCTACACTACACAGATTTTGCAAATTATATGTTATTTTGCCGAAACATTCATAGATATACTTCTATAAGATATCGATGATTGAATGGAAGACCTGGTGAGATGAGCCTTAAAAAGTCTCATATATACAGTACATCTATTGTATTGAGTATATTTGTTATACTCACAGGCCAATCTTTCATAAGATTGAAAATAATTTCATACGTTGAAATTGGTTGTTATTTTCCCATTCCCTTTAATTTGAAAAGATTAAACAAGTGGATTTGAAAAGATCTATTTACAATTTTATGAATTGACAGCTTTCACTGAAAATTTTATTCATTCTGAAGTATGATGTAATTGATTCTCATTTCATCATAAGGGGGAGTATGTAATAATGAATGAAATGTTCAATTCCAATTGATATATGGGGAATATGTTGTAAAGATCAAGGGGGGGTAACATCAAAGTCGGCAAAAGACACAAGAGGAGTACGACTTGAGATTATTACTAAAGATTATTTTTGTGCTAAAATGTCTGAGAATTTTTGAATGTGAAGATCATCGTTTCAAAAGTTTACTGACAGAGATTTCTCATCGAAGAGAAAGTTTGTGAATTTTTGTCTGAAGAAATTCATTTTTGGAGAGAATGTTAGAATTTGTTTGCCTGAAAAAATTCTTTGAAGATCACATCTTGAAGATTATATCTGAAGATCGTTGCTGATACTGTTCTACATTGTCAAAAGAGAATATCATCGTTGTTCTACATTCGAGGGGGAGAATGTTAGAAGATTTTTCTCAACTAAAGATCATATGAAGATTTTGATGTAAAGTCATAAAGTGCTTAAAGAGACAAAGTTCAAACAAGATTCAACACGCGTAAATTCTTTTAAGCCTAAATACAAAGGGGGAGAATGTTAGGACTGAATTTTAATTTTAAATTGTATTCGTCTTGAAAGATTGTCTATAATTGTAAAATAGACATCGTGTTTGACTTTTCTAGTATATTTGACTTTGACTAGAGGGTTCATCTTTGACCCTATAATTAGTATTTGTTTAGTGTAGTTGTGAAGAGAGCTCATTGTAAAAAATCAGATACGTAATATAGAGTTTGACCAAACTTTGAAAGTTGACCTTTTCTCTCAAACTCTCCTTTCCTCTCAAGTTCTTGAATGATAAATTCAGATCTGCCATGGATTCTTCGATGCTTATCTAAAGATTGATCAATATTGGACTCACAACTTCTGATGGTGTCTTTGGTGCCTCACACTTTACAACGGCCTCAATCTTTGCTGAATCTACCTTTACCCCTGCCTCGGATATTACTTGTCATAGAAATTGAACTTCCCTTAACTAGAATTCACACTTTGTCAGCTTTGCGTATAACTTTTTTCTTTTCAAGAGCTCAAGTATCAATCGAAGATGCTCTGGGTGCTCTTCTTTGGTTTTAGAGTATATAAGAATATCATCAATAAATACAATAACGAATTTTTCAAGATATTATTTGCATACCCGAATCATCAAATCCAAAAAATCTGCAGGTGTGTTAGTCAATCCGAATGGCATAACCAGGAATTCATGGTGTCCGTACCTGGTTCGAAAAGCAGTTTTAGCAATATTTTCTTCTTTAACTTTCAGCTGATGATAACCTGATCTTAGATCAATCTTGGAGAAATAACTAGCCCCCACTGGTTGATCAAACAAGTCATCGATTCTTGGCAACGGGTATTTGTTCTTTATGGTCAGTTTGTTCAATTCCCGATAGTCGATACACATAGGCATAGAACCGTCTTTCTTTTTCACGAACAAAACTGGAGCACCCCACGCTGAAGTACTCGGTCTGATGAATCCTTTGTCAAGCAGATCTTTTAACTGTTTGATCAATTCTTTTAATTCAGACGAGGCTAATCGTTATGGTGCTTTGGCTACAGGCGCTGCTCCGGGTATTAAATCAATCCCAAATTCAATAACTCTATAGGGTGGTAATCCAGATAAGTCTTTAGGAAATACTTTAGGGTCATTAACAATCAAAATTACTTCTTGCTTCCCCTTTTCTTTCTTGGCATCAATTGCATAGGCTAGAAACCCCTGACACCTCTTCTGAATACACTTTCTGGCTTTCATTACAGATAACAGACCGGTATGACGATTCTGATGATCACCATATATAATAATTGACCCTCTGTCTGGCAACATTATTCTAATCATCTTTTTATCACAAACAATACTGGCCTGGTTTTCTGCCAACCAATCCATCCCTACTACCACATCAAACTCTTTCACACGCATGGGAAACAGTCTGATTGGTAGCTCACATTCCTCAATCATAATAGTGCAATCATCGAATACACAATTCACAGATACTTGACCATTAGCAGTATCAACTACTAACTTGTCGTCAAGGTGCACAGAATTCATGCAAGCATATAGAGCAAATGATGGGGATACAAATGAGAAGTTTGCACCCGAATAACTCTTTAGCATGTAATGAGTTCACGAGGAATGTACATGTCACTACATCGGGTGTAGTTACGGCTTCATGTTTGTTCATTTGAAAAGATCGACCCCGTGCCCCTCCTGATCCTCCTCTATCCATGCTCGGTCTTCCACGGGCACTCAATGTATTGTTTCCCATGGTAAGTTGGGGAGCTTTCAACTGTGAGCAGTTAGGCCTGAGGTGATATGGTGAATTGCAATTAAAACATCTCTTGGTCAGTGGGTAGTTTCGGGAAAAATGACCTGCCTCACCACATTGGTAACACTTTCTTGGATCAGTCTTGCAATCACCCTGATGAACTTGATGGCATCGCGGACAAGTTTTCTCACTAACTTTCTGTACGGGCCTATTTCCATATTTTACAGCTTTCGGTCCTCTGTATCCTGCTGATGGACCTTCCCATCTTCTCTTCTCCACCACTTTTCCTTCTTCTTGGGGGTTTTTATTTCTCTCGGTCACCTCTGCTGCATCGACAGTTAAAGAGAAGGTACCCGGGTTCATGGCAATTACAAACTCTCGGATTGATGGCTACAATCCCCAAATGTATCTTTCCACTTTTCTTGATTCAGAAAAAATGTAATGCTCTGCAAACCGTGAGTTTTCTATGAATTTCTCTATGTATTCGCGAATAGTTCTGGTTTCTTGTTCTAACTTCAAGAAGTCTTCTTCCATTTGTCTTATAGCGGCCTTAGGACAAAATTGTTCTTTAAATCTGTTAACGAATTCTGCCCAGGTCAATGTCTGTAGGATGTCTGCTCTGGCTAGTGATTCCATTTCCCACCAAAACAATGCATTTGACTTTAATACAGAGACTATAAATCTGACTTTGTCCGTTTCTGCACACCGGATGGTATTGAATACTGACTCTATCTCTTTGATCCAACACATAACTTTAATTGGATTCCTTTCTCCTAAGAAGGTTGGTGGTTTGCAAGTCAAGAACATCTTGATATCTCCTTCTCTATTGTTGACAACTGGGACTAATGGAATAATTTCGACTTTGCCAGTCTCGACTCTAGCAGGAATCCCCAAAATGGAAGTCAAGGTTTCCCTTATCTTTCCCATTTCTTCGGCCAACATGTCTCTAGTTCCATATTCTGGTTGAGGCATCTGTTCCTGATTCATATTCTCCTTCGTCTGTATTGACATTTGCCTGACTATCTCTGCCTCTAGTCTGCCCTCTGTCCCTAGCTCTGCCTCTACCTCTACCCCTGCTTCTGCCTCTACCTTCAAATGTGCCAACATGAGCAAGGATAGGGGAATCCTCTTCTTCATTGGGATTGGGGCGGGTGATCCTTTCAGATCTTCTGGATCTATGTGGCATTCTGTCATTTTTGAACTTCAGGTTAGCACCTTATTATAGATCCTATATTTAGAATAATATTTTACTAGGATCTAGTCATGATGATTAGAGTTCATTTGGCTTAGTTCCCAAGATTAGTTCGAAAGATCACGCCTCGGCGGGTAACTGATAAAGTTTACCTATGTAATGCCGAATATTTTAGAAATGCTTCAAAAAATAAAGTTGATATTATAAACTTTTAAATTAAAATACAAAAGTCCCATTTGAATGCCCAAATAATTTTATCAAAAAGTGGAGTTTTGGAATTAATAGTGTCATTTTATTAATGTTTGGGTAAATTATATAAGTGGATTATAAATTTAAGAAAAAAAAAAGTTTATTGGGTTTGGGTCTTTAGAGGCCAGCCCATTTCCTTCTTTAAAATCCTCATATAAATACCCCGCATCCTTTGAAAACTCTCATTTCCAATTATCATCAGTTTAAAATTTTGCATCTCTCTAATCTCTCTCTAAAATCAACCACCCTCCAGCCGATTCCATCATCAAGCAAGTCTTTAGGAATTCTGCCAATCTTGAAGAACATTCAACAATATAAGAAAAAGGTATGATACTAGTTATTATACTTTTGTAAAACAACAAAAGTTGTCATTTTCTTACTCCTACTTCTTGATCTTGTAGTTGAATTTTTTTTTTAGAGTTAAAGAGGGGAGATTATACATCAAAGACATGAAAATGTCTTCAAAAAGGATGATAATCTATGATCCATATTCTTTGAACTCTAAAGAAGGAGAAAACCCATTACATGCGAAGTTTGAGCATGTAAAGATATGTTTTGAAGTAGGGTAGAATCTTGCATGCATCTCCAATCGGCTTTGTCATCTTCAAAATTTAATGGAATCGGGAAATATTTTCTGGAGGCTAACCGTATTTGTTAGTTTGAAAATAGAATTAAGACCCTTGAAAAATGATGAGTTTAGGCCCCAAATGATTGTCACTCGAAGAGTGTGCAATCTGTTTTGGGGGCTGTGTAACTCAAGGTTGTAGGGTAATAATGAGTGACTTAAACCCACTCAAATTTCTTGACATTTGGAAAAAGTCGGCTGATCTCATTATTTTGAATGATGTGAAAAGTTGGACATAAAATGACTTTTGGAAGGTTCCTAATTAAAGTGATTTGTGAAACCCAAAAATATCTGGAACAGAATTTATAATATGTCCAAAAATCAGCTTTTGAGTAAAGGATTTTGATTCCTTTTATTTTATATAATTTTTGGGCTATTTTTAGAATAAATAATGAAATATCAACTTTAATTTATAAAAACCCGATGGCATTACATAGGATACAACTTAACTTTATCTTTGTCAAGAACCCATAGGTGATCTAAATTTTGGATGTTGGTCTGTTTAGGAAGGTTAGGGCGGACGTTGAGCGCTTCAAACGTCATCTTCTTGGATATTCATCATCAAACTAGTGAGTTTTCACGGCCCCACTTTTTAATATTTTTTGTTATTTAACTGGGAGAAAAGCATGAGAATAAGCAAACTATAATGTTTATTTATTTAACCATTGGACTAAAAAACTGTTTAGTCAAACTTTGTTTGAAACCATCGGACTAAAGAACTATTTAGTCAAGTTTATTATGTCATGAAATATTCACTGTTTTTGCACTATGAAATAAATGCTAAATTGATGTGTTTGGGAGTATGTTTCCAAATAAAGTCTCTGTCCGTAAACGCTACTTGTTAACTCGGGCACGTCCACGGGCCGTGGTATTGTGGATAGCCGCTATTGTGTTGACAGTCCCACCCAGAAAGGGGTGCACATTACCTATGTTTTCTTAGTCTAATCATGTGGAATTTGGACCACCGATGAATTAGTACTACTACGAACTGTGGGACCTAAGTAAGTGTACGGGCTACTTATGGTTGTTCGTAAAATAATGGGGCACATTGGTCAGGTAAGGCTCAGTAGCGTCTCAAGTTTAAGCATCGTGGTAGATTTACATTTATTAAGTGCAAAAGTTTACGTATAAGTTTGCAAATAATTGATTTATGCATTGTAATATTTTGTGCATGTGAAAACCCATGAGCTCACCAACTCTTTGTAGTTGACGTTGTTTTATGTTCCATGCTTTTCAGGTAATAAGTAAGAAATGAAGTATTTTGGGAGCATAATCGTGGCAAGACCGATTAAGTTCGCAATTGGAGATTTTGTAAAAAGAAGTATTTTATCCCAATTTGGTTATGGGTGTTACACTTGATTTGTTTTAGTAAAACTTGAATGGTGTTGTTTATTAACTGTTGATGTGACTCGCTTACCTGTTACATCTCGCGTTTCCGCTTTAGCGGGGTGTAACAATCTACTAGTCATCTGTAGATATCAAAGTTAATAAACACATTTTCACATTCCCAAATATAATAAAGTGTCCAAGTTTAGTTATGTACCTGTAGATTCAAAATTACATTGGCCAGATGTAATCCGAAAATACCTTACACACTGATCTCTTAATTTATCATATTTATTCCAAAGGTGCAAACTATGTCTGGGACCCCTAATATGCAATGAAACAGTTTAAGTCTAGGCATCATGCATGTGAATACTAAATCCCTTAAACTCAGGCTCTGATACCAACTTGCAACACCCCCAAAACTCACATTGCATATAACACATATTTTCAATCATAGAACACATGTTCAAGCCCACAAAGGTCCATAATACAAGAGTCTATATTACAAAATAGACAACTCAAAAATTCCGAGTACATGCTCTTGTATTCATAATATCTATCCCTCAAAACATATCCAAGTATGATCTTCAGAAAGCTAATCACATAGGGAAATAATTCACATTTCCCTTTTCTTTACTATCATTATAATATGCATTTCCTGCAACACATATTTGAAAACACAAAATGAGGGTTAGACCTAGAGGTCTAGTGAGATCCCTTTTTCCATGTAGTTGCAGGGTGATAATCACCAAGCGAATTTGAAAAGATTTGCTTAACTTTTTAAGAATTGACTGCATTCCTACAAGTATCATTCATTTCAAAGTATGATGTAAATGCTCCTAATTTTCATCATAAGAGGAGTATTTGTAAAAATGAATGAAGATATTCTGAGCTAATTTCTGAACATCGAGGAAGGTGTTAAAGTTTGAAAGGAGTTGATCAATAAGTGCTGAAATTGCTGAAGATTATCGTGTTGCAATATTCAAGGGGGGTAAATGTGTAGATCATTTCTTTAAAGAAGTTTACTGTTTCTTAAAGAGGGAGATTATTCAAATGTTGAATCCTTATCAGTTTAAGGGGGAGATAAATCTTTCTGTTGTTGATCAAAGGGAGAGATTTTCTGTAAATTTGTTCTTTAAAAAGGGAAGTTATTCGTTTGAAGTTTGTTGAAGAAAAGATTGCTAAAAGCTTTGAAGATCAAATCTTAAAGTTTCTAAAGTTTTCTGAAGATGTTGTTTTTTTGGACTTGAATCCAAAAGGGGAGATTGTTGGAACAAAAATGTTGTATTCAAGTCCCGATGCTGAAATTGTTTTATAATGCTTTGTAATAGTTAGGTGGTGTTGTTTCCTTTTATAGTAAGGTAGTTGACTTTGTTGTTTTTAGAGGGTTGCTATAAATAGCAACTATTAGTTTTGTTAGTTGGTTAGATCACTAGACAATTCATACGTACTTTGACAGTCTGTATCAAGAACAAGTGTATTCATCATTTTATGAATCAAACAAGCCGACAGATTTGAATTCAATCTACTGTTCTTGATTTTGTTATGAATTGAATTGTAATTAGACTTGAAATCTGGGATCACATAAGATGTTTGAGATGCAAGACCAGAAACAAGCTACTATACTCAGCCACCTATCTACCCTCAAGCAGTCTCAAATGGATCAACCCCATACATAAGCCGAAACACAAAATCCAAGGCAACCTCCAAGTGATCCCTCTGCTTCTCAACAAAATCCCATCCCTGCCATTCCCAAAGCCTACATGCCTAATACTGAAGATTTTTCCACCTCTACTCAACTAAATGAAGTCAAGGCAGACATGGTAGATTTAAGGTACATGACAATGCTAATAAGAAGGGATCTTTGGGAGATGAGCTGGAAGGAAGAAGTTGGGTCATCCAAAAGGAAGCATGATAAAGAAGATGACTTTGATGACCAAGATGATTGTGATAATCAAGCGAGGAAGAAGAGGATAAGGCTGGAAGAGCCAAAAGGATTGGGAATGGCATTTAACACAGATGCGACAGGTGAGGAAAATGTTGAAGGGGTGGTTGGTAATGAAGAAACAGCCAAAGTAGATAATGGTTAAGCAATAAGTAATTAAGCAAATAAGATGAAAATAGAAGAAACAGAAACCATTACCATTCCTAGTTTAGATGGGGAGTTTAAAAACCCAAATGATGAGTTACAAGACAAGTATGAGGATTTTTTTGAAAACTCATGGCTTCCAATCATTCCTTTCACACCTCAAGATTCATTCATTTCATTTATTCAACAAAATTCTTTCATTCATTCAACAATTCAGTCTACATAGCAAGAAGAAGAACCAGCAGTACATACTTCATATTCAAACCTTGAGATAGCCGATAAGTTGGAAATAATGAAATCTAATGGCACTATGGTCTCCTTCCAAAAAAACCATATGTACCTATCAGACAATGAAGAGAAAGTACTGCTTGAACATAAGACTGATGGGAACTAGCCTGGAGAAGTCCAGATGATGTACTCAGAGATGATAAACAGACTAAAAAGAAAAAGAACAGAGTTGAATCTAGACAACCCAATAGTTCAAGTAGTAGAATTCCAAAGCAGATCTTTTGCTGTTGTGGATTACTTGGATCTACATGTAATTAGAGCGGACAATTGTGTATATCAAATCTCCAGTGCCGATTTTTCAAGGCTAAAGCTACAAGATCAGGTGTTCCTACTTAAATTTTTACAAAATACAGACATCTCTTGGGGTGAACTGGAGCTGAGAAGAACTATGGGAACTTACATAAAAAATTTAGGGTTATATGATCTTCAAGTTGCCGTAGATCTAAAACTACCAGGGATTAATGCTCATAACCCTTTAACTGAAACATTTGATAACAAGCTTCTCGTAGGTAAATTTGTACATTTGCATCAGCCACAGTTTTACATCCAAACTTCTACAGGGAAGTATATGCTCAAAGTTACAAGGCTTCCTTTTTTTACAGCTGAAGTACTCACACACTTTCTTGAAGAGATGGAGGAAGCCACTTCTGTGCAAGAAGATGTAAGAGAGAAGTTTCTTGAAGAAATCAAGGAAAGATTAAAACTTCGAAGATTGGTGAGAGATTGTCAAAGCCTGGCCCTAATGGAGGAGAATCCCAAGAAATCCTTGGGAAATGATGTCTTACTACCCTATGAGTATTATGTCTCTCCAACTCTGAGAAAACTCGCTCCAGAATTAATGGTGAAGGAAAAGAAAGAAGAAAAAGTAGATTTGAATGAATGGTTTCTTGAATTCAAATTCTGGAATTTATTCATGTCAGAAAGGAATTTCAGAATAAAAACCTATGTGGATATCTTTACAAGAAATTCAATTGGATTCAAGAGATCGTATGAAGCTTTCATGCACATAATAAGGAAGTTGAGAAGGGATGTGTATTCAGAGTTGAATTTTACAAAGTTGGTGGACATCAAAAAGAGAACTAGGAACAAAGCTAATTTTAAATTCATCAATCTTAAAGATCTGCTTCAACTCTATTACAAGTTAGCTCCATTTGAAGACAAGGTTGCAAAGTTCAGAAATGGACTGACTGCTGTTGTTCATGGAATTCTTAGAGCTACCTTAACGGGAGTCATGTGTGACTTCCAATTGGCCTTAACTTAGAAGAGAGACAGAGTACATTTACTGCATCCAGATATAAGTATTGGGGAATTAGCTAGCTTTCACACAGGAACTGTAGTGTGTGATCCCCCAGGGTACATTTGCAAGAATTTAAAAGAGAAGTTCTTATTCAGAATATATGATATGCCTAAGTACAGCTCTGGTACTTTGATCATGGTTTACAATTCATTAGAGAGAAGACTGTGCAAGAGGCCTAAAGTTATTTCAAAAGAAGAATGGCCAAGATTGAAAGACTTGATCAAGTGGATGAGTACCTATGACTACCAACACTCTTTATTTTTACCTAGTTTTATATGTTCTTCATATTCTTTTATCTGCATAAGTCTAAGTCCAAGGAGTTATGTTAAAGATCTGCTTCAACTCTCTTAAGACAGGAACTTCAAAAATTGAAGCAAAGAGGAAGATTAAAAGAAATTTAAAAGATTGCTTCTAAGCTTGCCAAGCATAGAAGTTTGCAGACTTTAATTTCCTAGATTATAGGATTCATTTTCTTTGTTTATCTTAGAATTCATTCAATATATAGATATGTTTACCATGCATATAAGAGGATAAGATTTATTAATTCATTGAAGCAATGTAAACAGATTGCTCTGCGTTCTTCATTATTCAATAACAGATCAATAACATTGATTACTAATACTCTCTATTTTTAACTTGTTTTATCTATTCTAGATATTCTTTCATCTACAAAAGTCTAACTCCAAAGATTTATTCTTAAAGATTTGCTTCAACTCTATTAAGAAGTTCATTCCAATCCTTAAATACAGGAACTTCCAAATTTAAAGCAAAAGGAGAAGTTAAAAGATATGAAGAAGAAATTGAAAGATATGAAGAAGATTACTTCTAAATTATATCCAAGTACAAAAGTATAAATGTGAAAAATTATTGAAAAATATGAAGAAGATTACTTCTAAATTATCCAAGCACAAAAGTATAAATGTGAAAAATTATTCTAAAAGATCTGCTTCAACTCTATTAAGATGTTCATTCTTGTTCTTAAAAACAAGAACTTAGAAATTGGAAGGGGAAGATTGAAAGATATTGAAAAAAATTGAAGCTAAATTTGCCAAGGATTGAAGTATGCATAGTTTACTCTCAAAGATTATATGATTCAATTTCTTTTTTTAGCTTAAGATTATGCCTCTAAGTCTTCACAAAAAGGCTTCACAGTTCAGACTTCTAGGCCTGAAAAATAAGAAACCAAAGTTTATGCATAAAAGTCTGAACAAAAAAGCTTTACAGTGCAGACCTCTAAGTCTGGAAAAGAAGGAACCAGAGTTTATGCCTATAAGGCTAAACAAAAAGGGTTCAGAGTTCACACTTCTAAGTCTGTAAAAGAATGAACCACAATTTGTTTCTAAATCTGAACAAAAAAGGGTTTAGAGTACAAATCTCTAAGTCTAGAAAAGAAAGAAACATACTTTATGCATCTGAATCTGAACAAAAAGGCTTCAAAGTTAATGTTAGCTTTATTTTTGAAGCTAATAATTAACTTGAAAAAGTTTCATGAAACAATCCAGAGCTAGAAGACGAATTGAAGAAGTATCTGCGCCAAAACGTCTAAAGTCTAGAAGACTAGCCTCTGTGCTAAAGAGTCACGGAGACCAGAGCCGCTTTCAAAGACTACAGAGCTTATGTGGTAACCAGAGCCTCTGCAAGGCTCTGTGAGGACCAGAGTTCTTGGACTCTAAGTTCCCTGATCCAGAGCCCCTCTGTGAAGACCAGAGCTTCTGTGAATGCTCACAGAGCCTCTGTTCTATTTGACAAGAGACTCTCTGGCTGTGCCGTCCTCTGTCATCTTTTAGACGACTATCTTCAGTTTGCTTATTCTGGATAAGGCTATTCTTGTTCTGGATAGCATTAATCTTATCCAGGTTTGGTAGGTTATTGCCTATAAATAGAATGTTTCAGATAGAGAAAAATGTATTCAAGAGCACCAAGAGATTTCTCTTTGTAATAGATAGATTCAAAATCATATGAGAGTCGATTAGGGTTTCTTGAGAGTTTGTAATCTTTATTTTCAATAATAGAAARRCWRCCRYTATTTCTCTGTTTAATCTTCTTGTTTACTTACTCTTTCAATCTTCTAGTGTAAATCGTTCTACTGTCAGATCTGGGATATAACAGTTAAGACCTCTAAGTCTCGAAAAGCAGGAAACAGACTTTATGCATCTAAATTTGGACAAAAAGGCTTCATAGTTAAGACCTCTAAGTCTGGAAAAGAAGGAACCAGAGTTTATGCCTCAAAGTCTGAACAAAAAGGCTTCAGAGTCCAGATTTCTAAGTCTGGAAAATAATGAACCAGAGTTTATGCCTATAAGTCTGAACAAAAAGGGTTCAGAGTTCACACTTCTAAGTCTAGAAAAGAAGGAACCAGAATTTATGCCTGTAAATCTGGACAAAAAGAATTCACAGTTCAAACTTCTAAGTCTGGAAAAGAAGGAACAAGAGTTTATGTCTAAATCTGAACAAAAAGGCTTCAGACGTCTACGTCTGGAAAAGAAGGAAATAGAATTTATGCATCTAAATCTGGACAAAAAGGATTCACAGTTAAGACCTCTAACTCTGGAAAAAAAAGAAACCAGAGTTGACGTCTAAGTCTGAACAAAAAGAATTCAGAGTCCAGACTTCTAAGTATAGAAAAGAAAGAACCGTAGTTGATGTCTAAGTCTGAACAAAAAGGCTTCAAAGTGCATACTTCTAAGTCTGGAAAAGAAGGAACTAGAGTTTCTATCTAAGTCTAAACAAAAAGGGTTCAGGGTTCACACCTCTAAGTCTAGAAAAGAATGAACAAGAGTTTATGTCTAAGTCTGAACAAAAAGGCTTCATAGTTCAGACATCTAAGTCTGGAAAAGAATGAACCAAAGTTGATGTCTAAGTCTGAACAAAAAGGCTTCAGAGTTCAGACCTCTTAAGTCTGGAAAAGAATGACTAGAGTTTATGTCTAAGTCTGAACAAAAAGGGTTCACAATTCAGACGTCTAAGAAGGGACAAGAGTTTATGTATCTAACTCTGAACAAAAAGGCTTCATACTTCTAAGTCTGGAAAAGAAGGAACCAAAATTTATGCATGTAAATCTGGACAAAAAGACTTCACAGTTCAGACTTCTAAGTCTGGAAAAGAATGAACCAGAGCTTTGTCTCTAAATCTGACAAAAAGGGTTCAGAGTGCAAACCTCTAAGTCTGGAAAATAATGAACAGACTTTATGCATCTAAATCTGAACAAAAAAGCTTCAAAGTTAAGACCTCTAAGTCTGGAAAAGAAGGAACCAGAGTTGATATCTAAGTCTGAACAAAAACAATTCAGAGTCCAGACTTTTAAGTCTGGAAAAGAAGGAACTAGAGTTTATGCCTCAAATTCTAAACAAAAAGGATTCAGAGTACATATTTCTAGGTCTGGAAAAGAATGAACAACCGTTTATACCTATAAGTCTGAACAAAAAGGGTTCAGAGTTAAGACTTTATGCATCTAAATATGGAGAAAAGAGCTTCACGGTTAAGAGCTCTAAGTCTGGAAAAGAAGGAACCAGAGTTGATGTCTAAGTCTGAACAAAAAGAATTCATAGTCCAGACTTCTAAGTCTGGAAAAGAAGGAACTAGAGTTTATGCCTCGAAGTTTGAATAAAAAGGCTTCAGAGTCCATATTTCTAAGTTTGGAAAAGAATGAGCCAGAGTTTATGTCTATAAGTCTGAACAAAAAGGGTTTAAAGTTCACACTTCTAAGTTTGAAAAAAGAATGAACCAGAATTTATGCCTGTAAATTTGGACAAAAAGGCTTCACAATTCAGACTTCTAAGTCTGGAAAAAAAAGGAGCTAGAGTTTATGTCTAAATCTTAACAAAAAGGCTTCAGACCTCTAAGTCTGGAAAAGAAGGAAGCAGACTTTATGCATCTAAATCTGGACAAAAAGGCTTCACAGTTGAGACCTCTAAGTCTGGAAAAGGTGGAACCAGAGTTGATATCTAAGTCTAAACAAAAAGTATTCAGAGTCCACACTTCTAAGTCTGGAAAAGAATGGACCAGAGTTGATGTCTAAGTCTAAACAAAAAGGCTTCACAGTGCAGACTTCTAAGATTGGAAAAGAAGGAACTAGACTTTATGTCTAACTGTCTAAGTCTGAAAAAAAAAGGCTTCACAGTCCAGACCTTTAAGTCTGGAAAAGAATGAACCAGAGTTTATGTATAAGCCTGAACAAAAAGGCTTCATAGTTCAGACCTCTAAGTCTGGAAAAGAATGAACTAGAGTTGATGTCTAAGTCTGAACAAAAAGGCTTCAGAGTTCAGACCTCTGAAGAACAAGAGTCCAGAGTTAGTCTGGAAAATAACTCTGAATTGTAACTCCGAAGAACAAGAGTTCAGAGTTGTCTTCAAAGTGTGGAAAATAACTCTGAAGTGTAACTCTAAGATGTGTTCAAAACCCTAATCTTAAAATTACTCTGAAGTGTAGGTCTGATGTATAGTTCAGAGTGCAGTCTTCACAGTTCAAACTTATTAACTCTGAAATTCCTAATTTCAATTTAGAACTTTGAATAAGACTACAGACTTCAGACTTTTTAACTATGAAATTTCCAGAGATAAATAACTCTAAAGTGTAACTTTGAGAAACAATAGTCCAGAGTTGTCTTCTAAGTCTGGAAAATAACTCTGAAGTGTAACTCTGAAGAACAAGAGCTCAAAGTTGTCTTCTAAGTCTGGAAAATAACTCTGAGAATAACTCTCAAGCACAAGAGTTTAGAGTTGTCTTCTAAGTCTGGGAAATAACTCTGAAGTGTAACTCTGAGTTTTCTTATAATCTGGAAAATAACTCTGAGAATAACTCTGAAGCACAAGAGTTCAAAGTTGTGTTCTAAGTATGGGAAATAAATCTGAGAATAACTCTGAAGCATAAGAGTTCAGAGTTGTCTTCTAAGTCTGAGAAATAATCAGTTAGAACATGAAATAAAAGAAAGACATCCTAATTTGGTGGGATTGATTGAATAAAGGGACATATGTCAATGAAATAGGCCTATTTGAACTACTAATGTAAATTGTGTCTAGATACATGTCTAGGTGGGAAAACAACCGACTAACCAGAAGATGATACACGTCATCCAAGTTACTTATTATATATATATATATATATATATATATATATAGGGGCTGGTTCAAATAGAAACCAACCATATGGTACAAACTATGTGAACCGATCTTAATCGTTCATTTTATCATCAAACGGTTATTATTAAATGAGATTAAA
>NC_037535.1:7529621-7547770 GCF_001531365.2 Cynara cardunculus var. scolymus
AGGGGCTGTTTGTTTGCCTCTTAATGGTGACATTAAGAGGCAGCCTCTTAATCGCTAAGAGGCAGAGGCTGTTTGGCAAAAAAAATAAAACCTCTTAATTGTGACAATTGGCTCTTAACCATTTTGCATCCTATACCTCACTAAACCATTAAGAGGTTCATTTTTCCAACTATGCCCTCCTTTCCCAAATCATCACCGTCTTCTCGTCTTCTCCCCCCATCTCCTTCTTGAAACATCATGAACCGTCTTCTCCCCCCTTCCTTCTTCCTTCTTCCTCCTTCCTTCTTCCTTCTTCTGATCGATCTTGCCTCCTATTAGTTGCTGCTGTGTCGATCGATCTGGTCCCATTAGTTACTGCCTCCCACAAGTTGAGGCTCTGTCGCCTCCCACGAGTTGCCGCCTCCCACGAGTTGAGGTTGTGTCGCCTCCCACGAGTTGCTGCCTCCCAGTCTGCTGTGTCGATCTCGCCTCCTTCCTACTACTCGTTCCTTCTTCTGCTCGTTCCTCCTTCTGCCTCCTTTCGCCTGTTGCCTGTTGGTAAGTTTTTCTCTCTAATTTTTTTTTAATCATCAATGTTATATGTTTAATGGGATTTTGATCATCATCAATGCTATATGTTTAACGGGATTACTTTTGGTGATTGAATCTGAATCTTGATTTATAGAWTTAACCAACTTGAGATTTCAGTAGGTGGTGTGTTCTTGGGTGTTTATGGTTGTTGACTTTTCTTTAGGGGTTGATTTTGGATGAACTAGTTGATTCTTTCAGTGATTCTTTGATTTTCTTGAAGAACCCATATGAAAAAGATTRTGGGATTTTGGTTTTGCTAAAAGATAGAGCTATCTTTTTTATAGATGTAAACCCTTTTGGGAGATTTTTAAGTAGATGATGTATTGGTTTGATTAATATGAAAAATCTTGTTTTGTACTAGTGTTTGTTTAAATTAATATGAAATACGCAGTTATATTTGCAAAGTAATTGTTTTATTCAGATATCTGCCAAACAACTATATTTCATTCAGTACTAAATCATATAGAGGGTTAAAATGGTAATTTATTGTCATTCAGATAACATTTACCAAACAACCATATTTCATTCAGCACTTAACCATTCTGACCCTCTTAACCATTCTGACCACTTAACCATTCTGCACAAAATCATTCAGCAACTGCCAAACAGCCCCTAAAATAGAGAAAAGATGAAAGTGAAAAAGAAAAAGAAAAAACGAAATAGACAAAAATGTCATTCTTTTTAATAGAGAAAATAAATGAAGTTAGTGACAAGAACCTTTTTCAGAGCAAAACAAAAACCACAAAAATGGTTTCTAGATTTAACAAAGATTAAACCTCCCTTCGAGACTTTTCACTAAACATCATGGACGAAAACCAAGGGGGTGTTCGCGATTGCATAAACAACTTATGTTTTTTTTATAAAAGTGATTATGAACTTATGTGATGTTAACTAGAGTTTTAAAAGTGTTTGGATTAGTTTACCGATAACATAGCGAAATAAATTAATAAGTTAGAATAAAGTAACTTATCAAAAACTTGTTATTACCGATGCCGAATCGATATAAATATTTCTTTTTCCATCCAAACATTGAAAACTTCTTGTTATCGGTAGCATACGATGTCTCCCGGGTACAAAGACACGTACTTATTCCGATGGTTATATTCTTCAAAAGCCTTTTTGTGTTTTTAATTTATTTTCATGTCACCAAACTTTCGAACATCAAGCTATTCTTTTAATTCGTTACTGGTTAACCTTTTCATTTTCAACCTCTCATCAAGTGTTCACCATTGGAGATGCTCCAATTTTACGTGTGAGGAAACTTGAAGAAGGAATAATGCTCGAATCTCGAATGCTGTCGCAATATCTATGAAAGCGTTGGCTTGCGTGCTTCCAAATTCTATGTGGCAGCGACAATGGCGGCTTTTCAATCTCGATCACTGCCATAATTCTCCGCTCATTCATGCAATTCGGTGTTTTGAGTCCGCTTGTGTTGATTAATTCTTGAGAAATTCGATATCCGTGTGAGAAGGAGATAAATCGATGGATGTCTTGAGTATTGCTGTCAGTCCTTCAGTATTTGGGAATTTCCCAACTAAAATATCAGATTGCTTCTCTTTCCCAGTTCGAAAGAGGAAGAAGGCTAACAACCGGAGGTTTTTGTTCGATTCTGCGAATCGTTTCCCTAATCGCTTTTCACTCGATCCTAAAATTCAAGCAATTCATCTGGACGAGGTACAACTATTTTAAATGTTGTTTCAGACCATTTGATTACATTTTGATATTGGGTGATCATTTGAGTCGATCTTAAAGTTGAAAATGGGTTTTGGTTTGACAAAATTTTGATATTTAACTTCATAGCGACTATTACCAATTGATTTTTGTGTGTGGTTGATCAGAAACAAAACCGGGATCATATTTGTATATGAAAAACACAAGGGCTGATGATTGAAAAAGGAAAAATGTAGCTTCTTCTTTTTCTTTTTGAAGTTCACTCAGATTCTATGTGATATGATCATGTCAAAGAAACCTAAGTGGTGTCTAAAGATGCAGAAAAGTGAGGAAGTGAGATTTTGGGCAACAAATTCTCTTAAAACATAGCATCACAATTCTATATTCTTCAAAATGTAGAAAATGGAGATTTTGAGCAATTTTTTCTCAAACAGAGTTTCCAAACCTCAGGATTTCTCCGAAAGTAGGAGAGAGGATTGGGAGTTCTTGAAACTCCAGAAATGATTACCATGAGAGAACATTTGTTAAATTATATTTCACCAATAAGAAATTTTTGAATTATATGTAAGAAATAATATTTTATTAAAATGCATGGAATATTTTAATAATACAATGCATGTTGTAATCTCCAAAATGGAGAAACTGAGAGTAAATCTTTGTATAGAGATTTTGAATTTTGATTCTTTATTTTGGAGAATCTGTTGGAATGCACCGAGACCATGACACTTCATCAAACAACAGTACTATTTATGTTGAAAATTTCTTTAAGAAGATCTCACTAGCTTAATATACTTCATGCATCTCTATTGATTTTTCAATGTCAAACCTTATATTGAAAAACCTCAAAGTTGATTTGGATGTTCTTACTAATTTACCACCATATTTTCCGGTTTGTAATGCTTGTTACCTTATAAAGTTGATGTTCCTATGAAAGAAGTTTAGTATCCACAACAATCATAAACATGACAAATTAGCAGGTACATTCATGGTCTTTTTGCACTTGTAAAAAGAGAACAAGTATGATGTAGCTCAGTTTTCGGATGTGGTTTCTTTGGTCCTCCAGAAAATCCTTTTTTGTTTATATTTAACATAACTTATTGAGATAAATGTTGCCTTCTTTTCAAATTAGGAAACTAACAATATCGTCAATGCTATCCGTGCACCTGTTTGTGCAACCTGGTGATATGTTGAAAGACTTATTTAAGCCCCCAGAAGATTTAAACCTGAGATTTATAGCCAGGATGGTTAATCTTACCATTTGGTCGCCAGCTCATTTTTATTTTTCTTTTATGGAAAAGGAGTTGAAGATTTCTCTGTTCATGCTAGACAACACGTTAGCTTCTTGATGATTCAACAGCTTACCATTAACATGAAGTTAAGGAATAGTAGAATTTTGATACACACTTGAAAGTGTTGTTAGAAGCTACATTGTTGTAGGAAAGCTATAGTTTACAAAGTGGCATGGAATCCTTAAAAAAGATATCAATGTTGTATTTATTTATATTTTCGAGTTTCATCTAACATGATGCTAAGTAGAGAGAGTATAACATCCTCTTGATCGGGTGCCAAATGGTTAATTTAGGGAACATCATATGGTTTCTGTACTCAGGATAGTGAGGCATAAGTCACTAAAATGGCTTATCTATGTACAATTGTGGCGAAGTAGGTGCATCCCATCTTCTAATCTGAACCATGGTACATTGACATATGCTTTCTTACTTAACTTGTTTTCTGTTATTGGGTAGATGCTCTAAATGTTGTTATACATTTGTTAGGTAGGTGCTGACAAGCCAGAATCCATAACTGGTTTAAGATTAAAAGATGTTGACTGGCCTTCTCCAAGTGATGAAATCCCATTTTGGAAGAGGGAGTTCAACACTTGGGATGCCAATTCAGAGGTTCCTGTTCACATAGAAAAAGATTCTGATCTTTTGCATGCTATTCATGTGACTGCTGAAATGGCACCAATAGCAAAAGTTGGTGGTCTTGGTGATGTTGTAACTGGGCTAGCTCGTGCATGTTTATTACGTGGACATAAAGTTGAAATTATGCTTCCTTTCTATGAGTGTATCCAGAAGGGGAATATCCAAGAATTATCTCTGATGTCTACATATAATTCATATAACGATGGGAACTGGATCCAAACTAATGCATACCGTGGAATAGTTTCGGGCATTCCAGTGATACTTATTGAACCAATGAACCAATTCTTTAAGGGAGATGATGTATATAGAGGTTCATACAATGAGTTGGAGGCTTATTTATTCTTCAGCCGTGCTTGTCTTGAATGGATGCAGGTTTGTGGGTTACTTTCCATCCCCTTGTTTAGATTATATCTGATTAGAAGAATTTGTTAAGATTTTTGTGTACCATGCACATTTTTCAAGTTTTAATGTATGAAAACAAAATCAAGCTATTTAACAGAAGCAACTGTTCGTGTAGGCCATTATGGTAAAAATTATAGATTAAATGAAAGAAAGAATGCTTACACTCCAAATCCTTTTGTTTGAGATTTAACTTTTTATGAAATATGATTACCTTCATAAATTTAGAATATCGTTTATCATGTTTTAAATAAATTATTACTCCAATTAACAAAATTACAATTTACAACATTACCCGGAAGAAATTTATGAACAACTTTTTAGACATTGCCAACTGAACAAGCAATAACTTTTCATAGTTTTTTCCTTGTCAAGCAGCCTTTCATTAGTCTTCTTAAGTAGCCATTGATGAAATGCAGGTAACAGGAACACAACCTGATATCATACATGTCCATGAATGGCAGACAGGTGCACTGCCGCTCCTATACTGGGACATGTACCACTATCTTTCACTTCAGGTATGACCTTAGCTTGTGGCGACACTCGAGTATTTATTTCTTTGAAATCTCTAAAGTGTTCTAAGATTCTGTTAATTAATAATATTAATGTTTGTGCTTTGTAGAAACCAAGAATAGTATTGACAATTCACAACATGGAGCATTATGGGGAGTGCAGGTATGCTCATAAATAGTTCTCCTTTTTGGTTTTTTGGGATTGGGGAATGGGTGATGGCGTTTATATGATACATGCTCCTAAAACCTTTTATATTGGGGGTTTAGTTTGGTTACACTTATTCATCCATTGTCATTTGCACTAGTTTTGAATTACGAATGAATTATCTGCCATATTTCATTCCTAGGGTCAGGTTCAGGGAAACCGCAAGAAATGAAAAACTGAAGAACACCGTAATAACCATTCAGCTGTACGGTATGCACATGTGCATACAAGTAATGTTTCAGTATACACATGTGCATAACAATCACACGTGCATAGAAAGCAGGAAACATCTTCAAATACTTGTATGCACATGTGCATACCGTAGAGATGAATGGTTTAGGGTGTTCCTTGGTTTTTTTTGTTTTTTGGGGGGTTTTCCCCTAAACCTCACTCTTTATTCCTATCATCACATTTATTTTCAAATTGGCTGCCATAATGAATATCTATCCGAGATAGGCACCATCTGAGCTTTGACAGCATTAGAGCATCTTGAAAGTTGAATTTTGGTTTAATCATGTTAAGGGTCTCCCACGATTCAAATAAATTTTAAATGAACCAACCTTGGTTCCTTTGGCAGACAAGAGCAGCTTCATAAGTGTGGTCTTGATGGATCTGTATATGCCTCTATTGACAAGGTTAGTCATAATACTTTTATGTGTCATCATCTCTCTTATACATGTATGCAGTACGTTCTTATTCCAGGTACTTGCAAAGGATAAAAGAACCATTAGTACTTAACAGAGTTACTATCATCTTTATTGGATTTAATTTCTTTAGTGCTCTCATGTAATCGATCCACCGAGTCAATGATTCAGCATCTTCGGTGACTTCTTTCTGTGTCTTCAACACCCGATTGTAAATAAAATTTGGCATCTTTTGAGTTCTTTTGAAATTTGAACAACACTCTGCATGTGACCTTGTTTCTTAACTCTCGTAGGTGGAGAAAAAATGATTTCTTTCTTTTGTCCATTTCTCTCAATTAACAGGCAATTGATGATCGAACCATTGGGCACAATCCGGAGAGGCTGAGTTTATTGAAAGGGGGCATTGTGTACAGCAATTCAGTAGTGTAAGTAGTTTGTAGACTTCTGCATGCCATTCAATTTGGCTAAATTAATGTGTGTGTATGCATGATAGTGTATCTATTATAGTGATGTATTATTCAGCCAATCTGTTCTTTTTAACCCGGTGACAGGGTTAAAAATAGTTCATCTCCGTATTCAAGGACTAGGCTAGCAAACCTATGTCGTTAGAGTTGGAGGGGGAAGAATAATAGAGAAGCATGAATACATTTTCACAATTTGTTTAACAAATGAATTTGATTCAGGTATTAGGTATATAATTAGTCAATACATTAAAATTTACAACCAAAAGATAACGTATTCTTTTGCCCGAAAAATTGAAATAGAACAATAATAAAAAAGAAAAAAAGGACTCCAAAGCTCATTCAATCCAAGAAAAGTGTGTTTGAAATTTACCTTTTTTTCTCTTCAGTTTCTCTTATTTTTCATTTATGCCATCGACTTTGTAATCATATTAATTCCTTGAAATCTCTTCTATAAATTATATTTTATGTTATTAAAATGAAATCTTTGACTAGGCCGTGAATAATTCTTGTTGTAAAGGATACCAACTATGTGTCCTGCTGTAAGAAAATTCAGAGGAAATCACTAGAATTAGGAAGTACAAGACTGTAACTTAAATTTAGAGAGATTATAAAGTGGCAATTTTGAAAGTACCCTTTGGATCGTCTTTGTCTCTTTCCTTAAATGTGCCTCTCAACTACGATGAAATTTATATATGCTGGAAGATAGAAATCAATTCTTATGCTTTCCATACGCATACAAATGTGGTTTCTAAGTTTATCATGACATGTGACTTGTTTCTTTTTCCAGTACAGTCTCTCCTACTTACCTCAACGAAACACTTTGTTCTGGATGGCTTGCAAGTGCTTTGATAACAAATCGTGACAAGTAAGCTCTGCCAGGCGTTGCATGCTATGCTTATGAGTACTCATTGGAGTTATACTGCATCACAATATGCTCATCCAATGTCATACAAATATGTAGTTCATGTTAGATTCTGAATTCAATGATATTTGCTGCTTTTTTCTTCATTCTTCCCTATTCTCAAGTGGTGAGGCGTAAAGAAGTACATCAATGCATGACCTCCAAGGTAGTTCCACCTTAAGGATTAGCACCAAGATCGCACTGTTAAGGCCCAGGGGGATGTATCCAATCCAGGTGCTGCCTAAGCCCTTGTGGCCATGGAGGTTCACCTACGATGACTCTAGGCCATTCTTGGTTGCTCGGGGTGCACATAAGCTGATCCGGATACCCACGGTTACCCAAAAAATACCACCAAGCACTTATGATTGACTAGTATTTTGAACCTTTTATGGGTTATCAATCCTTCACAACCTCCTTTCTTTTGTCACCTTTTTAATTGGATGAGAAAACATTATTCAGCAAAAGAGTATAGCATGACAAAATTTGCACTTGGAACATCCTATATTTTAGTGAAGCATCTATACCTTAGTTTTTTCTACTCATATTGCCTTGCAGTTAACATTTGGACACATTTCTTTGATTTGATGCAATAATCTTTTACATTTTTTCTTATATTTTTATTTTCAGACTTGTTAATATTGAATTCATTTCTCCTTTCGTTGGCTATGCTTCACATATTAGGTTTGTAATTTCATTCAATACCTGACTATGTGTAATTATCATCTACTGTAGGTACCATGGTATTCTTAATGGGATTGATACTGTTATGTGGAACCCTGCTTGTGATGTTTTCTTGCCTGCCAACTATCATGGTAATTTTCATCATAATTTTGGTTTGTCCTCCTTGTAGCTTATGCTTATCAAATAAAAACAATTAGAGACAGTGTACTTGTAACATTTCTTCCATTTAATTAAGCTAAAACATGCGAGGATCATATTTTTGTGCATGTGGAGATGAGAGCTAGAGAAAGAGAGAAAAAACTAGCGTCTAAACTTTCTCAACTGAAGACAGGCAGTCATGAAACTCTTGCTTCATCACTTCCTGAGCATGTAGAACAAGGAATGACAAGGTTATGATTATGTGAATAAACCAGGGATGAATGCATCTGGAGTATGTGAAGAAAAATTATTCATTCAAAACCAACTTAAGCATGCAGCTCAAGAGATGTTAACTGATTATGGACCAGTCCCAAAAAGGACCGGCCCAAGGACCGGTTATAGGCGAAAGCCTTTTTTCGGTCCTAAATTTTGAAACTAGGACCGGTCCTTAACTGGTTAAGAAATCCCCGATAAAGCCCGAAAATCGGTCCTTGGTTAAACGAAAACCGATGCAGTCAAGTCCTGGTCATAGCCCGAAAAAACCGCTCAAGGCTTGTTGCTTTTACCCCAACTATTTTTATGACTAGGAAATTAAAAACAATAATCTGTGGTCATCAATAGTAAAATTAATGCAAGAAAAATTATAAAATATTTTAAAGATATGTCCATTTATCGGTGTGCCTCGACTTTAAACCCAACATGCAACACAATCGGAGTTGAGGGGATTTATTAGAAAGAATACCGGATGTTTTATATCCAAACACCTCACAATTTGATCTCTTAAAGAAGGCTAAAAGCCGTGAAGAATATAAAAAATATTCAAGAAGACAGAAATGATAATCAATTTGTAGATACCAAAAGGATTTGTTATTTTTTTAAATCTCAACAGGATAGGTTAGGGCCGCCGGTTTGGATTTGGTCTTAAATTTTTGGCCAAGGGCTGGTTAAGGTCCGACCCGGTCTTTTTTTGGCCCGGTGTTTTTAGGACAGGTTAAGGCCCTGTCCTTGTGCTTCTCTATATCCAGACATGCATCTCAAGTTTTGCATTTATGCTTGCTCTCATCTTGTATGCATATCTTTTGTTAGCCAAAATGTACCCATGATATCAAATCCTAATAGAATGTAGCTTTCAAATTTAACAATCAATTAGTCCTGTAGAAGTTTTCTTTTTTGGATAAAGGAGTCCTGTAGAAGTTAGCTTTTAACTTTAGTAAGACTTTACAATCATGTGAGGCTATGTTGCTTTGTAGGCACTTTATTGATCTTGTTAATATTTCATGATTAAGATTTGACATCAAATCTAATCGCCAAGCCTTCCAGAAATCACTTTTCCTGCCACAATGAGATCTGGAATGCCAGTCTGATTTAACAATTGTGTATGTTAACATTATTTTCAGCTCAGAACACCTCTGGAAAGAAAGTATGCAAGCAATATCTCCAAAAGGGGCTTGGTTTGGCTTTAGAAGGCAATGCGTCCAATAACCACTTATCTGACAGGGTACCTTTAGTTGTTTGCATTAGTCGATTGGTTGCTCAAAAAGGTCTTCATCTAATTAGGCATGCGATCAATCATATTGAAGAACAAGTAAGTTGGTTGAAATGTTATGCTGCTTTACTCTTTCTAGCATATCCATCCAAAAGAAAATAGTAAAATCAATAGATGGAATGAAGTTGTTTCCAAAAGTGTAGTTTGAAGAATAATATTCACAAGCGTGAAATAGTTCATGAAATTCCATCCAGTCAGCATAACAGTTAAAGGCTTTTCCCCCCTTGTACATAAATTGAACTTCCTGAGTTTGGCTTCTGTACTATGCTTTTTTGCTACCAGATTGTATATAACCAACCTTGTAGGAAGCTAATGGAAACTATAACAAGCTTTTACCCCAAAGTAGTTGGGGTAAGGCTTACATGAAACCAAAAGAAGTTCTAGAAAAACAAGAATATCATGTCTGTAACTGATAAAAAAACAATATTAGTACATAACAGAACATGACTAGTATGTATGAGAATGAGAATTGGTTGTACTTGTATAGAATTTGATGCAGTATATACAAGCCCTTCCATGTTTTTGTTGGTCCTGCAGAGCATTGTTCTTGCAGAGGCGGACCTAGAAATTTTTTCAAGTGGTGGCTCCATTTGACTATAAAAAACCAAGTTATGGATTTTTTTTTACTAAAGTTTGTTGGTTAGTTCCTTGCTTTTTGTATCTGAGGTCCTGTGTTAGAGTCTTTTATCTCCATTTTTTAGAAACATAATAAACCTGAAATTTAAAGCCAGAAACTAAGAAAATGATAGAAATGGGATTCAAACATATGCTGGTAAGGAGAAAAGACCATGCAAACCAACTCTACCAAGAGAAACTTGTGTTATTGATATGAATCAATTGGCAAAATCAAGATTAGCGGCCAAAAGTACCACTAATCGGATGCTTATTAAAATAAACCCTGGAATTCGAGACCCAGTAATCTCCAATGTCTATGACAAGAATCAAAATACTAGAATGAATGCAAACAATGGGGTGGCCGGTCCCTTAAATAAAGTCGTACCCTAATCCTGAAAAATATACCCTAATCCTAAAAAATAGGAAAACATATTTATCCTAATAAACTAATTAATATCTTTCCTAATCAACTAATTAAGAATAAGGAAATTGCGAACAACCCCCTCTACTTGTTTCYTGCCTCTCTTTTGCGAAGCTGATATATCCGACCCCAGTGCGGGTCGGGCTGAGACGTATCATTACCCCCGCCCCAAAGATTCACCTTGTCCTCAAGGTGAAAGCCAGGGAACTGCTCCACCACCTGAGTGTACTGGCACCTCCATCGCATCCAAGTGCGTGTGAGTTTCCGGTGTTACCTCTTCCCCCTCGTCATCTTCATCATCCATTAACATGATCCGCAGGGATTTCTCGGGGCAACGGTGTCCGGGTGTGAACTTCCCGTCGCATCGAAAACATAAGCCCTTAGCCCGTTTATCTGCCAATTCCGAGTCTGTCATCCGTTTAAACGGCTGTTCGTTATCCCCTGTTGTCGGTCGTTGGGTTCCCGTTGGTGGGGCGGCCATCGGCCGTGAGCCCCCCACTCCGGTCCGCACTAGCTGACTTTTGTTTTCCCCTTTTTCCGCGTTCGCAGTGCTGATAGTTTTATTTTCATCTACCATAAGAGCTAGTTGGATCGCCTGATCTAAGTCCACTGGTTGAAGCAACCGCACGGAAGTTCGTAGCTCCGGTTTCAACCCTTTTAGGAATGTACCCTGAATAATTTTCTCAGGAATACCCCTTAGCTGTGCCGATACTGTTTCAAATTTCCCTATATACTCGCGTGCCGACTCTTCCTGTTTAATTGCCAAAAATTGTTAGTATAGGTCCCCTTCCTGAGATGACTGGAACCGAGCCAACAGCCGGTTTTTTAATCCTTCCCAGTGACGAAAAGGGTGCCTATCATCACTCCATCAGTACCATGCAAGGGCCTGTCCCTCCAACCCTAACACCGCTACCCTCAACTTCTCCCCCGTAGTAACAAATCCCTGAACGTCGAAAAATCTTTCCATGAAGTACACCCACCCATATGCATCAGTTCCATCGAACAACGGCATCTTCAGCTTACGAAGACGGTAGTCCGTCCCGAACACCCACCCCCGTTCCCCCGAAGGTCCTGAGCCCCTTCCATATCCGCTGCCAAACGGCCTTTTAGTCTCAGAAAAAGCAAACGTACCTGACTCCGAAAAAGGAATTTCTTGAGTGCCGATGGACCTGTTCGGTTCCCTGGACGTACTGCTGGTTGCATGCCACGGCGGCAGGGGCGCCCCATTCTCATCAAAAATCGGATTCGATTGCTGCATTATGGGCCGTGTGGTGCAATCGGTGAAGATTGGCGATGGCATGGCTGCTGTCGGTGGTGGTGGCGGCTTCAACGCCTGGAACTGTTGCAACATGAACTTCATCATCTCCGCATATCGCTTCCCCGTTTCAGTGAGCAACGATTCTACGATGGTCTCCAAGTTTTCGAACCGCTCCGTCGTCTCAGCGCGGAACTATTCGACGGCAGCCTTCTGTTGGGTCAACTCAGCTTCAAGATCCTGAATCTTGGTCATGGTAGTGTGGATAAAATCACAGGCGCAAGATCGATGCTCTGATACCAATTTGATATGAATCAATTGGCAAAATCAAGATTAGCGGCCAAAAGTACCACTAATCGGATGCTTATTAAAATAAACCTTGGAATTCGAGACCCAGTAATCTCCAATGTCTACGACAAGAATCAAAATATTAGAATGAATGCAAACAATGGGGTGGCCGGTCCCTTAAATAAAGCCGTACCCTAATCCTAAAAAATAGGAAAACATATTTATCCTAATAAACTAATTAATATCTTTCCTAATCAACTAATTAAGAATAAGGAAATTGCGAACAACCCCCTCTACTTGTTTCCTGCCTCTCTTTTGCGAAGCTGATATATCCGACCCCAGTGCGGGTCGGGCTGAGACGTATCAGTTATCATTGTAGTTTCAGCGAATACATGGTTGCACCCAACAAAATAATATGGTGGCTCCTTTCACGACCCTAATACATTTACACTACGATGAAAGAATGAAGCAGTGGCCCGTGCCACCGTGTGCACCATAGTGGGTCTGCCCCTGTGTACATGAAACTAGGATTGAGTTCAGCTTGGACTGGATACATGGTGTTCATGTTAATTGGTTGTCATTGTCTTTTCAGACAATTTTAACCACCTTAATAGTGTTAAGAATGAAGTGCCCTTGTTGACTTGATTGATTTATCTTGCTCTCGTTAGCTTGCAGTAAGTAAGTTTTCTTCTTCCTCCTTTTTACAGGGTGGACAAATGATTATTCTGGGAAAAGCTCCCGATAGTAGGGTAGAAAGAGAATTTGAAGCTCTAGCTAATTTGGTAATGATTTGCTGAGTTTGTTATCTCGTTTTAGTAAGGAGGCTTGGTTGATTTCTGTTGAATTCAATGATTACTTTACTTGTGAAGATAAAAAACTAAGGATCACAGAGATCCTCAGTTTTTTGGCTCCCAATTTCTAAGATATATCTTGGGTGCTGATATTTACATCTCAATTGTTGCCAACATTAAATCTACTGTTTGTAGGATCTTCTGTGAGAAGAGGAATAATTGTATCTTTTTCCTGCTCTTTTTGCAATGACTACAAGCTGACCATCACTTATTTCTGTTTTTGTAGCATAACAAAGGCTCTACGGTTCGTATCCTATTGATGTATAGGTAAAATATTTTCATGCATAAATATGCCTACTGGTTAGGCTTAGCATTTGTATTTGGTGTTGTCTTTTCATTCTTATTTTTCCTTGACAAGTGGATGTTTATAAGAAATATACTGATGATGTTCTATTGTTAATGAGATTACACCATACTCCTGGTTATATTTGGACAAAAAGTTGATTACTCACAACCCCAACCGGTCCCGCACGGAACCCACCTCCGAAGACACCAATGTGAGGGGGAATTTTTTTGGCTCACTCCGTGGAGGCCATAATCCTGGTTATATTATTTATGTTCTTCCTTTAGAAGGGAATGGGGGGTTGGGTCTTATGAGAAAATAAGAATATAATGTTGCACACCACACCCCTACCTAAGAAGCTAACTACTCTTTGATCAAGTCTACTAGGTTAGAGTTGAGGGCTGATTTTAGACGGAATCATGCCGACTATGGTCATATCCTTTCATTTTTAGACATGGATTTCCATATGAATGGATGTGACACAATTAATTTACTCAAGTTACAAAGGTCAGTTCTCATATTGATCATACCAAATATTCATTTTCCCTCGGGTCGTAAATATTTGTGCGAAGGGATGGCTTTTGTGGAATAATGATAGGGTATGACTGTAATTTGTCATGTTTTTTATTTGATATCTTCTCCAGGCTAGATAAATGATATGAACCCAACTGATCAAATGTCGCTTCTGCTGCAAGGGCATCATTCTAGTATGATAGTTTTCTGTCAAGTACTCATGGTCCCAATTATCAATCAACCAAATGAACAAATTTCAGGTGGGAAATGAGATTTGGTCATTAAGTTAGCTAGTCTAATGTGAAAGGTTCTACTGGGACACTTAATATGCAGCATGACATATCTTCACATGCCTCTTTGTAAATTTATGACGTTAATTCATTAGCCAAGTTCGCACACAATGGACTTGAACCATTGGGTTACTTGTTTAAGTTATCTATGCTGTTAATATCGCGATATATCGTCGATATATCGGATATCGCTCCTAAAGAAAATATCGGTCCATAAATATCGGTCAAAATATCGTCCCCGATATTATCGGCGATATTTTCCGATTTTTCCCGATTTTTAGCGATATTTTGATGCAAATATCGGACCGATATATCGATTTTTTAGGGTTTAAATATTTGGGCTTTTGTTACTTCATGGGCCTAGTTTTTTGGGCTTGGTAACTTAAATTAGGTCTGAAATTGATCTGCCTCCACAACGGTCTTCTTATTTCTTTTATATTAGCTCGTTTTTGAACACTTTAGATGATGTGATGTTTTAATTTTGAAACTATATTTCTAAACTCTAATTAATGCATATTATATATATAATTCTAAGAAATATTATGTTAACCGCTATTTTAGATCCATATATCACAGATATAACCGATATATCGAATATCTGACCGATATAACAGCATAGTAAGTTATACCAGAACACACATGGGAAATCAAGACGTCAGGTCCAAAGCCTATGAATAAGATCATAGCAACTTGCCAACAAATTTGTAATCTTAAGACGCGCAACACAAATTTATCATATATGTATTATTTTGGTTTTGTTTATGATAATTAGGATTTTGGAATGGATGCTTGCTGACATTCGAGTCATGTATGAAAAACCCTAACCTTATGCTAACAGTTAGACATATGCTGATCACAGCGAGGAGCTGTCGCATATGTTGTATGCTGCTGCGGATATGGTGGTGGTTCCTTCTATATATGAGCCATGTGGCCTTGCTCAGATGATTGGAATGCGTTATGGATCGGTATATTATTCAAAGAAGCATAGTTTTTTCTTTCTACTTATTGATTCACTCCGACTAGTTTCCAGGAATGGGATTGGTTGAGTTGTGAACCATGTGAGTTTAGTACAATTTAATGGTAATTGGAGAAAATCATTTCATGCACACCTTGGCATGTGCAGGAGGGAAAACTAATCATAACCATTATATGATAATTTCAGGTGCCGATAGTAAGGAAAACTGGTGGCCTTGCCGACACTGTTTTTGATATGAGTGATCAGTCGCAGCCTGAGATGGCTAATGGGTAATCTTTTATTTTGAGTATGGATTTAAATTATTTAGAAATAAATACTTTAAAGCTTTTTCTTACTTCCTATCACCTAATTTCTTGGTTAAATAGTAGTAGATCTAGCCGTTCATATAGCTGAAGTTGGATAACAACACTTGGTGAAAACCCTTTTTACTCTTATTAGCGATTGAAGAACTGCAACCTCCATTGTAAGTTGTTTGCTACCATGAGTCCATCTTTCATGTAGTGAACTTAAGTTGAATTTTAGATATGGGTTGATGAGAATTGAACTATTTCATCCCCACGGCTTGGGATAAGAAGGTAGACATCTTTGCAAAATGAATAGGAGGTCTGGGGTTTGACTCCAGGTACTACCCACCTGGGACATGCCCATGATGGCCGTGGGACTGGTATGGGGTGTGAACGTCATATACCCTTTTTGCAAAACTTTAAACTTTTTCCACACATTACCTCTTGTTACGAGTGCAAGTGATCCCTTTCCATTTTGAGTTTCAAATACTTTGACCTATTGTGTGTCCAAGGGAGATCAAGGGTGCTGCAGGGTAGGGGCGAACGACTTCTGTGTTTTGTTAGAGAGGAGAGTGGAAATTATTGGGTTGAATATTATAAGCTCCTACCTAGCGTCTGAATGATTAATCCATTTTCTGTATGGATAAGTACAATACTTGTATGGTTGATCCATACTTTACCCTTGTTCACTTTGCACAGTTGCACTCGGCAGAGTTCTGATTCGATTCCCATTGTTATTATAACTTTCGAATACTTGAGCAAGTATAAAATGCTTAGTTCTTTTTCTCTTCAAGGTTTGTCTTTGAAGGAATTGATGAAGGTTCCCTATGTCGGGCTCTAGATCGTTCATTTTCGTATTACCGGGAACGTAAGTTCACATAATCACTCCCATCTAAAAATCCACGAACACCTCATTGCTTATAAATATCAAGAAATCTTGCCAAGTTGAAGTCATCAATATTTTGCTTTTGATGCAGAACCAATCGAGTGGGAGAATATCGTACAGAAAATTATGCAAATCGACAACAGCTGGAACAAAACAGCAGGGAAGTACATTGATGTATACAACTCGATACGAGTGAGATGATGGATGACCTTCTGAATGCAATAAATCTGTAAGGATAACATTCCTAGTATCAGATACAAGTTTTTTGATGATACTTTAATCTCGAAACTTGCCCCTAGTTATGTATGTAACAGATAAGGAGGTCGATCGAATCTAAATATCAATAAGGAAGTTGCAGATCTTGAAATAATTGTTGCCTAAATCAAGTGGAAACAGTCAACAATCTCCATGTGAAGAGAGTTATGAATAGAGTACACCTTGGTATTATCCCATTTGAATGTAAGATCTAACCGACTCAATATATCCTATTCCAAAGTAAAGGTTTGTATGATTCAATCAAACTAAGGTCTATATGATCTAACTAACTCGGCATGAATGTAAGGTCTATATAATTCAACCGAATCAAACTATCTGGGCAGCATATTTCATTCAAAAGTAAGATATATATATATATATAAAAGAGCGATCAAATAAAAACCGCCTCTATTTGTGTAAACCAATCTTACTTATTTATTTTCTTGATCAATGGTTAAGATTAATCAAGGTTATTTAAGTAAATTAAAAATAAAAAAAATTGAAAATATATTTTATAATATTGTTAAGGGCAAAAGGATAAAACCAAATATTCATTTATTCAAGGAAACCATATCATGTATTTCATATTATAAATGAAACTAATCTATTTTTTTTAAAGTAATTTATTATTTTTACGTTAACATTTTTACATTAACATTTATTATTATTAATGAAATTAATTTATTTTTTATCTTGCAATTATTTCATGACGAACTACCTACATTATGCACCCGTTTCATTTTTCATTTCATCTACTGAATGGATCACCTACGCCATCACTGAAACGGGTTTCACCATGAAAGTAGTTCACCACTCATTGTTCAATTACGCCATGAACCAATTTCACCTTCATGAAACCTGTTTCATGTAAATTAATTTTTTTATTTCACTCATGATTTGATGCATTCTTTCCTTTACTCAATCTTCAAGATTCTAGAGCAGATTACAATCTTCAAGATCCCGAAGCAGATTCATCATGTACCTGTTTCATTAAGCAATTATTTCATGACGAACCAAATAAATTATGCACCTGTTTCATGTTCCATTTTTTCTACTAAACGGATCAACTACACCATCACTGAAACGTGGTTCACCATGAAACGATTTCATATTACTCATGAATCAATTACAACATGAAGCAGTTTCACCTTCATGAAACCTGTTTCATTAATATTATTTTTTTTAATTTGAACCATAATTTACGATTTCATTCCCATAATGCAATTCAATCTTCAAGACCCGTTTGTAGATTCAATCTCATAACAATATATCAAATTCAAATTTTTAATATTATAATATAATTAAATATTTAAATATTACCATTTATACAATTTCCTTTATTACGTTTCATTAATTAAGATTTATTAATAACTTTCATATTTAATAGAAAATATTGTAAATGACCGAAATATCCTTATTGATTAAATTTAATTAGAAAAAAATGAAATTTTCCTATTGGTCGAAATTGGTTTACACGATTTCTTAGAAATACACGGTTTTCATTTGAACATGCCTCTATATATATATATATATATATATATATATATATATATATATATATATATATATATATATA
>NC_037535.1:7548155-7566646 GCF_001531365.2 Cynara cardunculus var. scolymus
AATTATATCAATAAGATTAATAATTTATATCAATAAGATTAATAATTTGTATCAATAAGAATAATTAACAAACATTTATACCAATACCGTTAATAATTTATGATGAAAATAATAGATTTATAACCAAAATATCAATAATAAAAAATGTCAAACTTTTATAACCAAACTATCAATAACAAAAAATAGATCTTCATTTATAATAAATATTCATCTGGATCTACCTACTAGATCTCCTGCAATCATATCTCTTACAGCACTCATATATAGATCGTCACTCCTACGACGAGAACTAGTGTTTTTATGTGCTTCATTGTTGCTACCACATCCTTCATCATCAACATCAATATGAGGGTTGTATGATTCTTGTTGCGTCATGTCAAATGCTTCGTCAAAACTTCCGTTCATTCTAATATAATTGTGAACTGCCATCGACGTTACTGCAATACTTACTTGTGTCTCATAGGTGTAATTGACATGCATATCTTTTAGTATTTGCCACCTAGCTTTCCATACTCCAAAAGTTCGTTAAACAACATTCCTCAGTGATGAGTGATAATAATTAAATGTCTCTTTTGCTCCTTTGGGAGCACGTATTGCTGCAGTCTGTTCGCGACGGAAATCACGTATGTGATAACGAATATTTGTTCCTTTGTATGGGGCAAGATAACCTTTAGTATTTGGATATCCGGCATCAACAACATAATGGTTCTATCGATCTGTTCGTGAAGGGATATCGATCTGTTCGTGAAGATGGTTCTGGAGAAGAGGAACGATCTGTGCATGAAGATGGTTCTGGAGAAGATGGATATCTAGATCTGTTGAAGATGGATATCTTATAGAAGATGAGAGGATATCGATCCAATCTTGAGAGATATTTGATGAAAGGGTGTTACACAACGTTAAAATGGTAAACTGGTAATAAGTTGATTTTCATAAGTCAAGAAGGATTAACTTATCAAAAACTGCTTATTACCGGTTTGGCACCGGTATAAGCAGTTTTTTTCTTACCCAAACACTACAAAACTGCTTATCTCCGGTGCCAGACTGAAATAAGTTAAAAAAACACTTTCGATAAGCAATCTCAAACACCCCCTTAGTCTTGGAATATGATATCTAGTTTGGTTATTTTGCAAGTCAATTAATATATAAAGTTGAAGGTTAATATAATATATTAGCAAGATCGAATGGCAATAATTGCACACGTATTGAGTTTCTAAACCCATATACTCATAGCTCATTACAAAATTCGAAATTCTTGACTGAACAAAGAAATACAACCATTTGTAAATAATGTTCATCCGTATATCCAAACTGTTGTTTAGTTTTCGTGATGCACTCATCTGTAAATATTTTCTACGAAAAACGGTGCAATGATTTTAATAGAAACATATGGTACCAAATGTGTAATAATATAATTGTTGATTGTACCTTATTCATCACGTAAAACTTCTTTGATAGATGACGTTTGAGGTGTAGACTCCGACATGATTGAATTTTTTAACAGACTTCACTAACACATTTGTATTCCCCGTGATATCCCTCTGGACAACACCACGTAAAGTTGTTCGTGCGAGAATACTGATTCCGGTATATAATACCTACATTCGGAATTGCTTGGCCTTGAGCTTTATTGATTGTCATTGATAAGCTAAGCCGAATTGGAAACTGTTCTCTTTAGCTTAAATAGGAACATGTTGTCTTCGGACGGACATAAGGGAAATCTCGACAGAACTGCTCTCTTTCTAGCATGCTGACCAACAACTATTTATACATTAATAACCATCTGTTGAAAGCCTCTGCATATCAATCTACTACCATTACATAATCCATTCAAGGGATCGATATGTCGTAACAGTATTATTGGACATCCAATCTTGAAAATAAGGTAATGAGGAGGCAAACCACTAACAGTTAAAGGGTTTAAAAACTCCATCGGATAGATGTTATTTCTATCATCTTCTACTTCGTCAAGCTGTAGTATATTTTCTCATCTTCAGAGAACTTGTCGATCAACTGATCATTAATCTCATCGACATTCTCATTTTTAATTGATAATATCGCCCTCGAAATTATATAATCCGAATCAACACCGTGGGGAAGACAACAGCAAAAAGAAGAAAAAAAAAAGGGGATCGAAGCAGCTAGTTTTCTTGGTCCACGAAGAAGCAACCGGGCTGCTGGTTGGACTCGAGCATCACACAGCACAGCAGCCGTGCTGCTGTTTGAACAGAAGGCCGAAACAGCTCACAGCACGAAGTCGTGGCTGCTGTTTGGACAGAGGACTCGAAGCAGTAGCAAGCTGCTGAATCGGAGCACGCAACAAGCAGAACCGAAGCAGCCCTAGCTGTTATTCGGCGCACGCGGTAAGGGCAAAAAAAAATCGACACAACAGTAACTATTGTTTGTTGCTGCACCAGTCGGGAAAACAGGCTCGTTTGGCCTGCGGTTTACTGCTATACCGGGAGGAAAACACAGCAGCCGTAGCTGTTGTTTGGTGCACTCAAAAAGCTGTCGTTTGACGCGCACAGCAGACGGAAAATGCAGCAACCGTAGCTGCTTTTTGACGCACTCCACAGACGGAAAACGCAGCACCGTAGCTGCTGTTTGANCGCGCACAGCAGACGGAAAATGCAGCAACCGTAGTTGTTGTTTGATGCACTCCACAGACGGAAAATGCAGCAGCCGTAGCTGCTGTTTGACGCGCGCAACAGAGGGAAAACGCAGCAGCCGTAGCTGCTGTTTGACGCGCGCAACAGAGGGAAAACGCAGCAGCCGTAGCTGCTGTTTGACGCGCGCAACAAAGGGAAAATGCAGCAGCCGTAGCTGCTGTTTGACGCACTCCACAGACGGAAAACGCAGCAGCCGTAGCTGCTGTTTGACGCGTGCAACAGAGGGAAAACGCAGCAGCCGTAGCTGCTGTTTGACACGTGCATCAGGGGGAAAATGCAACAGTCCTAGCTACTGTTTGACACGCGCAGCAGAGAGGACCGATGCAGCAAGCAACAAGCTGCTGATTTGGACGCAGTTAAGAACCGGTCTTCTTCTATTGCTGTTTCTTTTCGATGGGCGCCATCTCTTTGATTTAAGAACTCCCTGCCATTCCTCTTAGTTCCAAGATTTCAGGATTTCCCCTAAATCTTGCCAAGTGAGTTCAACCTATTTCTCCCTTATGAAACCATATACTAGATGCGTTGATGTGTGTTACTTACGATACACTCTAGTCCCATGAAATTACTTACTTGGATGAAATGAGGTTTTTGGGCCAAAATCATGCGAACTTGAGAAATCCTCTTGACATTTGATAGGATGGTTTTGAAACCGGTTTGTTCACTAGGTGGAATGCGCATTTTAAGTATTGTTAGCCATTAAATCTTGAAATTCCCTATGAACTGTCTATGGACTTCTTCCCTAGTAGTAAGGGAATTCTTTTCATTGCTCTAAGTCTCAGGTAAAAGTCTTATTATTAAAAAGAAAGAAGTGTCCTTATGCTTAAGATGTCGCCTTTAAACATATTTATGGGATGTAATGAGACAAGGGTACGAGAGTCGTTTTATTTAATTGTGTGAAGGATGATGTAAATTGGATTTAGGCATTGTGATTATTATGTAATTTCCAAAATCATCTTCTCACTCCTACTTGGAAATAGGCATTGTGATTATTATGTAATTTCCGAGATAAAGAGCTTATGATCACGACCGACTACATGACTGGTTTAGGTTGATGTCAATGGTGTTAAACCTGTAAGTGATGCTCTGTAACGTGGATCTATGACATACTTTGTGTTCCGTCATAATCCACGGTAAATCGGGTCTCCCCCGTCGTATTCGGATGTTTTGGTTCCACTACAAGTTATCTAAGATTAGTTGTTCCCCTTAAATCGTTTAAAGTTGCATCATCTATTTATTTATAAAGATTTTATAATTTCATTTATTTTAATGCTTGGACTCACTAGGCGTAAGCCTACACTCTCTCTATTGAATCGGTTGTTATCAGGTTCGTTAGCAGCGGGGCACAGAAGGGTTGAAGGGAAAGTGGTCTCGTAGAAAGGATTCTTATTTTTGTAGAGAAAGCTTTTGGTGTTTTGAGCGTTGCAATCTTTGATGATACAGTATTTTGTTGGAGATGGTAGAAACACCCGTTCTTAATCTAGGCATAGAATTGTTTAGATTAATAGGTTGTTAATTATTGTCTCGCTAGAAGTTTTGTAAACGCTATACTATTTCCTTGTTGGGTGAATTCTTGTTAAACTCTAGTTTCCGCTATGTATTTCCAGGTTCAAAGTATCTCCTACCCTATTATATATATATATATATATATATATATATATATATATACCTTTATTTTTAGGGTGTTACAATAAATGATTGTTTGATAGTGTCTTAATGATATAGAAAATGATTATTTAATAATTAAGCTTTTAGGAGGGAGTTTTATACAAAAAATGGCGTAATCCACACACACAACTTCATTCATTCATAACTTAATGTAAAATCAACCAGTCCCTTACGTGTACATATCATCTGAAAGAGTTAGTCGGTTTCATATATGTTTCATGAAGCTAGTCTACAAAAAATTAGACAATAAAGATCAAGTTTTTATCACAAAGACAAACACACACACACATGTGTGTGTGTGTGTTGTTTTGAAAGAAGCAACTTGAGTTCATATATATAATGGACTTATCTAACATTACATCTCCCTTTTAGCAATCATTTGGCTATTTCATGTATCATTTAAATAGTTATATCCATCCTTATAGAGTTATACAAGTCATGAGTGCCAGACAGTTTGATTATTTAGTTATAAGATTTGATTACTAATAAACCATGGTTTAGTCCAAAAATTGTGTTTTGCTTTTGTATATAGTTTAATTTCCAAAAGATAATATATATGGAAGTTTGGCATTTACCTAGGATCCCGGCAGCCGTTGAAACTGTAAGTTGCAGATGGACAAAAACCAAGATGATTCACTAACAGTTCCAGTTAATATAGCTTCTTGTAAAACCATTTTCCAAATTTGAAAGCAAACATGTTAAGTCTTCATCCATCTTCAATCTTCCCACCCAAAAATGAAATTAGAAAATAACAAAAAGATGCTGACATGATTCTTTAAAATCATTTTTCAAATTTGAAAGCAAACATGTCCAATTTATCTATCAGGTAAGGTTCAAGTTACCTACACTACATAACCATGTGCAGACTTAATGGACAAAACTAATACAACAAATATGAACTTGGTTGACTTGATTGTTAGTGAATAATTTAAACCCATCAACATAACCTATTGAACTCAAACAGTGCGGGTGTTCTACAGTTGCTACTATCAGTTGTATTTGTAGGCATGCCTTCACCTACGAGGTCCTACAATGCTATGTAGTTGATCAAATAATATGGTGTAATGTGACTAGCTTTCCATATAGCATGCATATGGAATACTCCTTTTTAGCAACTTGAGTTCATATATAATGGGCTTATCCAACATTAAATCTCCTTTTTGGCAATCATTTGGCTATTTGACCTATTTCAACCCGAACTTTGTCATATCCAAAGTCAGCACAAGTAAAGGGTTTGTTTGGTTGATTTTCTGTTAGGAAGTACTGGAACCCCTATAATGATTTTTAAAATGTGATTAAAGGGGTTGAACCAGATTTTGATCAAGGTAACACCGGTGGCTAGGCCAAAGACCCTCATATATGTTGTTATCTCCAATCGATCCCAAATTTACAACCATACAAGTATCCTTATCCTTAGGACAGTTATGGAATAGCAACAAAAAAAGACAGGAGATATTCACTTGATGTTCACCTTCCTTTCAACGGGGTTGACATCAGCAATAGTCTTTTTGTTGATATGCTATTTTTCATTGCCTACATGATAATTTGTTCTTGTACTCAACAATTTTGTTGTTTAACCGAGTGTGATTCATAAGCACACAAACACAACCAAAAATAAGAAAATAGAAAAACACAACCAACAATTGATTTATGCCATGAACAGATTGAGAGATGAGATATAGAGATGAAACATACCACAACATATGAACCTGTAAAACCCTGTAATCAAGACCATGAAATCGCTAGGGTTTTGAAATGGAAATGGAGAAATCAAAACTTCAAATTTTAGGTTATATGCACAGATGACGTCGTCTTAGGAGCCCCAAATTTGATACATCAAATCGGCCGTTTGTGCAAAGGTAGCAGCAATGGAAGAAAGCGAGGTCTGACCTTACCAAACTGGTTTTGGCGCATAGGGGAGAGATGGAAAAAGTAGAAGACTGTTAGAGAAGAAAGAGATGTCTGACCTTACCAAAACGGTTTTGGCACATAGGGATTGCTGGAAAAGAAAGAAAAAGTTCTGAATCTATCAAGGAAGAGGACTTTACATCGCTTTAACCATTGGAATTAAAGTCAATGCATCAACAAGCTGTACATGGTGCTTTATAAGAGTTTTTTAAAATCTATGCATAAAATGGTAGTACTTTGTGTCTTGTGGTTTGTAATTAAGATATGGGTCTAAATGTTTATTAATGTAGTATAGATATAGATATATGTAGTAGGGTCTAGGTACCAAAAGATACATGGAAGATGTAATGGCAGAAGGCAAAGGGTTGAAATAACATTAACATTAGCATATTTTCATTCATTCCTTTACTTGAGAATTGTACACTTGTTTGGGGAACAACTCAATAACCACCCTGCAATAAACCAAATAAAAAACTACAATGAAAACAGCTTCAACCTCGACTCCACCTCTCTCTCTAGAAACAAACAAGGGGTGAAGAACTAGAAGGTTAATCCAACTCTCACACTATTTTTACTAACAGGATCAGAGTGGTTTTCCAGCTGAATTGTCTTTGATGTCCCCATATGCCAAAAGATTACATGTAACTTCCCCTTCCATACAAGTGAAACAAACAATATCCACTTACTTGTCTTCTTCCACATGGAGAGATTCAGCAACTTTATCAGCAAGTTGAGTTATTGCATTCACAGCAGCCGGAGCGCTTTTTGTAACCTTGGACCTCTTTTCCTGCAAATCCTTCTCCCGCTCATCATAGTAACTAAAATCGTCTAAAATTGACATATCTGCATCATGATCTTTGAAGATTTTTAACATTACAATACCCACTTCTAGTTTCACCTACACAAGAAAAAAGGGTAGATCTGATCAGACGAAAGCTTGGACCATTTCTACCAGAAATACCGCTTTTTGGATGCATGCATAAATAAATACCTCTTGTGAATCTCTGCTATGTGTCACAGGCTTGTTGTCATTATTTTCAACAAGAATGTGTCGAAATCGACTGTTGGGGACATCCTTGATTATGTGCCATTTGACACGGAATTGGCCACTCCACCTATCCTGCTGCCAATATTCTGCATCATTTACAAAATCTACAGGTCCAACCATTTCAGCCACGCCACAGAACTGTCCACTGGCATTTACCTACAAAATTTGACCATCACACACTCAGATTTCATTGATTCCCTCTCAACATATAAAGAAAACACAGGTGATATGAAATTGATGTGGGAAATAATCTTGTACTGTGTTCTTGGATGATCAAGCATCTTCCTACCCTCTCCCACTTTATTCCCCCACTGTAATTCTTGTACAAGTAGTATCTCACCATCTTTCACATACTCTTCTCTTTACATATGTCCGAACTCTCTTTCTTTAACCGGTTCCAAAGAAGCACTTCTTTACCTTTGAGCATGAAAGGGTGCTCCATTAAGGATGCAACATCCTCACAGAAACAACTATAAGTAGTCAAAACTCAATATTGCATCCACATATCATTAAGGCGCTGTTTGCTTTTCTAAGAGGTGCCCAAGTCTGAAAGTTTTATTTCACTTCTTATTGAAGAGGTGGTGCTGAATTTTGAAAGTTGAATCTATAAAACTGTTTTTGTAAAACGATAAATGTCTGAATGTGTATTAACCCTAATACCAACATCTTTTACTTATAAAAAAAACATCAAGTAAAACTTATCAAAAAAAATTATTTTACTTTTTTAAATCAAAATAAAAGGTGTATAGGTAATTTTCTAAGAGTACTAAGTTTTGTGCTATTGAGACTTGTACATATTAGATGGATGGTACAAGTCGTAAAGCTCGATTTTGTTATCTACCTCGTCTTTTAGGGTTCCAATTTTTTCGTTTTTGTTATAGGAAATAAGAGGATAGCAAGAGGCTAATAAGACATGGTTTAACCTCTTGTCCAATAAGAGGACGGTAAGAGGCTTTAAGCTCTTACCACAAAGAAAAGTCTTACAAATCTAACCTCTTATCCAGTAAGACATAAGTAGTGAATAAAAGGGCTTTTTTTTTTAAACAAACAGCACCTAAGCAATCTTCTTATTTATTCTTCACATATAAAATTTCTTTAGAAGCTTATAAGTCGGGCCTTTCCACCTTGTGAGTATATGCATGATTGAATATAAGTCGGGGCCGTTCCACCTTGATCTTTGTAATAAAATTTCATCCGGCATGAAGCTTGTAACAGTTGGCTAAAGTCAGTAGACTTTCTTATCTATGTGTCCCATTTAAGATAAAAATTGAAGGGCTAAAATGTGCAATTTTGAAAGCAGTAATAGATTCACAGTTACAATAAATACAGACGGCAAATTCTTAGTTTGAGAGTTCAAAATACTTACTGAGAAGAAGAGGAAGACTGGACAAGTGCCGCCGGCTCCCTTTGCTTCTTGATAAGCAGCATCTAGTTTTCTGTTTCCCAGTGGGGTACTGGCCCAAACACCGTACTTGATACTTTTATGGACATTGTCTTCACTAAAAGACTTTACTACAAAGAACTTCGCATTGTCATAGGTTGTAACAAAATCAGGTCGATTGTAAAGCTCAATATCAGGCCTGGAAGCAAGGTCATTTTTACCATCTGCAGGTGATATCTGCTCACAAGCACTATTTTCCTTTGGCTTTGATGCCCTTGGTCCTCTGTTACGATCACTGGTAGTACCATGTGATTCACTAATCATGCTAATCACATCCCGCTCCCTATGCTTCCCGCCTTTGTCGGTCACAAGACGATTCAGGCGGCTAGCTTCCCCATGGAAACTGCCATAATTATACCCTCTGAAAGATCCACTTTGTGGGTAGCGTCTTGTAGAGGAGCCCGATACTGACCCGTATCCATATGCTGTCTGCTGCTGTGGAATCTGGAAATCAGCAGGCAAAAAGGACTTAAAATTCTCATACACATACATTATCAACAATAACAACTTGCATGTGATTGCAATGGGCTTCAAAGCAACAAAGCAACAAAGCTAGCAGACCTAAAAAAGTACAACCTCAAAATCATAGCAAGCTGCAAGATGGATACAATTTGAAATCTTCAGTTTGGAAATGGAAGTGAAAAAAATAGAGGTAATTGCTCAAACAATCATTAACGCATCATAGACCAATGGTGTTAATAGTAATTCTCTCCTTTCCTTCGTAAAAAACACTCGAGAACAGAGCGATGATAACAGCAACAGATGAACAGATTTCTATATACTTCTAATCTGTCATTGCCATGCAATACAAAAAGTAACGCAGCAAAACAAGGTATGAACTTTTTTGGTATGCATTGCAATCATGCACATCTTTACGCTGTATTCAACAAAATTGTAGTTCCTTTTCGTACACCATTACCAGTCTCTTCACCAAGTTGTGCAAAATCTCTTGGGTTTAACACCCAATGTAACATTTTATTAATTACAAGAGATCTTTCTACCAGATGAATTGATCAGGGAAGTTATATTGTAAACCTTATCCCTTGAGTTGTATTTATTATTTCATTGTTTCAGCTTTCTAGCACCACACACAAGTCAAGGAATGACACCATATCAACTTCTCTGAGTAACAGAGGTGTTCCCATTTCATTACCTTTACATCCATGCTACCACTAGACCATCGGTCTATGTAAAAGGTGAAAGCCCAAAGATATATATACTGAAAAATTGAAGGCATAACAAGTTGTAAAGAGAACTAACCTGACCAAAAACATGCTCATAAGACCCAAGTATGCCAACTGGAGCAGGGTACAAGGCTCCTGATGTTATTGGAGATGTGTAGCTACCTGTGTCTGAAGACATTGATCGATTTGATACTGATTCACCAGAGCCAATGTCCCCGGGATATTTATAGAATCCAAGACTATTATTTCCAGAAGGGTTACCTCCACCATAAGTACCATAATGTAAATAATAACCTGATCCTGGACCCAAAAAAACATTGTCATGAAGAGCCTCTTGACCACTGTTTGCTGGTGTTGCAAGATCAGTTGGAAGAGTAGACGTAACATGAGGTAAGCCAGGAGAAGCGGGCTGTGAGTAGTAAGATGGAGACATTGGGACTTGATGTGGTGAAAACAGCTGCCCATCTATCATTATCGGAGACAAAGGACTAGCAACTGGAGAGAACTGGCCATATGCTACCTGGGCATCAAACCCATAAGCAGGGTGAAACAATAGCGACGCATTATCATTGTAAATTGCCTGCATCAGGTCAAAAACGTAGCAAAGAACAGCCTGTGAGTTCGATAGTGAAAAAACAAAATATTGTTCTTTCTAATGATAAAATGGTGTTGAGAAAAGATGCAAACTAAATAGTGACCATCCTCACCGGAGGCACAATTTGCAAGTTATTAGCATGAACATAGTTTGAATATTCTCCCCAGTTAACCGAGCCATCCTCGTAACCTGATGCTGAATCACACATAAAATGATGGTAGATCAAGAAATGTCAACAAAAATGTGGCACTAACAAGACACGGCGACAAAAAAAAGAGAAATGACCATGAAAATAAATTCAGCAAACAACTTGGAACATGGAAATGAATCCAGTAGAGGACTACTAAATAAGTTTTTGCACAATGTAACACCATCAAGGAAAATATAGAAGTTCCAGTTTGACTTGTAAAATGACATGAACATATAAGCATAAACTATCGACCTCCATTGTATCCAAATATAATCACTACATGATAATGGATTAACACAATAATAACAGAAAGCCACAAAGGCCGCGTAGTTAAAGCAGACTCTAGGCCTCTGTAACATTAACAAAACCATCATGGTATAAAAAACTAACCTCCATAAAAGTAGGTCTGCTCTGGAGGAGTAAAAATATTTGATGGGTTTACAGGGGTCTGAGCTCCACTTGCATTCAATGCCTCTGGCTGATTGGAAATATTTCTCCTCGGCCCTGTGATGGCTGCATCAGGAGAAGGATTTGGAGAAACAATCCTTTCATCTTTGGGGGAAAGTGGCTGATAATACAAATATAGCTTGAATGAAACACATTACCTAAGCTAATCAAAACATATATGAAAAAGAAAATCAATAAAAAATTGAACATGTAACAAGTACCTTATCCATGTAGTTAAAAGGCACAAGCCCTTCACCTGCTACAAGTGTCGTAATTGTCAAGAAGTTAGTGATTCAGCTGAATAATGAAGCACACAGGTAAACTGCTAAAGGGCGACATACCAGAGAAAATATTGGTACAACTGTTTGACCATGTTATCATGCTGACATGGTATTAAAACCCAATCAAATTAGTTGAAAGTGATGGTGTCTCTCATCATGGCATTTTCTCACTTTTAGAGTGTGTATATGTGAAAGAAAAAGCCACTTTGCAATTTTCAATTAATCTAATTTGTTTGTTGTACCAGGTAAGTGATTGCATTTGCAACCAATATGTTCTAAACATTCCGATAGATACACAAATAAAAACAGATTGTGTAAAGTGTTAACAACCAATGGCACATTCGCACAGGGTAACAGGCATGACAAGCTGATGATGGTGTTTGCAATAGTTCTGGAAAATCGCATAAGCTTGTCCAAAAATTTGGGATCAGGCTAGCAACAAGAATTTCAGCTTAAAGGCCATAAGGAAGCAAAAGGGAAAAGACCCAAATATAGACAGTTCCAAAAAAAGCAAGTTCCAAATGTCTTGCATAGAAAGCTGAGTGAAGTGATTAAAAACGAAAGTTACAAAATAATAACAATACGACTTGATGATCAGCATCCATGTGATGTAATCTCCTAGCCATCAATCCTACCATAGCACAAAGGTTAAATGCCATCACAATCTACAGAGCTGAGTCCAGGAGAGATGAAAAGAGTTCTCTATCGTACAACCAATACAATTGTAAGAGAGATCGCTTTCGATTCAAACAAGGCATTGTCTGTGCATCTTTCCCTGAATCATCATCCATCTAACACTAATGCTTCATCCCCTAAATACTTTGCTATACAGCCTAATGCATCCTTTCATCAATACTCCATCTATTACAGAGTGCATCCTTCTTTTTATGGTTTCGAATATATATCACCAAATCAAGAGGATGAAAAAACAATTATGTCCACCTATATAAGTGAAGTAGACAATCAAGGACTAACAGGAACACCTTTCTCAGATACATGGAAAGAAGACTCGCTAGGAGAGCACCTTAGTAGATATATCACCATGCAGTCACCCAAGTTCAATAACTAATGGAAACACCTTTCTCAGATACTGCAATTGGGCTCTGCTATGAACCTTAGGAACTAGGAAAACCTTTTCTAGAATAGAGGAGCCAATAAGGCTCATGATAGAAATAGCATGCTAATGTCTTCCAGAGAAACGAAACTATTCTTCCACAGTTATGGTAATAGCTTCAGGTTGGCCAAACCATTACTTGATTCCATAATCGGAGTCTAACCATGAACTTGAAGCAAAAGCATGAACATAGTCAACCAATTGTAAAAGGGCAACATTACTGTGAAGCTTGATTTTTAGGTATATAATAAACTGGCGCAAGATCTGAAACCAGAACAAATGTATCTTCAAACCCAAATTTCAATTGAGCTCCAATTCCACCCAGCTCTATCCACATCAAATCATAACAAAGCCCTACATCGTGGTAGCAACTTATATAATCAATGGACAGGAACCCTAGATTCCCAAATCCTATAGAACCAACAAGGAACATGAAAAGTTCACGTACACAAAATAAAATTCACGATCGCACAAAATTCATATTGCGAAAACAATCAATGACGCAAACAATATAAGAACAATGTTGCAAGAAAGAACGAAATCAACCCGTCCGACCAAAATCGACAGAGACTAATTTTCACATTATTGCTAGACAAATAAAGAGAATTTCGTAAATAAGCAAGAAAAACATACCACCATGTAAGGGCAGAGCTGAAATTGAAGCAGGAGAAACTCGATCTTTTCCCTGTTGACCCTTTTCTTCCATGATTTTTCCAGAACGCCTCAAATCAAATCTATAATAGAAGAAACTCTTAAAAAAAAACAAAATCAGAAAAATCAAGATTGAAGAATCAAATTCAAATTCCTCAAATCATCAATCATCATCATCAGTAGATAACAAATGATTATTGGAAATCAAAAAAATTAAAAACCGAAAGGGTTTTAGGTCATATATATAGATAAAAACGTATATATAACACACACGTCCACGTACTTGTGCGTGTGTGCAGATGGAGTAGCATTAAGAAACTTCCCTCTCTTTTCCTAGCCGTGATTAAAACTCAATTCAATAAAAAAAAAATGGTAAAAATGCATTCTGTTTGAAAACTCGGGATCGTATTTATATTTATAACGTCTTATCTAACACCATAAATCACAATTTAAATGATACTAACATCAAATGGAAGTACATCATTAAATGAACACTTTCATTCTATGTCTAAGTGATATAATAGACACCTACATTTGTTACTGTAAGTATTCTAGTAATCACAACTTTTTTTATAAAAAAATATATATCATTTGAATTTGTTTTGCACAAATATTTTTACTAATTGGTTGATTTTGATTTCAACCATTGTTATAGATTTCAAACATCCAACACGTTTTTATACACCCTTCATTTTCTTTCAAACTATCATCTTTCTACCACTGAGATAGTGAAAGTCAACATTATTTCAGATTTGAGGAACACTAAAACCTCATGTTGTCAAGTAATCATCCTTAATTTCACTTTTATATTTAAACCATAATTTTTACCATATGGTTGGTTTTAATTTCAACCATTGTTATAGATTTCAAAGAAGGTCATTTGAAATAAGACAACATTATAAGTCAAACCTCATGATTCAACACAAAGGTATCCAGATCCACCTTTTTATGCATTTCACTTTGTTCAAATCTTTTAACTATTCACCAATTTGGGATAACTAAAACTCAACAAATGTTTAACTATTATATTAAACATTTAACTATTACATGCAATGTTTTGTTATGTAAATAAAAAATAACCACTTAACTTAAAATTGGATCAAAATTTAGAAATGCATTCAAGCTATATCTTATCCTTTATATCGTCACTTGTACTTTCAACTTTTCACTTTTGTCACCAGTATATGACAATCAAGAATTCATCATAATTCATCATTTGGTAAATATTTTATTCTCATTATGTCATGTCATCATCTTAAGATTTTTTTCACTTTTGTTATCAACGTGGGACAATCAAGAATTCAGCACAATTCATCATTTGATAAATACTTGATTCTCATTGTGCATGTTATCATCATAAAGTTTTTCTTTTTATAAATATTGATGATTGATATACTAATTCCAACTTTTCACTTTTGTTATCAATGTGTGACAAATAAGAATTCACCATAGTTCACCATTTGATAAATATTTGATTCTCATTGTGCCATGTCATCATCTTAAAGTTTTAAAAATAAAATATTTAACTATTATATTAAATATTTAACTATTACATAAAACATATTGTAATATAAATAAAAAATAACTATTCCAAAATTTTATCAAAAATTGCATATACATTCAAGCTATTTTTTATCCTTTATATAGTCAATTGTACTTCCAACTTTTCACTTTTGTTTCCAATATGGAACAATCAAGAATTCACCACAATTCACCATTTAATAAATATTTGATTTTCAATGTGTCATGGTTTGTTTGGTTTCCAACCATGGTTATAGATTTCAAAGATGGTCATCTAAAATAAGACAACCTTATGAAGCAAACCCCATTATTTGACACAAATGCTTCAAATCCACCTTTCTTATACACTTCATTTTGTTCAAATCTTTCAATGATTCACCAATGTGGGATACCTCAAACTCAACCACAATTCACCATTTGGTAAATATTTGATTCTCATTGTGTCATGTCATCATCTTAAGGTTTTTCACTTTTGTTATCAATGTGAGACAATCAATAATTGACCACAATTCACCATTTGATAAATACTTGATTTTCACTCTGCATGTCATCATCTTAAAGTTTCTCTTTATATATATATATATATATATATGTATATATATATATATAGAGAGAGAGAGAGAGAGATGGACGATCAAATGCAAACCACCCCTTTTTGTGCAAACCCTACAAACCAATCTCATCCATCCATTTTCTTAATTAATGGTCATGATTAAAATGTAAGATTAAAATGTGTTAATTAAGAAAGTAAAACATAAAATAAAATAAAAGGTTTAATATTGAATCAAGAAAGGGCAAAATTGACAAACCATTTTAACTTTCAGCCATATTATATTAGGAAATCAAATCATTGTTTCATTGGCTTTGTTGATCCTCTCTCTCAGTGATTTGATGATAATCCCTTCTCACTTATACGAAGTATTTATGTTTCTATCTTTTCAGTTCCAGTGATCTTCACTGAGCCTGTTCAGTGATCGCTGAATAACTTGTATTGTAATTCAATCAACGACAGCGATACTTCAAGAAGACAACGCTCACACCAAAGAACCTTCAGCGAACGTCGAAGACTGAAACTGAAGATTAGAGACTGACGAGTATGTGATCTGAAGCGGTACTCAGTGATTACAAGTCTGTCTACATATGTATAAAAACTGTTCAAGCCTCAGCGAATGCTGAAGAAACCTCCAGATTATTCCAGCATTCAGCGATCAAAGGGAGCAAGTACAAGTATTAGTAGCATAACAAAAATAGCTTGCCATGCACGATTGTTGTTGTCTTGTCCTTATACATACAAAGGACAAACCCATACCCTTTCTAAATGTTAGTACGGTATGGAGTCGACTAGTTGACTCTATTACCCACCAACTTTAGGTAAGGATGTCTACTCATGAATAGGCTTTTTGTACTATTCACTATAGCAAAGGACAAACCTTCCTCTTAAGGCTTGACACGCACTCTAACCCTACCATATTGCATTAAATGTGCATTTAATGCAATGGTATAAATAGAAGTGCTTCTTATCCATGCAGAGTGCGCGCACAACATACTCTCTTAACCTAATTCTTACTTTGAGCATTCTTGAGCTTAAGTAAAAGAACTTTTCGCTACAACATATCTTTTCTTATTTGCTAAGATTCAGTGTGTAAAAAAGGAGGTCTAAGGGTAGGATGAGAAGGTAGTAGCTACCCTTTTTCCTGCCCTCTTGACTTTCTTACCCCAACACATCAACCATTAAGTTCCCAATGCAAAAGTACTTATATAATTATATATATACATATATATATATATATATATATTACTAAAGGGGGAAAACCGATAACAAGGAAATGTTCAAAGTTTTAAAAAAAATAATAATAATAATAATAATAACAATAATAATAATACATACATACATATCCATAAAAGAAACGCATACCTCACCAACGAGACGAAAAATCCTGACGTGAACGAAATAGAGAGCATAGAAAGAAATCAGGTGTTACAGATATATTAACATATATATAGATATGTATACTCAAATATTCACAAAGGAGGATTCTCATAAAAATAAAGTGTTTTTAAACACGKAATAAGTAYATGAAATTCCAGGTGTTACAATCCTCCCCACCTTGGATCAAATTTCGTCCTCGAAATTTCTTTTTTTTTTTTAACTTACGAGAAGAGATGGGGGTAGCGCTTCTTCCAGTCTTCTTCCGCTTCCCATGTCACATTGGACCCTCGATGATGTTTCCACTTCACCTTGACCATTACAATCTCTCTGTGCCTTAATACCTTGGTTTTGTTTTCTAAGATGGCTTCTGGTTCTTCTACGCATTGATTGTTCTCATCTACATGAATTCCCGAAAGTGGTATTACACTTTCTTCTTCTACCAAGCACTTACGAAGGTAGTACACATGGAATGTGTCATGTATTCCGGCCATCTCTGGTGGTAGTTCTAATTTATAAGCCTGAAGGCCCACTCTAGCCCAGACTTTAAACGGTCCAARGAGACAGGGACTTAGCTTCTCAYGTTTTTCCAAAGCGGATAATATCTTTCCATGGGGACACTTTTATCATTACACGGTCGTCCACTTRGAATTCCATAGGTCGGCTCCTCTTATTTGCATAACTCCTTTGTCGATCTTGAGTTGCCTTTAAGCGCTCCCGCATACACTTTACCTTATCGGCCGTTTTCTGTAAAATTTCGGGACCGGCGAATTTCTTCTCGCCCGCTTCTAACCAACATACCGGAGTCCTACATTTYYGTTCGTACAACGCCTCGAAAGGTGCCATTCCTATGCTGGAATGATAACTATTGTTATAGGCAAACTCCACCAGGGGTAGGTGAGAATCCCAATTCAAGAAATGTTATGTAATCTAAAACAAATTCTCCAAAAGTACTCCAAAAATAATGGCTAAATTAAAACTTTAGACCGTTTACAGTGGAAAACTTTAAAAGAATAAATATATAACTTAAAATCAGCCCGTCCCATATCGGGTTGCTTTACAAATTTATATACCATAGATTATTGCACCTAAATATTGAACTTAAATGGACTAGACAAATCTCTATGTATGCCCTTCTTTTTCTTTGTCCAACCTGAAACCTTCTGTCCCTGATTGCGTATAGATTCACTACCGATAACTCTTGACCAAATGCCTACACATTTCATACATAACATCTCATTAACATCTTAATTTCTTAAAAAGTCAACAAAAATCAACTAAAGTCAAACTTCGTATCCGAGCATCTTAATATGCCTCAAACAACTCTATTTGACCCATCATTAAAATCCACATGGATCAAACGTGCCAAAAGTCAACCCTTGGTCAACTCGATCAACCCCGACTAACTTTAGTCAARCCCCACATCTAAAACCTCGATGGCATCCCAAAAACATTTTAATATCTTATRATTTCATCTCTCTAAATTAAAACGTCACCATAATTACTTTACTCAAATTACGGCGCTCAAATCGTAAAAAGARAATTTACCGATTCATATAAGCATCATTCTTAGAAAATAAATAAACTAATATTAATTAAATACTAATTCAATTTAATACATTAACTAATTTAGAAATTAAATTAATTAGTTAATATAAACTAATTAACTAAATCTGAAATTTATTAACTATAAATTAACAAAACTCTTTTACCTTAAGTACCCAATTAAATCCAAAAATTTAAGGGCCTAAAATATAGTCTCATCTTTGGCCCAACATCAATGAAATAAAATAGAAAGTCCAACAGAAATCGTGGCCCAACAAAATCGTGGCCCAACAGTCAGCCTGCTG
>NC_037535.1:7569156-7570508 GCF_001531365.2 Cynara cardunculus var. scolymus
TGTTTCGTTTCACCTAACAGCAGCAAGCAGCAACAGCAAGATTGGGCTGCGTTTTGCTGTTTCGTTTCACCTAACAGCAGCAAGCAGCAACAGCAGTTTAGGCTGCGTTTTGACCGTTTCTTTCCACTCGACAGCAGCAACAACAGCAGCCGTTTTGCTGTTTCGTTTCACTTAACAGCAGCAAGCAACAGTAGCAGATTAGGCTGCGTTTTGCTGTTTCGTTTCACTCGACAGCAGCAGCAACAAGTGAGTTCATACTAACCTTTTAGAAGCTTTGATACCATTCCTTTGATTTTCTTCATTAATGGCTATTTTAGTGAAATTCTTGAGTATTGATCTTGTAATCAATAATATAAACATGGTTAGATGGTATTTTGAATGTTAGAATAAAGATTGAATCCAAAATATGGATTTTAGCCTATTTAGTTGGTGAATTTGACAGCACCAAATCTACGCGAGATGCTGTTTTGAATGTGCGATAACTTCTTGACCGTAGCTCGGATTGCTACGATTCTGGACATTTTAGAAAGCTTGTATATAGATCTAAACCTGTCCTTTAGACACTTTTTAGAAATAAGACTTCTAGATCGGTTATATTTGCGTCTCAAAACTGATAAAAAGTTAATTTTGAGCTGTGAATTATAGTGCCTAAAATGAGTTTAAATCAAGTTTGATTAAGTTTTTGTTGTCGGATCTTTATGAAACTTTGGGTACATATTACAGGTGTTAAATAAGCTCACTTGGTCCTTCCAGAGTGACCATTGGTCGATGTTTAGACGTATATGGACGTAGAGCCTAAGTTGGCTCGATTTTTGAGTATCGAAAGGCAGTGTGAGTTCATCCAACCTCCCTCTCTTTTAGAAGCTCTATACAATTTGAAATTGTGGGTTATGCTTTTCTTACACTTTATTTATAGGTGATTACTTGCTTGGTGAAATACTTGTGTCAAAGTAAGTTTGAGATAAAGCCCTATAAACCCTCATGTTCCACGTTTGGAATTGATATTTGGTAAAATGGGAATGTCCTTTCGTTTAAAGACTCGTGCGAATATTTGAATAATGTACAAGTGGTCGTATACATATGTAAACGTATCTAAATATGCCGCCAGAATTGGGAAGGTTTTGTTGACATAGGAATGGTTTTATTATGTTTGTGTGAAGGATGGTATAAGTTGGTGATAGGCATTGTGATTATTATGTAATCACCAAATCATCCTCTCACTTGCACTCGGTAATAGGCATTGTGATTATTATGTAATTACCAGTGCATGTATATCGTTTTATTTTTATTCGTGGGTACGATGGTGTAAATTGGTGATAGGCATTGTGATTATTATGTAATCACCAAATCAT
>NC_037535.1:7570518-7573559 GCF_001531365.2 Cynara cardunculus var. scolymus
AGGTAAAGAGCTTATGATCACGACTGACTACATGACTGGCTAGGTTGATGTCGATGGTGTTGAACCTGTAAGTGATGCTCTGTAACGTTGATTTATGACTTACTTCGTGTCCGTCATAACCAACGGTAAATCGGGTCTCCTCCCTCATCTTCGGATGTTTTGTTATTCCATTTCGTGTTATTCAGGTCTTGCTGGCCCTTTTCCTGTTTAAAGTCATATCAACTAATTGCGTGTATATTTTTATATATGTTCCTCTATGTTTTGTTAATTCTTTTGTTTGGACTCACTAGGCGTAATCCTAACCCTCTCTCTCTCGATATAACTATTTGCCAGGTTCCTTTATCGGCGGGGCTAAGATGGGTTGAGGGGAGTGCGGTCTCGTAAAAGCCTTTTGTGTAGCTAAGTTTTGGTGCTTTGAAGCGTTATAATTTTGATGACGCGGTACTCTTGTTGGAGATGGTATAAACACCCGTCCTTAATCTAGGCATGAAATTGTTTAGATTGATAGGTTTTTATTTATCGTCTCTTTTATTGTTTGTAAACGCTGTACTATTTCCTTTTTGCTCAAATTTGGATGTTGTTTCTTTTGAGGGTGTTGCAACCGAGCCACAGACAACAGCTCTTGCTGCGTTTTCTGCCCGTTCCCGCCCAAAACAGCAGCCTGCGTGCTGTTCTTCACCTGCATTCCACCCAATAGCAGCTCTTGCTGCGTTTCTGCATCCTCTTTCGACCAAACAGCGGCAACAGTAGCTACTGTATCGAGGCTGCTATGTTGCCATCCTGCGAGGTGAGTTCACTCTATTTCTCTACAAAGTTACATACAAGAAAATGAGATTATGATAATTTAGCCTATAGTCCAACTTTGTGTTCTAAATCTGATTGTGATGGAAGAGGTTACTCTAGGCTTAAACGAATTAAATTTTAGAAAATGGTTACGACCGCTTGGTAAATGCTTAAAATTTAGGTGATTTATACTAAGGGACTCTAGTACTCTTACTTCTTATAACCGGTGATCCTTAGCGGTAGTAGAGGGGCACTTCCTTAAAGGTGGACTCACKCATAGTGTTAATGTTGAACCAACGATATATATATAAGCCCAACTTCAACTATCCAAGAATGTAAACAGAATGCGACGAACCTATGGATACGTAGTTGTTTCATTTTATTTATGTGAGGGATGATGTAAGTTGGCGGTAGGCATTGTGATTATTATGTAACCTCCAAATCATCCTCTCACTACCACTCGGAAATAGRCATTGYGATTATTGTGTAATTTCYGAGATAAAGAGCTTATGATCACGACCGACTACATGACTGGTTTAGGTTGATRTSGAAGGTTTTATACCGATAAGTGATGCTCTATAACGTTGATCTATGACTTATTTTGTGTTCCGTCATAATAAATGGTAAATCGGGTCTCCCCCGTCATCTTCGGGTGTCTTGACACTCCCACGTATTATTTATGACTCATTTTCTATATATACAAATATCGTACGATACTACGTCACTATTTGTATTTATATAGTGCATATTTATTGTTCTATTTTATTCGTGGGAATGATGGTGTAAGTTGGTGATAGGCATTGTGATTATTATGTAATTACCAATTCATCCTCCTACTTTCACTCAGTAATAGGCATTGTGATTATTGTGTAATTACCGAGGTAAAGAGCTTATGATCACGACCGACTACATGACTGGTTTAGGTTGATGTCGAAGGTTTTATACCGATAAGTGATGCTCTATAACGTTGATCTATGACTTACTTTGTGTCTGTCATAATCAACGGCAAATCGGGTCTCCCCCGTCATCTTCGGATGTTTTATTGTTCCACTTCGAGTTATTCAGGTCTTTCTGTCTCTATTCCTGTTTAAAGTTACATCAACTGTTTGCATGTATATTTTTATATATGTTCCTTTATGTTTACGTAAACTCTTTTGTTTGGACTCACTAGGCGTAAGCCTAACCCTCTCTCTTTCTTGTWATATTTACTTTTTAGGTTCCTTTAACGGTGGGGCTCTAAAGAGTTGAGAGGAGCGTTGGCTCGTAAAAGGCTCTTTCGTAATTATAGCCTTGTTACTTTGAACGTTGCATTTTTGATGTTACGGCTTAAATTTTTGGAGATTGATAGAAATACCCGTCTTTAATATAGAAAAAAATCTAGATTAGTAGGTTATTATTTATCTCCTCAGTAGCGGATTTGTAAACGCTATACTATCTTTTTTTTAGGGTGTTTCAAGTAAAATTTAATTCGTTTAAGCCTAGAGTAACCTCTTCCATCACAATCAGATTTAGAACACAAAGTTGGACTATAGGCTAAATTATCATAATCTCATTTTCTTGTATGTAACTTTGTAGAGAAATAGAGTGAACTCACCTCGCAGGATGGCAACACAGCAGCCTCGATACAGTAGCTACTGCTGCCRCTGTTTRGTCGAAAGAGGATGCAGAAACGCAGCAAGAGCTGCTATTGGGCGGAATGCAGGTGAAGAACAGCACGCAGGCTGCTGTTTTGGGCGGGAACGGGCAGAAAACGCAGCAAGAGCTGCTGTCTGCGGCTCGGTGATGCACAGAACCTGCTGTTTGTTGTTTTTTGCGGGGGATGGCATAGCGATTCGGTGGGCTGAAGGTACCGTGCAGACCCGACCGGCGGTAAGGCCTCACCGGTGAACGTAGCTTCTTCCCGCGGGTTTTCCTGACCGCAAGAACCACAATTTCCCCCCCCCCTTTCACTCTCTCAACTAGCAACAACCGAAAGTTTGCTTCACTTGACCGATTTCTCCTTCAAGAAAGAAGGGTTCATCARCTCTCCAATTGTTCCTCCCTTCTCTTCCCCAAACTCTCAAGCAGTAGCCAAAACCCCCAAAAAATAAAATGATGAATCTCCTTCTCTTCTTTTCTTTTGCAGGTGCAAAAAGGGAGGTCTAAGGGTAGGATGAGAAGGTAGTAGCTACCCTTTTTCCTGCCCTCTTGACTTTCTTACCCCAACACATCAACCATTAAGTTCCCAATGCAAAAGTACTTATATAATTATATATATA
>NC_037535.1:7573597-7595268 GCF_001531365.2 Cynara cardunculus var. scolymus
ATACATACATACATACATACATACATACATACATACATACATACATACATACATACATACATACATACATACATACATACATACATACATACATATCCATAAAAGAAACGCATACCTCACCAACGAGACGAAAAATACTGACGTGAACGAAATGGAGAGCATAGAAAGAAATCAGGTGTTACAGATATATTAATATATATATAGATATGTATAGTCAAATATTCACAAAGGAGGATTCTCATAAAAATAAAGTGTTTTTAAACACGGAATAAGTATATGAAATTCCAGGTGTTACAACTATCACTGAAGAATTCTGACTTCATTGATAAAAATGTTTTAAAAGGTCGTTTCAGTGTTTAGTTAAACACTAAATGACTCTTCGTTTTCTTAAAAACCTTTCGTTTTTAAAAGAAAATAGTTAATGAACCGTCTTAATGACGACATTCTCTATTTACTATGCACAACGCTTTGAGACGCGCAAAAAGGTACTGTCATACGCTACCTCATTTAATGCCATCCAATTATGGATAAGAAGGTGCCATTTTCATCATGGCCCCTTTCCTCAACCGTCGTCTTTTCTCTCTCTCCTCTTACCTATATAAGACCTCTCCTCCACTTTTCTCTTTACGCTTTCAAAATTTCAATGAGAACCTCTGCCAAAATTTTCAAGGAAGTTTTTATTGATTCAAAAACTTACCTATATTCTTTTCCAAAACAAATCTTGGTTTTACTAACAATCTATTTTATCTTATTCTTACTAAAAACAGATGGATGCAAGAACGTTGGTTTCTCTCTCGATGAGGTGTCCTTCAAGGCCAACAACCACATTGCCTTGTTAGACATCCCTTCGTCCAAGGGGGATTATCAAGAGGCGGTTGACTTCCTCAAACAGTCTTCGCTTGGTTTTGCTCTCAACCATGAACCATCATGGTTAAGGAACTATTACAACAGTTCTGGTTCACTACTGAGGTGGTAGATGTCGAAGACAAACATGGCCGCCAAGTTAAACAAGTCAACTTAACCTTCAATCGCATGGAAGTGAAGTTTGGCGTGAACACGATGAGGACGGCTCTTCACCCTCCCAAAGGCCCCTTCGACAGCGAACCCACAACGGCCGAGATTATCGAGTGTCTCGATGCCATTGGCTATCAATGGTCAATGAAGAAGGACTCAAATGCTCCCATGAAGTCCTTATCGAAGATTGAGAAGAACAGGATGTCAGTGATCTGGCAATACCTATTCTCTCACTTCATCCAGTCTATGGGTGGAAAGACTGGAGGTCAGGACCAGGCCTCTAGGATCGCCTTGACGATTGGCGTTTCTACGATTCAGTGTCGCAATATAAATTATGTTGTGGTCATTTTCGATGACCTGGTACAAAAGCTGAACAAACGCCAACGAGAAAAGGTGGTGCCTTACACCAGGTTCCTTTCTATTGTCTTTGCCAAGATCTTTGGAGATAAGTACTCCACGGAAGGTAACCTTCAGGTTTCCAAGCTTGAATCCAGGATTCTGGATCACAAGCTGAGGGACAGTGATGTGACACTTTCTTCTATAGTGTCCCTCACTACCTCTTCTCCTCAGAGAGCCAAGAAGGCCAAAAAGGGGATAGTCACGTCTCTGGATGAAACCTCTCGACAGGTTTCAGCTATTGAAACCAGCCTTAACCCGCAAGGCACTTTTAGCTAACCCTTCTAGCTCTTTAGTGATTCCTCCAATCACTGTCGTATCAGTGGCATAACCGCCTCAGTGACTCAAATCATTGAAGGTGTGGATATCAGCACCGCCACCACTGAACACCCACGTCTTTTCTCAACCATTTTTTCTTCTCCTCCTTCTTTGGTCTTCACACGTGTTGATGACGTATCAGCGGCTGTCCTTCCTGATACTGAAACACACACCACTGGACCTGAGGTTGCTCCTCTCGATGCTCCTTAGCATACAGATGTCCATCCTCTCGAGGATATCTTTGCTCACGCCAATGATAATCCTTTGGATGTCATTGATGGCCCCTCGGGTATTCCAACTTCCTATCCTTTCATTTCTTCTAACCCTAAGCCTCCTGTTGCTCACCCTTCGTCTCTTGCAGGACCTTCTTCTATGCCCCAGTCTGTGGAAGTAGAAAACGAGGAAGAAGAAAGGGAAAAGAAGGAAGAAGATGAGGAGGATAACGCCATTGACGAAGACGAAGACGAGGATTATGACATGGCGTCAAATGTCAAGCTTCTTCTCCCCGCCGTCGATTCCGTTTACTTCAAGATAGCTGAAGTTCACCAAGAGATACCCCGCAAGGCTGAACTTGATGCGGATCTCTCAGCTCTCAAAGCAGATGTTCAAGAAGTACAGAGTCATCTTTTGACTCTCCAAGAAGCTGTCCGAGCCAACACTGAAGCCATTGCTGTTCTCTCCAGCAGGGCCGATGATGCTCAGGCTCTCTCTCTTCAGCAGACGAAACTTCTTCAGCAGATCCTGGATGTTGTCCATCAACCAGCTCCAGTGATCCCGCCTTTCTTCTCTACTGATGATCGCGCTCAGCTCAATGAGACACGTGAAGCAACGACAACTCTAGCCAGTGCTCTGACAAGGCAAGAGGAAATGATGGTTCTCCAACATCAGCGCGTGGACGAACTCTCTAGCTTATACTCTCAAGTCTTAGCTATAGAGGGGGGGATGAGGTCCAACGCTGCTGGACCATCTGCTGCTGTAATCCCGACCACCAAAGCTGTTACAGCTGAGGAGGTTGATGACATTCCAAGGGATGATGATCTTCCCATCACCTCTGCACCCGTTGCTGGTGATGATGATGATGAAAACGAAGACAATGAAGATGAAGATGACGAACCTGTTCTCCCAGACCCTGGAAGTGACCTAGATGGTGATGATGACGATGACGATGAAGATGACTTTACCATCCAGTATCAAAAGCTAACAACCGCCACCAAGGAAGTCACCCTCAGGGATTTTGCATCCCAGGGGGAAGGGAAGAAGAGTTCGCTCCATCAATGAACCAGAGCCACAAGTCGAAAGGCAAAGCGGTCGCTGAAGAATTGAATCTGAAGGTATTGTCCAATATCCCTCAACCCTTGTTTGAAGACTCTACCTCTCAGGTAGTAGTCACTTCACTTTATCAACTTCAAATTCCATCAACTACCTGCGGTCGACTGGAGTAGGTCCCTGAAAACCTTGTCTCCAGTGCTCCCACCGACCAGCAGATGGCTCAGCTAAAGGAGCCACTCGACCAGACTTGAGTAAAAATCTCTCTTCGTACCTCTAGTGGTGGTGAGTTTGACTTCCTTTCAGAAGTTGAAAGACTCAAGGCATTAAGGGCTGAAGAAGAGCTAAAGCTTCAGAGGAAGCAGACTGAAGACATCTTAAAGCTGGCCAAGTCACTAGCTGAGAAGATTCTCCCTAAGAGAAAGTCCAAAAAGAAGGTGAACGATGTCCAAGCCCAGGATAAACTTCTTTCCATTGCAGAAGCTGAGCATGAGAAGAACCTGAAGCTGGTCGAAAAGGACAAGCGTTGGAGCGAAGCAAAGCTGAAGAAGAGAGTCAGTCCCTGGCCGATCATCAGCGTCAGCATCAGCGATTGTTCAAAAGACGGTGGAACACTGGTCTCAATGCTCATCACCAGGGACAATCTCGATGCCATCACCGAGTACCCTTCCTATCTTAGCTGCTATGGATACAGCGAATGGCTGGAGATCAGGCAAGCCATTCAGTGATCCAAGTCAAGACATAAGCCGATTATCGAAGTCATCATCAGCGATCTCATCAAACGGATGTCCAGGTATGTCGCAGTCCCTGACAAGCCTTCTCTGAAGAAATATGGAAGGAAGAAGAAAAAGCTCTCTAATTCTAATGATGGACCATTCCTAAGGAACGAACATGAAACAAGGTTCTCCTTAGATATAATCCTGAAGGAACATGAGAGTATAGACATTTCTATGTTGAATCTTGACTTGCCATATAAGGGTCCCTTTACACCCAGCTGTGTGCATTTCAAACCTGAGTTAGGAGTTATATTCCTTGACTATGAAGGTGAAGTTAGATTTTAGAGAATGTCAGAGCTACATCTATGTCCAATGGGTCATTTGGTTTACCTTTTATTCTAGATAGATGATAGCATGCTTAGAAAAGTCATGGACCTGAAGATACGAAGAGAATGCCTACGTCGAAAGAACCTTGGTGAAGATGTACCTAGCTGCATAGATCTAAGTGTTCTAGATTAGTTTATCTTTGTAATATTATTCGCTTTTCCTTGTAAATCTATTTACTATGTCTACTTTCAGTGATTAATCTTCTAGTCTGTAAGTATTAGACATGTACTGAACTACTTGTAATATTTCCAATGATAATAATACGAGTATTTCGTGTACTTTACTAAAAAAGATCCCTGAAAAAAGTAATAGGGACACAAGTCTATGAGTTCCAGAGTTACTTTTTACATTCACTGACAATCTATAAGTCAGTGAATAAACTTTCAGTTTCAGTTTCCATCCTTGTAATTTTCTCTTAAATATGACCTAAGGAAAATCCTCAAGCAAAGACTGACTCACTGAAAAAGATCCCAAAATAGTAAAAAGGGACATGTACTTTATATGCAATTTTTCCTTACTGTTATTTGATAAGACAACCTTCTTTATGTTGTCTTGTTATCATCAAATAGGGGGACATTGTTGATCCTCTCTCTCAGTGATTTGATGATAATCCATTTTTACTTATACGAAGTAATTATGTTTCTGTCTTTTCAGTTCCAACGATCTTGCTTCACTGAGCCTGTTCAATGATCGTTGAAGAACTTGTTTGCGATTCAATCAGCGACAGTGATACTTCAAGAAGACAACACTCACACCAAAGAACCTTCAGCCAACGTCGAAGACTGAAACTGAAGATTAGAGACTGGAGAGTACATGATCTGAAGTGGTACTCAGTGATTACAAGTCTGTCTACATATGTGTGAAGACTGGTCAAGCCTCAGTAAATGTTGAAGAGACCTCCAGGTTATTCCAACATTCAGCGATTAAAGGAAGCTTGCCATGCACGATTGTTGTTGTCTTGTTCTTATACACACAAAGGACAAACCCATACCCTTTCTAAATGTTAGTACGGTATGGAGCCGACTAGTTGACTTTATTACCCACCAACTTTAGGTAAGGATGTCTACTCATGAATAGGCTTTTTATACTATTCACTGTAGCAAAGAACAAGTCTTCCTCTTAAGGCTTGMCACGCACTCTAACCCTACCATATTGCATTAAATGTGCATTTAATGCAATGAGTATAAATAGAAGTGTTTCTTATCCATACAGAGTGCGCGCATAACATACTCTCTTAACCTAATTCTTACTTTGAGCATTCTTGAGCTTAAGTAAAAGAACTTTTCTCTACAGCATATCTTTTCTTATTTGCTAAGATTCAATGTGTAACCAAAGATTGTTTAGATAGGTTTTTCTTACCTTATCTTTCCGTAAACAGTCTTGTAAAATTTGTATTGATATTCTCTTATCAATATACATTTTACATTTGAAAATAATGTGTTTGTATTTATCCCACCCCCCTTCTACAAACTGTTATACATATCTTATAGACCCTTACGGGACCAATAGGCTTTCCTTCCATTGATATATTTGACATATCATGTTCCTAAGCAAACATCTTTTTACAAACAACTTGGCAAAATATATTATTTGGGACTGGACTGGTTAATGAAACAGATTGACGTAATTTGAAAACTGTTTCTTACCAATACAAAACTTGTTTCATATCAGTCTGATTCATGATTAGAATACATCAATAGTGAAATTAGTTTCATTGTTCGTCTGTATAATGAAATTTGAGCCAGATATGGTTCAGTTAATGGAACATTTTCCAAAAATTTGAATAACATGTTTTCGTTAATGAAATTCGTTTCATCATTGAAATTGGTTTCATAGACTCCACAATTCCAAAAACTGAATGACATTGTTTTAGCAGTGAAAATTGTTGAATTGTTTCCTAACCAAAATGGAATCGGTTTCATGGATTCTAACCAAGATGAACTCGGTTTACATATGAAACTAAATATTGTTCAGTCAATGAAACACTTCAAGAACTGAATAATAATATTTCATTCATTTTTAAATTTGTTTCATGTTTCTTAACCAAAATGTAATCGGTTTCATGGTTTATAGCCAAGATGAAATTGGTTTTATTAATGAAACCAAATATAGTTCAGTCAATGAAACATTTCAAGAATTAAATATTTTTATTTCATTAATAAACTTCATAGTTTCTAACCAAAATAAAATTAGTTTCATTTTTAAAATATTTTGAAAACTGTATAACATGGTTTCATTAATGACATGTGTTTTATTAATAAAAACAAAAAATATACTCAAAATCTAAAAAATATCACAACTATATTATTAATAAATCAGTAACTACTTGTGATTTCATAAGAAATAAATTATTACAAATAGACTTTGTAATTGATGTAGTATTTTTAAATTAATTAAAGAATATAAAATATTAATGGTAATAATTATATATTAAACTAAATTGATTTATAGCTTCCTTGAAAACAGTTACTATATTTAAAAACAATTAATACATTACTAAGATTAATCATTACAAAGTAAAATGATATTCATACCCTTATTCATTAAAAATAAAGAGAAAAATATGTAATTATTCTATTGGTTGATGGTGGTTTCTATATTTTGTTTGAAATAGGCGGTTTGCAATCTAACCCCCCCTTCTCTCTCTCTCTCTCTCTCTATCTCTCTCTATATATATATATTGATAATTGATATATTGATTCCATCTTTTCACTTTTGTTATCAATGCGTGACAATCAAGAATTCACCATTTGATAAATATTTGATTCTCATTGTACCATGTTATCATCTTAAGGTTTTAAAATGAAATACTTAACTATTATATCAAGTCTTTAACTATTACATGAAATATTTTGTAATGTAAACAAACTACAACTATTTAACTGAAAATTTGATCAAAAATTGGATATAAATTCAAGCTATATCTTATCTTTTATATAGTCACTTGTACTTCCAATTTTTTCACTTTCGTTTCTAATGCGGGACAATCAAGAATTCATCACAATTCATCATTTGATAAATACTTGATTCTCATTGTGTCATGGTTTGTTTGGTTTTCAACCATGGTTATAGATTTCAAAGATGATAATCCAAAATAAGACATCTTTATGATGCATACCCCATTATTTGACACAAATGCATCAAATCCGCCTTTCTTATACAATTCATTTTGTTCAAATCTTTCAACTTTTCACCAATGTGGGATATCTCAAACTCAACCATAATTCACCATATGGTAAATATTTGATTCTCATTGTGTCATGTCATCATTTTAAGGTTTTTCACTTTTTTTTTTATCAATGTGAGACAATCAAGAATTCACCACAATTCACCATTTGATAATACTTGTTTCCCATTATGCATGTCATCATCTTAAAGTTTTCCTTTATATCTATACTATATTATAAAGCATTTGACAAGAACTCTTAAAAACCATTTTTTATACATAAAGTACTGTTTATTGATGCATATTACTTAAAATTTTAAGATTACAAGTTATTTCGCGTAAGTATAACTTATTAAAGCTCCATTTTTAAATTCGTGTAACTAACTGCAGATAAACATAATCAAATACAAGATAAACATCTATTTTAAATAGAGAAAATCTAAAATACAAGCAAGCTACCATAAGAAAGTCTTAAGCGAATTCGATCAATCCTTAACCGGATTTCTGAGCGATTTAGACTTGTAGTAACCAGTTTATAGATGACTGTTTTAGAAGACTGTACATAATGTACTTTGAGTATATTGTGAGCAAGACCATCACATACATCAAGTGATTTGAATTTGTAGTTGTGAGCAATTTATAGATTGCTGTGTATTGTCTGATATATAAACTGTTTTTATTTTTTTTGTTTGATTCATTCAATGACCAGTTAATAGTGTTGACCAACCTTGTTATGACCGGATAAGCTTCATTCAGTGACTGGATAAGAGGGTTAACTGGTTTAGCAGCCTTGTTGTAACTGGATAATAGCTTCATTGTGATCATTTTACAGCTTTGCTGCTGTTTGTTTAACAGACTGTGTTTTGGACAGATAAAGATCTTAGTGCAGTGAGTGTTTTATCGTGTGAGTTGAGAGATTTTGTACATGCTTAGTCCATCTCAAGTGAATCCGGTCAACATAGAAAGTAGTCTCAAGCGAATTCGATTACCTCTTGACCGAACTTCTTGAGCGATTTAAGTTGTTTTTGTCAGGTTCTAGAACAGCTGTTTGACTGGATAAAGGTCTAGTCTGTTAGTTTATAATGCATGCAGTGACCGGATAATAGAAATTGTACTTTGATCAGATTTCATTCTTGATCTTTATGCGGTTTACCTTCATGCAGTAACCTGATTAATATCATGCAGTGAACAGAAAGTTTGTTTCGTGAATAGTTTTTTTGTTTGATCAATTTACAGCTTCTGTTGAGCAGTTTATCTCATGTGTCGAACAGTGGATCATTGTGAGCGAAGCAGTGAACTGTTTTGAAGATGCAGTGACTGGATTTAGGCTGTATATAGCAAGTATTTTAAACTGCATAGTGAGCGGTTTAGTCATTCTATCTTGAGCAATCTTGACCAGTTTCATGTATTATGCGATTTACAATATGTAGTGAGCGATACAGTCTGTTAGTTGAGCGATTAAGTCCATCTAATGGTTAGCGGTTTAACCAGCATGTTGAGCGATTTAAGCAGCTTGTGTTGAACGATCTTTTGAGTGAATTGACTGTATTTTAAAGGCAGTGTCTTAGACATTTTTCATAATCATGCAGTGATCGATTTAGAGCCTATATTAAGCGGACTTGACCATAGCAGTAAGCGATTTTGTTTGTGTGTTGAGCGGACTTGAGCTGTTTGAGAAACAGTAGTGACTGTTTTAGGTTATGCATTGAACGATTTAAAGTTTGTCTTGACAGGATTCACTTCATGATTTGAGAGATTTAGAGTCTCTTCTTATGAGGACTTGACCGATTTAAAACTATGAGGTGTGCGAGTTAAGTTCATGCATTGGGTGACTTAGTTCATGCATTAAGTTAATTAATTCATGCAGTGAGTGATTTAACATCTTGCTGTGAGCGTTTTAGAACTTGCTTTGAGCAGATATAGGTTGTGTATTGAGCGGATATAAGCTTGTCTTGACCGGATTATTGCATGTGCATGTATATTTCTTATTCACTTTGCATGGGTTGGTATTGGTATTGATTTAAATTGAATTTTCATCTGTTTGTGAATTGTGTGAAGTGTGAATTTTTTAAAGAGTGATTGTGTAGTACTTTTAAACTGTATTTCTTTGATCATTTTTCTTGAACTGCATAGATCCTATATCTGATCAATCTTATTCTTTTTCTAAAATGGCAGATATTCTTGAAGAGGAGAATAAAGTGTTGAGAACTCAAATTTCCATGCTGGAAAAGAGTATAGTGGACTATAAAGACAAATACATAAACATGTTTTCTGAGAATTATGCTAATGTGGAACTTATTGCAAGTTTATAAAAAGATCATAAAGCAGCATTGGAAAGAGTTGAGAATGATTTGAATTATAAGATTAATAAACTTGAGAAAATTTTGGATTCTGAAAGGAGTGAGTTAGATGATGAAATTAGAAGTTCAAACAAGATAAAACAAGATTTAGTCAATAAACTTCATAAAGCAGAGTTTGAACTGAATGTTGTAAGGAATTTTCCAGAAAAGAAAACTAAAGAAACTGAATAGCTTACAGAGAAACTTTATGAAGCTGAAAAGAATGTTATTAATGAAAGGAAGTTATTGGAAAAAGAGAAAGAAAAGGTTTTAGAAGCGGAAAAGGATATGAATGTTGAGAGGAAGAAACTTGAGAAAGAGAAGAAGAGAGTGAATGAACTAGAAAGAAAATTTGGAACTGAACGTGTATCTTACGAGAAAAGGATTAACTCTCTAGAGCTAAATGCAAAAATGCTTTTAAGGCAAATCTCGGATTTTGAGCAGCTGATCATCTTGGAACGAGCCAARAATGATAAAGAAAAGAAAGACATCTCCGAAGACTGTCAGAGTCAATTACAGAAATTATCTGAAAGCATTGATCTAAAGCAGAAGGCTTTAGACGAAGAGAAGAAGCAATTTGCCCTTGAGAAAAGAAATACTTTAAAGAAGTATACAGCAATTGCTAAAGAGCTTGCAAATAAAGAAAAAGTGGATTGACATCGCCTCGAAGAATGACAAGAGCAGCTCAAATGAAGAGAAACGAGAGTTAATAAATCAGAAGAGAAAGTTTGAAATGCTTCAGATGGAGTTAGAAGGTAAACTCCTGGACACTACAAGCAAATTGTATGATCTAAAGACAGGCCTTGAAACTGAGATGAAGATGAGAACTGAACTTAAAATTAAATTTGATTTAGTTACTGCTGAAAGAGACCAGCTTTTACAAAAGTACTTTTCGTGTGCTCAAAGCTCAACTGGTTCTCCTTCTCAGTGTAAAACCAGCTTTTATGACTGTTCCAAATCGAACAGTTATTCAAGTAGTTCAAATCTACTGTTTCTAAGAATTATTCTCGTTCTTCTAATCAGTATTTTCAAGGGTACGTCATTGGATCACCCAATTATTCTTCTAAAATTAAAAGCATTTGGGTTAGTAAATCTGAATCTGTTTYAACKCRTACTCCTGTTGCTACTAATAATCTTCCTTATTTTGTGAGATCTAATTCTGACTTGATAAATCTTAGCAAGAAAAGGATCATGTGCTCCACATGTAAATCAACAAATTTTGTGAACAAGAAGATATATAACACATGGAGTACAAACAACATATATCAGAACAGTTCAAAAGGTAAGAACAGGTATGATCACAATTACTGGTACGAATCATATTTTATTCCTAATCATCCTGTTCACAGTGCTAAAAAGATCACATATTATAAGAATAAATGGTTTGGAAGTTATAACATACCCCAATCAGATACTAACAAAATAGGACCCAAGTTCGTTTGGGTACCAAAATCTATTTGATCTGATTTTGCAGGTGTGTCAAGATTGTGCTGATCAGAATATCATTTCTTTGATACACTAATGCAGGGGGAGTTGTACACTGTCCAACAGTGGTTTCTAAACACTCAGTTTAGAACCTGTACTTAAAATGTTTTCCTTATTCTTTTTAACTTTTTTGAGCTTAACTGAATCATTACAATAATCTACTTTCTAGGGGGAGTCTCTAGAAAGTTTAATAAATGTTTTTTCGGAAAATAATTTTTTTAGGAAACGAGTACATTCTCTGAACAGGTACTTCCTGAGATTTTACTTGTATAATTTCTCCTATTCTTCAAACTGTTATTATCACGTCTCTTATACGAAATCATTTTCGGTGATAATACGCTCATTTGTATTCAAGTTTGTTTTCTGATATTGTTTTTCGTAGATTGATATATATTCAATATGTTTTTTAATATCAGAATCTGTAAACTTTTTCTTACAGATCTTCATTTATTTCTCTCGCATATCGAATAATCTGATCTTTGTCGCATCATTCTTTCGCTAATTGTACTTAAAGCTATTTTTTTTTTGATCATTTTATCTGATCTTTGTGCTTTATATGCAATATTATTTTTGATCAACTCTTGTGATCAAGTGTGCATGACTATAAATTTTTAGGAGGGACTGAGTGCTTATCAGAAATACCTCAATAGAATGTCAGAACCGACAAACCTACCCATGAGGATAACCATATCTGAGTGAGCTTTAAATCAAAAAGGGTTTGTGTGCCGAGATTAAAATGAAAATGAGAGGGGTAGTTGTTGTGAACTAAAAGAATTGACGAGAGTTGTGTTAGGATTAAAAGATTATAAGAATCCTGTTCCAAACGTCTAAAATCCGGGCATACCACACAATCTATTAGTTCTCAATTCTTTCGAGACTAATATTGAAAAAGGCAAAGCCCAGGCCAATTCTTGTCACAACCCCACTAGCTACTCATTTATCTCTCAACAGATAAGTGTTCCAATAACACTTGGGGCACGCAGCTCATCATCTATCAATTTCTCATTCGGAGAAAGTTGATATTAAATCAGAAGGATATATGTCCCCTCTTCAAGTCTTTTTGATCACTAATTGAGTCTGATAAATTTGTGTAGTGCACACGATTTATCTTTTTGAGCCTAAACAGAAGCATATGTTGCTTTATCTTTCTACATTACACAGATTTTGCATTTTATATGTTATTTTGCCAAAACATTCATAGATATGTTATTTTTAAGCTATCGATGATTGAATGGAAGACCTGGTGAGATGAGCATCAAAAAGTCTCATATATACAATACATCTGTTGTACTGAGTATATCTGTTATACTCACATGCCAATCTTTTTATAAGATTGAAAACAATTTCATACGTTGAAATTGGTTGTTACCTTCTCATTCCCTTAATCTGAAAAGATTAAACAAGTGGATTTGAAAAGATCTACTTACTATTTCTTGAATTGGCGTCTTACGCGGAGGATTTCATTCATTTTTGTGTATGATGGAATGATTCTCATTTCATCATAAGGGGGAGTATGTAATAATGAATGAAATGTCAAATTCCAAACATTTTAAAAGGAAACTGATGTAAAGATCAAGGGGGAGTAACTTTAAAGATGGCAAAAGACTCAAAAGGAATGCGACTGGAGATGATTACAAAAGATTATTCCTGTGCTAAAACGACTGAGAGTTTTTGAATGAGAAGATCATCATTTCAAAAGTTTACCAACGGAGTTTCTTATCAAAGAGATAGTTAGTGATTTATTGTCTGAAGATCATTTGAAGATCACATTTTGTACATTGTTTCTGAAGATTAATGTTCTACATTGTCAAAAGAGAAGATCATCGCGGTTCTACATTCGAGGGGGAGAATGTTAGAAGATCTTTCTCAACAATTGATTGTTTGAAGATTTCGAGTTGAAGTTGGTTTTTGAAGAAGACATAGCGGGCTTAAAGCTTCAAAGTTCAAACGAGACTCAAAACGCGGAACTTCTTTCAAGTCTGAATACAAAGGGGGAGAATGTTAGGACTGAAAATCAGTGTAAAATTATATTCGTCTTGAAAGTTTATTTTATCTATAATTGTATAAAAGTCACCGTGTTTGACTTTTATTAGATAGTTTGACTTTGACATTTGTCTAATAGTTTGACCCTATAAATAGGGTGATGTCTTGTAATCTTTAAAAAGAAGGATGCTCATTGTAAATTCATATACGTAATAGAGAGTTTGACTAGATTTTGAAGATATTGATTTTTTTCTCTCTACTTCTCCTACATGTTCTTGATTGTAAATTCAGATCTGCCATTGTTATTGAAGCTTTATTGAAGATTGATCATTGTTAGGGACTACAGATAATCATTAAGTTCTAACATAATTTTTAATTATTATCTTTATAAACAATTATATTATTAAACAAAAAATAAATTACTTTGTTATTAAATTTAAATTAAATTATAATAAAAAAATTGAATTAAAGAAGTTACACCAAAAAACAAGAACTATTAAATAGTTAATTTGATACTAATATCAATTTATTTTTTTCAAATTTTTATACTATCTTCAAATTTATATTTCATTTGACAAAAAACTCTTATAAAATCGTAATAGAGATTTATCTCTCTGCATTACCCGAATACCCTTCTAGTATATATATATATACATATATATATATATATTGATGATTGATATATTGATTCCAGCTTTTCACTTTTGTTATCAATGTATGACAATAAACAATTCACCATTTGATAAATATTGATTCTCATTGTGCCATGTCAGCATCTTAAAGTTTTAAATATTTTACTAAATATGAAATATTTTGTAATGTAAATACAAAATAACTATTTAACTCAAAATTTGAATATACATTCAGGCTATATCTTATCCTTTATATAGTCACTTGTACTTCCAACTTTTTAATTTTGTTTCCAATGTGGGACAATCAAGAATTTACGATAATTCACCATTTGATAAATATTTGATCTTCATTGTGCCATGGTTTGTTTGGTTTCCAACCATGGTTTGTTTTTTTAAAGAGGGTCATCCAAAATAAGACAACCTTATGAGACAAATCCCATTATTTGACACAAATGCATCAAATCCACCTTTCTTATACACTTCATTTTGTTCAAATCTTTCAACTCTTCAGCAATGTGGGATATCTCAAACTCAACCACAATTCACCATTTGATAAATATTTGATTCTCATTATGTCATGTCATCATCTTAAGGTTTTTCACTTTTATTACCAATATGGGATAATCAAGAATTCACCACAATTCACCATTTGATAAATACTTGATTTTCATTATGCATGTCATCATCTTAAAGTTTCTCTTTATATATATATATATATATATATATATATATATACACACAGACACACACTAGGTTCGACCTCGTGTAATATTTTAAATGAGAAAAACTCTAGACATTAACTCTAAAAGAAAACTCTAAACATTAACTCTGGAACACAAGAATTCAGAATTCTATTATTAGGCTGAAAAATAACTCTGGACTTAACTCTAATTAAGAGGAATTCAGAGTTGTCTTCTAAGTCTAGAAAGTATCTACGAGCATAACTCTGAGTCACAAGAATTCTGACTTCTTATAACTCAGAAACGTAACTCTGAAGAGGAGTTCAGAGTTGTATTCTAAGTCTGGGAATAAACTTTATAACTAAGTTTGGAATAGAACAATTCAGAGTTATGTTGTAAGTCTGAGAAATAACCAATATCTGATAACTTTATGTTGATGATTTGTATCACTAATGTCATTTAAGTGTAATGAGATTAAATTGTTGATCAATGTAATCATGATAAATATCGAACAGGTAAGAAAGGTGCGGAGTGCACACTTGTTTGAGTTTATTTTGATTTAGGGGCGAAGCCCCTAAAAGACGGGGGTCCGGGGGCAGTGCCCCCGGTGGCGGGGTCTAAGGGGCAGAGCCCCTGGCTAGGGTCGAGCTGCCAAGTCAGCTTGGATTTTTTTTTCCGGGTAATATTGCTTTGTGAAAAATGCTTCAAAAATCTGAATTTGAAATTTTAAATAAGGTTTCCCAGAGTTCTCATGCAGAAGACATCAAGAGACAAAGCTCTTACTTAAGAGTTAAGTGTCTCATATACAAAACTCGTACTGTATTCCAAGGAAGATCAAGGCTTAAACGCCAAAAAGGTTAAGTGCTTGATGCAATGCTTCACTCTAGATGCAAAGCCTCTACGTAGTATATGCAGTGCCTCGATTTGACTCGTGTTCTCATTCCAGTCTGAGTCTGTCTTATTTACACTTAGGGGGAGATTGTTATACCCTATCTTGTAAAAGTGTAAGTAAGAAGTCTCTTACTGTAGTCTTTAGGACTTAGTCTTTTGAAGCGGGCTGGACCAACAGCTCTCATGCAGAAGATATCAAGAGACATAACTCTTACTCAAGAATTAAGTGTCTCATATATAAAGAGCCCGTGCTGTATTCCAAGGAAGATCAAGGCTTAAGCGCCAAATAGATTAAGTGTTTGATGCAGAGCTTCACTCCAGTTGCAGAGCCTCTGCATAGTACATGCAGAGCTTCACTCCAGACACAGAGCCTCTGCATAGTACATGCAGAGACCTCTGAGTCTCCTACTTCTAAATATGGAGGCGAAATCATTGGACGGGTCTCTAAATCTGGAAAGGAGGACTCCAGATTTTGGAACTCTGAACTGTCAATTACTCTGTGAAGGCGGTTATACCACGAATATGTGAAATTAACCGTTCGAAGGGACAAATGTCACTTAAATAGACCTATTTGAACCGTAAGTGAAAATTGTGTCTAGATACATGTTTAGGCGGGAAAAATCAATAACCGCCGCACAGAAACATGACACGTGTCCCAAAAGTTAATCTTAAGAGTAGATTTCTTGTTCCAGGTGAGGTCTAGGTCTGTACAACCTATCCCTGCTCTGTCCTGTTGAGAATTAATCTTTTCATACACCTGCTGAGCATCTTGATACTTTTTAATCAAGAGCTCTTTTCTTTGCATGCTCTGGTGTAGAAATTTCCTTTACTTTTGAAAATAAGTTTTTAAGGCTTTAGAATTTAGCCTGTCACGCTCTTTCTCTAAAAGTTCTTTTTCCTTCTTCTGTATAGCCGCTTTTAGTTCAGAGCACTTTGATTTAAGACTGTTTTCAGTGGAGCGTTTTGTTTCTAAAAGTTTTTCTTTTTCCACTGATAGCTCTTGTTTTTCTACAGATAATAACTCTGTCTCTCATTCAAAAAAGGATTTTTCTTTTTCCAAAGATTTTCTTTTAGATTTTTCAAGAGAAAGTTTTTGCTATAGTTTTGTGAAATTGTGAGTTAAAGCAGAGATGTTTTCTTCTAGATTAGAATGAGAGTAACCAGAGGTAGAACATACCTGGGAGTCGGAGCCAGATCTAGACTTTTCTGTATCATTCTCAACAGCCATTTCCTAGAAGTGGGCTTGGTCTTCTTCTTCAAATGAGGAGTCAGAGACCCAGTTCTCCTGTTCAGCCATAAGACTCCTTTGGGATCGATTATATGTGTACTTATTTTTATAGTACAACTCATCTTTCATCAAAGGGCCTTTGCACTCTTTGGAGTAGTGGCCCAGCTTTCCATATCTGAAGCATCTGACAACATGCTTCTTCTGTTCTGACTACTCTTCCTCCTTGTTTTGCACAAAAGGAGGGTTCCTTCCTCGAAGCCTCTGCTTCTATTCTTGTCACTTCGACTGCCTCTCTTGTCGAAGACTTTCTTCCAAAACTTTCTTTGAAATTCCTTGGTGATCAAAGCCAAGGAATGTGCAAAAGCACTGATGTCATCATCTTCAGAGCTTGAGGATCTTTCTTCATTGTCACTCTTCACAGCAAGAGCCTTCTTCCCTCTTCTCTTTTCCTCCTTCGATCTTCTCTCTATCTGTGGTTGACTAGACCCAGTCTCTTTTGAGTCAGAGACGAGCCAGAGGTCCACCCAGAGCGACCTTGGCCTTCTGCACCTCTTGCTCTTGTGCTTGCAAGGTGCCATACACGTCATGAAGACTCCATTACTCCAGGTCTTGGTTTGCCTGGAGAGACATGGTCAAGTTCCCCCATTCTGCATTCAATCTTTTCAAGAAGAGCATATTGTTCTCCTCTTGAGTTCTGATCACATTACATTTTCTGCATTTATTTATCAATGTATTGAATTTGTGATAAGTTTGCTCGAGAGACTCTTCAGGAAGAGCTTGAAAATTGTTGTGCTCATTTAGGCATTGAGCACGATGGTTTTTCTTCATCTTAATTCCTCCTTCCAGTTGGTTTGCCAGTTGATCCCATAGATCCTTGGCAGATTCACAGGCATCTAGAGATTGAAAAATCTCATTGGGAAGGGCCATGATTAAAGCCTCTTGGATTTTTGGTCGACTTCCACTCTCCTTTTGTCCTCATCATCCCAATTTCTACGGAGCTTGGGAACTCGTCTGGCAGGTACTTCAACCGTGTCGCCAGCAGCAGGAATTCGGGGAATTAGGGAAGTAGGTACGAAAGGGCTGTTTAAAATAGATTCATAAAGTTCCAGGTCGAGACCTTCATAAAAATTTATCATTCAAATTTTCCATTGGGGATATTCTTCCCTAATTAGAGTCAGAGGTTTTGTAAGGGAACCGGCGCTGTGATTGACTAGACATTTTGTTCAAAGATTTTGAGAAGAAATTTGACTTGAAAGTGAAAAGTTGAGTTTTGATCGATTTCCAGAATACTAAAAGCAAACGTTTTTAAAACAGATCAAGGATTTGAATGAAATTCCTTTTAAAACGAATAACCAGAAATTAAGAGAGGTATCTTGATGGATATCGATTGACTAATCAATAAATTTGATTAGTTGGCTCTGTTACCAATTGTTGGAACCCAGATTCTCTTAATATCAAAACACAGTTGAATAAATATTAATGGAATGAAAAACAGTGTAACTGAAGGTCAAACGAAATATTCAGAAAAGATACAAACACAGTAAGACTTTGAATACATCAGATGCTTTTTATTAGATGAGAAGGAAGTAACAAGAAATTCTCAAGCTAGCTAGTATTCTCTTAACAATTGGCTATAGTCTAAGTCGGCACTCTCAGGGAATTGTAACCTGAGGAGGATGCCTTCTTATATACGCCTAAGTCAAACATAATTTGCTAGATTTGTGGCTTGAAACTCTGAGCGTTGATTCCGCATCCTTATCGTTGACGACCCTTGAATAGTGGAGCGGACTAAGTCAAGCCGCCTTGATTCTGTTTGACGCTTGCAAGAATATCTGAACTAAGCGCGCTTTCCATGGAGTTAGGAGATGAAAGGCTCTGCATGTACTATGCAGAGGCTCTGTGTCTAGAGTGTAGCTCTGTATCAAGCGCTTAAGCTTTTTACGCTTAAGGCTTGATCATCCACGGAATAGAGCACGGGCTCTGTATGTGAGACGCTTGGCTCTTTGAGTAAGAGCTCTGTCTCTTGATCTCTTCTGCATGAGAGCCCTTATTCCAGACAACTTCTAAAGTCTAAGTCCTACGGAGAGTTTGTCTTTTGTATAGCCTTCTTAAGCTCAGACACTCTATTTTTAAAACATTCTCTATGGAGAGTTTGGTTTTCAAAATTTTCTATTTTTCCATAGAGAGCTTCTCTTTTTCCACAGTTAGAAGCTCTATCTTTCTTTGAAAGAAATTCTTTTGTTTCTCTAAAGCTTTTGTATTTTCTTTTTTTTTTTATCAAAAAACTTATATTGTAATTTAATAAAATCTTGAGTATAGAGATGTTTTGCTCTAGTTCAGAATGGGAATAATCAGAGGTAGAGCATACCTGAGAGTCGGAGTCAAATCCAGACTCTTCTGTATCGTGATCAACAGTCATTCTACAGAAGTGGGCTTGGTCCTTTTCATCTGAGGTTGAGTCAGACACCCAATTCTCTTGCTCTGCCATGAGGCTCCTCTGAGGTCGGTTGTACTTGTATTTTTTTTATAGTATAACTCGTCCTTAACCAGAGGACCTTTACATTCTTTAGAGAAGTGGCCCATTCTTCCACATCTGAAGCATCGAACTCCTTGCTTCCTTTTCTCTTGATGTTCTTCGTCCTTCTTTATTATTTGTGAAGGGGGCTCTTTGGCTCATACCCTCTATCCTTGCTTCTCTCACTTTCGCTTTCTCTCTTATCAAACACCTTTCTCCCAAACTTTCTTTGAAACTCCTTGGTGATGAGTGCCAAGGAATGTGTAAATGCACTTATGTCATCATCATCAGAGCTTGAAGCTTTGTCTTCTTCATTGCTCTCTATCACAAGAGACTTCTTCCCTCTTCTCCTTTCATCTTTTGATCTCCTTTCTCTGGTTGACAAGCTAGAACTAGTCTCTTTAAAGTCAGAGACAAGAGCTAGAGATCCACCCAGAGAAACTTTGTTCTTTTGCACCTCTGGTTCTTGTGCCTACAGGGTGCCATAGATGTCATGCAACGCCCATTGTTCCACATCTTGATTAGTTTGGAGGGACATAGACAGGTTTTCCCATTCATCGTTCAATCTTTTCAAGAAGAGCATATTGTTCTCTTCTTGTGTTCTAATCACGTCGCACTTTTCGCACTTATTGATTAGAGTATTGAACCGATGGTACGTCTGCTCGAGAGACTCATGGGGGAGGGACTAGAAACTGTTGTACTCATTCATACATTGAGCACGTCTGTTCTTCTTCATCTTGATCCCTACTTCAAGCTGATTTGCTAATTGATCCCATAAATCCTTAGTGGATTCACAGGCATGTAAAGATTGGAAGATTTCATTTGGGAGGGTCATGATTAGAAGTTTTTTGGATTTTTGATAGACCTCCACCCTTTTTTTGTCTTCATCATCCCAATCACTTCGGTTTTTGGGAACATGACTTGCAGGGACTTCGACGGTATCACCAGCGGGTGGAATCCTAGGAATTAAGGTCATGGGCACATAAGGACCATTTTTAATGGAATCATTGAGTTCAAGGTCGAGACCTTCGTAGAAATTTATCATCCTTATCTTCCATTGGGATATTCATCCCGAATAAGAGTATGAGGATTTGTGAGGGAACCAGCACTGTGCATGGAGTTTCAGGATTGGTTTGATATTTTAAAAATGTTTTTAAAGAAGAATAGTCAGAAAGTTTTGAAGATTCAAGAAAAACTGAACTTAACACTAGCAAAATTGGAGAACACGAAAAGCGATTGTTTTAAAAAATTGAGATCTAAGATCTAGAATGAAAATCGTTTAAAAAAATCAACCAACAAAAGAGGATTATCCTTTTTGGATATGGATCGACTAATCAATTGACTGATTAGCAGACTCTAATACCAATTGTAGGAACCCAGAATCCTCTTATTTATCAATAAACACAGTCTAGAATAGAGTTTGAATGGAAGCAACTGTGATAACTAGATTCTAGTTATCACCTGAGGTAATTAAATACGTGATTACTTGTTAAATAATTATGAGACAACATGATAAATTGCTATATTTGATCATGATGGTATATGGAGTTGTATGCATAATAGGGATGCATAATATAGATGCATATATAAGATTTTGTGTGTGCATGTATGCATGATTATACATGTAAATGGATAATGGCATGCATAATGTATAGGTGCATGATATGTGAATGCATGCATGTGAAGGCTGCATATGGCAGCCGACTTTCCAGAATAGGAAAGTATAAAAAGGGAGTAAAGCCTCCATATTTTTCTTCTTACCATCTTAAGAAAAAGTTGGCCGATTTAAAAGAGAGTGGATTGACCGGATTGCTTATTATTTGAATTGCAAGAAGTTGGTTTCAAAATGGTGAGTGGTTAAATTGCTTTTGAAACTCTTTGTAATTGTATAATTGATTGGGTTTTAAAAATTTATCACCCGGTTTAGAGTTTGAATATAAATCGCTTATGTATTGACCGGTTTAGGATGATACCGAACAAGTATTGAACGGTTTAGAATTAAACCGGATAAAGGATTGAGTAATTTGAGTTTAAATCGAATAAAGCATAAGCGGTTTAAGGATAAACAGCCTAATGTGTTGATCGGGATAGAATAAATGGACAAGAGATAAGCGGTTTATGATTTTTGAAAATTATGTCAAGTGTTTTAATCGGAGAAGTATGAATACGACTAAAAAGGGGTGACCGGTTTACTTGTTAAATCGGGCAATAGATTGAAAAAGTTGTCCGAATTGAGAAATCAGACAAATCTTGAAGAACAGTTATCCGGATTAGTAATCCAGACAAAACACTGAGAATAATCATAAGTGTTAAATTGGGCAAAGTGAGAAGTGTTGTGCGGATTTATAATCCAACCAAAGTTTGATCGGTTATGAGTTGATGTATTATTTTAATTGATTTTATTATCAAGAAGTGAGAATTTTGATAAAAGTGATTTATGAACTGATCAAATTCAATTGACTGCGGTCTATTCTATATGAAATTGTTTTGTGAAATTTTTGATGGAGAAATAAGGGTGACATATCATTGAGAGGTGTACTATGAGATAAGGGTGGCATATCAAGGAGATGTGTACTATGGGATAAGGGTGACATATCAAGGAGAGGTGTACATGTGGATATAAGGGTGTCATTTGTATATAACATAATACTAGAA
>NC_037535.1:7596439-7596901 GCF_001531365.2 Cynara cardunculus var. scolymus
AGGAACAAGAAGAGGAAAGTTTCAAAAGGTTTTTGATTCTCAATTTAAAAAGTGAGTGTATAAAAAGCTTTGGATATGAATTGCTTACATACAGTTTGATAAGCATCAATAACTGGTTTTCATGAATTTTGTTACATTTTATGAGAAGTTCTTGTTTAAACCGTTCAAGAGTTGTCCGGATTGTAATCCGGACAATTAAACCGYTTGTGCCTTGTCCGGATAATAACTAAACCGGCCAAGAGGTGACCGGTGTATTATMTAAACCRGCCAAGAGGTGACCGGTGTATCATTTAAACCGGCCATGTGGTGATCGGTTTATTTCTAAACCGCTTGTGTTAAAAGGTAAGTCTATAAACCGGCTAAGGGGTGACCGGTATACTCTAAACCGGAGAAAAGGTTAAATGATGTGTTGACCGGTATACTCTAAACCGGACAAAGGGTGAACGGTGTATTGTCCGGTTT
>NC_037535.1:7597356-7598130 GCF_001531365.2 Cynara cardunculus var. scolymus
GTGAGATGGCGGTGTAACCGCGAGAGTGATATAATGGCGGTGTAACCGCGAGAGTGATATAATGACAGTGTAACTGCATGTGAGATGGCGGTGTAACCGCGAGAGTGATAAGATGGCGGTGTAACCACGAGAGTGATGAGATGGCGGTGTAACCGCGAGAAACATAAATATACTTATGTTTCAGATCATGTTTGATTTTAAACTGATTGTTTGGAGTGTATATTGTTGAATGAGATTATACACTCACTAGACCTTATGGTCTAACGCTCAGTTGTTGGACTAACCTGTTTTGCAGGTCAGCGTACTCTAAAAGATAAAGGCAAGGGAAAAGTCTGAATGATGATATTAGTTTTTGYGCATATGTATTAAAGATACATTTTGATAGTTCATGTTTTGTAATAATACTATTTTGAGTATTATAAGTATGATGATGTGAATTATATGTAATAAGAATATGAGGGTTGTTACAGTTGGTATCAGAGCCTAATTTAAGGGATCTGGGTATTTGCGAAATACTTAGACTTAAACTAGTGGTGTGGAAAGTTAAGATAATAGGTTTCACTGGGTCTATGAACATAAGAATATGTTATAGCTGAAACTATTATGAGAAAGGTAGATTATATATGATTGATATAATCTAAGTTATGAGTGGGCATGAGGATAAATGTGTTATTATGTTATGATTATGGGAATAATCATGTGTGTTTAAATGTGACAGAAAAGGTTATATATTGAGAAATGGCAGATAATCCCAATCAATCGGAAAGGACCTCT
>NC_037535.1:7598758-7600518 GCF_001531365.2 Cynara cardunculus var. scolymus
ATATAATTTAATTTAAGTTTAATAATAAAACAATTTATTTTTGGTTTAATATTATAAATTTTATAAAGATAATAATTAAGTATTCTGTTAGAATTTAAWGATTATACTAATTATATTTTAGATTTTTTATATTTAAAATGAGATGGTTATTTTGAATTTGATTGTGTTTATCTGCAGTTAGTTACACGAATTCAGAAATGGGAAGGGTTTAAGAGTTTTTAAGAGTTTTAGCCAAATACTTTATAAGATAATATAGATAACTCTTACTATTATATCCTTTAAGATTACCGTGCTCTGGAATCTTTATTTCTTTGTGACTTAAAGATTTAGGATTAGGGTTCTTTTGGGAAATTGTTGGTCCCTTGTAGGTCTAAAGGATTAGTAAAACAGTTTGTAGAAGGGGGGAGGGGATGAATACAAACACAATATTTTCAAATTTAAAATATATATTGATAAAGAAGATCAATACAGATTTTACAAGATTGTTTGCGGAAAGATAAGGTGATAAAAACCTATCTAAATAATCTTTAGTTACACACTAAGTCTTAGCAATACAAGAAAAGAAATGTTGTAGAGAAGATCCTTTACTTAAGCTAGAAAATGCTTGAAGTAAGAATTAGGGTTAGAGAGTGAGTTGCGCGCACTCGGCATGAAGAAGAAACACTTATATTTATACCCAGTGCATTAAATATTCATTTAATGCAATATGGTAGATTTAGAGTGCGTGTCAAGCCTTAAGAGGAAGGCTTGTTCTTTGCTATAGTGAATAGTACAAAAAACACTATTCATGAGCAGACATCCTTACCTAAAGTTGGTGGACAATAGAGTCAACTAGTCGGCTTTGTACCGTACCAACTTTCATAAGGGTATGAATTTGTCCTTTGTGTGCATAAGAACAAGACAACAACAATCGTGCTAAGCAAGCTTCCTTTGATTGCTAAATGCTGGAATGATGCGAAGGTCTCTTCATCATTCGCTGAAGCTTGAGCAGTCTTCACACATATATAGACAGGCTTGTAATCACTGAGTACCGCTTCAGATCACGTACTTGCCAGTCTCTAATCTTCAGTTTCAGTTTTCGACATTTGCTGAAGGTTCTTTGGTGTGAGTGTTGTCTTCTTGAAGTATCTCTATTTCTGATAGATTTACAATACAAGTTCTTCAGCGATCACTGAACATGCTCAGTGAAGATCCCTGGAACTGAAAAGACAGAAACATAAATACAACATATAAGTGAAAAGGGATTATCATCAAATCACTGAGAGAGAGGATGAACAATCTCCCCCTATTTGATGATAACAAGACAATATAAAGAAGGTTGTCTTATCAAATAAGAGTAAAGAAAAGTTACATATAAAGTACATGTCCCTTTTTACTATTTTGGGATCTTTTTCAGTTAGTCAGTTTCAGCTTGAGATTTTCCTTCTTATATCTAAGAAAATTACAAGTACGAAAACTGAAATTGAAAGCTTATTCACTGACTTATAGATTGTCAGTGAATGTGAAAAGTAACACTGGAACTCATAGACTTGTGTCCCTATTATTTTTTTCAGGGATCTTTTTGAGTGAAGTACATGGAATACTTATTTTATTAATCACTGGAAATATTACAAGTATTACAGTACATGTCTAGTGCTTACAGATTATAAGTACAATCACTGAAAGTAGACATAGTACAAGAAGTTACAAGGAAAAGTGGATTGTTGTTACAAAGAGAAACTATTCTAGAACACTTAGATCTATGTAACCAGGTACATCTT
>NC_037535.1:7600848-7604660 GCF_001531365.2 Cynara cardunculus var. scolymus
GGAATATAACTCCTAACTCAGGTTTAAAATGCATAGAGTTGGGTGTATAGAGACCCTTATCTGGCAAGTCAAGATTCAGCATAGAAATGTCTGTCCTCTGATGACCCTTCAGGATTTCATCTAAGGAGAACCTTGTTTCATGTTCGTTCCTTAGGAATGGTCCATTATTAGGATCAGAGAGCTTGAGTTTATTTTTCCCACCTTTCTTCAGAGATGGCCTATCAGGGACCTTGACATACCTGGACATCCTTTTGATGAACTCGCTGATGGTATCCTCGATAAGTGTCTTGTGTCTCGACTTGGATCGCTGAATGGTTTGTCTGATCTCCATCCATTCGCTGTATCCATAACGACCAAAGTAGGAAGGGTACTCGGTAACGGCATCAAGATTGTCCCGAGTGATGAGCATTGAGACCAGCGTTCCACCGTCTTTAGAACGTCCGCTGATGCTGACGCTGATAATCAGGCGGGGACTGATTCTCTTTTTCAGCTTTGCTTCACTCCATCGTTTGTCCTTTTCCGCCAGCTTCAGGTTCTTTTCATGCTCAGCTTCTGCAATAGAAAGAAGTTTAGCCTGGGCTTGGACAACGTTCACCTTTTTCTTGGACTTTTTCTTGGGAAGGACCTTTTCAGCTAGTGACTTGGCCAGCTTCAAGCTGTCTTAAGTCTGCTTCTTTTGAAGCTCTAGCTCTTCTTCAGCCCTTAATGCCTCAAGTCTTTCAGCTTCAGACAAGAAGTCAAACTCACCACCACTAGAGGTACGAAGAGGGATTTTTACTCTAGTCTGGTCGAGTGACTCCTTTAGCTAAGACATCTGCTGGTCGGTAGGAGCACAAGAGACGGGTTGATTAGGTACCCGCTCTAGTCGACCGTAGGTTGTTGATGGAATATAAAGTTGATAGTTTGAAGTAATCACTACCTGAGAGGTAGAGTCTTCAAACAAAGGTTGTTGAGGGATATTGAACAATACCTTCAAGTTTTCTTCTTCAGCGACCGCCTTGCCTTTCGACTTGGGGTCCTGGTTCCCTGATGGAGTAGATTCACCTTGCCTTTGCTCCCCCTTGGATGCAGAATCCCTGAGAGCAACTCCCTTGGTGGCTTCTGGTACTTGATGGTAAAGTCATCTTCATCATCATCGTCGTCGTCGCCATTTAGACCACTTCTGGGGTCTGGAATGGTAGGTTCATCATCTTCTTCATCATCATCATCATCATCTTCATTTTCATCATCATCATCACCAGCAACAGTGATGGAAGGGGCATCATCTCTAGGGATGGCATCAACAACCTCAGCTGGAGCAGCTTTGGTGGTCATGATTACAGGAGCAGCAACCGCTTCAGCTCTAGGAGCCTCGTCTTCAACTGCAACTGAAGCTGATACTGGACCAACAACTTGAGAATGAGCAGGAGCAGCATCGGACAATTCACCAGCATTGGACCTCATCTCTTCCTCTCTTGCTAAGACTTGAGAGAATTGGCCAGAGAGTTCGTCCAAGCGCTGACGCTGGAGAACCATTATCTCCTCTAGCCTTTGTAAAGCGCTGGCTAGAGTTGTCGTTGCCTTACACATCTCAGGGAGCTGGGCGCGATCATTGGCAGAGAAAGAAGGTGGGATCATTGGAGCTGGTTGACGGACAACATCCAGGATCTGTTGAAGAATGCCAGTCTGCTGATCAGTGATAGCTTGAGCATCGTCAGCCCTACTGTGAAGAACATCAATGGCATCAGTGTTGGCTTGAACAGCTTCTTGGAGAGTCTGGAGATGACTCTAAACTTCTTGAACGTCCGTCTGGATGGCAAGGAAGTTCGCATCAAGATCACCCTGGCGGGGCATCTCTTGGTGGACTTCATTGATCCTGCAGAGAACGGTATCAAGAGCTGGAAGGAGAAGTTTGATGTCTGATGCCATATCATAGTCATCATCAATCTCTTCATCTCCTCCATCATCTTTCTCTCTTTCTTCCTCTTTCGCTTCCTGAGCATCAGACTGATGCATCGAAGAAGGACCTACAAAAGAAGAAGTGTGAGCTGAAGGCTCAAGGTCAGAAGAAAATAAAGGGTAGGAAGATGGAATACCTGAGGGGCCATCAGTGACATCAAAAGGATTGTCACTGGCATGAGCAAGGATGTCCTCGAGAGGATGGACATCTGTATGCTGAGGAGCATCGAGAGGAGCAACCTCAGGTCCAGTGGTGAGCGTCTCAGTATCAGTAAGGACGGTCGCTGATACATCATCGACATGTGTAAGGACCAAAGAAGGAGGAGAAGAGAAAATGGTCAAGAAGAGACGTGGGTGTTCAGCGGTGGCGACGCTGATATTCACACCTTCAGTGATTTGGGTCAATGAGGCAGTTGGGGTAGGTACCACTGATACGACAGTGATGGGAGAGATCACTGAAGAGCTGGGAGGGTGAGCAGAAGACGCCTTGGGGATAAGGCTAGTTTCAATAACTTAAGCCTTTTGAGAGGCTCCAGCTAGAGACATGGTTGTCCCCTTTTTGGACTTCTTAGCTCTCTGAGGAGAACCAAGAGTTGGTTGAGAGGGTCGTTTTGAAGGGGTTTTGGTGGCTTGGCTGGACTCAAGGGGTTTACTCTTGTCGTGGCCACCAGTGGAGAAGAGGTAGTGATGGACACAATAGAAGTTAGTGCCACATCACTGTCCCTCAGCTTATGATCCAGAATCCTGGATCCAAGCTTGAAAACCTGAAGGTTTCCTTCTTTGGGATAAAGATCTTGGTAAACACCATCGAAAGAAACTTGGTGTAAGGCACCACCTTTTCTCGCTAGCTCTTGTTCAACTTGAGCACCAGGTCATCGAAAATGACCGCAGCATAATTTATATTGCGACGCTGAATCGCAGATACGCCTATGGTTAAGGTGATCCTAGAGGCCTGGTCCCAATCTACAGTTTTTCCACCCATGCACTGGATGAAATGAGAAAACATGTATTGTCATATGGCTAACATCATGTTCTTCTCAATCTTCGTTAAGGACTTCAGAGGGGCGTTGGAGTCCTTCTTCATTGGCCACTGGTAGCCAATGGTGTCGAGAAGCTTGATGATCTCGGCGGTAGATGGTTCGCTGTCGAAGGGGCCCTTAGGAAGACGGAGAGTCGACCGGAGTGTGGAAACACCAAATTTCACTTCCATGCGATTGAAAGTGAAGTTGATCTGCTCCGCTTGGCGTCCAGACTTAACTTCGACTTTGACAACTTCAGCAGTGAGCCAGAATTGCTGAAGGAGTTCTTTCACCATGATGGGCTCATGGTTGAGTGCGTAGCCCAAGGACGACTGTTTGACGAAGTCAGCCGCTTCTTGGTAATATGCCTTGAAGGATGGTATCTCCAACAAGGCAATGTGGTTGTTGGCCTTGATGGAGATCTCATCAATGGAAAAGTTGACGTTCTTGGCTGTCATCTGTTTGTATCAATAAGAAGTAGAGCAAACAGGTTGTTAGAAATAAACCAAGAGTTTTTGGTTACGAGTATAGAAAAAGTTTTTGAACAGGTAAAAAATTCTTTTTAAAAACCTTAAAGGATTAAGGTTTATCAAGTGGAATGTGTATAAAGAAACAAGATTATAACCAAGTAGGAGTTGATTGAATAATCTTTGTTGTTTAATGTATTAAGAGAACAAAGTTCTTAAAACAGATTAAATATATTTCTTAAAACAGAAATAAGAAGAAGATATCGACCTTAGATGTATGAGAGAAGAGGTCGATAAAGCTTAGAAGTTTTTTAGCGTTCTTGCTTTGGGAGAATTCTTGCAGAGTTTCGTCTAAGAATTTTGTAAGCGTAAAGAGAAAAGTGGAGAA
>NC_037535.1:7606272-7607483 GCF_001531365.2 Cynara cardunculus var. scolymus
GGATACTTAAGGTCCAGAAACCCTGGAGGTTGTTCAACATAAACTTCCTCTTGAAGTTTTCCATTAAGAAAATCGCTCTTTACATCCATCTGAAAGACCTTGAAGTCTCTATGGGCAACAAAGGCTAGAAAGAGTCGAATTGCTTCGAGTCTAGCCACTGGTGCGAAGGTTTCGTCATAGTCAATTCCTTCTTCTTGTGTATAACCCTGAGCAACAACTCGAGCCTTGTTGCGGGTTACCACACCATCTTCATCCAACTTATTGCGATAGACCTATTTGGTGCCTATCACTAATTTGTCAGATGGACGTGGGACAAGGTACCAGACTTTGTTCCTATGAAACTTAATGAGCTCTTCTTGCATAGCAAGAACCCAACTAGGGTCAGAGATAGCATCATTGATTTTCTTGGGTTCAACTAAAGAAAGAAAGTTGACGAAGAGACAAATATTACCTAGACCAYGACGTGTCTTGATACCTGCATCTGGATCACCAAGAATTTGATGAATTGGATGGCTTTTAGTCCATCAATGAGCCAGTAAAGGAGCTTCATCTGAATAAGCAAGTTCAGAAATAGATGATGAGGCTTCAACATTAGTATCTTCAGCGATAGGGACTATTGCCAAAGGAGCCTTAGATTTAGCGACTGAAACGGGTTCAGAAACTGGAGGCATTTCATTCACTAATGGATTAGTGTTTGAAGTAGAAGGAGGAACACAACTAATGGGCACTGTAGCGATCTCTAAAGAAGATGTAGTGAAGTGACTAGCTGTAACTGGAATGATGAATGGATCATCTTCAGCTTCGGGAGATTCAGTGTTGAGAGGAGCACTGTAAGAAGCTTCAGGTTGTCCATAGTGAGAGAACATCCAGTTTTCTAATTCATCCTCATCATTTAAGATGGGTTTTGAATTAGCTGACTRAGATTCGKYAAARGTGACATGAATAGATTCCTCTATTGTCTGTCTTCATTTGTTGAATACTCTAAAGGCTTTGGATACAGAAGAATATCCAAGAAAGATTCTTTCATCAGCTTTGGGATCGAACTTTCCAAGTTGGTTGCGGTTGTTGAGAATGTAACAAGTACAACAAAATATGTGAAGAAAGCTTATGGAAGAGTTCATAGGCTGTCTTTTTGAATCTTTTCATGATCAGCGATCGGTTTTGAGTGAAACAAGCGGTGTTGACAGCTTCAGCCCAGAATTGAGTAGGGA
>NC_037535.1:7607706-7611424 GCF_001531365.2 Cynara cardunculus var. scolymus
ATTTCTTTAGGTGCTTCATCCTTGGATCTGAGAATGAATACCCAAGTGTACCTGGCATACTCATCAACAATGACAAGTGTGAACTTCTTTTCAGCTAGGGATTGCACGTTGACTGGACCAAAGAGATCCATATTCAATAGCTGAAGCGGTACAGTCACTGAAGAGATTTGCTTGGACTTGAAGCTAGCTCTTGTGTGTTTTCCTTTTTCACATGCTGAGCAAAAAGATTCCTTTGCAAAAGAGTGTTGAGGAAGACCAGTGACACGATCATTTCTTGACAGCTCACTGAGTGTCTTGAAGTTGAGATGAGATAGCCGTCTGTGCCATAACCAGTTAATATCTGATGAGGCTTTAGAGAAGAAGCAACTATTCTCGGTGAGAGAAGAATTCATATTGATGATGTATACATTCTTTAGATGAGAACCGGTTAAAGCAACCTTATCATCTTTGTCAAGAACATGACATGAATTCTTTGAGAATTTAACTGTATAATCTTTATCACACAGTTGACTGATGCTAAGAAGATTGTGCTTCAGTCCTTCAACTTATGCAACACGTTGAAAGTTGTTGCACCATTGGTTAATATACCAAAACCTTTGGTATATCCTTTTCCATTTCCACCGAAGGTTACGGAAGGTCCTCTTTCTTCCTTAAAATGAGTTAGAAGGGGGATTTATCTCTAGTCATATGTCTTGAACATCCGCTATCAAGATACCATATGCCTTTGACATCCTGTACAAGGAAACAAAATAAAAATGCTATTGGTACCCAGCTATTGGGGTCCAGCTTTGTTAGAGGCTTCATCATCTGATGCTGAAGAATCAACATCAGAAGATGGCATCACCGAACCTGAAGAGGTTTGAGTGGAAAGAGTAACAACCTCTAATACTATTAAGATAGTTTCAGTGGAAGTCTTCACTGAGCCTGATAAAAAGGCTTTAGTGGAAGGAACTACAACATCTGATACTGAAGATTTTTCAGCAGGAGTTGTCTTCGCTGCGCCTGAAGAGGAGGCTACAACGGTTTTCTTCACCTTGGTTGCTAGTGCAACCTTTGTGGATGATTTCACCTTGGTTGATTTCTCAGCCTTGGCTACTTTCTTGCCCTTAGCTGGCGAACCAGCTTTGGCGGCAGAAGAACACTTGCTGGCAATTGTTTTCTCACCGTAGTGTTGACAATTCCTACAGCTGAGAGTAGCTTTAAGGTCAAAAAGTATCAGACTAGAAGCGGGACCAGCTCCAAGGATTCCCTTCTCATTGGTTTTAGGAGGAACCTTTGAGGAATTGGATTCCTTAGGTGAAAAGTTCACTTTGAGCTGTGACTTGGATTTCTGATGGGATTCAGATTTCCTAGTCCCTGAAGAGGAAGAAGCTTTACAAGTTGAAGGAGTAGACCTAGATCTATTAGACTTGTTAGACTTCTTGGGAAGGGATGATGTGACAACGGATTTACCTTTGTCTTTGCATCCATAACTCAAATGAGTTCCTTCAAGATGACTCTCAGTAAAAGAATAGGACTGAGAGGAAGAAGTGTTGGGAATAGAAAAGACGAAGGTACCAAATTTGAGCATGGACCTGTCTTTAACACATTCTTCATGAGTATAGGAAAATCATAGACCAGTCTTTATCTTGGCGGGGATCTGAGCGTTAATGATCTCAGAGGCCTTGATGGAAGCTTTGCACCACCCTTCAATGGTAGCTTTCTCGGCCTTGAGTTTAGCGATTGCTCGCTCATGCTCAGCGATAGCCTTCTCATGTTCAACAGTGATGGCTTGGTTTACAATAACCTGATCTTTAAGATTTTCTTTGACAGAGGTCAGTTCTTTGATCTTAGAATGGCAAATCTTCAATTGCTCTAGAAGATCAACGTTAAGCATTTCTGCTTTCGATTTGCCATTGAGGGCATTGTAAAGGTCAACCGTCAGCGTATCCAGTGTAGAAAGACTAGAAGAAGAAGAGAGTTCATTCAAGAAACATATCTGAGTAGAAGAAGAAGATGGCTCAGAGGAAGTAGATGCTTCTAAAGATCCTTCATTTGCATATATGGCCATCAAGCAGACATAGGCTTTATCCTCTTCATCCGAGGATGATTCATCAGATGACTTACCCCAGTCATGCTCTTCAGCAATAAGGCCTTTAGCCTTTCGCTGGTTGTTCTTCATCTTTTTGTACTTCTCCTTCAGTTTTGAGTATTTCTCATCTTTGGTCCTGAAGGAGGAAGGAGCTTTAGAAGATGGCGTCGCAGTCTTCTTTTATCTGCATTTACCTGCAAAGTGTCCAGGCCGGTGACAGTTGTAGCAGACAGCTGAAGCCTTGTCTATTCTTTCAGACTTTAGCTTTTCCCTAAGGGACAACTTAGGAGATATACGAAAGTTGCTCTTACTGGCAAACCTCCTAAATGACTTAGTTAGGAGTGCCAGGGACTCATCAAAATCTGTTAAATCAGATTCTGGAATGTCCTCAGAGATAGAAAAATCTATCTCCGTGATAATAACGGGAGGAAGAGAAGAAACAAAAGGAGTAGAAGAAGTTTCAACTGAAGAAGCCTCAGAGATCAAAGCCAAAGGAGAGCTTTTCATTTCCTTGGACTCTTTTACAAGATTCATCTTCAGCTGACGAGATTGCTCATGGTTAAGCAGAATCCTGTATAAAGTAGAAAGAGAAAGAATAGACATGTCATTTGACATCTTGAGACACATGAAAAAGGTGTCCCAAGACTTAGAAAGGCATTCTAGAAACTTGGTTAAAGTTTCGGAATTAGAATATTCCCTGTCGACAGCCCTAAGATCAATAAGAAGACAGTTAAATCTTTGATGTACTTTAGACAGCGTCTCAAACTTTCCACAGAGAAAGCTTTCATACTGTCTTACTAGATTGATCTTTCTGGTGTCTTGAACCTGAGTGGTTTCTTCATATTGGACACAAAGTGTGTCCCACATGGATTTAGAGGTTTTGAGTTTCATCACTGAGTGATAAATCTTATCAGGAAGAGACAGCTATTATCGACCGAGCACGCGTGTCTATAGCTATTTTTTTCTTGTCTTCATCGCTCCATTGATGTGGGAGCTTTGGAATCTGCCGTTCAGGAATCGTAGCAGTCGTAGCTGTTGCTGAAACAGCCGGAGCAATAGCAAATGAAATATATGGTCCATTTTCTATGTAATATGGAATTTCAGGATCCACACCTTCCAGAAAGAGGGACATCCTGTTCTTCCAGAGACTAAAATTGTCACGGACAAACTGGGGAGGTTTGGCAAGAGAGCCATTATCTTTTGTGTGTGTGTTTGTAATTTGTAAAACCATTTGTAAGCGGTAAATTTATCTAAGAAATAAGATAAACTAATACTGAAAAATAGCTAAACAGAAAGAGAGAGATAATACACTACTCTGATACCACTTGTTGGTCCCTTGAGGGTCTACAATATTAGTAAAACAATTTGTAGAAGGGGGGGATGAATACAAATGCTATTTTTTCAAATTTAAAATATATATTGATAAAGAAGATCAATACATATTTTACAAGATTGTTTGCAGAAAGATAAGGTGATAAAAACCTATCTAAACAATCTTTAGTTACACACTAAGTCTTAGCAATACAAGAAAAGAAATGTTGTAGAGAAGATCATTTTCTTAAGCTAGAAAATGCTTGAAGTAAGAATTAGGGTTAGAGAGTGAGTTGCGCGCCCTCTGCATGGAGAAGAAACACTTCTATTTATACC
>NC_037535.1:7611579-7631490 GCF_001531365.2 Cynara cardunculus var. scolymus
GTTTGTCCTTTGTGTGCATAAGGACAAGACAACAACAATAGTGCTAAGCAAGCTTCATTTGATCGCTGAATGCTGGAATGACCTGAAGGTCTCTTCATCATTCGCTGAAGCTTGAGCAGTCTTCACACATATATCGACAGGCTTGTAATCATTAAGTACCACTTCAGATCACGTACTCGCCAGTCTCTAATCTTCAGTTTCAGTCTTTGGTGTGAGTGCTGTCTTCTTGAAGTATCTCTGTTTCTGATAGATTTACAATACAAGTTCTTCAGGGATCACTGAAAATGCTCAGTGAAGATCGCTAGAACTAAAAAGACAGAAACATATATACAACGTATAAGTGAAAATGAATTAACATCAAATCATTGAGAGAGAGGATCTTTTGGGAAATCATAGTTTGGATGTTACTGGTTTAATCTGAACTTTGATTAAATCTTATTTAACTTAAAAGGTTTAAAAGTGACGTTATGATAAATCAGTTAGTGCAACCTGTTGGGATTGGATGTGTTATTTGCAAGCAAAGAATTTGGTTTGAAAAATAAAAGGTATTGGTATTATGTACTTATTTGTTCATATATTTGTTATATATGAAGAATCATTTTACATAAAAGTTTTGGTGATTATCACCCTGCAATAACATAAATAGGGTAACTCACTAGACCTTTCGGTCTAACCCTCGTTTTGTGATTTTAAACATGTATTGCAGGAAATGCAGAAGGTAAGAGAAAATGAAAAATGTGATAATTTCCCTATATGTTTATCTGCATGAAGAATGGCTGATGATATGTATAGTTTTGATAGATGAAAGTTGATTAGTACAAGAATTGTATTTTGAATTTTTGAATCATGAATTCTGTAATGATATATTCTTGTACTAAGGGACCTATGTGGTATACAAACATGTATTTCTTATGTATGAAGTATATGTTACATGCAATCTGTGGAATGGGGTGTTACATAAAGTGGTATCAGAGCCTGAGTTTAAGGTATTTAGGTATTCAACAGCATGATACCTAGACTTAAACTGTTTTATTGCATGTTAAGGGTCCCAGACATAGTTAGCACCATTGGAAATAAATATAATGAGTTGAAGGAACAATGTGTAAGGTAAATTTTAATTACATCTGGCCAATGTAATTATGAATTTACAGGTACATACATGAACTTAAATACTTCATTATATTTGGGAATGTGAATACGTGATTATTAACACTAAAATCTATAGATGTCTAGCCGAACCCGGAGATCTGAAAGAATAGCCCGTCCAGATTCTAAGAAAAGAGAAGAGTCACCTGTTAATCTTCCAACTAGCACTTCCGGAAATAGAGGTCGGGGAAGACCCAGGGGAAGAGGAAGAGGAAGAAGTCAGTCGCAAGGAAGAGATCGGACTGAAGTACACCCTGAACCTGAAGAATCCCATTTTGGGAATGTTCAGGAAAGATCGATACCACAGATGGAAGAGGATTTTCTGAAATTAGAACAAGGAAATGGAACAGTTCGAGAGTATACCGAGAAATTCATTGAATACTCTCGATTTGTCGAGCACTATGTTTCAACAGAATTCAGGAAGATAGAAAGGTATATCTGGGGTTTGAAACCCTCAATCAGAGAGTTTGTAATTGCTATGAACCCTAATATCTTTTCACTTATTGTGGATGCGGCCGAAGTAACAGAACGAAATAAGAATTGACAATCAGAAGGAAAAGTTGTGGAAAAGAGAAGATGGGAAGGGCCTTCATCTAATTTTCGAGGGCCAAAAGCAGTAAAATACGATAACAGATCTGAGCAGAAGATGGGTGAGAAAGTCTGTTCACAATGCCGACAGGTTCATTAGGGTGAGTGTAAGATGGACCCTAGAAAGTGTTATAAATGTGGCGAAGCGGGTCATTTGTCAAGGAGTTGCCTAGCTAACAGCAGGCGTTTCAATTGCAATATTCGACCAAACTGTCCATTGTTAAGAACTCCACAGCTAACAATGGGGAGTAATGCGTCGGGTACTCGGGGAAGACCTACTGTGACCAGAGGAGGGCAAGGAGGGGCACGGGGATGGTCCTTCTAGATGAGGAAGAATGAGGCAGAGGCGTCACCAGATGTAGTAACATGTACTTTCTTTTTGAATTCTATACATGCAAAGGTGTTATTTGACTCTGGTGCAAACTTTTCGTTTGTATCACCATTGTTTGCTCAAACTGCATGTTTGAATTCTGTGTTACTTGATGACGAATTAGTAGTTGATACTGCTAATAGTCAGGAAACTGTTACTAGAATATTCAATAAATGTATTATTATTATTATTGAGGGTTGTAAGCTACCGATTCGGTTATTTCCTATGCCGATGAAAGAATTTGATGTAGTAGTGGGTATGGAGTGGTTGACAAAATATCAGGCTAGTATTGTTTGCAATAAGAAAATGATCAGAATTACTTTTCCAGAAAGAGGAATAGTTGTTATCTATGGTGATCGTCAGGAATGTTCATAATAGAATCAATATCTTCAACTTCAACATAGGGTCGAAGAAAGTGCATTTCATAGTCTGGGTTGAACGGTGTATCTAATCGTGAATAATTTTTTTTGTTAGACTGCATCATCGACTTGATGATCTGCTGTAAGAACCTTTGAAATGGAAGAAACTTCCTTGCTTTCAAGGAAAATTTCTTCGCATGCACCAACTCTGCCAGTTCATTCCAGATTACCGTTGTGTAGTCATAGTGCCTATTGAACACCATGCCGTGAAAGAATTTTAGGAATGTTGTGCTGCAAGTATCGACGTTGGCAGTCTTCAAGGTAAGGCATCCGTTCAAGATTGAGAACAGAAGATGTCATACTGAAGGTAAGAACTTGCGTTTGAACTACGACGGATGGTTAAGGGTTCCAAAATATCCTAGCTTCTTTATATTAGCACAAAGTTCTTCATTTGAAATGAACTCTTCAAATTCTTTTCTTCCATGTACAGAGAGTTTGGCTTTGGCAGATTCAAAATCTTCCGTAATCTTTTCAATGTTAGCCTGCTCATGAAATGATCCACATGGCCTTCAAAGTAGAACTAGTTTCCATCTTTGATGTAAGATAATGTAATTGGAATTGGAATGATCAATTTCGTGGACCAAATTTCATTCCAACATTTGATTTACCTATGGAATGGAATTAAATTCCATTAATTCCCTCAACAATGGATTTCATCATTCCATAACACTGAGGAAGGAATTGAGTTCCATTTCACCCAACTTAAAATGAAAAATTGCCCTTATTAGACCCTAGAATCTGATAAAAAATGTCTCCCTTATTCAAGTTTTTCACAGATTTAAACACTATATTCAAAGATTTCTATCGATCTCACTTAGAATTCTCCATCTCGCTGAGGACTCAAACATGATTTCTCCTAGTATCATTCTCCTTCACACTTACCTGCTTCATAATCAATTTGCTTCCGTAATCAAATTTTCTGTTTGGGTTTTCCATTAACGATTTTTTTCTGCTTATGTAGTTTATTTGCTTCAAAATCGTATTCTCTTTTATGAACAAGTTCCTGTTGCAAAATCGATTTTTCTGCTTCAAAATCAAATTGTTTCAAAAATAAAATTTCTTTTATGAACAAATTCCAGTTGGTTTTCGTTCAATTTTTTGCTTCAAAATGATTTTTCTGCTTTTGTAATCGATTTTGCTTTTGGCAATAACATTCGATTTGCTTTTGTTGATAACCCTATATAAGTTAATAAACACTTTTACAATGGTACAATTGTTCATAACAATCTTTTTATTATATATACTTAAAAATGAAAATATCAAAGAAAATGTAATTTTGTATTTTTCATGATTTTATTCAGATCCTTTTGTAAATGATACACATTTCAATTCATTTCACATGCTACGAGAGTGTGTTTGGGATTGTTTATTTAAAATGCTTATTAACTTATTTTGGTGTGGTACCATTAATAAGGAGTTTTTAGTGTTTGGATGAAGAAAAAGGAGAAATGCTTATACCCGTTTGACACCGGTAATAAAGAGTTTTTAATAAGTTAATTTCTTCTAACTTATTAACTTATTCCGGTATTGTTAAAACTGAAAATTAGTGTTAAATTGTATTCGTCTTGAAAGTTAATTTTATCTATAATTGTTTTAGACATCGTGTTTGACTTTTCTAGTGTAGTTTGACTTTGACTAGTGACTTTCAAGTTTGACCCTGTATAAAGAGTTTATTCTTTGTAATTTTGTAGGGAACTCATTTGTAAAATTCAAGTTTACGTAATAGAGGTTTGACCAAGATAGAAAATTGACTTTTCCTCTCATCATCTCCGTTATGTTCTTAAAGGTTAAATCATAGATCTGCCATGGATTCTTGAGGTTATTGAAGATTGATCAACATAAGAACTCTCAGGTATTGTACCGACAATAAGGAGTTTTAGTGTTTGGATAAAAAAAGAAAAAAAAGGTAGCTTTATCTATTTTATCGCTTATCCAGTGTGGTACCGTCATAAGCTAATCCAAACTTTTTATAAAACTCCAGTTTACCACCATATAAATTAATAAACACTTTTACAAAAAAAAACATGAGTTATTTTAAATAAACAATCCCAAACACCTCTTATATTTTATTTTTCATCAATCAAACACTTGATCTAACATTTCATTTCAATTCTTTTGGGATTCCAATTAGATTTGAATATATAAATATAAATATAAATATATATATATATATATATATATATATATATATATATAAAAGGTGGATGGAAATTTTGGAGAGAAAGAATGAGTTGCTACTGATGGGTAAATGGTGAATGGTATGATGCTGACCCGGTTGTCAAGAATATAAATAATACACAAAAAATAATCGAGAGAACGAAGACCAGTTGTTCTTGTTTTTCTTTCTTCGTCTTCTCTATTTGTTACTCTCTCTCTAGACTTTCATCGTCTTTTCGTCGGCGTCAAACCCACCAACGACAGCAACATTCCTTCTCATACTTATCTCCACCATTATAGCAATCATCTTTTTACACTTGTGTAATTTTCATCGCAATCGCGAATTGGAAAAAGAACAAGCAAAACCCTATTCACAATCTGTAAGTTCCTTAACGTTCTTACCCTAATATTTGGTTTTTTGTTCATGGATCACTGTTTAATCTGTAGGTTTTTAGCGTATGGATGAATTTGTTTCGTTTGACTGAAAAAAATGTCGACTTTTTATGGTTTTGAGCTGTTCAAAGTCTTCGGTTTTTTGGGATTTCGCTTATGTGGGGTTTATAAAGATACAGTTTTGGCTGTTTGTAATTGGGGATTGTGTGTTTATGGAGTTAATTGATGTTTTGATGGTCTTGTTGGGAAATTAACTATTTAGATGGTTGATGATTAGGGTTAACTGAAAATGAAAGTTAGGGTTTAATTCCTTCTTCCTTGGAAGCAATTTTGTTTTGCTCAAGATTTCCAAGATCGAAACTCGTTGGTGATCTTTAGCTGTCTCAGGTATGAATAGAATACTCTTGTGTTTGTAAATGGTTTTATAGTTAGGGTTAGTTCCTGTTTTTTAACGCCCTCAAAGAAGCTACTTTTATATCATTTATGACTTAAAAGTCGAAATTTGCTCAAGATTTTTCGGTCATTTTAGGTATGAAGAAAATCATTTTCTCTTTGTGGATCAATTGAACTACAAGTAAATCAGCTGTGTGTTTTCATATATGAATTTGTATTAGGTGACCTATGACTCTTATATATATGTTATTTAAGCTTTTATAGAGGAATAAGTCTGTTTCTTCTGTGAAACAATATAGGATTTCTTAGCTCCCTGAATGGAAAGTTTATTTTACCTAAAAAATTTAATTTATTTCAATATGGATCGTCTTTTAGAAAATCAAAATGTATACAAGGTCAATTCTGTAAGTTGAGACTTGAGAGGCAGAAAGAATATATAGCAACTTACAACGGTTTTTCATGTATAAACTGATACACAATCTCTTCATGTTAAAAGAAAATGTTGATAGTTGAAAGCACCTCTTCATGACGTGGGTATAGTAGATGGAAGTCGACAAAATGAATAATAAGAAACTGTTTTTTTCAGAACATATTTTTCAATTTGAAACATTGAAGTCTAGGATTGTAGTTAGCAGGGGTGTGTTCGGTCCGGTTTGGGTGGTTTAACCCCCTAAATCACAAACCAAACCGGACCGGACTACCAGACCACTCAAACCGTCATACACGATCCGGTTTGACTTGGTTTGGGCGGTCTAGCGTTTTCTTTGAACACGCCTAGTAGTTAGTAACTCGTACATTTAAGTGAGTGTTAATGAATCCTTATACTTTCCCGATTGCAAATAAAAAATGAAGTTTGTTAAAGAAAACATTTTCGAGCAGCTACTCTAACTAAGAACTATCTGACGTGGCACAACAATTGAAAAATGTACACTTCTTGTGTTAAATGCATGTCATATATATTGCATTATTACCTCTCGTGATCCACTGTCTCCCTTCTTTTTCACGTAGGATCACGAAAAAGCAAAAGAAATACAACCACCAAGTACTGTTTTCAGGCATGCCACTTGCACAAATGAGAAAATCCTAGGTTTGGGATTCTAGCTCCCTGAGAAAAGCACGATGATTATGAATACCTGCAAATGAAATAATGGTATATGAGAGACAAAAATACGGATATCTGCTGCTTATCCTTTTTTTGCAAAAAAAGAAACTTGGGTAATAATGAAGTCATGACAGAAACAATATTACTTTCTTAAAATAGTCGCTGCTTTCTTCTCTTACAGTCAACATTAATGGAAACATATAAAAAGACAAATTGAATTGTTTTTAACATGTTCTTTAACGTTTTTATCCAAAAGATGAAAACCTGTCAAGATTGATGATGCCGAAAGCTCTCCTGAAAGAGAAGGGGGACTGGTTGTTGTGCTCCGTTCCTCTTCTCTCATTGCTTTCTCTCATTAGTTTCTCACCATGTTTTTTGTTTCTATTAAACTCTTCAACAACAATTTGCGAAGACATGTGATGTCACAATAGTCTCTGCTGTTTTATTTTGGGTGATCCCATGGCAAGTCGTGACCGTAGGCTTCCCTCACAGCCCCGAGGTAAATCTTCCAGTGGCCACAAGCGCATATGTGAATGCAGGATTTGAACCCGGGTTGATTTTATCATTCCCTTGTCTTATCCCTTTTCCATTATTTATAACTCTGCAATCACAATCATGATCGGTAAAATGAAACAAGTTCAATGTGCTCATCGGCCCTTGACCCTGAAATGTGGATCTATTTACTTACTTTTGAAGGACATTTAAACGCCCGGTTCACCAGGTTCTACTTTATTGAGATGGGCGCGATCCCCCCTCCGAGATGGACTTTACCGAGGCTGAGAATGGACCAATTATTAAATCTTGGATGGAAATTTCGAACAAAACCCTCTTGCTCATCTGTTCATTTTTCCACCTTTTATCTTCGTTATCTATTATGTTCATGGATCGGTTTTCAAAGTGGAGGTTTAAGTGTATAGATGAGCTTCCGTTAATTAACTGTAAAGATGCTAATTTTGACTGCTTTTGAGCTGTTCTATGGGGTTCTAAAGATATGGGGTGTCGTTACCTGTTAAGAAATTAACTATGGTTTGAGTGTGTGGGCCGGTTGGTGATAGTCAGCTGTAGTTGAAACATGATAAGGTTTAATTGCTGTGGGAGATGTTTCATATGAATGAGAGTTCCAGAATTGGGACTTGATGATGATGATCTTTCATTTTTCTCATATTTTGTGTTTGCTGTTAAAAGAGCAACTTTTTTCCATTTACATGTTCCAAAATCACAACTACAATTGTATATACTTCATTTAAGCTTTCATGGAAGAATATGCGGAAACTTATTGATATTTTTTGTGTAGGTCTAAGTTTGACAGTTAATGCATGCTGAAGAAGGGGTAAGGAGAGTTTGGAAAAATGTTGGAGGCTCCGAAGTTTACAGGCATGATGGGCCTAAACAACGGCCATGATAATTTTATCGATCTATCACAAGGGTTCTATCATAAGCTTGGTGAGGGATCAAACATGTCGATCGACAGTTTTAACAGTTTACAGATGAGCAATGGTGGAGGATCAGTTGCAATGTCTCTTGATAACAGTAGTGTTGGATCGAATGAATCTCACACACGCATATTAAATCACCAAGGTCTCAAACGTAACAAGAATTATACTGATGCTCAGAGTGTGAATAGAGGAAGGGTCTCTCAGGGCTTAAGTGATGACGCTTTGGCTCGAGCTCTATTGGATGCTCGTTTTCCTACTGATGGGCTCGAGAATTTTGACGAATGGACAATTGATCTGAGGAAACTTAGCATGGGACCTGCTTTTGCACAAGGTGCTTTTGGGAAGCTGTATAAAGGTACATACAATGGTGAGGATGTTGCTATCAAGCTTCTTGAAAAACCAGAAAATGACATAGACAGGGCACAGCTCATGGAGCAACAGTTCCAGCAGGAAGTCATGATGCTTGCGAGATTAAAGCACCCAAATATAGTTAGGTTCATTGGTGCATGCCGGAAGCCCATGGTATGGTGTATTGTGACGGAATATGCAAAGGGTGGTTCGGTTCGGCAGTTTTTGACTAAGCGGCAGAACAGATCCGTACCTTTGAAATTAGCAGTGAAGCAGGCCCTGGATGTTGCGAGGGGGATGGAATATGTACATGCGCTTGGATTGATTCATAGGGACTTGAAGTCGGACAATCTTCTAATTTCGGCTGACAAATCAATCAAGATTGCCGACTTTGGAGTTGCTCGAATTGAGGTGCAGACTGAAGGAATGACACCAGAGACAGGGACCTATCGCTGGATGGCTCCGTAAGTTTGCATTATGTTGTGTTTATACAAAGGCCAAGGGTATTTTAAATATTCAACAAACGATCGAATGATTTCCTATGTGCTACCTTCGTCGTGCGTCTCTAAGCATTTCTCATGCCCTCGGAAATTCCTATGGCTGACATATCTATCTGCAATTGTGGAACCCAAGTCCTCGAACAGTTACACTATCCGCTCTCCTTAACAACTCCGTCCGAAAGAACTTATAGTGTATGTTGTCCAACCATAGGTTCATCTGAGCATCCTCATTTCTACAACTTCCAACATCCTCTCATTATATTTAGCAAGACCTTGTCACATATCATCCCGTCTATATGCGATGTGTTATGTCGTCCTCAATTATGGAGCCTAGATACTTAAAATTGTCTTATATACAATATGTTATCCATCCTTGACCTCCTCCTCCTCCTGATACATTGAGTTTAGATGCTTAAAATTGTCCTTTTGCCCCCACCCAATGTTGATTTTCCATTCCCTCGTCAAAGCACTCCACCTGCTAACGGGGTAAGATCACTTACCGAGTAAGATTCTTGGTCTTTGCCTTGGTAGGTGTTTAGTACATGGCCCCTTAGATTCACAATTCATGGTTCATAAAATTACTAAAGCTAATAAGCAATTTCTAATTATAAGTTAATATTGATGTGCCATTAGTTTCTTTTCCATTCTTGGTATCACATTCTAGCTCATATTGTCTCAATGAGATTATCTTTAAGTGTACTTGTTAAGTATCATTAAAGGTATCCTGTTGTAGAGATCATTCAGCTGTCGACGGACACACTTTGCCGGAACGTCGACCGCAAACGGTCTTACCATATAGCCGTTGGTACTTTTTTGTCCCTCAGCGCTAGGGATGGTGGGCATCCGTAAAGGAGGTCCTAGGTTCAAATATTTGGCTTCCGTAATGTTATGTGATTTTACACTGTTGTCATATCTTATCCCTTTTCTGTTTTGAAAGCAACAGCTTTTCCGATCCGTATTTGAATTCCCGTTGTTGAGTGTCCTGCAATTAATTGGTGGTGGTTATTGCAGGGAGATGATCCAGCACAGGCCATACACACAGAAAGTAGATGTTTATAGCTTCGGGATTGTCCTGTGGGAGCTCATCACGGGAATGCTTCCATTTCAAAACATGACAGCCGTGCAGGCTGCATTTGCTGTTGTGAATAAAGGCGTCCGTCCAACAATTCCAAACGACTGCCTTCCAGTACTTGGTGAAATTATGGTACGTTGCTGGGATGGAAATTCTGATGTGAGGCCCCCATTCACGGAGGTTGTGAGAATGCTGGAACATGCCGAGACGGAGATTATGACGACCGTTCGAAAGGCTCGTTTCAGGTGCTGCATCAGTCAACCCATGACAACTGATTGATGAACATAAGAAGAAAGAAAAAGGGTAAAGAAAAAAATCAAAGAGGTGATTTTATGTCATCTATGTGTATGTATTTCTTTCTTTCTTTCAGATAGGGTGAAAAAAGGAAGAAAATAATGATATGAACTACTCCTACTTGTTTTTATGGATTTTATTTTTATTTTTTGTTGTTGAATATCTATGGATTGTGTGGCTGAATTAGTTGTAATGGAGAAGATTTGTGTTGTATTTATATAAATCATGTTTATTGTTTAATGTCAAAAAAAAAAACTACCCTTTTCTACTCTGTTGTCTATCAAATGCTATTACCGTCATCATTCAAAGTTAGGTGGTAATATTCTACGTCATCAAAATAGATTTGGTGAGTGAGTGTCTTATACTCGATAACAATTAATTGGGCTTAGATTATTAGTTCTTGTTATACTTTTTATTGGACAAGATTCTCGATTCTTACATACTCGTTGGTAAGGTAGGTGACATCAATAATGTTTATCCGATAAAAGTTTGATAAATGGTCTCTAAATGTATACAAGAGCATTGATTTCGTATTTGATTGCTTACCATATTTCTTAACAAATTTTTATAATTTCTAATTTAATTATATTATTAAAATATTTGATGTATTTATTATCTTAACAAATTATTAAGCTTTTAAGTAAATCTTGTATGAAACAGTAATTTTCAATAAAATTTTAATGAACTCTATATAACATTGCAATTCTCAACAATCGTTATGTAAATAATATGTTCGAATAAATTTTTACTAAATGACGGTTTCCAACAAATGATTATTCTAACCTTTAACTTACAGTAAATGATTAACTTACAACAATTTGTGGATGTATCACCTTGATCAACTTAACAATGATGGTTTTGATGTATCACCTCGATCAGCTTGTGGATCTGCTCGAACAGATTTCTTCTCTCACAATCTTCAAAACCGATTTGATGTATCAAAGCTCCCTCCTCCCTGATGTTCCAAAATAGAGCTCAGAGATTATTCAAAAAGGTTTGTTGTGTCTATCGTTTAACTCTCAGTATTGTTTGCTTTTTATCGTTTAACTTACGTCTTTGGATCTTGGTTACGATTCAAGTAACTGGGTTTTTGTTTTTCTTGTCTCTCATCTCATCAATTGCGTTTTATCGTTTAACTCTGATTATTGATATGTATATGGTTAGGTTTCACTGCCAATTCCCTCTCCATCCATCGCTCATCTCCATCGATTCACTACTGTGTGTTTTCACTCTCCTTCCGATCATGTAATTTATTTTTGTTTCCTCTTTCAGTTGTTGTTTCTTCCTTCTGTGTGTTGAATCCACTTCACTTCTGTTTGTCTCAGTGTCTCACTTTTGTTTGTGCCTCAAAGACATTTATTTTTGTTTACTTCAAGTCTTCAACTGGCTTTATTGATTCCTCTTCACTACTGTAAATTGTCAGTTGATTCCTCTTCATTTCTATTTGTCGGCACCAACTTATCAATATTGAAAATTGTTTGTTGATTTTTTTGTCTCATGTAATTCAAAGGTGTTTGAGGAAATGCCACAAAGACATTTATTTTGTTCACATTTTTTTTGTTTTAGATTGTTTAGAGCTTGTTAGTTGCAGCAATAATTGGGAGCTTTTTGGACTGTAATCTGTATAGTTAACATTTGCTATTGCTCTCTTCCAATTTAATGTACTAGATACGTTTCTTGGCTTAAATAACAAATGCAACAGGATTGTCACTCTGGGGCAGAAAATTACAACTTTTTAGTACTAATTTAATAGCTCATCATTACGCTATATGTAGATATGCAACTCCCTTCGTAAAATCTTGTGGACCTCTTCATTATCTCTATGGTTATCTGCTCGAGCATCTTCTTTGTGTAAAGTAGCTTAAACTTATCATCAACCAGCCTAGATAACCATTTGCTCACTACCGAACAGGGCAACATTCCGACAACAATATCCGTCGGAAATCTTTCTTTCTGGCAGATATAGTCGCCGGAAATGTTGGCGCCGGTGATTAACTTACCGACGGGTTTTTATTTTTTCGGCGGATTCTGGCAGCCGGAATTTTTCACCGGTTTAGATAAGAAATCTTCATTAAATTAAGAAAAAATTAAGTTTTTAAAAATAATTAAATTAAATTACCGGTGGAGTATTCGGCCGGAAATGCATCGCTATATTTTTCGCCGGAAAAAGCAAATTTTAAAAAATTGTTTTTAAAATAAATTTATTTATTCTATAAATATGACCAGTGGATCCAGAACTTAAAAAAAAATATTAGTTTTAGAATATTTTTACAATAAATATTTAAAACCTGTAAATATGTAAAATATTAAAAAAACTAAAAAGATGAAATGCAACTAAATATCATATATTAAACTAAATAATTGTTACAATCAAACGATATTCAATTTAAAGTAGCACACAGTTGTTACAAACAAACTAAATTGTTCCAAACAAACAGACGATATTCAATTTGGTGGGGTGGGGTGGGGTGGGGNGGTGGGGGGGGGAATGTTGTGATTAACTGAGCTGTCTAACCAAAGTAGCCATATCTTAAAGTTGTTTGTCCTGTCGCTCCCTTACCATCCGTCGGCGCTGTTTTTATTCTTGTAAATCGATAAGTTCGGTCCTTAAGGCTTTAATTTCCTATAAAATAAATAAAACGTTATATTATTTAATATGTATTATAAACTAAATCGATAAACATCATCAGAGGAAAAGAGGCACATATCTGAGTCTCTGAAGACGATGGACCACCTTGTGTGTAGTTCTCAGTCAAGACCTAATTGGGATCCTGGTTGTACCTAAACCTGAATAGACGGTCTTTCTTGCTTCCCCCAACCGCATGCTCTCACAACTCTTTATCAACTAAGGGATAGGTGGAGGGATCATCGCCGAATCTTTGGGTGAGACCCGTTAAATAGTCATCCTATATATGGTTTAAAAAAGATTACAAGTCAATTTTGACAGCATGACGGCTGTAAATGGGACGTTTCCAGACAAAACAATAGTGATACATACGAAAATTGTATCCAAAACAATCATTAAATTTTCCCAACAAATGGCAACCCAAACTAAATATTGATATATACGTAATTTTTAACTTAAACAATTTTAATTTTTGCCCAACAAATGGCAACCCAAAGTAGATTTTAATTTAAATGACTCGAACGTTTGCCCAACCTAGATAGTAGTTATGCATCCAATTATAAACATTAAACTAAATAGATATACTTACCATGACTTGGCTACACTTGGAGGTCACGTACCCCCCAGAATCCGTGCGGCATCTCCACTCGACCTCTTCTCATGCGTATAATCAAAAAATTCCACAACGGTCGGTGGCACGCCGTCTTTTGCTCGTGTCTACAAAGGTTAAATAATACGAACATGTGTTAATTATAACATATTAAAAATCAAGCTAAATTAATGGGTTTTAGGTCCTACCAGACGAGCACCATGCTCCGAAAATGGTATCGCTGACTTCTTTTGGCAAACTTCTTATTGAAGGCCTTGGTGAGCAAGGCCAGATTTTCAGCCATCTTCTTCAACTCTATGTCAGAATCATCATCTTCTGTGCCAGATAAGGGGCCTACCTCTGGGATTTCCATTAGCTTTGAGGCTTTTTTGGAGCTGCTTTTGTACTTTCTCTCAGAGATAAGAGCCAAGGAATCATGAACCTTCTTTTTCTCAGACATCCTCTCAATGACTTTTTCCTCATGTTGGTTATGTATTCCAAAAATGTCATGAATACTTTTCTTGGCCGAATTTTTTGTTAAAAGATTATCTGCAAAAGTATCTCATTCTGGCCCGAGATTTTTTAGAAATTTATTATTGAATTCAGAGTTAATCTTTTGAAGGTCGTTTCTTCTCAAGTCATTGAGAATGTCATTGAATCTCCTATATGTTAGAGATTCTGATTCTCTGGACTTAAAACCCTCATATGCTCCTGTGCAAATATTTACCTTATTTTGCATGGCTTTCTCTCTTCCTTGCATCTGGGACTCAACTTCATCCCACATAGCCTTTGCTGAAGTAAGGTTGTCTACCCTGTTGAAGATCTCATTGGATAGAGCCATTGTAAGAAGAGTGAGTGCCCTTCTATTAATGTTTGCTCGTCTCTTATCCTCTGCATTATACATACTAGGATCCTTTCTGATCCTTGAAGCAAGGATTGCATGAGTGTTGTCTGTTCTTTCAATAGCAGGAATTTCGATGAAGGGATCAAAGTGCCTATTTAGGATTAAATTCATGAGTTCTTCGTCGATATTCTCTAGGAACGGTATCATACGGATCCTCCACTAGTGGTATTTGTTGATCCTCTCTCTCAGTGATTTGATGATAATCCCTTTTCACTTATATGTTGTATTTACGTTTCTGTCTTTTCAGTTCCAGCGATCATCACTGAACCTGTTCAGTGATCGCTGAAGAACTTGTATTGTAATTCAATCAGAGACATCGATACTTCAAGAAGACAACACTCACACCAAAGAACATTCAGCTAATGTTGAAGACTAAAACTGAAGATTAGAGACTGGCGAGTACATGATCTGAAGCGGTACTTAGTGATTATAAGCCCGTCTACATATGTGTGAAGACTGCTCAAGCCTCAGCGAATGCTGAAGAGACCTTCAGGTTAATCCAGCATTCAGCGATCAAAGGACGCATGCTTAGCACGATTGTTGTTGTCTTGTTCTTATGCACACAAATGACAAAGCCATACCCTTTCTAATAGTTAGTACGGTAAGGAGCCGACTAGTTGACTGTATTGTCCACCAACTTTAGGTAAGGATGTCTGCTCATGAATAGTGCTTTATGTACTATTCACTATACCAAAGGACAAGCCTTCCACTTAAGGCTTGACACACACTCTAACCCTACCATATTGCATTAAATGAACATTTAATACACTGGGTATAAATAGAAGTGTTTCTTCTCCATGCAGAGCGCGCCCAACTCACTCTCTAAACCTAATTCTTACTTTGAGCATTTCCTAGCTTAAGTAAATGAACTTTTCTTTACATCATTTCTTTTCTCATTTGCTAAGAATTTGTGTGTAACCAAAGATTGTTTAGATAGGTTTTCTTACCTTATCTCTCTGCAAACAATCTTGTAAAATTTGTATTGATCTTCTTTATCAATATACATTTTAAATTTGAAAATATTGTGTTTGTATTCTTCCCCCCCCCCTTCTACAAACTGTTTTACTTATCTTGTAGACCCTCAAGGGACCAACAAGTGGTATCGGAGCAGTATTTTCTTTTCTCTAATCTGTTTGGCTGTTTTCTGTATTAGTTTATCTCTTTCCTTAGATAACTTTACTGCTTACAAATGGCTTTACAAATTACAAACACATACACAAGACAATGGCTCTCTTGCCAAACCTCCCCGGTTCATCCGTGACAACTTTAGTTTTTGGAAGAACCGGATGTCCTTCTTTCTTGAAGGTGTGGATCCTGAAATTCCACAATACATAGAAAATGGACCATATATTCCATTTGCTATTGCTCCGGCTGTTCCAGCAACAGGTATGACTGCCGCGATTCCTGAACGGCAGATTCCAAAGCTCCCTCATCAGTGGAGTGATGAAGACAAGAAGAAGATAGCTATAGACACGCGCGCTCGGTCTATAATAGCTATGTCTCTTCCTGATGAGATTTATCACTCTGTGATGAAGCTCAAAACTTCTAAATCCATGTGGGACACACTTTGTGTTCATTATGAAGGAACCACTCAGGTTCAAGAAACCAGAAAGATCAATCTAGTAAGACAGTATGAAAGCTTTCTCTGTGGAAAGTCTAAGACGCTGTCCGAAGTATATCAATGTTTTAACTGCCTCCTTATTGATCTTAGGGCTGTCGGCAGGGAATATTTCAATTCTGAAACTTTAACTAAGTTTCTGGAATGTCTTCCTGAGTCTTGGGACACCTTTTCCATGTGTCTCAAGATGTCCAATGACATGTCCACTCTTTCTCTCTCTACTTTATACGGGATTCTGCTTAACCATGAGCAATCTCGTCAACTAAAGAGGAATCTTGTAAAAGATTCCTGGGAAATGAAAAGCACTTCTTTGGCTTTGATCTCTGAAGCTTCTTCAACTGAAACTTCTTCTACCCCTTTTGTCTCTTATCTTCCTCCTGTTGTTATTACAGAGATAGACTCTTCTATCTCTGAGGATATTCCAAAATCTGATTTAGCAGATTTTGATGAATCCCTGGCCCTCCTAACTAAGTCTTTCAGGAGGTTCGCCAGCAAAAGCAACTACCGCAGATCTCCTCAGCTGTCCCTCAGGGAAAACCAAAGTCTGAATGAATAGACAAGGCTTTAACTGTCTGTTACAACTGTCACCAACCCGAACATTATGCAGGTGAATGCAGATCGAAGAAGACTGCGATGCCATCTTCCAAAGCTCCCTCCTCCTTCAGGACTAAAGATGAAAAGTACTTAAAACTGAAGGAGAAGTACAGGAAGGTGAAGAACAACCAGCGAAAGGCTAAAGGCCTTGTCGCTGAAGAGCATGACTGGGATGAGTCATCCGATGAATCATCTTCAGATGAAGAGGATACAACCTATATCTGCTTGATGGCCATAGATGCAGATGAAGGATCTTCAGAAGCATCTACTTCCTCTGAGCCATCTACTTCTTCTACTACTCAGGTATTTTCCCTGAATGAACCCTCTTCTTCTTCCAGTCTTTCTGCACTGGATACGTTGACGGTTGACCTTTACAATGCCCTCAATGGCAAATCGAAAGCWGAAATGCTTAACGTTGATCTTCAAGAGCAATTGAAGATTTTCCATTCTAAGATTAAAGAACTGACCTCTATCGAGGAAAATCTTAAGGATCAGGTTATTGTAAACCAAGCCATCACCGTTGAACGTGAGAAGGCTATCGCTGAGAGTGAGCGAGCAATCGCTGAACTCAAGGCTGAGAAAGCTACCATTGAAGGGTGGTGTAAAACTTCCATCAAAGCCTCTGAGATCATTAACGCTCAGATCCCCGCCAAAATAACAACTGGTCTAGGATTCTCCTATGATCAGGAAGAACGTGTTATAGACAGGTCCATGCTCAAATTTGGCACCTTCGTCTCTTCTATTTCTAACACTTCTTTCTCTCAGTCTTCTTCTTTTAGTGAGAGTCATCTTGAAAGAACTCCTTCGAGTTCTGGTTGCAAAGACAAAGGTAAATCCGTTGTCATAGCTTCCCTCCCTAAGAAGTCTAACAAGTCTAATAGATCAAGGTCTACTCCTTTAGCTTGTAAAACTTCTTCTTCTTCAGGGACTAGGAAATCTGAACCCTTTCAGAAATCCAAGTCWCAGYTCARGGTGAACTTTWCACCTAAGGAATCCAATTCCTCAAAGGTTCCTCCTAGAACCAATGAGAAGGGAATCCTTGGAGCTGGTCCCCCTTCTAATATGATACTTCTTGGCCCTAAAGCTACTCTAAGCTTTAGGAAGTGTAAAAACTGCGGTGAGAAAACACATATTGCCAGCAAGTGTCCTTCTGCCGCCAAGGCTGGTTCACCAGCCAAGGGCAAGAAAGTAACCAAGGCTGAGAAATCAACCAAGGTGAAATCATCCACTAAGGCTGCAAAAGCAACCAAAGTGAAGGAAACCGCTGGAGCCTCTTCTTCAGGCTTAGCGAAGACAACTCTTGTTGAAAAGTCTTCAACATCAGATGTTGTAGTCCCTACCACTGATGCCTCTTCGTCAGGCTTAGTGAAGACTTCCACTGAAACTACTTTAGTAGTGTCAGAGGTTGTTCCTCTCTCCACTCAAACCTCTTCAGGTTTAGTGATGCCATCTACTGATACTGATTCTTTAGCATCAGAGGATGATGCCTTTAACAAAGCTAGACCCCAATAGCTGGGTACCAATAGCATTCTTAGTTTGTTTCCTTGTGCAGGACGTCAAAGGTATATGGTATCTTGATAGCGGATGTTCAAGACATATGACTGGAGATAAATCCCTGCTAACTCATTTCAAGGAAGAAAGAGGACCTTCCGTAACCTTTGGAGGTAACGCAAAAGGATATACCAGAGGTTTTGGTATATTAACCGATGGTGCAACAACTTTCAAACGCGTTGCATATGTTGAAGGACTGAAGCACAATCTTCTTAGCATCAGTCAACTGTGTGATAAAGATTATACAATTAAATTCTCGAAGAATTCATGTCACATTCTTGAAAAAGATCATAAGGTTGCCTTAACCGGTTCTCGTCTAGAGAATGTATACATCATCAATATGAATTCCTCTCTCACTAAGAATTGTTGTTTCTTCTCTAAAGCCTCATCAGATATTAACTGGCTATGGCACAAACGACTTTCTCATCTCAACTTCAAGACACTCAGTGAGCTGTCAAGAAATGATCTGGTCTCTGGTCTTCCTCAACACTATTTTTCAAAGGAATCTCTTTGCTCAACATGTGAAAAAGGAAAACACACAAGAGCTAGCTTCAAGTCTAAGCAAATCTCTTCAATGAATGCTCCTCTTCAGCTATTGCATATGGATCTCTTTGGTCCAGTCAACGTGCAATCCTTAGCTGGAAAGAAGTTCACACTCGTCATTGTTGATGAGTATGCCAGGTACACTTGGGTCTTCTTTCTCAGATCCAAAGATGAAGCACCTGAAGAAATCATTTYGTTCATCAAGAAAATAGAAGTACTCAACAATGTTAAAGTACGATTTATTAGAAGTGACCATGGCACTGAATTCAAAAACAGTACTATAGATAACTTATTTGAGGACAAGGGAATCTCTCACAACTTTTCTTCAGTGAAAATTCCTCAGCAGAATGGGGTCGCTAAATGACGAAATCGAACAATCATTGGGGCTGCTCGATCAATGCTCAGTGAATCCCATCTCCCTACTCAATTCTAGGCTGAAGCTGTCAACACCCCTTGTTTCAATCAAAATCGATCGCTGATCGTAAAGAGGTTCAAGAAGACGGCCTATGAACTTTTCCATGGACGAAAGCTTTCTATAAGCTTTCTTCACATATTTGGTTGTATTTGTTACATTCTTAAAAATCGTGACCAACTTGAAAAGTTCGATCACAAAGCTGATGAAAGAATCTTTCTTGGATATTCTTCAGTATCCAAAGCGTTCAGAGTATTCAACAAATGAAGATAGACGATAAAGGAATCTATTCATGTCACCTTTGACGAATCTCAATCAGCTAATTCAAAACCCATCTTAAATGATGAGGATGAATTAGAAAACTGGATGTTCTCTCACTATGGACAACCTGAACCTTCCTCTAGTGCTTCTCTCAACACTGAATCTCATGAAGTTGAAGATGATCCACTTATCATTCCAGTAACAGCTAGTCACTCCAACGCATCTTCTTCAGTGATTGCTACCGTGCCCATTAGCTGTGTTCCTCCTTCTACTTCAAACACTGATCAATTAGTTAATGAAATGCCTTTAGTTTCTGAACCTGTTTCACTCGCTGAATATGAGGCTCCTTTGGCGATAGTCCTTATTGCTGAAGATACTGCAGCTGAAGCCTCATCTTCTGTTTCTGAACTTGCTTATTCAGATGAAATTCCTCATCTTCTGTTCTTGGTGATCCAGATGTAGGTATCAAGACACGTCGTGGTCTAGGTAATATCTGTCTGTTTGTCAACTTCCTTTCTTTAGTTGAACCCAAAAAAATCAATGATTCTATCTTTGACCCTAGTTGGGTCCTTGCCATGCAAGAGGAGCTCATTGA
>NC_037535.1:7631705-7637508 GCF_001531365.2 Cynara cardunculus var. scolymus
TCTTTATGGGTTAAAACAGGCTCCTCGTGCCTGGTATGACACCCTTTCATCTTTTCTCATCTATGAGAAATTTTCTTGTGGAAAGATTGACCAGACCTTATTATTAGGAAAGTTAAGGGTCACATCAGTCTAGTCCAAATTTATGTCGATGATATTATTTTTGGTTCCACTAATCCCTCTTTATGTTTTCGGTTCGCTGAACGCATGAAGAAAGAATATCAGATGAGCATGATGGGAGAACTAACATTTTTTTAGGTCTCTAGATCAAACAAACAGATAAAGGTATCTTTATCAACCAAAGTAAGTATGTTTGTGACATGCCGAAGAAGTTTGATCTATCCAACAGTTCATCTATGAAGACTCCAATGACTCCTCCTCTCTCTCTCAACAAGGATCCAAATGGAAAGCCTGTAAACGTTACTGTTTATAGAGGAATGATCGGCTCCCTGTTGTATCTAACAGCTAGCCGACCCGATATCATTTACTCCACTTGCTTATGTGCAAGATATAAAGCTGAACCAAAGGAATCCCATCTGATTGCTGTCAAACGCATATTTATATATCTTAAGGGAACTCCTAACATGGGTCTTTGGTACCCTAAAGGTTCAGGTTTTGACCTAATCGGTTATTCGGATAGTGATTTTGTAGGTTGCAAAATTGATAGGAAAAGCACCACTGGAGGCTGTCAGCTTCTAGGTGGAAAGTTGGTGAGCTGGACAAGCAAAAAACAAAATTCAGTGTCCACATCAACAGCTGAAGTTGAATACGTAGCTGCTAGTAGTTGTTGTGCCCAAATTCTTTAGATGAAAAACCAGCTGCTGGACTACGAGCTTCAGTTTTCAAAGACTCCTATCTATTGTGATAGCACTAGTGCTATTACTATTGCAAACAACCCTGTACTTCACTCCAAGACCAAACATATTGAGATCCGATATCTTTTTATCAGAGATCATGTTATGAATGGTGATATTGAACTTCACTTCGTTCCAACTGAGTATCAAGTCGCTGATCTTTTCACCAAGCCTCTTGATGAGACAAGATTCAATATCTTGATCAGCAAATTGGGGATGTTAAACACTGAAGATTAATCTTCAGCTATTAAAACATCACTCAGTAAGTGAAATGATTTAGTGCTCTATCTCTGACACTAAACTTTTGAGTAAATATATCTACTCTCTCATGTATGATTACTCTTCTCTTTTCTCAAACTTAAAACCTCACTGAAGCTTTTCTTCTTTAGTGACTAAAAGTTTTTAAAAGATGGTTTCAGTGATCTTCTTATCACTGACCATATCTATGAGTATATTTTTCTTACTTATTCTCTTAAAAATAAAAAATGATCACTAAACATTTTCAATTAGTGATCCAAATGTTTTTAAATGCCAGTTTCAGTGATTCTTTTATCACTGACACTGATGTCTTAAAACCCTCACTGAAGTCTTTCATCTTCAGTGACAAAATGTTTTAAACGGTCTTATCAGTGTTTAGTTAAACACTGTATGACTCTTCGTTTTCTTAAAAATCCTTTGTTTTTAAAAGAAAATAGTAAATGAACCGTCTTAATGACGACATTCTCAATTTACTATGCACAACGCTTTGACACGCGCAAAAGGTTCTGTCATTACACTACCTCATTTAATGCCATCCAATCATGGATGATAACGTGGTATTTTTCATCATGACCACTTTCCCAAACCGTCGTCTTTTTACCCTCTCATATTCCTTCTCTCTCCTCCTACCTATAAATATGATACTTCTTCTCTTTACGCTTTCAAAATTCTTAGACGAACCTCTGCTAAGATTTCTCCAAAGTAAGAACTCTCTCAATCTTCAAACTCTTTTCTACCTTTCTCTCTAATCTCTAAAGGTCAATATCTTTTTTTTCTTTATCTTCTGTTATAAGAAATATGTTTAATCTGTTTTAAGAACCTCGTTCTCTTAATACATTAAACAACAAAGATTAGTTAATCAACTCTTCCTTGGTTATAATCTTGTTTCTATATACACATTCTACTTGAAAAACCCTAAATCTTCTTTAAGGATTTTTCAAAAGAAGTTTTTCTTGCTTCAAAAACTTTTATATATTATTCTCCCAAACAATCTTGGTTTTTACTAACAACCTGTTTATCTTATTCTTATTATTAAAACAGATGGCCGCTAAGAATGTCAACTTCTCTCTCGATGAGGTTTCCTTGAAGGCCAACAACCACATTGCCTTGTTGGATATCCCCTCATCCAAGGCGGATCACCAAGAAGTGGCCGACTTTCTCAAACAATCGTCGTTGGGCTTTAAACTCAACCATGAGCCCATCATGGTGAAAGAACTTCTTCAACAGTTCTGGTTCACTGCTGAAGTCATCGATGTCGAGGTCAAGCCTGGACGCCAAGTAGAGCAGGTCAACTTCACCTTCAACCACATGGAAGTGAAGTTTGTCGTCAACACTTTGAGGACGACTCTTCGCCTTCCTAAAGTCCCCTACAACAGCAAACCCACAACGGCCAAGATCATCGAGTGTCTTGAAGCCAGGCTATCAATGGCCAATGAAGAAGGACTCAAATGCTCCCATGAAGTCCTTGTCCAAGATTGAGAAGAACAGAATGTCAGCTGTCTGGCAATACCTGTTCTTTCATTTCATCCAGTGCATGGGTGGAAAAACTGGAGGTCAGGACCAGGCCTCTAGGATCGTCTTGACCATAGGCATATCTGCGATTCAGCGTTGCAATATAATTATGTTGCGGTCATTTTTGATGACATGGTGCTCAAGCTGAACAAGCGCCAGCGAGAAAAGGTGGTGCCTTACACCAGGTTCCTTTTGATGGTCTTTGCGAAGATCTTTGGAGATCATTACTCAACGGAAGGAAACCTCCAGGTTTCCAAGCTTGGATCCAGGATTCTGGATCATAAGGTGAGGGACAGTGATGTGGCACTAACTTCTATTGTGTCCATCACTACCTCTTCCCCTCAGGTGGCCAGGACAAGGGTAACCCCCCCCCCCCGAGTCTAGCCAAGCCACCAAAACCCCTTCAAAATGACCCTCTCAACCAATTCTTGGTTCTCCTCAGAGAGCCAAGAAGTCCAAAAAGGGGATATCCACGTCTCTAGCTGAAGCATCTCAAAAGGTTTCAGCTATTAAAACTAGCCTTAACCCCGAGGCGTCTTTAGCTAACCCTCCTAGCTCTTCAGTGATTTCTTTCATCACTGTCGTATCAGTGGTACCTACCTCAACCGCCTCAGTGACCCAAATCACTAAAGGTGTGAATATCAGCGCTGCCACCGCTGAACACCCACGTCTCTTCTCAACCATTTTCTCTTCTCCTCCTTCTTTGGTCTTTACACGTGTCGATGATGTATCAACGACTGTCCTCCCTGATATTGAGACACACACCACTGGACCTGAGGTTGCTCCTCTCGATGCTCCTTAGCATACGAATGTCCATCCTCTCGACGACATCTTTGCTCACGCCAGTGATAATCCTTTGGATGTCATTGATGGCCCCTCAGGTATTCCATCTTCCTACCCGTTCATTTCTACTAACCTTGAGCCGTTTGCTCACACGTCCTCTCTTGCAGGTCCTTCTTCTACACATCTACTAGATGTGGAGGAAGAGGAAGAGGATGGGGGTGAGAAAGAAGATGGAGGGGATGAAGAGATTGATGATGACTATGATATGGCATGTGATATCAAACTTCTCCACCCCGCTGTTGATTCAGTTCTCTGCAGGATAACTGAAGTCCACCAAGAGATGCCCCGCCAAGCTGACCTTGATGCGAACTTCCTCGCTATCCAAGCGAACGTTCAAGAAGTTCAGAATCACCTCTTGACTCTCCAAAAAGCTGTTCAAGCCAACACCGATGCCATTGCTATTCTATCCAGTAGGGCTAACGATGCTCAGGCTATTGCCATTCAGCAGACCAGACTTCTTCAGCAGATCCTGGATGTTGTCTGTCAACCAGCTCCAGTGATCCCACCTTCTTTCTATGCTAATGATCGTACTCAGCTCATTAAGACGTGTGAGGCAACGACAACTCTAGCCAGTACTCTGTCAAGGCTAGAGGAGGTGATGGTTCTCCAGCGTCAGCGCTTGGACGAACTCTCTGGCCAATTCTCTCAAGTCTTAGCCAGCGAGGGGGAGATAAGGTCCAACGCTGGTGGATCATCTGGTGCTGCTGCTGCTCCTTCTCCTGCTGTTGCTCCAGTATCTGTCGCAGTTGAAGCTGAAGCTGAGGCTCCTAGAGCTGAAGCGGTTGCTGCTCATGTAATCCTGACCACCAAAGCTGTTCCAGCTGAGGTAGTCGATGCCATCCCGAGGGATGATGCTCCTTCCATCACTGCTGCTGGTGATGATGATGATGAAGATGAAGATGATGATGATGAACCTACCATTCCAGACCCCAGAAGTGACCTTGATGGTGACGACGACGATGATGATGAAGATGACTTTACCATCAAGTACCAGAAGCCATCAACCGCCACCAAGGGAGTCACCCTCAGAGATTCTGCATCCCAGGAGGAGCAAAGGGAAGGTGAATCTACTTAATCAAGGAACCAGGACCCCAAGTCTAAAGGCAAGGCAGTCGCTGAAGAAGGAAACTTGAAGGTATTGTTCAAAATCCCTCAACAACCTTTATTTGAAGATTCTACCTCTCAGGTAGTAATCACTTCCTTGTATCAACTTCAAATTCCATCAACCACCTGCGGTCGACTGGAGTGGGTCCCTGATCACCCTGTCTCCAGTGCTCCTACCGACCAGCAGATGACTCAGCTAAAGGAGACATTCGACCAGACTAGAGTAAAAATTCCTCTTCGTACCTCTAGTGGTGGTGAGTTCGACTTCTTTTCTGAAACTGGAAGACTCGAGGCATTAAGGGCTGAAGAAGAGCTAGAGCTTCAGAAGAAGTAGACTGAAGACAGCTTGAAGCTGGCCAAGTCACTAGCTGCAAAGGTCCTCCCCAAGAGAAAGTCCAAGAAAACGGTGAACGCTGTCCAAGCCCAGGCTAAACTTCTTTCTATTGTAGAAGCTGAGCATGAGAAGAACCTGAAGCTGGTGGAAAAGGACCAGCGGTGGAGCGAAGCAAAGCTGAAGAAGAGAATCAATCCCCGCCCGATTATCAACTTCAGCATCAGTGGATGTTCAAAAGACGGTGGAACACTGGTCTCAATGCTCATCACCAGGGAAAATCTCGATGCCATCACCGAGTACCCTTCCTAACTTGGCCGATATGGATATAGCGAATGGACAAAGACCAGACAAGCCATTCAGCGATCCATGTCAAGACATAAATTGATTATCGAGGACACCATCAGCGATCTCATCAAACGGATGTCTAGCTATGTCGCTGTCCCTAACAGGCCATCTCTGAAGAAAGGTGGGAAGAAGAAACTCAAGCTCTCTGATCCTAATGATGGACCATTCCCAAGGAATGAACATGAAACAAAGTTCTCCTTAGATGAAGTCTTGAAGGCTCATCAGAGTATAAATATTTCTATGTTGAATCTTGACTTGCCAGATAAGGGTCCCTTTACACCCAATGCTGTGCATTTTAAACCTGAGTTAGGAGTTATATTCCTTGACTATGAAGGTGAAGTCAGATTTCAGAGAATGTCATAGCTACATCTATGTCCAATGGGTCATCTGGTTTACCTCTTGCTCTGGATAGATGATATCATGCCTAGAAAAGTCGTAGATCTGAAGATATGAAGGGAATTCTTACGTCTAAGAAACCCTGGTGAAGATGTACCTAGTTACATAGATCTAAGTGTTCTAGAATAGTTTCTCTTTGTAACAACAATCCACTTTTCCT
>NC_037535.1:7637633-7657130 GCF_001531365.2 Cynara cardunculus var. scolymus
GACAATCTATAAGTCAGTGAATAAGCTTTCAGTTTCAGTTTCCATACTTGTAATTTTCTCTTTGATATAACTTAAGGAAAATTCTCAAGCAAAGACTGACTCACTGAAAAAGATCCCAAAACAGTAAAAAGGGACATGTAATTTATATGTAACTTTTCCTTACTATTATTTGATAAGACAACTTTCTTTATGTTGTCTTGTTATCATCAAATAGGGGGAGATTGTTGATCCTCTCTCTCAGTGATTTGATGATAATCCCTTTTCACTTATATGTTGTATTTACGTTTTTGTCTTTTCAATTCCAATGATCATCACTGAACCTGTTCAGTGATCGCTGAAGAACTTGTATTGTAATTCAATCAGAGACAGCGATACTTCAAGAAGACAACACTCACACCAAAGAACCTTAATCAATGTCGAAGACTGAAACTGAAGATTAGAGACTGGCGAGTACGTGATCTGAAGCAGTACACAGTGATTACAAGCCCGTCTACATATGTGTGAAGACTGCTCAAGCCTCAGCGAATGCTGAAGAGACCTTCAGGTTATTCCAACATTCAAAGATCAAACGAAGCTTTCTTAGCACGATTGTTGTTGTCTTGTCCTTATGCACACAAAGAACAAAGCCATACCCTTTCTAATAGTTAGTATGGTACGGAGCCGACTAGTCGACTTTATTGTCCACCAACTTTAGGTAAGGATGTCCGCTCATGAATAGTACTTTTTGTACTATTCACTGTAGCAAAGGACAAACCTTCCTCTTAAGGCTTGACACGCACTCTAACTCTACCATATTGCATTAAATGAACATTTAATGCACTATGTATAAATAGAAGTGTTTCTTTTTCTTGCAGATCGCGCACAACTCACTCTCTAAACCTAATTCTTACTTTGAGCATTTCCTAGCTTAAGTAAAAGAACTTTTCTTTACAACATTTCTTTTCTCATTTGCTAAGAATTTGTGTGTAACCAAAGATTGTTTAGATAGGTTTTCTTACCTTATCTTTCTGCAAACAATCTTGTAAAATTTGTATTGATTTTCTTTATCAATATACATTTTAAATTTGAAAATATTGTGTTTGTATTCATCCCCTTTCTACAAACTGTTTTACTTATCTTATAGACCCTCAAGGGACCAACAGTATTCTCCTACGAAGAGTGCATGAGGTTTGCTCTCTGATCCGATGCTAACATACTCTTTAGACATTCTTGATAGTATTTGATCGAAAACGACAGTACATAATAGAAATTGAGAGTCGTTGACTCTGATACCATTTGCAAGTGCTCGTATATCAAGAATATTAAGAACAAAGTAAGAACACACTGTATTAGCAGTCAAAGTTTTTGATCTGTTATTGAATATTAAGAGTGCACAACAATCCACTTACAATTTGGAGTGAATAATGAATCAATCATTAATTGTTATTGAAAAGAATAGAAAACCTATCTATATAAAGAATAAAACTAACAAGGAAACCGAATCCTATAAACTAGGAAAGATAATCTCTCTCGGTAATAACAAGATATAGGATCAGTATCATCCTCTCGTCCATAGTTAGATCAACTCTGAAGTCAAGGTCTTTAAACTTCATCTTCAAATTTAATACTTAGGTGCTATTGGGGTCTTCTCTTGAAATAAATTTGGAGAATGTCTCTTTAGACTTGCACTTGTACACCTTGTGAAACTGTTACCCGAACTCTAAAGTCTTCAAGTTTAGAGATCTGAACATAAGTCTTTCAGACTTAGATTTAGTCGTGTGAGCACTTTTATGTCAGATTTCTGAAGTCTACTCTACAGACATCTATACTTAAAAGATTTTGAAGCAATCTTCCATATCTTTCATAGTTACAGTACATAAACGTCAGACCTATCAATCTATTACACGTGTTCAGACATCATTATCATAGTTGTCGATTATGAGAAGCTTCACTCTTTAAATCTTCTAAGTATAGTTAGTTCAAAGTTATCCTAACTCTGAACTCTTGATCTTCACACTTTATCACTTGGTTACTGTCGAAGTCTGAAGTTTGTTCTTTCAGATCTCTGAAGTCTGGTTTTTCAAATCTCTGAAGTCTGCTCTTTCAGAGTTAGTACTTAGTCACATTCATATTTTACTCGAACTTTGATTTCTGGTTTCTCAGACTTCTGAAGAGAAGTCCTCAGAGTTAAGACTTATACATTATGAAATAATCTTTTTTTAGATTTTACAATCAGTTATAGGCACCAAGTGGGTGTATAGTAACAAACTGGATGAACATGGCACTGTAACCCGGAATAAATCTAGACTTGTTGTTCAGGGATACAAACAGGTGGAAGGCATAGACTATGATGAAAATTTTGTTTTAGTAGATAGGATCGAAGAAACTCGACCATTTTTAGCATATGTTGCCCACAAAGATTTCAAGGTATATCAAATGTATGTAAAGAGTTCATTTCTCAATGGAAAACTTCAAGAAGAAGTCTATGTTAAACAACCTCCTTGTTTTGTTGATTCCAAATATCCAGACTACGTTTATAGATAGGATAAGGCTCTTTATGGGTTGAAACAACCACCTGGTGCTTGGTATGATACCCTATCTTCTTTTCTTCTCTCTAAAGGTTTTAGTCGTGAAAAGATTGATAGCACCCTATTTCTTATGAAAGTGAAGGGCCATATCATTCTTGTTTATATATATATATATATATATATATAGGGGCTGGTTCAAATACTAACCAAAACTATTGTGCAAACTATGTTAACCCGATCTTGATCGTTCATTTTCTCATCAAACGATCCTTATTAAATGAGACTATAAAAAAATCATTTAATTAATATATTAATTGAGATGCCTATGAACAACGGTTCAGAGGGTACTTTTGTAAAAACATCGCATGAACACGGTGAACATTTATATGAACACGATGAATGTTCATGGACATTACATGGATATGAACACCATGAACACCGTGAACATCGGAATTACCTCATGATCAATTAGAGGGATCTTAAAAGATTTGTAACTCCCAAATAATTATTAGGGAGTTACATAAAGGTCAAATTACAAAATGACCCTTGTATTCAATTTATAAGTTACATCTGAACATAAAGTAAAGAAAGAATGTGATTGGTTGATGTTGGTTAGTAGAGTTAACACAAAAAAAATGGGTTAGTATTTGAACCACCCTATATATATATATATATATATATATATCGATGACATTATATTTGGATCCAAGAAACCATCACTGTGTAAAAGATTCTCAAATCTAATGAAAAAAGAATACAAAATCAACATGATGGCTGGATTGACCTTCTTCCATGGTCTTCAGATCAATCAATTTGAAAAAGGCATTTTTATCAACCAAGACAAGTATGTCAAGGATATACTTACAAAGTTTGACCTAACTCAATGCTCAGTGATGAAAACCCCTATGGCTTCTCCCCTAATGCTGAACAAGGATCCCAAGAAACTTGTTAATGTTACAACCTATAAAGGAATGATCAGCTTGTTGTTGTATCTCACAGCTAGCCAACAAGATATCATGTATGCTACTTGTCTTTGTGCACGTTATCAATTTAAACCTATGGAATCTTATTTGATCGTTGTAAAGGGAATGTTCAAGTATTTAAAGGGTACACCCAATATGGATCGTTGGTATCCTAAAGACTCTGGGTTCAATCTCACTGTATTCAGATAGTGATTTTGCAGGACGTAAGCTGGACCGAAAAAGCACCACCGGAGGCTGTAAGTTTCTAGATGGAAAGCTGGTGAGCTGGACAAGCAAAAAACAAAACTTAATGTCCAACTCAACAGTTGAAGCTAAATACATTGCCGCTGGAAGTTACTATGCTCAAGTCGTATGGATGAATAATTAACTCAACGATTATGACCTAGAGCTGACAAAATTCCAAATTATTGTGACAGTACCAGTGCCATAGCAATAGAAACAATCAAGTGCTCCACTCAAAGACCAAACATATCAAGATTAGATATCATTTCATCAGAGATCATATGATGAAAGGTGACATTGAACTTCATTTCATTCCAACCGAGTACAAACTAGCTGACATTTTTACAAAACCTCTTGAAAAAACAAGATTTAACATCTTAATCAGTGAGATTGGAATGTTGAACGTGAATATTAGTATCTCAGTTACTATGCTTTGCTCAGTTATATAATTGATAGTATAAATGTTTCCTATCTATCACTGAACTCTACTTAAGGTATCTAAATCTCCTAAGGTATGAATTCTCTCTCTATCACTGAGAAGTATATCCATATGAGGACTTCTTCAGTGATCCTTTTTTAAAATCTCAAAGATTCACTGAACATATTTCTCCTATTCAATGAAAATGTCTTTTAAGAGAATAAACAATCATTTTTATAATGAAATCAAATTTCATTAAATCTTAAATAGTTTTATTTGAAAATATAGCTGTCATCATACCTTCTAACACACGGTGTCTATTCATTTTGTCTTTCCAACGAATACCTAGGGAATGGCAAACCATCATTACCCTACTTCTCATGAACCGTCATGTTTCCCTCTTCTCTATCTCTCTCTTCTCACCTATAAATATTCCTACCTCGCATTCTTTTGCTCTTTAAGCATTCAAAGTATCTCGAGAAAATATTGTATTCTCTCGAAGAACACCAAGAACATGCACCAAGATTTTCTCCAAATCTTCAAGGTCTGTGTTTCTGCATTTTTGTTTCCATTGTTTGTTTTATACCTTTTGTCAAAAGAAAACTTGTTCTTTCTTAAAAATCATTATTATATTTAGGTTTTTTAAACCCTAATTTCTTTTCAAAACCCTCTTTTGTTCTTCGAACCTTAAACTGTTGTTTTGTCATTGAACTATGTTCTTTCTCTTCTTCTTTTCTAACCTAGAAATTACTGCCAAGAATGTGAACTTCTCCATGGCTGATTGTTTGTTCAAAGCCAACAATCATCTTGCATTACTAGAAATCCCATATGACAAGTACTGGCTTAAGGACACTTCTTCCTTCTCGAAAAACTGTGTCCTCCATTATGCTCTTACCTTTCAACCCCATGTCTCAAGGGACTTTTTGAGGAAGCATTGGTGCACTGCCAAGACGATTCAAGAAGATGATGATGCTGTAAGGACAATCACCAAGATCACCTTCCAAATTGATGGCACAACTTTAAGTTTTGCCTCAGCGACCCTTCATAAACTCTCAAGCTTCCAAGGGGAATGAACAATTAACATGAGGCCACTACTGAAGAAATAATGGCAATGCTAAATTGGCTATGACTGGCCAAAAGATAAAAACCCTAATAAAGAAATCAAGACTGTCACCAAAGTTGAGAATAATTTAATGTTACTTGCCTGGAACTACCTATTTGTCCATTTCATTCAGAGTATGGGTGGGAAGACTAGAGGAGTAGATCAAGCCAATGACATGGCACTGAAGATAGCTCATGCAATGATCTACAATTGCAAGATCATTTTTTGCAGCTTATCTTTGATGACTTGTTACCAAAAATTAATCAAAGACAAAGGGGACGAGTTATCCCTTATTCTTGATTCCTTAATAACATCTTCACCATAATCTTCAAAGACAAATTCCCGAAGTTGAATGTTGGGTTCAAGTAATATGCTTTAAAGTTGTATTCAAACCAGTTTCTCCTTTGTAATTTTTGTCTTTGTAATTTGTTAGTATAAATAGTTTTCATTTATTATAATTAGTAGCAAATCTCATTTGTAATACTTTGAAGTTTAATGCAAAAACATTTGGCAAATTCTCTCTCTTGATGTTCATAAACTTCATCTACTTTTAGTGATTGATTTCTAAATCTGATTTAGACTTCTGGGAATTTCAATTGGTATCAGAGCAAATTGCAACAACTTGGATTGATTAGCACCAGATCAGAATCGGACTATTCTTAGAATTTTGAAGAACTGGACTGTTCTTGAAGTGTTCTTGACTGTTTCTTTCAATTTATACTCAAATTCTTCACTTTGGTGTTGTTTAATCCTCGGAATTGACTTAATTGTATGTGAATTCTTGTTTGGAAACATTTTGTTTAATTGAATTCATAATTGAATCGATCTTTTGATTCAATTTTGAATTTTTGGTGTTTTCAAGACTTGAAACTGTTCTTGAAGTTTTTATCAAATTGGGTGATTTTGATCGATTTTTTTATCGTCATTGGTATTAAATTCTTGTTTCTGTTAAGAATTCGAGTCTATTGGTACTTTATTCATTTAAATGGATTCATTCTTGAGCAATTTTGATTGATTTTTGAATCTGATTAAGGCTTCTGGGAATTTCAATTGGTTTCAGAAAGTCCAGAAATCAACCTGTTTCAACTCCGAATATTGAACCTTCACATGAACCTATTTAGGACAATTCCCCCAATACATACATGAATCAAAATTCTGATCAATCTTCATACATTCCCCTACCTCATAGTATTAAGTGGACCAAGGATCATCCGATAAATCAAATTATTGGAAATCCAAATTCATTCATACGTACAAGGTCCGCTACTGCAAATGAGTGTAGGCACTCTACATTCTTGAGCAACATTGAACCGACTAAGGTATCTGAAGCCTTAACAGATCCGGATTGGATAATCGCAATGCAAGATGAACTCAATCAATTTGAAACCTTAAAAGTTTGGAGATTAGTTCCACGTCCTAAAAACAAGACGATTATCGACACAAAGTGGGTATTCAAAAATAAGAAAGATGAAGATGGTGTTGTTGTTAGAAACAAGACTCGGTTGGTAGCAAAAGGATACAATCAACAAGAGGGCGTAGACTATGATGAGACATTTGCTCCAGTGGCTAGAATAGAAGCCATAAGAATGTTTTTGGCGTATGCGGCACATAAGAATTTTAATGTATATCACATAGACATCAAAACAACATTTTTATATGGTCTTCTCAAAGAAGAAGTGTATGTTTCTCAACCGGAAGGATTTGTTGATGAGTCTATGCCTGACCATGTTTGCATCCTTGAAAGAGCCTTTTATGGTTTAATACAAGCCCCGAGACCCTCGTATAATATTCTATCCGAATTTCTTGTGAAGTCAGGTTTCTCGAAAGGTAATATTGACACAACTCTCTTTATTAAAAAGGAAAAATCTGACATAATCTTGATACGGATTTATGTTGATGATATAATATTTAGATCTATAAATCCTAAATATTGTAAGAATTTTTCTGCCTTGATGGCTTGAAGATTTAAAATAAGCATGATGAATGAGATGAACTTCTTTTTAGGTTTGCAAGTTAAACAACTATCTTCAGGTATTTTTATCTGTCAAACAAAATATATTTCTAATATCCTGAAGAAGTTTAATATGGAAAATTGTTCATCTATCAAAACACCTATGACTCCTGGTTCAAAACTACATGTTGATCCTTCGGGTAAAGCTGTAGATCAGAAAACCTACCAAGGCATGATTGGTTATTTGATGTATTTAACTTCTTGTAGACCTGATAGTATGTTCTCAACACATCATGTGCCAGATATTAGGCAAATCCAAAAGAGTCTCATCATAGTGCAGTTAAGCATATTTTTTGTTATCTCAAAGGGACTGCTAATCTAGTACTTTGGTATCGTAAGATGTTAGGTTTGAGTTTTAGAGTTTATTTGTTGTATTCAATCTTGAATTTCTCTTTTAATGTTTTGTATTGTTTTTTCCTATAAATAGGATTAGTTCTTTCTTATTCTTGTATTAGAAGAGTTAGAGAGCTTAATTGAGATTAGTATTGTAATTGTTGAGCTTTGAAGATAATATGCAATAGTTTGACTGTTTGACTTTTTCTCTCAAGATTCATAAATCTTGAATTGCCATTTGTGTGTTCTTGATGATCTTTGAAGGTTGATTGAACAATTGGGACTTTCAATTGGTATCAGAGCATAGATGCAATGATTTGATTGAAGAAATTGCACAAATTTCAACGTTTTTCTGCACAATTTCTGGAATTTTAGCGGACTTGTTCTTGAGATTCATAGTGTTCTTGAGCATTCATTGAACTATTTCATCTAAATTCATCTCAAATTTCTTAAATTTTGATGTTTGATTGTTAAAATTGTGATCACTATGTGCGAATTGATAATCTGATTAATTGTTGTTCATACAATTTCATGTTTTGATCAATAACATTGGAGATTTGAATGAATTTTTTGAGTTTTGAAAAGTTTTTTGTTCGTGTTCAAAATCATAAAATTTTGAGTTTTTGATCCAATTTTCGCTTAAATTTTTGAGAATTTTGTGTTTTTGGTTGAAGATTCTATTTGTTGAGTGATTGTGTTGTGTGTGAATATCGATGGATTCCTTATCCATATTTGGTGTGATCCTTGTCCGGAGATTCTGTTTTGTGATCATTTCATGTGTTTAGTCTAGTTCGGACACAACCGTATCCGTATTCAGCATACATCGGAGGTCTCCTTATCCGTTTTAGGAGTTATCCGAAAGTCCCCTTGTCCAGATTTGGTGTGTTCTGTTCGTATTCTTCATACATCGAACGTAACCTTATCTGTATTCTTCATTCATCATATACAATCTTGTCTGTATTAACATAGTCCGATCATAATCTTGTTCGTATTGGTGACCCCATATTTGATAAAAGACTTACACCATATTCATTTCTTGTCCGGATTACTTCTTCGGACAACATTTTTGGTTTGTGACCAGATTCAATCTAAATCGATTACTTCTTTGTCCAGTTTTTGACAGTGTTTTGACCAGATTACATGTTGACCAATTTGTTTGCATATTGATCATATTGAATTACAAGGTTGTCCGTATTTGAGTTTGACCAGATTTATCTTGTTAATTTTTGTTAACCTTGATTCAAATTTGATAAATCTTGAGTGTCCGGATATCAAATCCGGAGGATACTTTGTTTGTTTTCATCTTATTTGTGATTAGACTTTATTATCCGGATTCTCAATCCGGATAAGCTTGAGTTTGTGAAATTTTTGCCAAGTGTTTGAACTTTTAAAGAAATTGTGTGTGGTTTTTGAGATATTTTTTGGATATTATTTCTTTAATCAATTTCTTGAATTGCAAAGATTCTTGTTGTTTAATCAATCATTTTTGAATTTTTGAAATGGCATCATTTTATGAGAAAGAAAGTAAGGTTTTGAAAGAGAAAGTTTCGGAGTTGGAGAAAAGTTTGATAACAGATTAGGAAAAGTATGCAAGGGTGTTTTGTGAGAATCATGCAAATTTTGTTTGGGCTAATGAGATGAAACAAGAATTGAAGAAATCTGAAGAAGAAAAGAAGTTTCTTCAAGCTGAGATTGATGAACTTCTTGGTAAAGATATTTATGTCAGTGCAAGTCAAAAGAAAGACTTTAATTTGGGGAAAAATCCAGACTGACATCTAGAGTTTATGAAATTGAGAAGATCTTAGAATCTGAAAGAAAAGAGTCAGAGGAAGAAAGGATAAAGAAGATCAAAGAGTATTATGAATTGATAAAGAAAATTCATAAAGCTGAGAATGAATTGACTGCTGAAAGAAGTTTACAAGGAAAGGAGAATGATAAGCTGATAGAGACTGAGAAAAGGTTTAATGCTGAAAGAAAATCTTTTGAAAGCAAAATAAAGGCTTTGGAGCTTAATGCAACAACGCTTTCAAAACAAATCTCAGATTTTGAAAAGATTATCATCTTGGAAAGATCCAAGTTTGATATTGATAAGAAAGAATATGAGGAAGAATGCCAAAGAAAGCATTTGGAAATGTTTGATAGCATTGGTCAAAAGGAGAAAACTTTAAATGAAGAGAAGAAAGTTTTTACTTTGGAGAAGAAAAATACTGCTCAAAAGATTGCAACAATTGCTAAGAAGCTAACTGAGAATAAGAAATGGCTTGACATTGCTTCAGAGAATGATAAGAGAAGTTCAGAAGAAGAGAGAAGAGAATTTGAAAAAGAAAAGAAAAGTTTTGAGAAAAAGAGAAAAGAGTTGGAAGGTAAGTTCTTGGAAACTTCAATGAAATTGTCTGATTTAAAGACAAAACTTGAAGCTCAACTGAATATGAGAACTAAACTTAAAAAGAAATATGATTTAGTTGCTTATGAGAGAGACCGGTTACTTAAGAAAATACAAGAATTTTCTAAAACAAGTGCTGAAAGCTCAAATGGTTCTCAATCTAAGTGTAAAACCTGTTTTTATGACTGTTCCAGTGTTAAATCCAACAGTTATTCAAGCAGCTCTAAATCAACTGTTTCTAAGAACAAGTCTCGTACTTCAAATAAGTTTTACAAAGGATATGTCATTGAATCATTCAATAATTTTTCAAAAGTAAAACAAGTTTCGGTTAATAAAGCTGATTCTGTTGTTTCTCGTAAATCTATTGAAAATAAGAAATCATTTGTTACTAATATTGTTCTTCCTTGCACTGTGAAGCCTACTAATCAATTAATCAGTATTAGCAAGAGAAGAATTCGGTGCTCAACTTGCGGAACTAATGATTTTGTCAACAAAAAGAAGTTCGATAGATGGTATGGGAACAACTGCTATGAAAACAGTTGGAATGCATATAACAGGTATGATAATAAATGGTATGTTTCTTACTGCATATCTGATTTACCTGTTAAGAGAGCTAAAAAGAATTTATTTGATAAAAACAGATGGTATGGAATTTACAACATCCCTCAGGCTAATACAAACAAAGTAGGACCCATGTTTGTCTAGGTACCAAAGTCTACTTAATTTCTTTTGTAGGTGTGTCATATGTTGTGCTAATGAGAAATATCATTTATATGATGCACTGATGCAGGGGGAGTGTGTAATTTGTCTGATTTTAGTTTCTGAACACCCAATTAAGGATGTGCTCTTCAATTTTGAGTTGAAATGTTTCCATCTCTGAGTACAGGAGAATAAATTTTTATCTGTTTGGATTTTGAGCTGATAAAGAGAATAATGGAATCTATTTTCTAGGCTAAAAGAGTTTTTGATAAATGTTTTTTGATTTTAAGTTGATTCAAAACGAGTATCATTTCTGATCAGGTATTTCTTTGAGATTTTACTTGTGTAATTTCTCTTCATACATATTTCAAATGCCTGTTTCAGCTATTCTTCAAATTGTTATTATCATGTCTCTTAAATGAAAATCATTTTCGGTGAAAATACACTCGTTTGTATTCAAAGTTGTTTTCTTAGCATATCTGAAACATAGTTCTTTAATTAATTCATAATTCATAATTCTTTGTTTGTGTGAATCTGTAAACTAGTTCGTACGGATCTTCATTCATTTCTCCCAACTATTTTGAATAATCAATTTTGTACATCACTCCTGATTGATTGTTCTTGTACTTAATTGCTACATTTTTCTTGATCAATTTTCATCTGATCATTTGTGCTTAATTGCAATAATATTTTGATCAACCATTTGTGATCAAATGAGCTTACATTCTCATTTTAGGAGGGACTGAGAGCTTCACTGAAATACCTTTATGGATTGTCAGAACCGACAGCCCTACCCAAGAGGACATCCATATCTGAATGAGCTTAAATGCAAAATGGCTTTGTGTGCAGAGATTAAAATAAAAATGAGAGGGATAGTTGTTGTGAGCTAAAAGAATTGATGAGAGTTGTGTCAAGATTAAAATATTAAAGAAACATGTTCTATCCTCTATAATTTGGGCAAACCACAAAAGCTATTAGTTCTCAATTCTTTGGAGACTAATATTGAAAAAGGCAAAGCCCAAACCAACTCTTGTCACAACCCCAACAACTACTCATTTATCTCTTAAAAAATAAGTGTTTCAATAACACTTGGGGCACGCAGCTCATAATCTATCAGTTTCTTTCTAGAACACCCATACCACATATTGCATGTAACACGTACTTCATACAAAAGAAATACATGTTTATATCCCACATTGGTCGCTTAATACAAGAATCTACCAGTATAAAATACATGATCCGAAAATTCAAATACAAATTCTTGTACTAATCCACGTTCATCTACCAAAACTATACATATCATTATCCATTCTTCATGCAGGTAAACATATAGGAAAATTATCATATTTTCCCTTTTCCTTTACCTTCAGCACTTTCTTCAATACATATTTAAATCACAAAACGAGGGTTAGATCGAAAGGTCTAGTGAGTTACCCTATTTATGTCATTGCAGGGTGATAATCACCAAAAACTTATGTAAAACAACTTTTCATATATATATATATATATATATATATAACAAATATATGAACCAAGTGAGAACATAATATCAATACCTTTTACCTTTCAAGCCAATAATCTTTGCTTGTAAATAATACATCAAATCCAGACAGGTTTATACTAACCAAATAACATAATGCCACTTTTAAACCTTTTTCCACTCAAACAAGGTTTATTCAAAGTTTCAGGCCAAATCTGTTATCCCCTTCTCTATAACATTCAGACTATGATTTCAATAAGAACCCTGATCCTAAATCTTTAAGTCATAAAGAAATAAATATTCTAGACCACAGTAATCTTAAAGGATATGATAGTAAGAGTTATATTATATAATACACACATACAATTGCCACCCTTATATCTAAATGTACACCTCTCCTTGATATGCCACCCTTATACCATGGTACACATCTCCTTGATATGCCACCTTTATCCCAAGGTACACCTCTCCTTGATATGCCACCCTTATTTCTTCATCAAAACATTTCACAAAAACAATTCCATATATAATAGACCGCAGTCAATGGAATTATTAATAGTTCAAAATCATCTTTTTCAGGATTCCCCCATTTATATATAGAAAACAATTATATATAAATCATGAACAAGTCAAAAATGCAAATTCGGTCAAAATAGGCTTGGCCGGACTTCATCTCCGGTCAAGTCTTGGCCGATTTACCAAATCAAGACAACAAATCGCCCAAGGCTTGCCCGATTTACCATTAATCCAGTCAACCTTGTCCGGATAACAAATCTGGACAACACTTCACATAGCTTGTCCGATTTACCAAACCGAACAACTCATAATTCAAGGTTTTGTCCGATTTAAAATAAACTGGTCACCATTTAGTCGTATTCCTACTTCTCCGTTAAATATACTTAACATATAATCAAAGTTCAAAAATCGCCCAATCTTTAAACCGATCAAGACATGTCCTGACTCTCATCCGGTTTAAGGCTATATCGCTCATGCCTTAGGCGGTTTAACCTTAAACCGCTCAAGCCTTGTACGATTTAAACTCTAAATCGCTCATCCTTTACCCGATTTAAGATATAAATCGCTCAACACATAACCGGATTAAACTTAAAACAAGTATGAAACTCTTTAAAAACATAATATCAAGATGCAACTAAAAAAAATGGTTCAAAGCACTCACCTTTGAATTTCTTTTTGAAAAACCAATTGAATCTTGGTGGAATGCAATCCGGTCAATCTCTTTTACTTAAATTGCACACTAACTTTGAAAAATAGTAAGAAGAATGAAATGGAGGTTGAACCCTCCTTTTATACCTTTCCAAAACAGAATGGTGGCTAAACCGCCTCCTACACATGCATGTATTCACATAACTCGTGCATACATCCATTCATGCATATATCATGCATGTGTGTGTATATATATATATATCATGCATACATATGAAGCCACATATACACATAATCTCATACATGAATCTACATTATGCACATAATTTCACACCCTAGCATGATCAAATATATCAATTTATCATGTTGTCACGTAATCATATATAACACATAATCACGTATTCATTACCTCAGGTATTAACCAATATTCAGTTATCACATTATCCTCCCCTTAAAAGAATTCCGTCCCGGAATTCCTTTAATAAAAAAGCCACGGGTATTCTGATCTCATTTTAGATTCCAATTCCCATGTCGCTTCTGGTCCTTTATGAAACTTCCACTGAACTTTAACTAGATTGATTTCTTTGTTTCTCAACACCCTGATCTTTCAGTCAATTACAGCTTCTGGTGTTTCCACAAAGTTCAACTTACTGTCTAATTTAACCTCTGGTAGCGGTACAGCTAAACTCAGATCAGCTAAACATTTCCGCATATTCGATACATGGAAAGCGTTGTGAATCAGACTTAGTTCTTCTGGTAGCTCTAATTGATATGCCACTGTCCCAATTCGCTTACATATTCTGAATGGCCAAACACACATCGGACTGAGCTTTCCCTTCTTTCCAAATCTGATGATACCTTTCCACGGCGAGACTTTTAACATCACAAAATCACCTATGTAGAATTCAATCGGCTTTCGACGATTATCAGCATAACTTTTATGGCGGTCTTGTGTTGTTTTGATTCTTTTGCGGATCTGTTTGATCTTCTCGGAAGTCTCTTGGACAATCTCAGGACCCGTCAACTGTCTTTCACCTACCTCATTCCAACATAATGGCGTTCGGAATTCACGTCCATACAATACTTCATACGGTGCCGCTTGGATGCTGGAATGGTAACTGTTGTTATATACAAACTCTATCAACGACAAATGATCTTCCCACGATCCCCCGAAGTCAATAATACAACTTCTCAACATGTCTTTCAGAGTCTGGATAGTTTTTTCACTCTGACCGTCAGTTTGCGGATGATAAGCTGTGCTTAGTCGGATTTCATACCTCAAAGATTTCTGCAATCCTTCCCAGAACTTTGAAGTAAACTGACTATCTCTATCAGAGATAATAGATATTGGAACACCGTGCCTGGTTATAACTTCTTTGATATAAATCTGAGCTAGCTTTTCTAAAGAATAACTCTCTCTTATTGGTAGAAAATGCATAGAATTAGATAGACGATCCACAATTACCCAGATTACGTCATACCCTCTTGGAGTTCGAGGTAACTTCATGACAAAATCCATTTTAATGTGATCCCATTTCCATACAGGTATTTCCAAAGATTGAAGGCTTCCATACGACTTTTGATGTTCAATCTTAACCTGTAGACACGTTAGACACTGTTCCACATATCTAGCTATGTTTCTCTTCAATCTGGGCCACCAATAAAAATATTTTAAATATCTGTACATCTTATTGGTACCTGGATGAATAGAGTATCGGGACTTGTGACTTTCATTTAATATAGTGTTCCAGATATTTTCAAAACACGGTACCCAGATTTGTCATAACCGGGTTTTCTACAAACCTTATTAAGGTAACTCTATATGTTTATTATATGAATTACGTGAAAACATGCATGATATCTTAAATATAAATGCATGAATCATGTGCTCATGCATGTGGAAATTTTATAGGCAGTTATATGATAATATATATGTGGGAATGTTATTTAATTTAAACCTTCATGGTTAAGAAAGGGTAATTATAAAACAATATCTTTCCACCGCTTAATGATTTTATATTGATTGAAATACCATCACCGCCTCATCCTAAGTATAAAAGAAAGAGGATAAGGTAAAAACCTTATCAGTTCACTATTTTGCAAAAATTACAAGAGAAATCTAAAGACGGTGAAGAACAATTCTTGAAGAAATTTACTATTTAAAGATTCTGTTAATTGCTGTGTGATAACCTGCAGAATCTGTGTTATCAAGGTGAGTTTTAAACTACCGTCGATTATAAACTGTGAGTTTTATTAACCTTTTTAATTATAACCGTAAGTTTATAATCTGCTGTTTAATTCTATAATTGGTAGTTACAAATAATTTAGAAAGAATCTGGTGAAATTTGTTTTTAAACAATTTGAAAGAATGTTTTTTTTGTTCAAAGATTGGAACCTGTTTTGAGAAGATTAAACAAAAACTGTCCTTTAGAAACAGTTTTTAAAAAAACAGTGCCTTGTTTGGGAAGAACAAGATGAGTTGATCAATTTGATCTAAAACATAGTGTTCTTGTGATTTGAAAGCTTTGAATACAAACATGTGTTGAGATTATGATTTAATAAAATCTATGAACGAGGTTCACTCTGACAGAAAGGTCTGCAGCTTGTCATTGGATGAAATAGTTCATATGAATTTAAGGGGAAATAAGGATGGTCGTTGTGTGTGATGGATAGCTATTGCTATAAACAGGGGATTACGGATGTAATAAGGATGGTCGTTGTGTGTGTATGCATGGTATAACTCTTGCTATTATATCTAATAAGATTACAACAGATTGGAATTCTCTCTTCTTGGTGATTTGAGGATTCAGAGATGTTGTTCTTATTGGAAATAGTAGTATTGATGTTATGGTTATGGGAAAATATGGCCTATGGCCATTGGTTTTGACAATAAGTATTTTGGAATAGAATGTACATTTTTATGAACCAGAGGAGCTCTGGTTGGTCCTCATTATTGACCAGAGGGTTCTTATTATTGATTTGATGAATATGCAAATTTTTACTAAACGTACTAGTTGGACCAGAGGCTCTGTATCTATTGATAAGAGCTTCTATATCAAATTCATGCTTTAAGAAGTTTTAAAGAAAAAGAAATTTTACTTAGTATTTTATACGAAAGACAGACCAGAGGGGCTCTAGTCGACTTTTACGTTGAACCAGAGGCTCTAGCTGATCCTAATTATATGAACCAGAGGCTCTGGTTAGTATAACCAGAGGCTCTGGTTATAACCAGAGGCTCTGGTTAGTATAACCAGAGGCTCTGGTCGAGTAAGAGCTCTGCATAACTATTATTTTTATGAAAAAGATTATTTTATGGATGGAAAAGCTTAACTTAAGAAATTATATGAGCCAGAGGCTCTGGTTAGTACAACCAGAGGCTCTGGACGAGGAAATAAAAGCTCTGGTAGAAGGACCAGAGGGGCTCTGGTCCTGCTTTATTAAATTATATTCCAAGTATGGTTTAAAACCAGAGGCCCGATGAACCAAAGCAGATTATGATTTCCAGTCCTTGCTACATAAAATGGATTGTTTGAAATAAATGTTTTGGTGATCCTCACCCTGCATTACATAAAAGGGAGCCTCACTAGACATTCATGTCTAACCCTCATTTTGTGTTTTTAAAAATATGTGTGCAGGTAATGAAAATAAGGGAAAAAGCATTATGTGAATTACTTCCCTATGTGTTTTGCAATATGAAGATCTTGATTAACCATGTTTGGAAGATTAGATGTCAAGATACAGGAAGCATGTACTTTTGAAATTTTTGATCTATGTATTGTACATTATAAACTCTTGTATTGTGGACCTATGTGGGGAAAACATGTATTTTATATATGAAATATGTGTTAAAAGCGAATGTATGATTTGGGGGTATTACAGAGATGGTATCAGAGCCTGAGTTTAAGGGATTTAGGTATTCACATGCATGATGCCTAGACTTAAACTGTTTCATTCCATATTAGGGTCCCAGACATAGTTAGCACCTTTGGAATAAATATGATAAGTTAAGAGATCAATGTGTAAGGTATTTTCGGATTACATCTGGCCAATGTAATTTTGAATCTACAGGTACATAACTGAACTTGGAAACTTTATTATATTTGGGAATGTGAAAATATGTTTATTAAATTTTGAAATCAACAAATGACAAGCAGATCTAGAAGGACAGAAAGGATCACCCGCCCCGATCGCACTAATGAAGAGGGAGATTCTCCTATTCTTGCTCCCATTGGTACCTCTAAGGGCGGTGGCAGAGGTAGAGGAAGGGGCAGAGGCAGAGGTCAAGGCAGAGGGCAGAAGAGGCAGAGCTAGTCAACCAGAAAACAATACAGATCAAGCAGAATCCAATTCCGAAAATATGAATCAAGAGCATATGCCACAACCAGAATACATGACCAGAGATATGCTTGCTGAAGAAATGGGAAAGGTAAGGGAAACCTTGACTTCCATTATAGGAATTCCTGCCAGAATCGAGACTGGCAGAGTTGAAATTAATCCAGCAGTTCCAGTTATCAATAATCGAGAAGGAGATATAAAAATGTTCTTAACCTGCAAACCACCAACTTTCTCGGGAGACAGAGACCCAGTTAAAGCCATGTGTTGGATCAAAGAGATAGAGTCTGTATTCAACACTATTCGATGTGCAGAATCAGATAAAGTCAGATTTGCAGTTTCTGTCTTTAAAATTAAATGCCTTGTTTTGGTGGGAGGTGGAATCTTTGGCCAAAACAGATATTCTACAAACTATGACATGGGCAGCGTTTGTGAATAGATTTAAAGAATAATTCTGTCCTAAAACAACGGTCAGACAGATGGAAGAAGACTTTTTAAAATTAGAACAGAGCTCTGGGTCAGTCAGAGAATACACGGAGAAATTCATAGAATATTCAAGGTTTGCTGAGCATTACATCTCAACAGAGGCTAGAAAAGTAGAACGATACATTTGGGGTCTAAAACCATCTATTAGGGAGTTTGTTATAGCAATGAACCCTGCTACCTTTCCAATGGCAGTGGATGCAGTAGAGATCACCGAGAGGAACAAGAATAGAAGTGTAGAAGGGAAGCAGATGGAGAAAAGAAAATGGGATGGACCTTCGGCTAGTTACCGAGGATCAAAACCCACCAAGTTTAATAATTGAGTGATACAGAGACCTATGGAAAGAGCCTGTCCCCGGTGTCGACAATATCACCAAGGAGAATGCCGAGCAGAACCCATAAAGTGTTTTAATTGTGGGGAGATTGGGCATACTTCAAATTTCTATCGACAAAACAGAAAATGTTTTCATTGTAATTCCCCAGATCATTTCAAGAGTAATTGCCCACAATTGAAAGCTCCACAGCTCACTATGGGAAGCAATACTTCGACCTGCCGTGGGAGACCAAGTTTGGGCAGAGGATCGGGTGGGGCGCGGGGTCGATCTTTTCAAATGACTAAACATGAAGCATAAACTACACCTGATGTAGTAACAGGTACATTTTTCGTAAACTCCTTACATGCCAAAGTATTATTTGATTCGGGTGCAAACATCTCGTTTGTATCCCCATCATTTGCTTTATATGCTCGTATGAATTCTGTGCCACTTGGTGATAAGTTAGTGGTTGATACTGCTAACGGTCAAGTATCTGTGGATTATATGTTTAAAGACTGCACTATTGTGATTGAGGGATGTGAGCTACCCATCAGATTATTTCCCATGTCTATGAAAGATTTTGATGTAGAAGTAGGAATGGACTGGTTGGCTAAAAATCAAGCCAACATTGTTTGCAATAAGAAGATAATTAGAATAGTATTGCCAGACAGAGGAACAGTTGTTATTTTTGGTGATCATCAGAGTCATCGCACCTGTTTGTTATCAATAATGAAAGCCAGAAGATGCATGTAGAAGGGGTGTCAAGGATTTTTAGCTTATGTAATCAATGTCAAGAAGGAAAAAGAAGAGCAGAGATTGATTCCAGTGGTCAGTAATTTTCCAGAGGTATTCCCGGAGGATATGTCTGGTCTTCCACTAGATAGAGATATAGAATTGAGAATTGACCTTTTACCTGGGGCAATGCCTGTAGCCAAAGCACCATACAGATTAGCCCCATTAGAGCTGAAAGAGTTGGCCACGCAGTTAGAAGATCTACTTGATAAAGGCTTTATCAGACCAAGTACATCACCAATGTTGGGACTTCCGCCTCATCGTTCCCTCGAGC
>NC_037535.1:7657429-7662810 GCF_001531365.2 Cynara cardunculus var. scolymus
AGGGGGGGGAATGTTGGGACTTCCGCCTCATCGTTCCCTCGAGCTGGTCAAATCCGCGATTCTTAAACCCAACGCTCCTGTAGCAATGCAGGAGCATCCCACATTGGTGAGGCTAGGGGGATTCGTCTTCCTTATATGGAAGGGGGATCTTACTCCTACCAAGTGACGCATTTTAAAGCCGTGAGGGGTTGTTGCTGTGAGGGGCAGCCCAAAGCGGACAATATAATGTGGGCGGTTCCCTGGTTTTCGGTCCAACAACCTTGGGGAGCTCCAGTTCTGTTTGTCAAAAAGAAAGATGGATCTATGCGAATGTGTATAGATTACCGAGAACTCAACAAACTAACGATAAAAAATAAATATCCATTACCCAGGATAGAAGATCTATTTGATCAGTTAGTAGGGGCTAGCTACTTTTCCAAGATTGATCTACAATCTGGATATCATCAACTAAAGGTAAGAGATGAAGACATTTCTAAGACTGCTTTCTGGACAAGGTATGGACATCATGAATTTTTGGTTATGCCTGTTGGATTAACCAATACACCCGCAGCCTTCATGGACTTAATGAACAGAGTATGTCGAGAATATCTTGATAAGTTTGTGATTGTGTTCATTAATGACATTCTGATCTATTCGAAGACAGAGGAAGAACATGCAGAGCACCTCCATCTGGTCCTGAGTCTCTTGAGGAAAGAAAGGTTATATGCTAAACTGTCAAAATGCGAGTTCTGGTTACAATAAGTTCAGTTTTTGGGGCATGTAATATCAGAAAAAGGGATACAAGTAGATCCAGCAAAAATTGAAGCAATTGTCAAGTGGGAAGCACCAAAATCCCCATATGAAGTCCGAAGCTTCTTGGGACTGGCAGGTTATTACCGTAAGTTCATACAGAACTTTTCAAAAATAGCCATACCATTAACCAAGTTAACTTGAAAAAATGTCAAGTTTCAATGGGATACAGAGCAGAAGGAATCTTTTCAGTTATTAAAAGATCATCTCTTCAGCGCTCCATATCTATCTCTGCCTGATGGAACAGAGGACTTCATGGTATACAGTGATACATCGAAGCTGGGATTGGGTTGTGTATTGATGCAGAGGGGAAAGTCATATCTTATGCATCTCGTCAACTAAAGGATCATGAAAAACAATACCCTACTTATGATATGGAACTAGCAGTCGTGGTCTTTGCACTAACGATATGGAGGCACTATCTTTTAGGAACTAAATGCCAAATCTTTACAGATCATAAAAGCTTATATCATTTGTTCAACCAGAGGGATTTGAATATGAGGCAGAGGCGATTGATTGAACTTGTTAACGACTATGATTGTGAAATTCTCTACCATCAAGAAAAGGCAAACGTAGTGGCTGATGCTCTAAGCCAAAAGGAAAGAAGTGGTACCATCAGAGCAATGAAAATTTGCTTAACTCCAGACCTTCATTAAGCAATTTTGAAAAACCAGAAATAAGTTGTTAAAGAAAAGAACCAGAAATCCGAAAGGGTGGGAAAGATGATTTCCATTTTGGAGCCAAACAATGAAGGAATATTATGTTTTCAAGGCCTAATATAGATACCAAAATATGATAATATACGAGAAACCATCCTACACGAAAGTCACAAGTCTCGATATTCAATCCATCCAGGTACCAACAAGATGTACAAAGACTTGAAAGTATTTTATTGGTTATCGGGATTAAAGAAAGATGTAGCGGCCTATGTGGAACAATGTCTAACTTGTTTACAAGTCAAGATTGAGCATCAGAGACCTTATGGAAACCTGCAATCATTAGAAATACTAGTATGGAAATGGGAGCACATCACAATGGACTTTATTATGAAATTACCCCAAACACCAAAAGATATGATGAAATTTGGGTAATAGTGGATCGACTATCAAAGTCTGCACATTTCCTACCAATGAAATAAATTCATTGGAAAGATTAGCTCAAATTTACATCAAGGAAATTGTGACTAGACATGGTGTTCCATTATCCATTATTTCTGACCGAGACAGTCGTTTTACTTCCAAATTCTGGGAAAGTTTACAAAGAGCTTTGGGATATCAAATTAGATTGAGTACAACTTATCACCCGCAGTCAATGGAATTATTAATAGTTCAAAATCATCTTTTTCAGGATTCCCCCATTTATATATAAAAACAATTATATATAAATCATGAACAAGTCAAAAATGCAAATCGGGTCAAAATAGGCTTGGCCGGACTTCATCTCCGGTCAAGTCTTGGCCTATTTACCAAATCCGGACAACAAATCGCCCAAGGCTTGTTCGATTTACCATTAATCCGGTCAACCTTGTCCGGATAACAATTCCGGACAACACTTCACATAGCTTGTCCGATTTACCAATCCGAACAACTCATAATTCAAGGTTTTGTCCAATTTAAAATAAACCGGTCACCATTTAGTCGTATTCCTACTTCTCCGTTAAATATACTTAACATATAATCAAAGTTCATAAATCGCCCAATCTTTAAACCGATGAAGACATGTCCAGTTTAATGTCTAAACCGCTTGACTCTCATCTGGTTTAAGGCTATATCGCTTATGCCTTCGGCTGTTTAACCTTAAACCGCTCAAGTCTTGTACGATTTAAACTCTAAATCGCTCATCCTTTACCCGATTTAAGATATATATCGCTCAACACATAACCAGATTAAACTTAAAACAAGTATGAAACTCTTTAAAAACATAATATCAAGATGCAACTAAAAAAAATGGTTTAAAGCACTCACCTTTGAATTTCTTTTTGAAAAACCAATTGAATCTTGGTGGAATGCAATCCGGTCAATCTCCTTTACTTAAATCGCACACTAACTTTGAAAAATAGTAAGAAGAATGAAATGGAGGTTGAACCCTCCTTTTATACCTTTCCAAAACAGGATGGCGGCTAAACCGCCTCCTACACATGCATGTATTCACATAACTCATGCATACATCCATTCATGCATATATCATGCATGTGTGTATATATATATATCATGCATACATATGCAACCACATATACACATAATCTCATACATGCATCTACATTATGCACATAACTTCACACCCTAGCATGATCAAATATATCAATTTATCATGTTGTCACGTAATCATATATAGCAAATAATCACGTATTCATTACCTCAGGTGATAACCAAGATTCAGTTATCATAGTTTCTCATTTAGAGAAAATTGATATTGAAAAAGAAGGATATATGTCCCCCTTTCAAGTGTTCTTGATCACAAATTGAGTCTGATAAATTTGTGTAGTCCACTCTGTTTATCATTTTGAGTCTAATTTGAAGCATTAGTTGCCTTATCATTTCTCACTGCACAATTTTACAAAATATTTGTTATTTTGTTATAACATTCATTGATAAGTTTTTTCAAAGTTATCGATGATTGAATGAAAGTCCTAGTGAGATGAACATCAAAAAGTCTCATATATGGAGTATATTCGTTGTACTACATATATCTGTTATATTAACATGGCAATCTTTTATAAGAATGAAAACAAGTTCATAAGGAATTTGGTTATTGCCCTCATCTTCATAATCTGAAAAGATTATGTAAGCGAATTTGAAAAGATTTGCTTACTATTTTTATGAATTGACGACATACTTTCAAGATTCATTCATTTTTGGTGTATGATGTAAATGCATCTAATTTCATCATAAAGGGGAGTAATCATGTATAATGAATGAAAATTTATGCGTCATTTACGAAGATCGGAAACTTGTCAAAGTTTTAAGGAGTGAATGTGATGGTTGCTGATCATTGCTGAAGATTATTGTGATGTAATGTTCAAGGGGGAATGAATGTGAAGATCATATCTTAAAAGAGTTTATTGAAGAATTTTTTCTTGTGATAAATCTTTATCTGTTTTTGGGGAGAATGTTTCATCTTTGTTGGGAATATTCAAGGAAAGTTAAAATTTCCCGAAACTGATCAAGTGAAACTTATCTGAAGAAGTTTATTAAAGATCATTTCTTGAAGATTAAATCTGAAGTCTGTTACCGATTCAATTTTTCATCAAAGGGGGAGAATTAAAGTGAAAGGAGGAGAATGTTTTTAGTTCTACATTCAAGGGGGAGAATGTTTGAAGAATTTCTTGAAGACTTAAAGTTGCTTGAAGCTTTAATGTTTCAAAAGAGATTCAAATTGTACACATTCTTTCAAACTTGAATTCAAAGGGGGAGAATGTTGGGTTTGAGTTTTAGAGTTTATTTTTTGTATTCAATTTTGAATTTCTTCTTTAATGTTTTGTATTGTTTTGTCATATAAATAGGATTAGTTCTTTGTTATTCTTGTATTAGAAGAGTTAGAGAGCTTAATTGAGATTGGTATTGTAATTGTTGAGCTTTGAAGATAATATACAATACTTTGACTGTTTGACTTTTTCTCTCAAGATTTATAAATCTTGAATTGACATTTATGTGTTCTTGATGATCTTTGAAGTTTGATTGAACAATTGGGATGTAATATTCTGGTAATTATTTCAGGTATATATATATATATATTTATATATATATGTGTGTGTATAATATATATATGATTTGTGTGTGTGAGTATTAATTAAATAGGAAAAAGGAGAGGTCAGCTTATGAGACCGCCATCACCTCACCTTGTGTATGCATGTATAAATAGCTTTTGTGAAGTAAAAGTACACACACTTGCTATTTTTGGAAAGATTTTCTCTGAAGAAATCAAGAGGATTGTGCAGGAAGAGGATCTCAAAGGCTTTGTTATTCGATTTCTAAAAGGTGAGTGTATTAAAAGCTTTGGATATGAATTGCTTTCATACAGTTTTGAAAAGCATTTAGAACTGATTATTATGAGTTTGGATGCAATTTATGATGATTCTTGAATAAACCGGCCAAGTAGTGTCTGGATTGAAATCCGGATACTTAAACCGGATGTGTTTTGTCCGGATATCCACTAAACCGGACAAGAGGTGACCGGTGTGTCTTATAAACCGGCCAAGAGGTGAGCGGTTTATTCCTAAACCGTTTGTATCAAAAGGYTAAATGATGGGTTGACCGGTATACTCTAAACCGGACAAAGGATGAACGGTGTATCATCCGGTTTATTCTAAACCGGGCAATGTTGAAACTAAAGTATTGTCCAGACTTCTAATCCGGACAAGGGAGGTGGATGTTTCAAAGTATTTTGACCGGACTCCTAATCCGGGCAGGTTTGACCGGATTTCTAATCCGGGTGAAAAAGAGGGTTTTGAGAAATGTTTTTGTTATTATGTTATGAGCAGTGTTAACTGCGTGTGAGATGGCGGTGTAATCGCGAGAGTGATATGAGCAGTGTTAACTGCGTGTGAGATGGCGGTGTAACCGCAAGAGTGTTATGAGCAGTGTTAACTGCGT
>NC_037535.1:7663940-7665362 GCF_001531365.2 Cynara cardunculus var. scolymus
GACCCTGAGTATATTACTCAAGATATGTTGGCAGCTGAGCTGGGAAAATTTCAGGAAAGTTTGGTAAATTTGTTGAAACATACAAACCAAACTGATCCAAATGTGGAAAGAAATTTTGAGCAAGAGGAAGTTGGAGCTAGTACACCGATAACTGGTACATCTGTACCTATTACTGCGTCCTCTGAACATAAGGGAGGAGATATCAAGATGTTTCTTGCGTGTAAAGCTCTTAAATTTTCTGGTGAACGAGATCCTGTTAAAGCTATGTGTTGGCTTAAGGAGATTGAACTGAGTCTGCAAATCAGTAAAAGTGCAGAAGAGGATAAAGTTATGTTTGCTGTATCTCGTTTGAGATCAAGTGCTTTATATTGGTGGGAAGTTCTGTCTAGTTCAGACCCGAATATTCTAAAAACTATGGTTTGGGAAGAGTTTGTGGTCAAGTTTAAGATGCAGTATTGTCCTGAAGCTGCAGTTCGAAAGTTGGAAGATGATTTCCTTCGTCTTGAACAAGGAAACATGTCGGTCCGCCAGTATACAGAAGTTTTCATGGAACAATCTAGGTTTGCTGAAGCCTATATTATATCTGAAAACAGCAGGGTGAGAAAGTATATCTGGGGATTGGAATCGAATCTTCGGAAATATATAATATCTAGGAATCCGACAACATTTCAGGCGGCAGTTGATGCTGCAGAAATACTGGAACAAGATATTAACCGACAACCGCAAGAAAGGGTTGGAGAGAAAAGAAAGGGGGAAGTTAATATTACTGATTTCCGTAGACCGAGGTTTATGGAAAATGCGAATCGACCACTCAAGATTCAATGATAAGGCGTGTACTCGATGTCATAAAATACATCAAGGAAATTGTAATACAGAATCTCGAGTATGTTTTAAGTGTCAGGAATCTGGACATATAGCTCGAGATTGTCGGGTGATGCGAAGATGTTATATTTGTAATTCACCCCAACATATAAGTACTGATTGTCCGCAAGCAAAGAATAGAGGGTTTGGTTTTGCTGGAGGACGGGGATCTGGATATTCTGGGGGTCGAGGATCTGGGTATGTGCCAACAGATCGTGGCCAAGTGGATAATCGTGTTAATCCAAGTGGACGGGGAGGAATAAGACAGACAGAGGGTAATGCAAAAGGAAGAGCCTTTCAAATGACGAGAGGTGAGGCGGAAGAGCATCCTGAAGTGGTGACAGGCACATTTCTTGTTAATTCAGTATGTGCCAAAGTTTTATTTGATTCGGGTGCAAATTGTTCTTTTGTGTCACCATCATTTGTTCACTGCGCACATTTAGAGTCTAAAGCATTAAGTGAAGATCTAATTGTGGAAACAACAAATGATAGTGAAGTTATGGTTAAGGAAAGAATTGATGATTGTGTTATAAGTATAGAAGGATGTGAGGTGCCTATACA
>NC_037535.1:7668427-7669651 GCF_001531365.2 Cynara cardunculus var. scolymus
AGAGGGAAGTTAAGTCCAAGATATGTTGGACCATTTCCTATTATTGGGAGAGTTGGGGAAGTAGCCTATAAGTTAGAACTTCATCTAGAGTTAAGCGGAATTCATGACACGTTTCATGTGTCAAATTTGAGGAAATATCTAATAAGTTCAGATGTGGCAGTACCCTTACCTGAGATTAAGGTAGATGAAAAGTTATGTTTTGAAGAAACTCCTGAGCAAATTACTGATTATAAGGTGAAAAAGTTACGAAATAAAGAGATTGGGTTAGTAAAAGTTCAGTGGCGTTTTCATAAAAGATCAGATGCCACCTGGGAATCAGAGTCGGAAATGCGGATGAAATATCCTTACTTGTTTGCTTAAGAAAATTCCGGGACGAAATTCTTTTAAGGAGGGAATATTGTAATATTCTGGTTATTATTTCAGGTATATATATATATATTTATATATATATATATATATGTGTGTATATAATATATATATGATTTGTGTGTGTGAGTATTAATTAAATAGGAAAAAGGAGAGGTCGGCTTATGAGACCGCCATCACCTCACCTTGTGTATGCATGTATAAATAGCTTTTGTGAAGTAAAAGTACACACACTTGCTATTTTTGGAAAGATTTTCTCTGAAGAAATCAAGAGGATTGTGCAGGAAGAGGATCTCAAAGGCTTTGTTATTCGATTTCTAAAAGGTGAGTGTATTAAAAGGTTTGGATATGAATTGCTTTCATACAGTTTTGAAAAGCATTTAGAACTGATTATTATGAGTTTGGATGCATTTTATGATGATTCTTGAATAAACCGGCCAAGTAGTGTCCGGATTGAAATCCGGATACTTAAACCGGATGTGTTTTGTCCGGATATCCACTAAACCGGACAAGAGGTGACCGGTGTGTCTTATAAACCGGCCAAGAGGTGAGCGGTTTATTCCTAAACCGTTTGTATCAAAAGGCTAAATGATGGGTTGACCGGTATACTCTAAACCGGACAAAGGATGAACGGTGTATCGTCCAGTTTATTCTAAACCGGGCAATGTTGAAATTACAGTATTGTCTGGACTTCTAATCCGGACAAGGGAGTTGGATGTTTCAAAGTATTTTGACCGGACTCCTAATCCGGGCAGGTTTGACCGGATTTCTAATCCGGGTGAAAAAGAGGGTTTTGAGAAATGTTTTTGTTATAATGTTATGAGCAGTGTTAACTGTGTGTGAGATGGCGGTGTAACC
>NC_037535.1:7669769-7675403 GCF_001531365.2 Cynara cardunculus var. scolymus
TTAACTGCGTGTGAGATGGCGGTGTAACCGCGAGAGTGTTATGAGCAGTGTTAACTGCGTGTGAGATGGCGGTGTAACCGCGAGAGTGATTGAGCAGTGTTAACTGCGTGTGAGATGGCGGTGTAACCGCGAGAGTGATTGAGCAGTGTTAACTGTGTGTGAGATGGCGGTGTAACCGCGAGAGTGATTTAATGGGCGGTGTAACCGCGAGTGTGGAAGAGATATGAGAATGAGATGGCGGTATAAYCCGCGAGAAACATAAATGTATTTATGTTTCAGAACAGGTTTGATTCTRAACTGATTTTTTGGAATGTATATTGTTGAATGAGATTATACACTCACTAGACCTTTTGGTCTAACGCTCARATGTTGGATTAACCTGTTTTGCRGGACAGCGTGCTYTGAAAGATAAAGGCAAGGGAAAAGTCTAATATTTGATATTAGCTTGTTATGCTTATGTATTAAAGATACATTTCGATAGTTCATGTTTTGTAATAATACTATTTTAGTATTATGAGAATGATGATGTGAATTATATGTATTTAGGTTGTGAGGGTTATTACATGGGACTTTCATAAGGGTACTGGTTTTGAATTGACTGCCTACTCAGATGCGGATTATGCAGGGTGTATGTTGGACAGGAAAAGCACTTCGGGTCATGTTCAATTTTTAGGAGATAAAGTTGTAAGTTGGGCGTCAAAGAAGAAAAAATGTGTGTCCATTTCTACTGCTGAAGCAGAATACGTAGCTGCTGTTAGTTGTTTTTCTCAAGTTATCTGGATGCTTACACAAGTCAGAGATTACGGTTTTTCTTATGATAAAATTCCAATTTATTGTGATATGAAAAGTGAAATTGCAATTTCTTGTAATCATGTGCAACACACCAAAACAAAACATATAGATATCCGATATCATTTTATTAAAGATCATGTTGAAAAATGAACTATTGAACTATATTTTGTAAACATAGGATATCAACTAGCTGACTTGTTTACAAAAACTTTAGATGAAAGTATTATGTTTATTCAATAATTTGAAAATATTATGTTTATTAGTCAAAATTTGTAAGCTGATAAACTTTTGATTTTCATTTAATTGAATTCAGTTTAAGTCAATTTCAATGTTTCAAATATTTGTATTTTCAAATATATGTCAATATTTCATTTTCTTATATGATCAAATCTTTTGAATTTGGATTCTATTTTTGAAGGGAAGTGTTGATTTTTTTTTTATCATGATCATTTTTCGGGGGGGGGGGGAGCGATATATATATATATATATTTATGATTGGATTTTAACTAATATATTTTTTACAGGTATTTTTAAAGTCAAAGCTTTGACTTATGAGGAAGTTGAGCGACAAAGCTTTGATCGATGAGGGATCTTATAGAACTAAGGTGTAACACCCCACATCACATAAAGCACATAACATATACTTCATTCACAAGAAATACATATTTTTACACCACTTAGGTCCCAAAGTACAAGAAATTAGCATACATAAAATGCATGATCCAAAAATTCCAAAATACAATTCTTGTACTGATCAACGTTATTTACCAAAACTAGGTATAACATGATCTAATCTTCACAAAGATATGCATGTAGGAAAATATCACATTTTCCCCCTTCCCCTTACCGTCAGCAGTTCCTGCAATATATATTTAAAATACAAAATGAAGGTTAGACCGGAAGGTCTAGTGAGATCCTTTTTCCATGTTATTGTAGGGTGAAGATCACCAAAACTTTATTTAAAATCAACTTTTCATGTAAAACGAATATATAACCATGTAATTCACATTACTAGTACCTTTTCGATTTTCAAAGCGAATCACTTAACTTTATAGACAATATATCCAAACCAAACAGGTTAGAACCTTTCAGGTTTCACATAATACCACTTTAAACCCTTTTAATCAGAAACAAGGTTTATTCAAGGCTTCAAGCCAAAAGCCAGTTTGCATTTCCTTAATAACATCCATAGTACGATTTCCAATAAGAACCATGATTCTAAATCTTTAAATCACAAAGAAATAAAGACTCAAGACCATGGTAATCTTAAAGGATATAATAATAAGAGTTATATCATATAACACATATATACAAATGCCACCCTTATATCCAAAGGTACACCTCTCCTTGATATATCACTCTAATCCCAAAATACACCTCTCCTTAATATGCCACCCTTATCCAAAAGCACACATCTCCTTGATATGCCGCCCTTATTTCCTCATCAAAATTTTTACAGATTATTTCCAATCAGAACAGACTGAAGTCACAAACGTCTTGATGAACTATCGTCGATGTTTTATCCAAAAACTGTTCCAAAACAATTTATAAAAATACTCATCCTTTATTATTTTGAAAGAATGATATGTCAATAACCCAACTAATCATTAAAATACTTTTAATCAAAACACAAATCCGGTCAATTTTCAATAATTTAATCAATATATCAATTTGGCCGGATTTCATCTCCGGTTAAACCTTGGCCGGATGATATATCCGGACAACAAAATATGTATTTCCATCATTTGACAAATCCAGACAACCTTGTCCGGTTTATATATATCCGGGTGATAAAGATCATTTTTGAACACTTTTAAATCCGGTCAATTCACAATTGGACTTACACAACTCCGACCAATACTATGGCCGTATTACACCTAAACCGGACAACACATCAACCGGTTTAATTCAAATCCGAACAGCACTATGGCCGCATTCCTACTTCTCCAGTCAAAAACCATATCTGTGTTTCATATTTAAAATCCCACTAACTCCTAATCCGGTCAATACTATGACCAATATTTTCCCAAATCCGGACAACACAGTGTCCGATTTGCAGTCAAATCCGGGCAACATATCTTTAGTACAATTCAATATTCAAACCAAAAGAAATACTTTTCAAATGTACTAAGATGATAAAAATTACTCACCTTATGCAATTTCTTTAGAAATGAGGTGAATTCAACTTGATTCTCAGTCAAAAGCAATCTGGACAACTTCCTCTCAAATTTCCAAAGAAGCAGAAAAACTTTCTATTGGAAACCCTCAACCCCTTTTATACCTGTTTCCTCTTTTGAAAAGGCGGTTTAACCGCCTCATGCATGAATACATACACCACATACAATGACCCATGCATGTATATTTAAATCATGCACACAATCATCACTTTATGCATGCATATAATTATATATTCTCATATAGCAAATTAATATGCCATGCATACTTCATGCATGTATTCACATTGTGCATACATACTTATTCATAAAAATTCACATATTCGCATTATCAAATATAACAATTTATCATGCTTTCACATAATCATATAACAAATAATCACGTATTACTTACCTCCGGTGATAACCAAGAATCGGTTATCACATAAGGCTTGTCCGATAAGGTCCTTATCCGGACAAAGTGTTGTCTGGTGAAGGGTTAATTAGGACATAACTATATCCGATGAGGACCTTACTCGAACAAGGCCTGTCCGATGAGGACCTTATCCGGACAAGACTTGTCCGATGAAGGGCATTCCAAATATGGTTGTGATCAATGAGAAGTGTATCTGGACAATTCCTTTTGGGTGTTTTTATTAAAGTATTGTTTGATAATTTTGTGTTCAAATGATTTTTAATCCTATTTCTTACTTTTATTTATTGATCGATGAGCTTATTTACCTTTCAAAGCTTGATCGATGAGTTTGTTTATCGTACAAGCCTTGGCCGATAAACTCCCTCATCGCTCAACGCTTTGACCAGTAACCTTTGCCCATCGTACATGTCTTGTCCGATGAAGTCTTGTCACCAAACAAAGCTTCATCCTGTGAGGAATTCCAAAGGTTGTGAATCCGTGCGACCATATTTCAACCATTCACATTGAAGTAACCTTTCATTATCTTGTACCCTATAAAAAGGGTCGTCTGATTTCACTTTCATTGTCATCATCGCTTGCTTCAAGAACCTCATCGGACGATCAACTTTCTACATTCATCTCCTTCTACTTTGATTCTCTTGGACTGTTCGTTCATTAATCTTTTGGACTTTGATATGATTGAACAAATTTGAACTCCTTCTAAAGGTTTGTAAATCATTTAAAATCTATTTTGTGTTCATAACTTTGTTAATCAATGATAAATGGTTAAATATACAATTTATCATGAACTTTGGAAACCGGTAACCCTAACTGTGCTAATTTGATAACAAATATAGTTAAATAAAAAAGTTCATGTGAGTTAACCAAAGATATTTTTTTTGAGTTAGTGACAGGAGAATATTTTTTAATAGTGACCAGAGAGGAAAAAAAGTTTGTTACTTGAGAGAAAAACAGTCCTTGACCAGAGAAGATTTTTTTTGTTACCGGTGAATTTTTTTTTTTGTTTCTTTGTTTTTTTAATTGATCATTTTTTTAAAAAAAATTTAGATTTTTTTTTTTGAAATTTTGTAAGCAATTTTTTTAGTTAGAATTTTAGAAATTTTTTTTAGATTTTTTCTATTTTTTTTTCTTTTATTAAATCTTTTAGTGTTTAGAATTTGTTTTTCTTTTAATTTTTTTCCTTTCTCTAAATTTTTTTAGTGTTAAGTATTTTTGTTAAATAAATTATAATTTTTTGTGTTTCTTAGATTTTTTTTTGTCTTTTATTTTGTTCATATTTTGTTTTAGAATTATTTTTTATTTTTTTTAGCAGAAAAAATCGGAGAGATATTTTCTGAATTTCGAGAGCATTTATAAAAAGTTTTGACAACAATAGTGGTCTGTTTGGTCTTTAAGTCAAGTTTATTATTTTGAAATCTATTTTATTATGGGTCTAATTTGTTTACCGTTTCACAGGTAAATAATAATCTTGACTGCTGAAAACCATCTCTCATTCCCAACATCTGAAGATGACAACCCTATCCCTTCCAACAGATCCAAACCAACCACCTTTTCCCAGTTAGCCACTCATATTGTGTGATAACCGGGATTTAAGACAACCGCAGTTGAGGTAATTTTTATGTGAATATGTGATAATGTGCATATTTATTTATAAGGTTGATTATATACATAAGTAAATTGCATGAATGATATATGTATGCATATGGATTACTGTGTATACATGAAAAGTATTAAAAGTATATGGTATGCATACATGGTATTATGGGTACAATGGAAAATATAAAAATTATTACATGTGATGTGCATATCCTTGAATAGGAAGAAGTAGAAGGAGGGAAGTTTTTATAATGTTAAACTTTCACCGCCTTTATGAGTTTATAATGTTATATACTTCACCGCCTTAGATAATATATATATATATATATATATATATATATATACATACTACATTAATAAGCATTTAAGTCAATATTTTAATTACAACCTTCTAAGCACAAGTTACAATCATTTTAAGCAAATATTTTAAAAATCTCTTATTTACAAATTATCATGCACAATGTACAAGTTATTTAGGCAAGTATTTCATACAATACCAAATCCTAATTGGGTCAAACCTTCTTTCTGTTTATCAGACTTCTAAAATCACCAGTTTGGGCTACCTTCTTCTTCTTCTTCTTCTTCTTCTTCTTCTTCTTCTTCTTCTTCTTCTTCTTCTTCTTCTTCTTCTTCTTCTTCTTCTTCTTCTTCTTCTTC
>NC_037535.1:7676438-7678472 GCF_001531365.2 Cynara cardunculus var. scolymus
AAGAGTAGTCTTCGATAAGCAATGATCGTTGATATCTCGTGTATGAGATAACTCCCCTCTTCCCTTGGCACATGGTTTCTGCCCAGTCTTTCTCTAATGTTTTTCTGAAACCATTCAAGTGTATCTGTTGAATACTTGAAGGCTTCAGTCATTCTGAAGAACTTTTTAACCCCGAACTCATTCTTGTAAACAAGTCCGAGTTCGGGTTGAGTAAGAACTGATGCATATCTTATCTCCTGCAGGCTTTGGAAATCTTTGTTTGGAGGAGCGCAGGATAGTCTCTCGATGCCTAGCCTAAAAGCAATTTCAAAATCAGTTTTGGCTCTGAGCTTTACCAGGGACTCCATTGTCTTTACTATAGCTCGGTTTGCCATTCCAAACCTTATGCCATGATCCTGCCTTTGAGCTGTGTAGGCGTATAACTCAATCAAGTCATACGGGTTGAGATTGATGAGGTCGTTTTCATTGAACATGCTAACGATCCCACAGGCTCTCTCCACGGTGAACTCGATGTATCTGATAGCTCGGTTGGCAAAATATTTATTTTCAAGTCCACGACTCTCCTTATTCCATCATTCGAAAAGACAGCTCGAGGTTCTTGAGTAGTTTGTCTGACGAATCGATGGTGTAGAAGGTTCATTGACTCAGGCGATAGGATTGGAGGATTGGTTGACAAACTTTCATCGCGATCTTGATACATGTATTGATGGATATTTTCCATCAAGATTGGTTCCCTGGGTGGCAATTGAGGAAGTCTCCTCATCGACTCCATGTTCTGTATTATCTCATCTACCAGGCCTTATGGAGGTTGCCTTGAGGAAGAGGGAATGTCCGCATGCACCACTGGTTGATGGGTTAAGGGTTGTGTTTTGGTTTGGGGTTGTGTATGGGTAGAGGGTGAGTTTTCTTTGGTTGGTTGTTATAGGTTCTGGTTGTGTGGAAAGGGTGAAGGGTTGTGTTGTGCGAGGTGTTGGAGAAGGGGTTAAGGGTAAGTTTATTGTGGGTGAGGGAGTTAAGGTTTGGTTTGTTTCTGTTGGAGGTGTGGTTGGCTCTTCATCGGTTGATGAACTCAACACGATGGGGTCTGGTGTTGTGGTTAAGGGAACTTGAATATTCTGTTCATCATCAGAGGGCAAGGCCTCTTGTTCCCTTGCTTTGTTTTGTTGGGTTGATGGTGGTTGTTGTGGTGGTGATGGTTGCTGTGGTGCAGCGGATTCTGTATTTTGTGTAGCCGCCACCTCTTTCTCCCCCTCATGAGGTCCAAGACCTTGATCATCGGGGTCTGGATCTTCATGTCCTCTGCGTTTTAAGGGGCGGCTTGAGGAGCAGGAGGCTCTCGATATGTTTTTCTTCCACAGGCAAATGTGGTCAGCGAGAGTACGCACCCGATCTTTGTTGCACCGTTGTTCCATGGTGCGAAGGAGAGTGTTTGTTCGGTCTTGTTGTTGTTGAAGGCTCCTCCTTAACGCTCTGGTGGGTTCAACAGATCGGGTGGCAAACTTTGCACTGATCTCATTGAAGGATGAGATGAGTGCCTTGGACAGAGCCCGAAGATCGGCTCTGGTGGCAAAATCTGTGCTTGGTGGTGGTGGAGATGGCACAGAGGTTGTAGTAGATGGTGGAGGATGGGGAAGGTTGGCAAGAAGATCCCTCACCTCTGCAGTGAAGGATGAGAAGGCTGCTTCATAGGAAGGGCCTGCAAAGGGAGGTGGGGGTTGAGTTTCTTGTGGGAGTTGGGCAAGTATGGTTGTGGGGAGTTGAGTGAGGGTGGTTTGTATGGTGGCCATTTGGGTGGTGAGGGTTGCTAGGGTTTCATCGACTGATGAAGTGGATGAAGGTTGGGGTTGAGGAATTTGGGAGATGATGGAGGCAGGTAATTGATGGAGATTGCGAAGGATGGTTTGTAGTTGGGTGATGGTGTAGGTAAGGTTTTGATAGTCCAGAAATCATACAAACATGAAGCAATCTTCAAGAATCATGATGAACATCAAAGATAGAAAGAATATGATCAAAGGATGATTAGATTGAGAGAGA
>NC_037535.1:7678852-7679450 GCF_001531365.2 Cynara cardunculus var. scolymus
TAATCTTGATAATTCTGCTAATGACGATTGTTAATGACAATTACAAGGAAATCACTATTTGTACTAGGAAATTGTAAAGACTAAGCTATTACAAAACTATTACACTAAGGAGAAACTTGAATACAACTTTAAAGCTCTAACTTGAACCCAACATTCTCCCCCTTTGGATTCAAGTTTGGACCCTTGTGAATTTCATTTTGCGCATTCCAAGAATTTTCTCTAACCTTCTCAGAGCGTTCCTGTACTGAATCTTCTCCTCGAGCAAATTTATGGCGTTGACCAGTAAGTATCTTTCTTTGGAACTCATTCGTTCAGATTCAGCAGCCTTATCGTCCATCACCCTCTTCAAATCAAGTGCCCTCCTTACTAGCTTGATCGTACCGTCAGAATATTTTTTCAACTCACTGAACCTCATAAACTTTTTGACTTGAAGTTGAGCAAAGTAGATGACCCCGAACTCTGGATTTTCTAGAACCATGTAAACTGGATAGCCGTCAATGTCTTCTAAATCTTGATTTGGTCTTTTGAGATTGATGATGCGTTGATTGTCTTCAAGACCCATTTGTACATCTATGACCATTGACAACTTTACATGACA
>NC_037535.1:7679550-7681228 GCF_001531365.2 Cynara cardunculus var. scolymus
AGTGACCTCATCCATACCTCACCATAGTCTTTGTCAGCCACCTTTTGCAGATTGTGTTCCCCATGCATCCTTAACCCACTCCATCAAAATTAATAAATTAGACCTCTTGAAAACCCATTTTTAGCACCTTGCCAACCTATAATGTACTTGTGATTAGATAGTTTAAGGAAGGAAATGACTATTTCTCTTCCCCATAACAGCCTCATCGCCGCCTGCATCATGACCTCCCTCCCTCCACTTTTCTTTTCAAAACTATCTTTTCTAAAAACCACTTCCCAAAAACCACCTTTCAAATAATAAACCACCTCTCCACAAACCCACTCCCCCCAAAACCACTCTCATTTTAGAAATCCCTCACTCGGACCACTCTCAATACCCCACTGTCGACGAAACTCATGGCAAGGATGAGGAGAAATGCAAATCGCGAACCACCACCAGTCCGGCGAAGTAACCGCCGGCGGGCTATCGCCACCGCCCCACGACGAACCAGCAATCCTTCATTTGTTGACCTAGTCGCCGGCGACTCATCACCTGCCTCGTCACCATCGCATACGCACGAACCCGCGAGCCCACCATTGCCTCCACCCTCAATCGGCGACCCTCTGTCTTCTCCACCGTCGCCACCGCGTCAGCCGAACACCCTCCCTCTCGACGCCAACCCTTCGCCACCACTCGTTGAACCCGCGCCACCTAGGGCACAATGAGCACCCTCGCGATATCCGCTCCTCCATATCCGCTACCCGATTGTGCCTCCGCCATCGACTCCGCCATCGCCGCCGCCTGAAGCAGGAAGTCGCCCGTCACAGTCGCCTCTTCCAACGCACCCACCATCACCACACGCAAGGCTAATCGACATCAATCAGCCTCCACCTTCATCACCAACAGATTCAAGCCCTATTTTGGGCAATGAGGTACATTCTGATTCACGTTTGCATGAACTGGTAGAGGGACTTACAACCTCTGTTTCATCTAAGGATGAACATTTTATTCCTCCTGGTTCTCCTTCCACTGTGATTAATCCACAAAAAGTGTTCCTTCTTACTTGGTATAATCACCCTTGCACACGTATGCCCGCTGTTTTGGCCGAYACCATTCCCCACACTGGTGAGGATGAATCGGTAGGGCTTGAGGACATTGTTTTAAACGACATGAATGAGGCTGTTGTAGAACCACCTAATGATCATGAGGCTGAGGTAGAACCTGTTTTAGACAMTGATATAGAGGATACTGCAGAGCCTGATTTRGAGGCCGAGGTACGAAATTTGASCTCAATCCCYACTAAAAAGAGAAAGRSATTGGGACGTATCTTTGCTACGAGGTCAAAGGCCGTACTTGGTCAGCCTTTAAAAAAGAAACCAAGGCGTACACCACCTTCTGTCCAGCCTAAACACTCGGTTTTAACGCCTAGGAAATCACCTCGCACGGCTACGGATAGGCCTGAGGATGCAGCCGGCCCTTCTCGGGTACGGGCCACACGTAGTTCGTCAAACACTCGGCCCATTCCTAGGCCYCCGATGCGCTTTGATGGGTTTAGTTCTGAGGTTGCGCGGCTGCGATTTGACAAAATMAAAAACAARMAGATTTTACCGGATAAAGGGTTCGATAGGAGGAGTGTCGATGAGTTTAGTTTTATTCGAGAGGTAATCGATAAGCAAGGATGGCAGGCACTGTGTGAGGT
>NC_037535.1:7681823-7683370 GCF_001531365.2 Cynara cardunculus var. scolymus
GGTCTAATCCACAAATTGCTAATGCAAGCGGGTGTTCCGGAGTTTACCGATGACTTGATCATTAAGGAGTGTGAGGAAAGATGGACGATTGATATAAAAGCTGTGTCAAGACTACGAGAGCRGAGTGAGAGAGGCAGGGATGGACCAGATTTGAATCGAACTATGGAGGAGATTGTAGAGCTGAATGGTAGCATGATGGATCTTTTGATCGAGCAAAAAGCCGAGCTGATGGAGAAGATTGAGGCAATGCATGCTGATTTCAACAAGAGGTTAAAGGCCAGCGAGAAGAGAATGAAGAAGCGATTCGAGAAGTTRAAAGACGGAYTGGAGACTGAGGTAGCTGGCAAGTTAACGAAGATGCAGCAAAAGTTGAACAAATACAAGACGGAGACTGAAAGACTGAGGACACAGATTGCATCCGTGGCTGCCCGGAGCACACAGCCTACTCCTTCGGAGTAGGACAGGTTCTACCACCCTACTTTAGCTTCTTATTTTAATTTTTTGCGTCGGGAATAGTTTTTTATAATTTTTAGTCTTATTTTTACGCATGATCATTTCACTTGAGAACTGTTAACACATGAGATCATAGCCCGAATAATTTTAGTGATTGTTTATCATTTGATCATGGTACTTTGTTTTTTACTAGAACTAGCAACACSCTTTTTGGGACAACACTTTGATCACACAATCACCTTACGGACATGACATAGGCCATCTTTTCTACACTCATGCTAGCCACTTGCACCCTTTAAACACAATATTACCCCACGAAACACCAATGAGGACATTGTCATATTCAAGTTTGGGGGAAGACTTTACACAAGGACACAAAGTCAATACAAAAGAGCAAAGCTCTAAATTGACTCCTTATCACGAAAAGGGTATTCAAAACACAACAAAAGTCCCATAGGGGCTATGTATTTTAGAAAATGATTTAAAATGGCACAACAAAAGTCCCATAGGGGCTATGTGCACACTCCAAGCAAAAGAGGCCAAAGGCCCAAAAATTTGAAAAATTTATGTGGAGTATATATGAAAAAGGCTATAAGAAAAAAAGATACGCCAATGAGAGAATACCCCTTTAAGCCCTATTGATCCTAATGTGGTGATTGTGTTTGAACTTAACAAAGAAAAGGWAATGCTAGCCTATGGTTCATGCAAAGAACTTGGTTTTGAGTAACATATCTTAAATTTATGAAAGGCTATGAACATCATGATGCTATAACTCTCTTTGGAAAGGCACTTAATGCCTAGATCATGCATTTTTAGTTTATATTGAGTCTTTATATTTGTCTTTTGRTTGCTTGGGGACAAGCAACGGTTCAAGTTTGGGGGTATGATATGTGTTGAGAATTTAACRCATAACACGCTCTTTTTAGGACTTTTTAGTTACATTAATTTCTTTTCAGTCCCAAATTGAGTCATTTTTATTTATTTCTTTATACCTTTGTTATTATGAAGCTAAATGTTGTGGTTAACATGTTGGTATGCATATTTGAAGCTAATTTGGAGTTTTTGTGATAACAGCAGGTGCTGCAGCATTGGTA
>NC_037535.1:7684610-7699977 GCF_001531365.2 Cynara cardunculus var. scolymus
AAGTCTTCAAAATCGTCGTCTGAAATCATCTCTTTCATTGGACTCTAATCTAACATTGGCTACAATCTCTGTGGACGATAACTCGGTACTTGTACCACTTATTACTTGGAAAGGCGACGTTGGGCCGGATTGTATACTTGCTTTATGGCCCAATTTCAGTAGTCTAGAGGTGTGAAATATAACCGACCACTAACCACAGTTCTCTCGCACACATACAACCTTGTATCTCGTTTTTGAAGATTTGTTTACTTTAAACTCGAAACCCACTTCAAGAAACTTCATTCTGAGGTCTATGATCATTTCTTCTTTCGTATTAAATAACTGAACCAAAACTATTTTCCAACTATGATTATAAGATATGTGTTAGTTGGGCATGATAGAGGGATCTAGAGTTGGAAGGGGATGAGACATATCAAAAGTATCATTTATCCCCACCAAATGATTTATCAAAAGGAGTTCTTGCTTCTTTTTCTACATTTTATTCGTCTTCATCTTCATCCTTTTCTGATAAATCGATATCAGACTTACCCAATGCGAACATGGGCCTCATCATCATCAACTCCAGCAAAAAGTCATTCTTGTTCTTCTACTTGTTGTGTCTCCGAAACAAACTTAGGTTAATAGTGATTAAGACCATATGTATGTTGTGAGAAAAAGTCGGGGTCATAGAAGCACTCTATTGGGTCACCTATTGATTTGGTGATGACCCATTGATCTGTTCCTCTACCCTAGAAGCACTTAGTAGTTATTGGTTTCGTTGTATATTGGTATCTTGGTACATACTTAAGTCATTGGCAAAATCGAAGACTAGCCAATGCGAAGACAGAAGGTCACTAATGCGATACTGTGTATCAACTGTCTAATTTACACACCACGACTCCAGAGTAGCTGATATGAAGATTGAAAATATTTTGAAGCTACAAGCCGATTGTGAGGAAGATCTTCATGCACCGAAGATTTGAAGAAAGATCTTCATAGACAGAAGATTGAAGATTTTCAAGGACTGAAGATTGAAGATCTTCATGTACCGAAGATTGAAGGAAGATCTTCATGCACCAAAGATTTGTGAATAGCTGTTTGAAGCTATTAATCCATCCAAAGAAAATCTCTCTACAGACTGACCATATCTCTACAAAAGTTTGCCTCTGCATGAATAGTGTTGTATGCACGTTGTGTACGATGAAAATGAGATATCAGTAATGGTCAAGTCAACCCATGCCTTCTTATCCTCAGGTGAAAGTGTCATCATGCATTTAATGTTGAGGTAGTATAAAAGGCAGTGTGCATCTTCCATGCATACTATTGACTTCCTTTGAAAGATTTCCATGTGCATTCTTAAGGCAATCGGCTCTCCTCTTCTTCTCCCTTACTCTCCTGTGTGAAAAGAAAACTTAGTGTGTTCTTCATTTTCTTTGAAGTACTCTTTGTGTTGTTCATATAAGTTTTCTCTTTGTAAGATTGTTTAGGTTAGGTTATCATTTCCTATCTTCCAGAACAATCTTTTGTATCTCTATGTGTTAACTCTTAATATACATCAATAAGAATTAAAAAGTTAAAAAAGTTTGTGTAATTATATTCAACCTCCCTTCTATAATTACTTTATGTTTATTGTCATCCCATTTGGGACCAACACACTCATATTGAAACCCAGACTTGGGTTAAGAAACATACATTTCTTGAGTCTGATATTGATCTTGGATTTGATCGTTTTCAGTGTTGGAACTACCACTAACATCGCCTCCATCGCACATCAAAATATTGACATACACATGAAGTGTATGCCATTTATTTGACTCGGCAGCAAATTCCATGAAACCACAAACATCGTCATTGTCAGCTAACTCATAAATTGAACCATCATACTTGTACGCTAACCTGGTTAAACCAACCTCCTTGTTGATAACAAATTTTATCTGAACGTAACCGACAAAGCTTTGATGTGTAATGTTTATGTGCAATTGTACAACATGGTGGATCATTTGACTAGAAGAAACATAATCTCACTCATCGCTTACTTTCACCCATTGACCACTGGCACAAATATTTAACTTAATCTTTTCAGGACCGAAACTCATTTTCAAATAAATATGAAAAAAAGAAATATATATGATGAACAAAGGAATAAATTAAGTTGATATTTTTTTCCTGTATATCATATCGTTCCTTCATGGCTACTTTATAGATTAGATGAATTAAATTCATCCAACCAATCATCAATCAAATACTGAACAATTTTTCATCAATTTTCAAGCATTGTTTAAAAAATAGTGCACGTTCGCAATTTTCATCAATTAAAAATGTGAGAATTGAGATTTCTTTTCAAATATTTCGAGGGTCAAATGGTCAAAATTGTGGACATGGGTTAAGGTCTGAAAAGTACGAATTAGGGTTTTTTTTTTTGGCCGACACGTGTCAGGTCCGCAAAAACCTATGTCTAAATAGCAGACCTGGGTAAAAGTTGTCAATATTTTAAAAGCCAGGGGCTGCAGACCTCAATATTGAGGATGTGGTTCCATATTGAAAAAGAAATTCATCAGTTTTTTGCGGATCCAGTGTTATTCTAGCTAAGAGAGAAATGACTAAGAGATAAAACCAACATCTGAAAAATAACGATTTTAATTAATTTCTCTATAAATATTATGAAAATAATTTGAAAAAGAATAAACCAGATTGTATAATGATGACATTGCATCTCTCACATGATCGTTACCATTTACTATAAGGAAATTGATATAAAAAAATAGTCAATCCACCATAGTCCTTTCACTTTTTAGTCATGTCAGTAACCAACTTCGTCAAATAGTCATAGTTTATGCATTACGTTTAAGTTTTGATTTCGGCCACACAAAAAAGATATAAAAAACTTCATGCAAAAAAGTGGTTTCTACATGAACTTTTTACTTCTTGTGTAAAGTTCGGCCAAAAAAAAAAGATTTGAAAACCTTTACATAGAAAAGTGGTTTATATGTAAACTTTCCACTTTCTGTGTAAACTTTGTTTTTTAAATCTTTTTTTTTTCGAAAACAATCCTTACGTATAATACATAAGAATTCTACTTAAATTTTGACTATTTAAAAAAAAAGAATCTTAAAGCGACTCTAAATTGAATTGATGTTAATAGATTGGTTATTTTTGTAAATTTCCTTTCTCATGCCACCCTTTGGTACCAAGTTCTTTGCTTCTCATGCCACAATTTGGTACCAACTATATGCTTTTTTTATGATCATCAGTCTTGTACTATCCGACAACCTGCAAAAATTCCCAACCATTCTCTTTCTATCTGGAATACGACACATGCAGCTAACTTGTTACGAAAACCATTAAGTAAAAAAAAATTATATATAGATGAGTAAATGTCGAACACCTCTTCAATTCTACGAAAACACCCGAACATTTTTATCCGATGTGATAATAATTGTAACAGGTTGTCCATATCTTTGATTTTGCCATCACATCACATGTAGTAAAAAGATGTTTTTAACTTTTCGTAAGATGTGAAGGGGTTGCTTGTATTGTATATATGTAAAATCATGAAGTTGTATTTTAGTGAAAATGAAGAAATAAAGGTAATCAACAAACAAACTATAAAACCATATATAAGCCCAACATCAGTTTCTTGGAAAGAAAAAAGCACAAAATTAATGCCTGACAACAAAAAAGTTACACTACTCACCAGTTTCTTGTCGTCCCCAACTTGAGAAAATGCTCTCCCCACTCAATTCAACAAAATCCCATGAACGGCAGTGAAGGGGTAAATTTGGGTTTCCATATCCCCCAACACTGGTCTCTCATGCAACATGCCATTGGTTTTCTTCAAACCAAGGACTCTTTTCACTCACGAAAAATGATATTTACCCTTTTAACCTGCAACCTCCACAATCTCGGCTTCACCGTCGCTGTAATCCCCCCAATGCTTGATCGGTTTCTCATCGTTAGAGGTTTCATTCGTAGCAACGGTTTCTGGCGATTCTGTAACTGCAACTGTATCAGTAGCCGTCTTTTCTTGACTTTCCACAACTGACTCAACTGCTACACCACCTTGGTTCGGGGTTTCAGCACCAATTTCTGGAGTGATTATGGTCGGAGATTCTACCGAGCTTACCGGAGATCCAACCGAATCAACAGGATATCCTGTTTGAAAACCGTTTATGGCGAGAGGATAACCATTGGGAGAGAGAGGATAGCCTTCGGGTGAAACCAGATAACCGTTAGGAACCCAAGGTTGACCGGGAACAAACTCAGCTGCATGTGGGTTCATGATTCTTGGAGGGCTGAGAAGATTTCCATCCACCACAAGGTCACCACCACTGTGAAATATGGGTTTGCTGCGTGGGACTCGGTTTGCGGATCGGTTATATCCACCGGAAAGCCGTGGACCGTATGGAACTCTGGCGGTTGCTGACTGATGTGGAGATCTACGAGCAGGGTTAACTGTGACCATTGTAGGTATGCTTACAGGTGGAGGTAATATTCCTCCGTGATCTTTCAAAGGGATTGGAATGGAGCCTAAAACTGGAGTGTTGGATGGATTAAACGGAGGTGCAGCCGCAGAAAGCTTCTTGGTTATCTCTTTTCCATTTTCTGTTTTGCTTTGATCATCTCCATCATTTGGTGTTTTGTCATCTTTTTCTGGAGCCACTTGTTTCAGGTCATCTTGAACCGAATCATGCAAACTCTCATTGGGCTTGTCGACTTCTAAAGCATCACTTTCTGGATTCTTGGATGAATCAGGATTTACTGTGTCCGCTTGGGCTTTTTTGGCCTCGGATTCCTTGACAACTTCTGTTTCTTCCTTCTTCTCATCTATGGTCGTTTTCTGCTCATCTTCTGACGCCTGAACTATTTCTTTATCAAGTTTTTCGTTCTCGGCTTCTGTTTCTATTTCAACTGGGCTAGGGTCCTTTGGCAATTGTTCAGCCACAGCCTTCACGATGCTACCAGGTGCAGCTATAGCAACTTCTTTGTAAGAAAAGAGTTTCCCAGCTTCTTTAACGCTGATCGAACTTATAACAGGAGAACGTTTGACAACCTGATCATTTGAAGCCGGACTAGATGGTTTATCTGATGCTGAACCTGAACCTTGAGTGGTGCTAGAAGGATTGATCAACTTTGGACTGAAGCCTCCACTCTTAACGAACTTTTTGGTAACACCACCGGCGGAAGTAGCAGATTCACTGGTGTTTGTTCTTGGGGATGTGAAATTAGCTGGCTTTGGTCGATACTTTGATGACTGAGGAACACTTGTGAAATTTGTATTTATTTTTGCAAGATTTGGCCTTCTAGAACTTGAAGACTTACGACCTGCTTTAGAAAAAGCTTCTTGCCATCCTTCATCAGAGTTGTCCGCTTCTACAACATTACTGATTGGTTCCTTTTCGATCTGCTGCTCAGGTTGAACCAAATCTGGTTTTCTATCCACTGAATATGTTCTGCTTTCAGATTTGATCTCTTTATCGCTAGAGTTCTCTGGAACAGAATGTCTTGGTGATAATACTTGCTCATCGGTCACAGATTCTCCATTTTGTCCTTGTTTTACTTTAAGCTGGATGAATGGAAGAAAAATAGAAATAAAAATTTGATACAAGTATCTTTGTTCTGGATAGCGGTGGGAGTGGGACAAGAAAATACAGCAGGGAGAAGGTTACCAGTTTTGCACGAGCTTGTTTTCTTTGGGCCTCTCGTGCTTTCATATCTGCATCTGGGGCTATATAATCTAGCAAATCTGATACACTGATCCATGAAAATAAATGACCATCAGGGTCTTTCTAAATCAATATGAACTACACTCAGTTTAGATCTTTTACAACTAACTCACCATCAAGATCTCTTCTACATAGAAAATACTCGACTATATAATTATGTATATTATCCATTTTTAACAAAAGAAACATAATTAGCATCAATTATCAACATTACACGTATATTATAGATATGTTATTTTCTTGATATTAACTATTTTAATGCAAAAATCCAACAATGGAGCCAAGCATCATGTGCGTATATAACTAGTGAAATTTGTTGGAACAATGGCAACGGAAGAAGCTCATCTTAGAACCATTGCTATCTGAATACTGACAACAGGGCAGGCTTATTTATCTGAATACTAATCTAGTAGTGTATTTTCAGTATATGTAAAAAAACTGGTACTTGAGAAAGAAGTCTGAAAAGGTGAAATAAAAATCTACCTCAAATGGCCTTTACTAGATATCGATGCATCTGGCTTTGGAGTACCATTGCGTGCAGCTTCTTGTTGTTCCAGAGCCTTGGATTCGAAGTATTCAAGCCATGCAGCTGCGTCCTACAATATCTTACATGCTAAGTAAAACAAAGAAGCGAATACAAGCAATGCATGTATCTCCAGATGTGATGTTAATGCATCAAGAAAGAACTTGGCAAGTCACAAAGTACCTGGGTACGAAGATCTTCAGGTCCAAGTTTCGTCTGCAGTATCTGCAGAGTGGTCTGCTCATGCTGAACACTCAACGAGTATGCTTCCATCAAAGAGAGAGCAATTGCTATCGCATGATAGCTAGCAGCAGTCTGACAAAAAGATAAATTTTTGAGTAAATTTTTTGAGATAACATGATGCATCTGGTAAACAACAAAAAAGATGCATCCAAAGAGCTGATTCATTTACTCAATATAGTGACATTAGAGAACATAAATATTTAGATGTATAACAAAATATAAAGAATCAGTAGATTTTGTCTTTGATATAGGTCATATTTGGTAGTGCACGGACGCTCTCATTCACAAGCAATGGTTCCATGTAACATGTGAATCACTGTGCCATGAAAATTGCAACGAGCACTTTCTGGCACATGAGTTCGTTGGCTAATCTAATTGAGGTTATCAAGAACCTTTGGTCAAATGATGTTTTGAACTTTTCCAAGATGGACCAAATTGATTCTAAAATGTGTGCCAGATAGTAAACATTAGAATTTTCATTGGACAGAAATACCAGTATCTAAACAGTTTAATCATGAGATATTTCAATCTTGGGTGTTGTAATTATTAGTCCCTCTGCCCGTACACAATTCTATTTTAGTTTGTCCCAAAATAAGTATCCTCTTTCAAAAGTAAGTTTCTATTTTTCCATTCTACTCTTAATTATGAGATGGAAAAAGTCTCTATTATCAAGAGTAAAAATGTCATTTAGTAATTCAAAAAGTGTAATAATTACATATTTCTAAAACTGAATGCCACTTTCATTATAGACATTTATTTTGTGACTGGGGGAGTGCATGCTAAGGGGTTTCATGGGGGAGAGAAAGAGAGAGAGAGAGAGAGAGAGAGAGAGAGAGAGAGAGATTACTTGTATGTGATCTGCTCCAAGCAGCCTTTGATTACACTTGAGAGCCTCGTGAAGGTATCTAAGAGCAACATGAACATTTCCTAAACCTTCTTCCATCATTGCTACATTGATGTAGGTAGCCGCAGTATTCGGATGAGAAGGTCCACATGTTAAATGCAAAAGATATAGTGCACGGTTCACGTACCTAAAGGACAAATAGATGAACAAAAGCTATCATTTTTATGAAAATGCCAATGGACAATTCATCACACACAATGCAAGGAAAAAAACATACTTAAGAGCTAGCTCCGTGTGTTGGAGACGGTAGTAGAAAACAGCTAGGTCCCCATAACTCTTCATCGTATCTGGATGATCGAGTCCCAGCTCCCTCTCATTGATATCCAAAGCTTTTTGCTGATAGATAGTAGCCTAATAGAGGGTTGAAAGAGAAATTTTGGTTACAGAATGGGGCATTGACAGTTGATGTCAATCTTCATAATTAGATTTGTATAGTACAGAGATCTTTTGCGAAAATTTGAAATACATGTGATAAAAGAAAAAAATGAGACTTGAAAGGAAAGAATAGAAAAACCTCATGGATATGTGAGGTGCCATTTACCAAATGTTTACATGGGTAAGCGCTTACCAAGTCACATTACCTTACCAGATGAATATGATAAGAACCAAAAATTTTACTCAGTAAGAACGAGACAAGGACCAAGAGTCTTACCCGGTAAGTGAGGGGCGACGACTCTTACCATGGTTAGTGCTTACCAGATAAATGGTTGCATACAATGCCGTTTTGGTGGACTAAAATCTTACCCGGTAAGTAAGTGGTGGTGTTGAATTTTACCGTTAAGTGTTTACCAGGTAAGTGTTTGGTAAACAGCCTCAGTCTAATATACACCACCACTGACTCCCAAATTTCAGTAGTTTTGAGGGTTGGGAAGTGCAAAAAACATTCAGGCTTCAAAACATGTAAAACGAGCCACTCTACCATTCAACTTTAGATCTCCACAATGTAACTTCTTTAGAATACTGTCATGTATATAATTGTCTCTTCCAGTCAGAGAGATATGCAGGTTGAATAATCGACTTATTCTTGTCGTAGTTACAAAGCAATAAAAGACTATATGCTCATATACCTGATTAAAATCCCCGGTGTGATAGAGCACGACAGCCAAAAGACTATATGCTCCAGCTGTCATTCGATGATAAGGACCACAGACAGATACAAGTTTTGAGAGTGCCTGAAGAAATTGGGTAGAAGTTTTGGTCCGAATAACTTAAAAATTAAAACTAAAACCGTTACTATCATTTAAAAGCAAGAGATTATGTTGCCTTAGTTCCGTAGTTGACAGCATCCTCCAATTTGCCTTTATCCAATGATGTTTTAGATGACTCTAAAAGTGTGCGTCCATCCGCGGAGGAGCATGCAACATGCTGTATGAAAATAGTTCACATGTCATCAAATCTGCTGTAATTAGTTTATGTTATACATAATTGGGGATAGGATTCGATCACATGCTTGACCTTATATATAGGAACCATGCTAATAATATCTGCCTTCCTGAAAGGAGATGAGGAATCCATATCATAATCCCTGGGAACAAGCTCAAGACCAACCTGATGGTAAAAGCTTTATCAAAATTGATATTTCGGGAAAAAAATCTGGGTAAGAGAGATGATTATTCACTCTCAAATTTGTGTCATACCTTGTGGCAAAGCCCTCGAAGAATGGAAAACTTACGAAGATCAGTACGACATTCGTTTGTCCATTGCCAAGCAAATCTCTTTGATAGGAAGAGCTCAATCCACTTCCATTTTAAGTCATCATCATTGCCAAGTTCTGAAGCTGCATTTCTCGCAACGGGTGTTCCTAGCAATACATTTAAGCATGATGCTATTGATTCAGCTAAATCAGCAATATTGTCAACTGCTGCTACAACTGCTTGCAAGATATGCTTGTAAGCTCGAACAACCATCTCGTGAACACAGAGTGATTGAACATGAGGGAGCTTATCTGCAAGTCCAACCTGAAACAACAGAAAAAACAAGATGGGATGAGTTTTAACTACCTTGCTGTATATAAACCTAAAAACTAACAAATAAGGCAAGCCTTGGAACAATGGATGTTGTCAGTCCTTTATGACCGGAAAGTCAAAGGCTCAAGTCGTGAGAATAACATCTGTGCAAAATGAAAGAGAAACTGCAAGTGAAAACTTCCCACCATAACCCTCTGAAAGCCAAGGAAGCATGGAGAGTTTTCCGCTCTTTAAAACTATCACAGGTATGTGAACGCTGAAAAGCTTCAAAGAGAATTTTAGCCACCATCTGGTTGCCAACATACAAGGGTGTTTTTGAAGATAACACTTTTTATCAATCAATCAAGCTTGTGGAAAAGAAAGATAAGAATCAGTTTCACTCCTGACAAGTAATGATGCCTAGCTAGGCTTCACTTCACTTGTCTCCATGATTTCTTTTGATTGTTCTTTCTAGGTCTGATTCTTGTTGAGCAGAATGACATAAATGTAACAAGACCGAAACAAGTTATAGGACGATGGTTGTAGCAAAATATCAAGATGAATTAGGTATTTCCAAATGAAAAGAAAGAATTACCACTCTCCCCAAGGAACACATTCGCAAACCCCTTGTGTGCATAAAATCAGTCAGTGTTCTACCATCAACAGGAGAAAGTTCAAGGGAGCCAAAATCAGCCACCTAAGAAATAACGAATTGCAACAATCAGTCACACACTTGATGCCAAGAAAAATAATAGACATGACATCCTTCACGATCTTAGCAATGTCAAGCAACTAACCAACTTTGGGAGGGCAGTATCATCATAGTACTTGTGTGCCATTTCAATCAACTGCTCAGGTGACTGCCAACATAAATGAAATTAGACCAAAAACAACAAAGAAATGTAACTTCCTTCAAGCAAGAATGATTATAAGTTTCTGTAAGTTCAGCCTCAATAATGAAAGATGCTCTACAGAAGCACGTTCAGCACTTCCATCAGGTGCTTAATGTGCCACAGATATCAGAACAGGTTTGTGAAATTAGAGCAGCAAGCAAACCTTAAGGTGGAGACCAGTATCTGATTCTTTAAGACGCAAATAAGCTGCTTCAGAAAGCAGCTTCCGCCACATCATTTCCTTTTCTTCGTCCAACTTTGCAGCCTCTCTGTTGCCACTGTCATCTGATTTACTGTTTGTGTCAGGGCCATTGCTAGTGGCAACTTCCTGTTCAACCTTGCTGCTTTTATCATCAGTTTTTTTCTTAATTTCCTTCAGCAATCCCTTTCCCAGACCCTTCACAGCTGGTTCTACCTTAGCTTCTGCTGCGGTCTTAGAGTCAGATTTCCCAGAAGTTTGATTTTGTAAATGTTGCACCCAACATGCTCCAAGCTCCCATCTGATTGATTTTGTGTTTGTAGAATCTTCTTCCTGCATTTTCTGCAAACTTTCCTCCAATACTTTCCTGACCAAGACCTTAGCAGAGTGTGATTCTTCAACATCTGCACCCTGTACCCTTTGTACTGCACCAGATGCTGACGGTGTGGATGTCGTGTGCAATAGTATTCTCAAACTGAAAAACAATAAGTGATACGGAAAGTAATTAGCAAACCTAAAAATTATCGGAGGTAAAAGTGCATCAAGGAAACACCTGTAGCATAGGGCCATAGCATATCAATACATCATTTCATTTATACACGGGAACAAGTTACCAAGTACAAAGAGAACAAAATATATGACTTGAGGCAAGTTGGATTTTGGTTCAACTGACCTATTGACATTCAAAGCATTAGCACCTCCTTCAGGTTGGTCCTCGATGTCAATGTCCTCCAAAATCGGTTTTCCATCCCATTTTACCTCGGTTTCAACTTTCACAACAGCTGTATAACCACAATGTCTAACGACCACTATGCCTAGGGTAGAAGTATCCTGCATGATAGCAGTAGCATTTTTAGAAGAAAAAATGTGCCAAAGAACATTTGTCATAAAACAAATGAAAATGCAGAAGTGCAAGTTGTGTTTAGATAATATGGACTGGTATCATACTGACATGAACGGTTGCGCTCTCGTCTGCTGTTATGCCTTTAAGCAGGTTTCTTTTAGCAAGCTCCTCCGGTGACAATCCAAGGACATGACTCCCATCATTTTTACCATCCAGCTTTGTGCTTGCATCCGGCACATCTCTTGTGATCCTAATAAGAAGATCTCCAACTTTCTCCTCATGTACAATTGAGTTGGTGGAACCATTTGAGGAACAATTGCTACTTTCAGCAAGATTCTTAATGGTAGCCACTGCTTTTAACACTGACACGTCGACAAATATGCAGTGAAGTAGAAAAGCTTTCCTATCTCTAACTTGCCTCTCTTCTGGAGTTTTACAAGGCATTGCTGCTAAAATTGAAAATTCCTTTGCCCACTGCCTATGATCATGTTTACCATCTCTTCCTTGTCCACCACCATTTCCTCCCCAGTTTTCATCTTCTACAGGAAGTGGTGGAAAAAGAGATGGATTGTCAGCAACAACTGGAGGCACGGCCCAAGTGTTTGCGCGAAAACCATAAGGGAGATTTCCAAACTGAGACAAAAATATAGACATTTTTATACCGACTTTCATTCAAAATATGGTGCCAAAGTGCTCGGTAAGATTTAACTTACTTTATTGTGCTCAATGAAAGCTTTCATGAGAGCTTTGTAGGCCTGTGGTTTAAGACATTTGAAGAACATATAAGAATGAATTAAATGAAACATGGAAGAGATGACTGTTGAATTATGAAATCAACAAGAAAGCAAATGTTGGTCAAGAAAGTCTATGATGTAAAGAATTGGTTTGGCTCCCATCTCAAAACCACTAACAAATGGAGTTACTCAAATACTTTCAAACTAATGTGCCAATACACCCTTCTGAGTAGCCCATCTCAATTTCAAGTCCATTATATGCACCCAAAGAAAAAAAAATTATGGTGCAACAAGCTATATGTAAGAGCATGTGCCCCAGCTAGAAACCAAGGCCATGTAAAGGATTTTTTCGGACTTCCATCTCAAAACAATTGGCAAAAGGGCGGGTGGAGTCACCCTTGGATCATATATATAAAAGTAGTCAGTTTTCACTTACACCATCAAAAATCCGACTTATCTGCCGCAACAGACCAACCAAGGAATGACTCAAAAGGATGCGCTTTCCAGCTGGATAGAACCCTTTCCTGGAAGCAACAATCGTCATTGGCTTCCCGCTACAAACTCGTACCTGCAAATGGATGTAGGAATTGATGAACTTTTTTTTGTGGTTCGTGTAAACATCACCAGCTTGAACATGTCTAGAAAACGTTAGTGGTCCACACATTTTTTATAGCAATTAAACAAAGCACAATGAGATGCTCACATCCATTTGAAAGAAATCATCATCTGTTTTATCTTCAAGGAATGGACGAGCAGATCTCCTAATGTCTGCAAAACAAGCATGCAAACAGTTAACTCTTGGCCTTTCACTGAATAAGATCATTAGTTCACCTGTGAGAGAGAAGATAGAAACTTTGAGTTGTGAGTCAAATACTTGCTAATTTCAAATGAAATGTGTAATCCAACAAAAAAAAAATCAATGTTTGACTTAACAAGAAACTTTAAGAAAATCTATGCATATATATCAAATTCCAAAATACCAGTGAAAAAGAGAAGGTAGAAACTTAGTGGCATAAATAAGTTGTGATACGATACACAAGGGTAAACTGTAAATCCACAGAATTTGCATGTTGGGAATGGTTTACGTTCAGGTCTATCAGACTTCCACAGATACCAGTTGGACATTATAGAGGGCTATTCAGCAATTATTGGATAGTTATCGAGTTATTTTGTCAAATCTTCGATCATGCAGGCTCTTAACATTCTTCTGTTTGGTTTTTTAATGGTTGTTTAAGTCGAGTATGTCGAACTAATCTAAAATTGAGTCTAGAAATAACACATGATTTTTCCATTGATTTCTTCAACATTTAAATTTGTTCATGTCTTGTTCTTTATTGATAAGACAGGCAATTTTAGCTTCAAAATGCATTCACTGACATGTCACTCTGGTCGATTGAAACAATCTAAAGAATCAGTATTGAACTTGTCGATCGATAGCGTCAAAACCAAGCCTGTTGAAAATGCCTCCCAATTAACCCAGTTGCTGAAACGGACTTTCAAGTCGCTCAACAAATCACATTGAAGAGAGGAAAAGCTATGGTACATTTACAGAGACATCACTGCGAGTCTGCACCAACTTATACCGTTGTACGCGACTTTATGAAACCGAACCAGATTTTTGTGCGACCTACCAGCTCTCTTACAAGTGGCATTCGATCAATGACAGGTTTCTAGTGCCAATTTTAGGGCTCAAATGCACACAACCCAAATATAGCATACTTTCCCATTGTTCATACACACCGTTTTGAGTGTGACTTTGTGACTAAGTGTGATTACTATGTGCCAGTATTTCATGAGACCCACTGATTTCAAAAGTAGAAGTTGCAAAAAATTTCATAAGGGCAGAGAAAATGTTGAGAAGAAACTGAATAATTTACTTAAAAAAACGTTGATATTTAAACATGAATATATAAAAGGACATACATTGGATGGGAGGTGTGAGGTGAGAGAACGAGAAGAAGTCGTAGAACTGCCCGAGCCTCGGCGGCGGGTAAATATCCGTTGTCGTGTCACCCTTCTCAGACTGATCGGAACTGATAGAAACTTCCGTCTTCGGCGATTTGGCCCCACCAATCGAATTCTTATCCTGACCGGTCTCTCCATCACTCGAATCTGGTCTGTTAGGTGCTGATCGACTGTTTGGGGAGGCCGCGTTCTTGGGAGTAGTAGACGAACCACCGAAAGCGGTGGTGCAAGCGACGATATCCAGCAGCCGTCTGACGTGTGCGATGGCGAGATCTTCGGTGTACTCCTCTGCAAAGTAATTTTGGCGGTACTTTTCATTTTAGCCCCTTGAGTTCATAAAAGTTGCCAATTTACCCCAAAAGTATAATATGAGTTTAGAAGTAGACCTTCGACGACCATCACGTGACATGGTTTGAGAGAGGCGATTTCGACGGTATCTTTCAACCTCGGTCCACGCACCTGTCAGAGTACAAAAGACACACGCATTCACCTGTTAGTTCGTTTTGGTCGTTATCATTCTCATTTTATGTTCACATGTATCAACCGCGAAGGCTCATTGCATCCTAACACCTTGCTAAATTCACCCCTCCATTCTATATAAGTATTCATTTTTTGTTTTTCTTTATTTTTATCATTTTATTTAATTATAAATAGATTATTATTAAAAACACAATTTTTTTATTCTGTAAAATAGATTAATACTAAAAATGTTATTTTTTATAGTACTTACTATAAGAAATATTACAGGTTTTCCTCGTCCTATTTAATATTTTTTTCTTTATTTCCTGATGATTATTTTTAAGAAAAATTATATATTTTTCCTTCTCCTTTTTAATCATGTTCCTTAAAAACGTATTTTTTTTAAAATAACTATTTATTAAAAAAAAATAACCTAACCTTTTTTCTATATCACCAAACTACATATGAAATTCAGTAAAATGATACTATTATTAGATTATTAAGTGTTATAAAGAAATTTATTCATCAATTATCTAGGTAGATTAAAAGCACGGGAAATAGCGACTTGAAGATAAATTTTCCTTCTATTTAATCGGTGAGGCAAGCAAACTGTGACATGTAGCTTTTTTGAATAATTAATATAATTAACTAGTTTCTAAAAGTTTGATAGTTTATTTATCAAAAGAATATGCAATGACTTAATCATTCAAAGTAAAAAAAATTAATAGTTTATTTATTTTAGAAAAACTTCAGAAACTTAATAATAATTCAAAATGAAACAGTTCGTTGGATTTTTTTGAACTTTTTCCTTATTAAATTCAGTATATAAATAATTTTGGTAAATATATTATTCATTATTAAATAATTAAGTGTTTATAAAATTTGACTTTTTGAATCATACCATTTTAAAATTATTAAAATGACTACGACAAAATTTAAACACTAATACATACAT
>NC_037535.1:7702312-7704939 GCF_001531365.2 Cynara cardunculus var. scolymus
ATATATATATATATATATATAACAACAAAATATAATATATTATATTGACATCTTACTGGTTTTAAAAATGACATAATTTTCAATCATTCAACACTCCTATTAAAAAGTGTAAATAGCAATACCCTTATTAATTCGTACCAAATATAATTAATCTATGAAGATGAATAGTTTAATGGTATTTTTAAGAAGCTTTTAATAAATAGATAATGTTTCTATATTGTATATAATATAATAGACAAAAGAAATATAAGTTTGCATGTATAATAATTTTAGAGTCGCTTAAAAATCTATTAATAAATATTTTTATTAGACAATCTTTTTTCAGGAACATTACTTCACTTTTAATACTTATCTATTTCATTAATGCAATGCCATATTGCGATGTATCTTTCAAAAGTGATTTAATTACATCAATAACTGCTTTTATCTATACTATATTATAAAATATTTGACAAAAATTCTTAAAAATCATTTTTTTATGTATAAAATATTATATATTAATACATATTACTTAAAATTCAAGATTACAAGTAACTTATAGATAAGTACAGTTTATTAATGCTCCATGTTTGAATTCGCATAACTAACTGCGGATAAACATAACCAATTAAAAGATAAACATCTCATTTTTAATATAAAAAATCTAAAATATAATTAGGATAATTATCAAGTTATAACAAAATAATCAATTATTGTATTTATAAGAAAATTATATTATTAAACCAAATATAAATTACTTCGTTATTAAACCTAAATTAAATTATGATAAAAAAAATTGAATTGGAAAATTACACAAAAAATAAGAATTTTAAATAGTTATTTTGATACTAATATCGATATATTTTTGTCAAATTTTTATATATCTTCAAATTTATATTTTATTCAAAAATAAAAACATTATCGTTTTTTTCAAAATCACATAAGACCATACTATAACAGCGATTGAGATAAAGAATAAAATGAAATATTAAAATCAAGATATATATCTCACTACATTGCGCGAGTACCATTCTAATAATTTATAGTACATATTTTTATTTTACTATAATTTAATCTTATATAGTGGAGTTATAATATTTAATTGGACACGCCACTCCAACATTCAAAACCTAGTGAGACATGTTTGCTCATTAAAATTATATGTTTATTTTCTTACCTCTAAAATCCGAACGAAAATAAATATATAAAGTATAAATACTAAAAACTCTGATTAATATTTTAAGTTAAAAAATGTAATTTAAATTTAATTTTTTTTTATTTACTCTTTTTAATTTTTTATGTACATAAAAAAATTAAAAATTCTAATTTCATTCTCTACTTCCTCCAGCTTTTCATCTCCTCGACCTTGAATCTGGTCTTTCCATGTTTTTGTTACAGGTTGATTGCATATAGTTATTCGTGAAGGAGGAGATGATGGATAGTATTGTTTAGACTTCTTATTTCACCGTAACATCCTTTCTTCATATCGAAAGTAAGCAATAGATTGAGAGAGCATCAAAAGAAGCAACAAAATATACGTATTAAAAAAATTACTTAAGTCTAATATATAAGAAGCATTAAAAAATGAACGTTTTATTGATTTATTACAAACATTAAAATAGTTTTTCAACTTATAAGCTAGTTTCGCTTATTAAACGAAATTTTTTGGGGATATTTTTCAATAAGCTTAAAAAATATGCTAGTTTATGTAATCAGATATTGCCTTGGTCGACGGCAATAAACACAAATTAGAGGGGGGGGGGGGATAAATCGTTTTTTTAATGATTAGGGTATATGGTATTTCATGAAGTCTAAAAAGCCTAACGACATGTTGTTAACAGTTTAATGAGTTTAATGTTACTCATAGTTTATTCAGTCGCATATATATAATTGTTTATTAGTGACTTAATAATGTAGAAAATAGTTTATTAGGTAAATTTATAGGGAGAACTTTATGCAGAAAAACAAGTTTTATTTCCAAACTTGTCCTCCCAATTAAAAAACATGTTTATTCCATTTATGAAAAACTCTCTCAAGCAAAAACTCTCCCAATCTATATAAATAGATTAATCCACTCATTTAACGTTATCTATATATATGACTTAATAAAAATTCAACCAAACAATCCCTAAGTCTATCATCACTTATACAAAATCGATAATAGTTTTTCCTTTTAAAAATTGATGTGACTTACAACAAAAATTAATATCACTAAATAATAGAATTGAATATAGAATATATATATATATATATATATATATATATATATATACATTTTTAAAAAAGTTTGGTAACATAATGATAAAGTTAATTTATTAAATAAGACAAATTTACAGGTTGGGAAAGTCAGCCTTTTGTGCACCCTAGGTTAATCGAGTTTTTGTGTACCCCTAGTAGCATGTACTATAGGTGAATAAATTGAACACAAATATATAAGTTATGTTTGGCAAACCAATTGATAAGCAAGTTAATGGTGATAAGCTAACTGATAAGATAGTTGATACATAAATTATAGAAGTAAGTAAAATGACCAAAAATGACATCTTAAAACAATAGTAATTACAAATATTTCATAATATAATTAAAATAAATTTTTAGTAATATAATTAAAATAAATTTATAATAATATAAAATGTCAATTAATACAA
>NC_037535.1:7705974-7710868 GCF_001531365.2 Cynara cardunculus var. scolymus
TAATGTAAAATTTATAAGTAAAAATAATTGATAATTATCAACTAATATTAATTAATATTTATCAATGATAATAACTAATAGTACTAAATTATTATTAATATTAATGAGAGTTATAACTGAAAAATATGATTAAAAATTCCTCATAAACTACTCCAACTACTGCTTTAATAAGGTAGCTTATGTCATCCAAACATGTATCCAAAAAATAAGGTAACTTATGTTTGTCAAACAATGTCTAAACATTGAGAATTACCTAAAAAAAGTTTACTTAAGTGAAATAATATTTTATTGTTCTCACCAATAAAGTATTTGAAATTAAATATATAGGAGAGATAAACAATATTTTATTTAATAAAAATAAATATTTTAATAACATAACTAATATTTTAATCTCTGAAATAAAGAATCGGTTGAAGATGAATGTAACGTTTTTTGAAGATTTTGATTTTAGATTTCATTTTAGGGAAAATGTGAAGAATGCTCTAGAATTCCTTTAAATATATTAAAATAATAAAATTATATAATATTTTAATAATATAATAAATATTAAATGCAACTTATTTTAAAATTTTAACTTTTAAATTCACTACTTAAAAAAATTATTAAAACTTTATTTAAATATAGAAATAAAAATAAAAAGTGTTTCCGGTTCCGTCCCGAAAACTTTCTCCTCGGACACACACTCCGGACTCCACACTCCACACTCCACATCCCACACCCCACACCCGGCCTTTTCAAATACTCTCTGAAGTTGGATCCAATCCATGGGTCCACTTGAATGTCGTATTTCATGTTTTTTAAAAAATAGTTATTAATATGAAATGTTTACACCAAAAGTTATATTTAAAAATAAACCAAATTCACTTTACCTTTTGTATTTCATTTAAAATTAGAGCTTAATCGTTGAGATATATGCTGACATATCTTTTATTTTGAAAAGAAAAATAATTATATTTGAAAAAAAATAAACGTCACTATTTTAAAAAATAGAATGATGCTAGTTTAACATTCATACCTCGTGTGACAAAGAGTAGTTGGTCAAGTGACATGCCTCCACATGTACCGCTAAAAGTTTTCGTACATCTAAGATTTTGTCTGTGGAAATTCCCTGTAAAGAAATTAAAAGATCAAATCAATCTTACAATTATAATGACCATCCATTAAACATGGCATATTACTATACGTCATGTTACTATCTGAATCTGTTTTAACTTAATTTGAATCAATGAGAATATATAAAGGGAATTTTGAAATTGATGTGTGTGAAAAGAAATTTTATATAAAATGTTAAAATGATTCATTTAGAATCACGCAGGATAACTTTTCAAAGTGGTATACCTTTAGTGTCACCTCGGATTCTTCTGGCGTTTCTACCTCGATTTCTATAACCGTTGGTAATACTGTCAAAGTAGACGAATACAAAAATTAGATATTATAAGTTGTTGAATCTAAGAAAATATTCTAACAACATGTAACAATTTTTTATATGTTTTCTTTATGTGCGTCGTCTGTAACAAGATGAACTTTTTCGTAAACAAACAAAATTATTAATTACGCAACGATGTATTGATCGACAAATACTTTGAATCACATCACGTGAGTATATAATAAATGCAAAAAATGAAACTGAAAAACAGTAATCATGCATTCTTTACCTTGACATAGTAATTTTTTCAAGTAAATAATATCCACTAACTAGTTCACGTAAATAAAATGTAGGCATGTTTTATGGCTACTATAGGCAATAGTTGAACTAACATTTTAATTTAAGATGCGTGTTATACATATACATATATATATATATATTATCACGTATATCTATATCTATCATAAGCGATAATTTATTCTTCAAAACAAAAATAAAAGAAAGTAGTTTGAATTTAGTAAAATATTTGGAGATTTCCTTTAAATAAGAACTAGATTCAACATGTTTACGTTATCTGATAATCTAACATTATGTGTTGAAAATTAAAATGCAATTGTGGTACCTTACGTTAAAATTGGGACGCAGTGTACAACATAAACCAAATTTCATCTCATACTTGATTTCTCTATTTTGGATTCAAGTATTGCATAATAACTGAGAATGATTTGTTACCATTGTTAGTGAGACATGTTCGATTCATCATTGAAATTTGTAATGCATGATTTTACATTGAAATTTGTAATGCATGATTTTACGTGTAAATTAATAAGACAAAATTCAACAATTAACTCCAGAACTAGTTATTTTCCAACGAAGAACAAAACACAATCTGTCTGAAAACAGTAGTTCTAACATATTTCAACTTTTATGCTCATGAGATATGGAGCAGTGATGGCTGTAAAATTTCCAGAAAAATTGAAACAGTTTCCGTATCAATTCATAAATTCTGAATCCTACACCAAAGAAGGCTATAAAACAACATCAACTATTCATGAATGAACTATTCCGTTTTCCGAAACAATTTCCTTCATCCTCAAACTTATCCTAACTCAGACTTGCAGAAACAAACAGCAAAAAGAAAAAGAAAAAAAAGAGATACAGTTACAAACAGAGAGTACATAAACATACCTTTCTCTTCCTTCTTCTTCTTATCGCCCTTGGCCTTATGAAGCTTTCCTTTGCTAGCTTTGGGAGCCATGTTAACCAGCGATTCAATTTCACGCCAACAGACAGAGAATCACAATGCTAATTAATCAAATTCAGGAACAGAAATCAATGAACTCAAAAAATCGTTAAACAATCGTAAATCAAATTTGTAAACTGAATCTCGGCAACTTTCTGAAAACCAGAAATTGATTGACAGATGAAACAATTAATCTGTGAGATGGAGGAAGGGGATTGAAGCAATTGAGATTGAGTAAATGCAGTACGTTGTGTAGGGATGAAGGAGAGAGAGAGAGAGTGTGGAGGGGATTTGATGAAATTAGGAAATGGGGGAAGGGAGGATAGAGAAACGATAGGATAAGGTAATAGACGCATATATAAGATTTTGTAACCAAGGCCTCAATTTAACAAGTGTTTTTAGACCTCTGCTTTTTTTACTTTCTTTCTTATATCGTTACATAATAAAGAGATATATTTATTCCAATTGTTAATTAAAAAATGTATCTTTTTTATATATCTATACTATATTATAAAATATTAGACAAAAATTCTTAAAAACCATTTTTTATACATGAAATATTGTTTATTGATACATATTACTTAAGATTCAAAATTACAAATAAATTGTGCATAAGTACAACTTATTAAAGCTTTATGTTTGAAGTTGTATAATAAGAGGCTGTTTGACAGTTGCTGAATGGTTTGATATAGAATGATTAAGAGGCTCTCATGATGTAATGTAAAATAAAATGTAATTGTTTGGTAATTGTATACAATTAAATTAAGGCACTGAATGGTCATGTGAGACTCATGATACAAAATCATTCAGAGGGAAACAAGATTCACCTCTTAATAATTCAGAGGTTGTCTCTTAATGGAACTATTAAGATGTAAACGAACAACCCCTAAATACATATAAACATAATAAATACAAGATAAACATCTTATTTTAAATATAATTTTTTAAAAATATAATTAAGATAATCATTGATTTCGAAACAACAAACTTAATTATTATCTTTATAAAAAAGCCATTATTAAACCAAAAATAAATTACTTCGTTATAAAACCTAAATTAAATTATAATAAACAAATTGAAATTAAAGAAGTTACAAAAAATGAGAACTTTTAAATAGTTAATTTGATACTAATATCGATAAAAAAAATCAAATTTCTATATATCTTAACATTTATATTTTATTCAGAAAATAAAATCATTATCATTTTCTCAAAATCACATAAAAATGTATTATATCAACAGAGACAGAATAAAACAAAACATTAAAATAGAGATGTATTTAACTGCATTATACGAGTACCTTCTAATAAACTATAATTAAAGTTGAAAATTTAAAGAAATCTACGATTGATTACTTAAAAGTGAATTAAGATTTTAAAATTATATTAAAACTCGTATAAATTCTTTATTTTGAAGATCACAGTATCAATTATATTATTAAAATATTTAGTATAATAAATCCCACAAAAAAAATAAACCTTGTGGAGAGAAATAGAGAGTTAGGGGCCGTTTACCAAACGCTTACTTGGGTAAGTAAACATCAAGTCACATTACCTTACCGGATAAATATGGTAAGAACCAATAATCTTACCCGGTAAGAACGAAACAAGGACCAAGAGTCTTACCTGGTAAGTGAGGGTGACGACTCTTACCATGGTAAGCGTTTACCGGGTAAATTATTGCATACGATATCGTTTTGGTGGACTAAAATCTTACCCGATAAATAAATGATAGTGTTAAATATTACCGATAAACGCTTACCACGTAATTGTTTGGTAAAACAGCCCCTTAGATATAATTAAATATATATTTCTCTCTCATAACATTAAATTTTAAGAGCTCTTCAAATTTAAAGATTTTTTTCTATTCTTTTATAATTAAATTATTTAAAAAAAAGTTCTATAAAATTATGTTGAAACATAAAAAAGCCTTCAAAATCTTTATTTTGTTCTAATTTAAAGAACTTATTACAAATGCTTTTAGAAGCAACAATTCTGTATCGATCTAAACCAATCAACATGTATGCCAACTATAGCAATTAATACTATGTTTAGTAAACTAGTTGATAAACTAACTGGTGGCTAATAAGTTAGTTGATGATTAATAAGCTAACTGATAAATAAATCATATTTGACAAAAGCTAGTTAAGAAACATGTAAAATAACCAAAAAGAGCATCTTACAAAATTAGTCAAATATTTTATAATATAATTACAACAAATATTTAATAATATAATATATTAATACAAATAAGATGGTAAAATAAAAATAAAAATAATATAATAT
>NC_037535.1:7711281-7719827 GCF_001531365.2 Cynara cardunculus var. scolymus
AATTAATTAATTAATTTCAACTAATATGAATTACTATTATTTACATTTAGTAATAATTAATTTTTATTTTTATTTTTAATAAATAATAATTGATATTAGTGAGGGTTATAATTGAAAAAAGTGACAAAAAGCTCCTCACAAGCTATTTCAACTAGCATTTCAATAAGTTAGCTTATGTCAATCCAAATGTGTATCCAAAAAATAAATTAGCTTATGAGATAGTTTATGGCTGCAAAATAGAGCTGGCTAAAAATGACCCAACTCGGCAACCTAACCCAAAATTAACAAGTTTGGTTGAGATTTTCAACCCATTTAAGTAAATGAGAAACTCGTCTAACCCATTTAAATAAGTGGGTTGGTTGTATTGAAATTTCTGACCTGTTTACGACCTATTTTCAACTCTTTATGTAATTTTTTAATTAAATATGATTATTTAATTATAATATCTAATATTATCTATTTTTATTTTTCAACCTGTTTTTGTGTCTCTTCTTTTCGTTTGTGAAATGTGAAAATGAAACTGCAAAACCCTAATAATCAACTTGTCTGCCTCCAAGGCTCTAAAACAACAATCTCTTTCTCTGGTCTTTGCCTTTCATCTCTCTCTCGTCTGCCTCCCACGCTTAGATTTCAATCGGTGCGGTGGTACGGAATCAGTGGAACTCACTGATTTCTTCTCACTATTTTGGCCCCAATCGCAAAGAGTAACTAGTAAGTTTATTATTTGGTTCTTAGTTTTGATTGTTTTATTTTCTAGTGATTCATTTCCTTTTATAATGTGATTCATTCCCTTTTCCATACGTTTCTTTTGGAACGATATAATGATGCTTGGGCGTAGGTCATATTGTTGGCTATGTCGACCTAAGATATGTGTTTTGCTTTAGAACTGTTGTTGCTTGGTGTTATTGTTTCCATGCTTACGTGAACACGTTGCGGTTATGATCTTTATCTCTCTTCTGCTTATGATTATAGTAATTAAATAATTATTTTCCCAAAAAGTTGCGTGCTTTGAGAATCAATTAAGTATACTTTGAAATGATTATTTTCATTTTGGAAAACAAATCTAAAACATTAACGGGATGAAGTCTCTACCTCTTTTCTTTTGTGTTCTATTACTGTATTTACTAGGGGTTGTTTATCAAACGCTTACTCAAGTAAGTGAATATCAAGTCATATTACTTTACCAGATGGATATGGTAAGGATCAAAAACCTTACCCGGTAAGAGCGAGACAAAGACCAAAAGTCTTACCCGGTAAGTGAGGGCGACGACTCTTACCATGGTAAACACTTACTGGGTAAATTGTTGCAATATAATACCGTTTTAGTGGACTAAAATCTTACTCGGTAAGTAAATGATAATGTTAAACTTTACCGGTAAGCGCTTACCAAGTAAGTGTTTGATAAACCGCCCCTTATTTTCACAAACAAATTGTTTATAACTTAAATGAGTCAATTTAGGTTGTGTTTTATTGATAAAATTAAGTAGTCTAATTTTTTTATTTAAAAAATTTAAATTAAATGAGTCAATTTAGGTTCAACCAATTTTTTTAACAGTTTGGATTGAGAAAATTATAAACAAGTTAACCCGTTGTCAACCAATTTAGGTAATATATTGGATTAGGTTGAAAAATCTCAACCCATTGAATCAAATGAGTTGGGTTGGATTGAGTTGAGATTTTCAACATGTTTAATAAATGTGTTGAATTCGAACCTAATTCAACCTAACTCATTGCCACCCCTACCGCCAAACAATGCTTAAATTGGTACCAACTTATTTGATACTAATCACATGTAATCGATTCATAGCAAGTGTGCAAATTTGTTTGGTACATGGTATAGAAAGTCCCATACAATGGTAGTACCATGATATTGACTTATTTAATTATTATTTACTAATTTCATATTTTGTATATATTAAATATCAAATATTATAACTTTAATTATTTTATTTGAACATTTAAATGTTTGCAAAGTTGTTCCTTGCAATTTAAAACACTTAAACATCACATGTATTTCCTCAAAATTCAAAATGTCACTCAAAATTTGAAGACAATGACAAGTTTTCATATATGTAACGTAAAGTTGGTACAAAATCAATACCAACCAAAAAAAATGTTGGTACCGGATAAGTTGAAACCAAATACAATTGATTGGGATAAGGTATGAGATTTTGCATAACAATTATAATCGGTTCAAACGCAAGCTTATTCAATTACTTTTTACTATTTAGAAAACCCTTTTATATTTTTATAATTAATTATAATTTTATATATAATTAATATCTTATTATTATTATTATTATTTTTTATTGACTTTGATTTTGACTAGACTTCTTTACCCAGCAATACACATCCACATAGTTGGTTTTACAGATTACACTATTAATCTATACTACATTATTAAGCATTTGATCTAAATTTTTAAAAAACTATTTTTTATGTATAAAATACAGTTTATTGATGCATGTTACTAAAAATTCAAGATTAAAAGTAGATTGTGTGTAAGTATAATTTTTTAGAGCTTCATGTCTGAATTCGTGTAACCAACTGCAGATAAACATAATCAAATACAAGATAAACATTTCATTTTAAATATAAAAAACTAAAATACAATTAGGATAATAATTGAGTTTTAACAAAATATTTGATTATTATCTTTATAAAAAAATATATTATTAAACCAAAAATAAAAAAAATGAATTAAGAAAATATACAAAAAAATGAGAAATTTTAAATAGTTAGTTTGATACTAATATCAATATTTTTTTTTCAATTTTTTATGATATCTTCATATTTATATTTTATTCAAAAATAAAAACATTATCGTTTTCTCAAAACCACATAAAACTATATTATAACATCAATTAATACAAAAAAAGAAATAAAACGAAACATTAAAATTAAAATGTATCTCGCTATATTATGCGAGTACCATCCTAACAAATATTATATAAGCCAATTTCATCTTATCCAATTCTTTGATCCGAAATGGAGGAGCACTATTTTTGGTATCAATTTGGATTTTTTTTTCCGGTATTAGTTATTAAAAGGGTAATTCCGTATTTTTTAGCTGATTGGATAACACATTAATGAATGATAATAATTACCATGTTTTTTCCCCTATTTTGTTGAGATTTTTTTTATCGTGTAACCATTTCATATTTTTTTACGAAAAATTCTAAAAATTTCAATTGATTTTAATATTTGGAATTATTAAGTTTTTGAATAATTTTTTGGAACAAATAAGTAATTAGACATTCAAAAACATGTTAAATAACTTCATAGACTTTCTAAAATCTGTTAGATAAATTCTTATGACCTATAAAATTGGTAAATATGGTAAAATAATGGAAAATATTCGGAAAAAAGCCAACGCATTTTCATATTTTGAACGATTAAATCTCTAGACATTTTTTGAACAAAAAAAATACTTATATTTATAAAGTGAAACAAATATACCATTCTCATTACTCTTCCCAAAAGATATAAAAGCTGTACCTAAAGCATAAATAATCTGCATACAAAATTTGAGCACAAATTTCCAAAAGTTAAACCAAAATATATACCAAAAGTTGCACAAAAAATATCAACAATTACGCCAAATATATCAAAAGTTGTGCCAAAAAAATACCAACAATTGGGCCAAAATATACCAAAATAACCCCTAATCTATGTTAAGGTCATGACATGAACAATTCTTCATTTGCATCATTAATTTCTGGTGGAGATACAACCATTTAACTTTCTTGTAACCCTTGTTGATGTCCAACAACATCATCACTTTCATAATGTTCTTCATCACCAACAATAGTATCACCTTTATCACGGTCTTCATCATTAACAACAGCCTTACTTGAAATTGAATACGGTAAGATGCCTTTGTGGCACACCTGATGATGTATTTAATGATGAAGATAAAGTGCAAACAATAGTCATTAAAAATGTTATTTGAATTGAAAAATAAATAGTGGCTTACTGTTACGAGAATTATATAAATTAAATATCTCAGACTGCTAACAAATGGAGACTATGCAAGTATACACTTATCAATCCACTATCGTCTTTTACAAGTAATAAAGAGGTAAAAATAACGAATATCGTCCACGAAGAAAAAAGAATAAAAGTTCGTTTTAATAGTATAAATAAAGATATGATTTCAGATAATGAATTCGAGGAAATATTTGTGGTGAGTTGATTAAATACTACTGTTGTGAACAAGTAATGAAAGAATGCTTAGGGTGAAGGGATTCGTTAACGATTTTTAAGTAGACAACATGCTACAACATGGTTCTAGCATGCTTTATAAATCACTTATCTTTACAACTAATAGCTTCTTTAAGGTACTCTCTCGAGATGTAGAATATCACACAATCATATATCAAGCCCTCATATCTCTATACAAGGCTAGAGTCTTGACATTGGCTCAAACTATTCCTTTTATAAGCTAAATGGAGCGAAAACGAGTCTCCTCGATTCTAAGTAACTCTCTCGAGCCTACTTCCATATCATTCAAGTTGACGTATGCTTGTTGGTTTATCTCTAAATCCAACACACTTTAACACTTTTAAACAAGTGATCAACTTGTCCATGGATGATATTTGTACAATAAAAACTTGAATGACGTAGTTGTAAAAATTAATAATTTATATTTCTACAAACGAGACCGGTCTTTAACTTAACTTCACCAAACACCCAAGTTATATTTTTAGCCTAACATTCTTGAAAAATTAATTGTGTATATAATAATGCATAAGAAAAACAAATAAAGTAGAATAAATAAATGGTAGACGTAATTATAAAAGCAACTAACGATATTTAAACTAGACAAATTAATTGCATGAATAATAATAAAGCATGATAAGGAGAGCTTAAGAGAAGAAAAGATGATAAGAGAAATAAATGTAAAAATGAATTATAAAGAAGAAAAGTAAAATACTTGCAACTACAACTTTACACCAAAAGAACCAAACTACATCAAGTGTTTTACTATGATTGTTTGCATACTAAATTGCTTATCTACAAAGCCAAGCCTCCCCTCTTTATATAGTGGAGGAAGGGAGGGTAAAAACCAATGGGTAAAAGCTTTTACCCAACTTTTTACACAAACTAATGGGCAAAGCCAAACCACCTAGATAATACCAAAAATCAGATCTTTAATTTGTCCTATGAGATCTTGAAATCTGCAGGAGATGGGCTGCCAAAAGGGAAGAAGTGACCTCAAAAGATTCCCGTATTATTCTCAAGAATGCCACTGGATCGTCCTGCATCACATGTTGTAGCATGTTTCAGCCAAGTACCTAAAAACAAGGCTATTTTTCCAAAAAATAGCACATATCCAAGAAGTAAACATGTTTATCACATTATTTTAGCTCCAATGTAAAAAATGGAAAAACAAAACAAAAAGACTCAATTTGTGGAATTTTAGGAAAATAAAATGGGTAAATAAAGTGAAGAAAAAGTGTAAAAGTATCAAATAAATTGATACTTATCACACCCCCAAAATAGAATTGTTGTTTGTCCCCAAACAACATTAAAAGACAAATAAAAGACTCAAATAAAATGGAAAAAATGGACACCGATACTTACGACTACCACTTTCTTGTTATAAATAGTTTTTCATAAATCAAAGTGGGAGTTGTTTTGTACTAATCACATTTATATACCATAGGCTAGCCTCACTTTTCTTTCGTCTGATTTTTAAACATTGTCACTTATTAGGATCAAAAAGACTTGTCAGATTTCTCTTTTTGGTTTTTTCTCTCTCACATAACTTTGCCTTTTTCTTGGATAAATATTTATTTGGCTTTTTGTAGCCATTTTCTTTTTGCATTTTTGTATTTTTGCTCTTTTTTTTCTTTTCTTTTTGAATGCTTTTTAAGCATTTTCTTTCTTTTTTGTTTTTTTTGAAAGAGCTTTGCTCTTTTTGACAAAATTCCCCCCAACTTAGTTGCAACAATGTCCCCATTGTGATGTATATATGTGGCTTAGTGGGGGTGTAAGAGGAGTGTATAGGGCTTTACCCGGTTATGGAGAAGAGATGATCTACATCATATCCTAAGTAGTGACAATTTAAATCAAGTTGTGGCCCGGAAAAGAGTTGGCGAGTTCTAGTATTGCAATGTAAATCAGCACTCAAACTCACATAACTTTTAAATTACTCAAGCTATAAACACAAGTCGGTGATAGTGAAATTTAGGCCATAAAATTCCATCTTAAAAAAAATCTAACACTAAAAGGACTGACACGGACATTTCCCAGACTCATGGAAAAAAGGAAAAAATATATAAAGGAAAAAGTGAAGTGGAGCTAAAAGGGATGATAGATAAACCTGCCTACTTGGGTGGAGTATGTGCCATCAATGGTCCTCGGGGAACCGGGACATCCCGGCAAGCATGTCCTTCAGATCAGCCATGAGTCGTGCATCTCTTTCCTCCATCTTCTTCAAAAGTGTCTCCTCATGGGCCTTCAAGGCTCTTTCCATGGTGGTTTGGTGGGTCTAAGCATTCCTCTCCAAGGTGGTCTCTAAGGTGGCGACTTTTTCCTTCAAACGGCGGACCTCTAGTATCAAATCTATCTCTGTGTGGCTGTTGTCCGGAGCAAGTGGGGGCTGTTCGGGATCATTTCTCGGGGTCTTACGGATGCGATCAACTGTCTTGCACTCGATGGGTAGCGCATTGGTGGTAAGGGCCTCGCCAGGTGGTACTGGTACTTTCACCTTCTTCATTAATCCATGTATCAATGTCGGGAAGTAGAGTCGGCCGGTGGGTTTCCTTGTGCATCATTGAATGGCATCTGAGATGATTGCCCCAACATCAACCGCCTTACCTGCAAGAATACAATAAAGTAAAATCATGCGGTCCAATGATGTGCTCGATTCGTGTGTGGTGGGGTGAAATGAATATCTTAGAAAATGATTCCAAACGATCGCATTCTTCTTCAAAAGGTTGGTTTGGAATTTAAGCGGATTGCGCTTCTGTGGAGACTTCCAAGTGGCTCCCTCTTCAGCTACAACACTCAGTACCATCTTCAAGTCCTCATCAGTATGATCATGTAATAACCTACGGTACTCACAAACTAGAGGTGCAATCAAATCATAGAAAGTATTTATGGCATGTGGAGAATAAGAGATATTTTTACCCTGAACATGAACTGAGGTAGTGCGTGTGGAAGAAATTGAGGCATAAAATTCCTGAACCCATGTGAGGAAATAGGGCTCTCTAACAGCAGTGAAGACCTCCCATCCCCTCTGGATAACAATGTCATGGATAAAGGAATAGGTCTCCAGGAAACTTCTATCAAACCCTCTCTCACCTAAACCTAAAAAGGTCTTGAACTTCTGAAAATTTCTAGGCCCTCACTATGGCTGTCTACTGGTCTAGTGCGAGCTTTCTTTTTGGGTGGGCTAGGTGCTACCTGATGTCTTTTGGATCTCCTAAGTTGGGACAATGGGATGTCCTCATCAGGAGTCCACTCAGAGTCTTCAGACTCAACGCGTCTCCTCTTGGAGAACCTCTCAATAGGGACTAAGTCAGATTCACTAGAGGTGCGGTTGTTATCCTCATTGGACTTTTGTCCAGACATGTCAGGAGAAGGGATGAAAGTGGGCTGGAAGTCAGGAAAGACATCATAGGTAGTGCTCACAAGTGGTGCAATGTAGGTGCTAGCGATGGGTGGTATGGGCATAAGGGCATCATATGCATCAAAGTTCATGTGAGAAGTGGGGATGTATATAGGAAAAGGGGGAAGTGCATAAAATGGGTTATTGAATCTATCAAATGCAATGGTGATAGGTGGAGGAGTGTAGTGCTGTGAAGTCAAGTCCACCATCCCCAAGTCAACCATGGGAGAGTCATTGAATTGGTGGTGTGATGTGTGTGTGTTGGTCCCGTAAGGGTCTACAAGAAGAGAAACAGTTTGTAGAAGGGGGGGATGAATACAAACACAATATTTTCAAATTTAAAATATATATTGATAAAGAAGATCAATACAGATTTTACAAGATTGTTTGCTGAAAAATAAGGTTATAAAAACCTATCTAAATAATTTTTGGTTACACATAATGCTTTAGCAATTACAAGAAAAGAAGTTGCTAAAAGAAAGATCCTTTACTTAAGCTAGAAGATGCTTGAAGTAAGAATTAGGTTAGAGAGATCTCTGCATGGAGAAGAAACACTTCTATTTATACCCAGTGCATTAAAGGTCCATTTAATGCAATATGGTAGGTCTAGAGTGCGTGTCAAGCCTTAAGAGGAAGGTTTGTCCTTTGCTACAGTGAATAGTACAAAAGCACTATTCAAGAGCAGATATCCTTACCTAAAGTTGGTGGACAAAGAGTCGACTAGTCGGCTTCGTACAGTACAACTTTTGTAAGGGTATGGATTTTGTCCTTTGTGTGCATAAGGACAAGACAACAACAATCGTGCTAAGCAAGCTTCCTTTGATCGCTGAATGATGGAATGACCTGAAGGTCTAATCATCATTCGCTGAAGCTTGAGAAGTCTTCACACATATGTAGACAGGCTTGTAATCACTGAATACCGCTTCAG
>NC_037535.1:7720212-7721668 GCF_001531365.2 Cynara cardunculus var. scolymus
AGTTTGGTCAGTCTCAGCTTGAGAAGTTTTCTTAAGTTATATCTAAGAAAATTACAAGTACGGAAACTAAAACTGAAAGCTTATTCACTGACTTATAAATTATCAGTGAATGCAAAGAGTAACACTAGAACTCATAGACTTGTGTCCCTATTACTTTTTTCAGGGATCTTTTTCAGTGAAGTACATGGAATACTCATTTTATTAAACATGGGAAATATTACAAGTATTACAGTACATGTCCAGAACTTACTGAATATAAGTATAATCACTGAAGGAGATATAGTACATGAAGTTACAAGGAAAAGTGGATTGTTGTTACAAAGAGAATCTTATTCTAGAACACTTAGATCTATGTAACCAGGTACTTCACCAAGGTTTCTTCGACGTAGGAATTCCCTTYGTATCTTCAGATCTACGACTTTTCTAGGCATGCTATCATCTATCCAGAGCAAGAGATAAACCAAGTGATCCATTGGACATAGATGTAGCTCTGACATTCTCTGAAATTTGACTTCACCTTCATAGTCAAGGAATATAACTCCTAACTCAGGTTTAAAATGCATAGAGTTGGGTGTATAGGGACCCTTATATGGCAAGTCAAGATTCGGCATAGAAATGTTTGTACTCTTATGAACCTTCAGGATTTCATCTAAGGAGAACCTTGTTTCATGTTCGTTCCTTAGGTATGGTCCTTCATTAGGATCATAAAGTTTTTGTTTCTTCTTCCCACCTTTCTTCAGAGTTGGCCGGTCAGGGACCTTGACATACCTGGACATCCTTTTGATGAGCTCGTTGATGGTGTCCTCGATAAGTGTCTTGTATCTGGACTTAGATTGCTGAATGGCTTGCCTGATCTCCATCCATTCGCTGTATCCATAGCGGCCAAGGTATGAAGGGTACTCGGTATCGGCATCAAGATTGTCCCTGGTGATGAGCATTGAGACCAGTGTTCCACCGTCTTTAGAACGTCCGTTGATGCTGACGCTGATAATTGGGCGGGCACTGAGTCTCTTTTTCAGTTTTGCTTCGCTCCATTGCTTGTCCTTATCATCCAGCTTCAACTTCTTCTTGCGTTCAGCTTCTGCAATCGAAAGAAGTCTAGCTTGGGCTTAGACAACATTCACCGTTTTCTTGGACTTTTTCTTGGGAAGAACTTTAGCAGCTAGTGACTTGGCCAGCTATAAGCTGTCTTCAGTCTGCTTCTTTTGAAGCTCAAGCTCTTTTTCAGCCCTTAATGCCACGAGTCTTTCACCTTCAGATAAAAAGTCAAACTCACCACCACTAGAGGTACGAAGAGGGATTTTTACTCTAGTCTGGTCGAGTGACTCCTTCAGCTGAGACATCTGCTGGTCTGTTGGAGCACAAGAGACGGGTTGATCAGATACCCGCTCCAGTCGACTGCAGGTTGTTGATGGGATATGAAGTTGATATTCTGAAGTAATCACTACCTGAGAGG
>NC_037535.1:7721988-7832318 GCF_001531365.2 Cynara cardunculus var. scolymus
ATGGAGTCGATTCACCTTGCCTTTGCTCCCCCTGGGATGCAGAGTCCCCGAGAGCGACACCTTTGGTGACGGTTGATGGCTTTTGGAACTTGATGGTAAAGTCATCTTCATCATCATTGTCGTCGTCACCATCTAGATCATCTCCGGTGTCTGGAATGACAGGTTCATCATCGTCTTCATCATCATCTTCATCTTCATCAACATCATCATCATCACCAGCAGCAGTGATGGTATGGGCATCATCCCTAGGGATGGCTTCGACATCCTCAGCTAGAGCAACTTCGGTGGTCGTGATTACAGGAGCAGCAACTGCTTAAGCTCTGAGAGCCTCAACTTCAACTGCAACTGAAGCTGATACTGGACCAACAAGAAGCTGTAGGAGCAGCATCAGATGATTCACCAACATTGGACCTCATCTCCCCCTCTCTGGCTAAGGCTCGAGAGAATTGGCCAGTGAGTTCGTCCAAACGCTGACGCTGGAGAACCATTGAATCCTCCAGCCTTTGCAAAGCATTGGCTAGAGTTATCGTTGCCTCACGGTCTCATGGTGCTGTACGCGATCATCGGCAGAGAAAGAAGGTGCAATCACTGGAGCTGGTTGACGGACAGCATCCAGGATTTGTTGAAGAAGACCAGTCTGCTGATCAACTATTGCCTGAGCATCGTCAGCCCTGCTGTGAAGAACAACAATGACATCGTTGTTGGCTTGAACAGCTTCTTGGAGAGTTTGGAGCTGACTCTGAACTTCTTGAACATCCTCCTGGAGGGCAAAGAAGTTCGCATCAAGATCGCCATGGCGGGACATCTCTTGGTGAACTTCGTTGATCCTGGAGAGGACGATATCAACGGTAGGTAGGAGAAGTTTGATGTCTAATGCCATATCATAGTCATCATCGACATCTTCATYTCCTCCATCATCTTTCTCTCTTTCTTCCTCTGTCACTTCCTGAGAAGGACCTGCAAAAGAAGAAGTGTGAGCTGAAGGCTCAAGGTTAGAAGAAAWGAAARGGTAGRAAGATGGAATACCTGAGGGGCCTTCAGTGACATCAAAAGGATTGTCATTGGCAGGAGCAAAGATGTCCTCGAGAGGATGGACATCCGTATGCTGAGAAACATCGAGAGGAGCAGCCTCAGGTCCAGTGGTGTATGTCTCAGTATCAGGAAGGACAGTTGCTGATACATCATCGACATGTGTAAAGACCAAGGAGGGAGGATACGAGAAAATGGTTGAGAAGAGTCGTGGATGTTCAGCGGTGGCGGCGCTGATATCTACACTTTCACTGATTTGGGTCACTGAAGTGATTGGTGAAAGTACCACTGATACGACAGTGATGGGAGAAATCACTGAAGAGCTAGGAGGGTTAACAGAAAGTGCCTCGGGGGTTAAGGCTAGTTTCAATAACTAAAGCCTTTTAAAAGGCCCCAACTAGTGACGTGATTTTCCCCTTTTTGGCTTTCTTGGCTCTCTGAGGAGAACCAAGAGTTGGTTGAGAAAAACGTTTAGAAGGGGTTTTGGTGGCTTGGCTAGACGCGGGGGGGGGGGGTTCCTTTGTCATGGCCACCTGAGAGAAAGAGGTAGTGATGGACACAATGGAAGAAAGTGCCACATCACTGTCCCTCAGCTTATGATCCAGAATCCTGGATCCAAGCCTAAAAGCTGGAAGGTTTCCTTCTTTGAGGTAAAGACTTTTGAAAATCTTGGTCAATACCATTGAGAGAAACCTGGTGTAAGGCACCACCTTTTCTCGCTGGCGCTTGTTTAGCTTAAGCACCAGGTCATCGAAAATGACCGCAACATAATTTATAGTGCGATGCTGAATCGCAGATACGCCTATGATCAAGGCGATCCTAGAGGCCTAGTCCTGACCTCCAGTTTTTCCACCCATGCACTGGATGAAATGAGAAAACAGGTATTGCGAAATGGCTGACATCTTGTTTTTCTCAATCTTCATCAAGGATTTGAGAGGACCATTGGAGTCCTTCTTCATTGGCCACTGGTAGCCAATGGCATCGAGGAAAGTGATGATCTCGGTGGAGGAGGGTTTGCTATCGAAGGGACCCTCCTATGGCTCCTCCTCTCACTCTTAACAAGGATCTAAATGAAAAGCCTGTAAATATGACTGTTTACAGAGGAATGATAGGCTATTTGCTCTATCTCACAGCTAGCCGACCCGATATCATGTACTCCACTTGCTTATGTGCAAGATATCAAGCTGAACCTAAGGAATCCCATCTGGTGTTCTTTGTCCGCCAAAATGGCCACCATATGGTGCCTTGTGACAATCTTCCAAGATTTTTGTTATCTCTGTTTTCGGAATGCATCTTCTTAGGACTTGATCTACACCAATTTTAAATAAAAGAGGGTCATCCCACAGGTAAAATTTTACATCATGCAAAAATTTCTTGAGCTTAGGCCAAGTGTACTCAGAAGGTTTAATGCCACAAGCCAAATAATTGGCTATATAGCAAACCATAGTGATTCCACTTGCTTTAGCATCAAGATTTTTTCATCCGGAAACGTCTCTATGATGTCTTTCAAGTCAGTAGGTTGCTTCTCTAATCTAGACAGGTGATCTGCTACTTGGTTTTCCACTCCCTTTCTATCTTTTATTTCAAGATCAAACTCTTGCAACAACAGAATCCATCTTATCAATCTGGGTTTTGCATCTTTTTTTGAAATCAAATATTTGATGGCAGCATGATCAGTATGTACAATGATTTTTGTTCTCATCAGATATGATCTAAATCTTCAAAAGCAAACACCACAGTCAATAATTCTTTTTCTGTTGTTGTATAGTTCACTTGAGCTTCGTTCAATGTTTTGCTTGCATATGGAATGAAAATTTTTCTCTTTTCTCTGTCCCAAAACGGCTCCCACAGCCCAATCATTTGCATCACACATAATCTCAAAGGGTTTACTCCAATCTGGAGTAGATCACGGGTGCGGTAACCAAAGCCTTTTTTAAAGTGTGAAATGCATTTCTACATTCCTCACTAAAATCAAACTTTTGGTCATGTTGAAGTAATGAACACAAAGGTTTTGAAAATTTTGAATTTTTTTTGAAAAATCTTTGATAAATCTTCTGTAAAAACCAGCGTGTCCAAGAAAACTTCGTATACCCTTGACGGTGGTCGGTTCAGGAAAATTTTCAATTACTTCAAGTTTTGCCTTATCAACCTCAACTCCCCTTTTTGAAATCAGATAACCAAGAACAATACCTTCTGTCACCATAAAATGACATTTTCCCAATTTAAAACCAAATTTGTTGCTTCACACCTTTCAAGACTTTTTTCAAGATTTTTCAAACATTGATCATATGATGTACCATATACAGAAAAATCATCCATAAAAATTTCCATGGAAGTTTCAAGCATGTCTGAAAATATGGACATCATACATCTTTGAAAATTGGCGGGAGCATTATATAGACCAAATGACATTCTTCTAAAAACAAAGGTACCATAGGGACATGTAAAAGTGGTCTTTTCTTGGTCTTTCGGAGCTATTGCAATCTGATTGTAACATGAGTATCCGTCTAAAAACAATAGTACTCCTTTCCAGCTAGTCTGTCTAACATCTGATCTATGAAAGACAAAAGAAAATGGTCCTTTTGAGTTGCCTTATTCAGTCTCCGGTGGTCCATACAAATTCTCCAACCAGACACGACTCTTGTAGGAATGAGCTCATCTTTCTCATTTGAGATGACAGTGACACCTCCCTTTGCAGGGACACACTGTACAGGGTTACCCATGAGCTACTTGCAATTGGATAAATTATGCCAGCATCCAACCATTTTAAAATTTCTTTCTTCACAACCACTTTCATGATTGGGTTTAATCTTCTTTGAGGTTCAATGAAAGTGTAACTCTTATCTTCTAAGATGATTTTATGCTGACATATTGAAGGACTGATACCCTTTATATCAGAGATGGTCCATCCAATAGCCTTGGTGTGTAGTTTCAACAAGTCTACCAACTGCTCTTCCTGATGTGTTTCTAGGGTGGATGAGATAATGACAGGTAATCTCCCTTCTTTCGCTAGAAATGCATACTTCAAGTGTGAGGGAAGTAACTTCAACTCTACGTCTGGTGGTGACTCGATAGATGTGACATGGGTCTTTCCATTCTCACTTTCTAATACCTCAAAAGCAAGGGTATCTTGCAACAGGGTTATCTCACTTTCCTCTCCATGTTCTATCTCCTCAACAACTTCAGTCTTGCTTAAGTCTAACATAGATTTAACTCCTTCTTTGTGGCACAAGGACTCAATGACACTTAAGTTAGAACACTCATCTTTTTCATCCGGGTATTTCATGGATTTGAAAACATTAAAAGTGACATCCTGGTCATTCACTCTCATTGTCAATTCTCCTTTCTGAACATCAATCAAAGTCCTACCGGTTTCTAAGAAAGGTCTTCCTAAAATGATTGGTGTCTCTTTATTAGCTTCAAAATCAAGAATGATGAAGTCAGCGGGAAAAATGAATTTATCCACTTGGACTAATACATCCTCAATTTTTCCTTTTGGGTGAGCTATGGATTTATCTGCTAACTGAAGGGTAACTGTGGTTGGCCTAGCCTCACCTATGCCTAAGGTATTGAATACTGACAAGAGCATGAGGTTAATGCTGGCACCTAAATCACACAAAGCCTTTCCAATTTCTTTCCCACCTATTGAACAGGGAATTATGAAACTCCAGGGGTCCTTGAGTTTAGGGGGAATTTTATTTGAAAGGAGGGCACTACAACCTTTTGTTAGGGCCACAGTCTCAAATTCGTTCAGTTTCTTCTTCTTGCTCAAAATATCCTTGAGGAATTTTGCATAACTTGGCATTTGTTCAATAGCTTCAACCAACAGGATGTTGATATGTAACTGTTTGAACACATCAAGGAACTTTTTGAACTACAACTCCTCTTTCTGATTCCTCAACCTTTGTAGAAAAGGTATATAAGGAGGAATAGAAGCTATTATTGGTTTCTTAGAGGACTGACTAGGGGGTGCCTGGATGATGATAGGTTTATTATAAGGGACTGGTGACTCAACATTCTTGTTACTTTCAGAAGAAGATGTTCCAATATCATTCTGAAATGATACCTTCTTTTTGCCTTCATTTGGAAATAACAAGGGAAAGTTTGCTTTCTCAGGGAGTGGTCCTATTTCTATTGATTTTCCCTTATCTTTCAAGGTGGTTGTGACAATATCTGAACTAGATGTTGTGACATCTATCTCAATTGGGTCGTGGGGTTCAATAGACTTTTCATGGGTTCACTCTCTATGAGGTTCTTTCCACTCCTTAAAGTCGCTAGCTTCACATGCTCTTTCATGATTGACTTTGGAATCTCTGTATCACTAGGAAGAGTCCCTGCAGGTCTATTTCTTATCTCAAGTGCAAGTTGACTAATCTGTGTTTCTAGAGATCTTATGGCAGTGTTCTGATGGTTCATGGCTGTTTTGGTTTGGTTTATGAATCCTTTCAAAGTTGCTTCCAAAGAAGTAGAAAGATTTGGCTTGTTGGCTAGACTTGTTTTGGAAAGATAACTAGTTTGCTTGTTGATGAAAAGCATTTTGGTGATGGTTTGGAGCTTGACCCTAATGTTGATGTTGAGACTGATGTGGTTGAAAGTGTGAAGTCCCTTGGGGTTTGTTCATTGGTGGGTTTAGAGCAAGACTGTGCCATGAAAAATTTGGGTGTTGCCTCCACCCAGGATTGTATGTTTGAGAAAAGGGTCCTGATCTATTTTGATTCCCCACATAATTGACTGATTCGGAGTTAGATGGACAATGTTAAAAGGGATGTCCTCCACCACAATACACACATTGTACCGACTCAACAATTGGAGCATGTGCGGTGGCTATAGATTGTGCTGCTTGACCATTTGTTAAGATTTTAATCAAATTGGTCATTGCAGTCATCTGAGCCGTCAATGCTGTAAAAGCATCTCTATCATGAACTCTTGCTGTTTTGCTTGGTACTAGTGCACGTGGGTTGGCCCAATGTCCATTATTATTAGAAATCTTTACAAGGATATCATATCCATTATTATAGGTACTAGCTGTGAAAGCTCCTCCTGATGTAGCATCGAGCATTTGTTTTGCAGTGAGATTCAACCCATTGTAAAATGTCTCGAGCTGTATATAGTATGGAACACCATGGTGAGGGCATTTTCTTAATAGCTCCTTGTACCTTTCCCAAGCATCGGGAACTGTTTCATTGTCCATTTGTCTAAAAAGAGAAATTTCGTTTCTGGACTTAACATTCTGAGTAGGAGGAAAATATTTTTTAAAAAACTTTTCTGCCATGCTATTCCAAGAATCCACAGATCCTGGTTGCAAGGAATTGAACCAAGACATTGCCCTACCCCTTAAAGAAAAAGGAAACAATGTGAGTCTCAGAGCATCGTTAGATACTCCTGGGATAAGGAAAGTGTCCGTTATTTCCATGAATGATTTTAAGTGGGATTGTGGATCTTCAGATGGCAAACCACTGAACTGACCGTTGGTTTGCAACATATTAAACATCACTGGTTTTAACTTGAAATGGAGGGCTTCCATTCCTGGTCTACTTATTCCTGAATCTAATTGATCAAAAACAGGAATGGCATAGTCCATAATTCCTCCATCTTTTGAGTTTGCCAATTTGATTATTTTTTCAGCGTCATTCAGTGGTGGGGGAGTTGGTGGAAGTGGACTATTAGCCATATTGGAAGAGGTTAGAGTAGATAATAATACTCTTTGCACTCTTCGTCTTTTTCTGAAAGTTCGCTCGATATCCGGATCCAATTCAAAAATCTTCCCGTGCGGTAGTCTTGGATACACCACACCCAGAATCAAGTAAAAAGATGGTAGAAAAAACAAATCTTAAGATTTACTAAAAAAAACTTTTGCCTATTTCCCAGGCAACGACGCCAAAAACTTGTTATGAGAATTATATAAATTAAATCTCTCAGACTGCTAACAAATAGAGATTAGTGCAAGTATACACTTATCAATCCACTATCGTCTTTTACAAGTAATAAAGTAGAAAAATACCGGATATCGTCCACGAAGAAAAAAGAATAAAAGTTCATTTTAATAGTATAAATAAAGATATGATTTTAGATGGTGAATTCAAGGAAATATTTGTGGTGAGTTGATTAAACACTAATGTTGTGAACAAGTAATAAAAGAAAGCTTAGGGTGAAGGGATTTGTTAAGGTATTAAACCGATTTTTAAGTAGACAACATGCTACAACATGGTTCTGTAGCATGCTTTATAAATCACTTATCTTTACAACTAATAGCTTCTTTAAGGTACTATCTCGAGATGTAGAATGACACACAGTCATAGATCAAGCCCTCATATCTCTATGCAAGGCTAGAGTCTCGACATTGGCTCAAACTATTCCTTTTATAAGCTAAATGGAGTGAAAACGAGTCTCCTCGATTCTAAGTAACTCTCTCGAGCCTACTTTCATATCATTCAAGTTGACGTGTGCTTGTTGGTTTATCTTTAAATCCAACACAGTTTAACACTTTTAAACAAGTGATCAACTTGTCCATGGATGATGTTTTTACAATAAAAACTTGAATGACGTAGTTGTAAAGATTTACAATTTATATTTCTACAAACGGGACAGATCTTTAACTTAATTTCACCCAACACCCAAACTATATTTTTAGCCTAACATTCTTGAAAAATTAATTGCGTAAATAATAATGCATAAGAAAAAAAATAAAGTAGAAGAAATAAATGCTAGACGTAATTATAAAAGCAACTAACGATATTTAAACTAGACAAATTAATTGCATGAATAATAATAAATCATGATAAGGAGAGCTTAAGAGAAGAAAAGATGATAAGAGAAATAAATGTAAAATGGAATTATAAAGAAGAAAAGTAAAATACTTGCAACTACAACTTTACACCAAAAGAACCAAACTACATCAAGTGTTGTACTAGGATTGTTTGCATACCAAATTTGCTTATCTACAAAGCCAAGCCTCCCCCTTTATATAGTGGAGGAAGGGAGGGTAAAAACCAATGGGTAAAAGCTTTTACCCAACTTTTTACACAAACCAATGGGCAAAGCCAAACCACCTAGATAATACCAAAAATCAGATCTTTAATTTGTCCTATGAGATCTTGAAATATGCAGGAGATGGGCTGCCTAAAAGGGAAGAAGTGACCTCAAAAGATTCCCTTACTATTCTCAAGAATGCCCCTGGATCGTCCTGCATCACATGCTGTAGCATGCTTCAGCCAAATACCTAAAAACAAGGCTATTTTCCCAAAAATCAGCACATATCCAAGAAGTAAACATGTTTATCACATCACTTTAGCTCCAATATAAAAAGATGGAAAAACAAAACAAAAAGACTCAATTTGTGGAATTTTGGGAAAATAAAATGGGTAAATAAAGTGAAGAAAAAGTGTAAAAGTATCAAATTAATTGATACTTATCACTTACCCCAGTCATTGCTTATCCCATGATCGGATTATAAGACCTCTACATATGATGATATATTCCCACCTCTATTGCCTCTTCCACCTCTACTGCCTCTTGTTGTTGTAGTCAATTTTTGAATGTTGAGTTTTGGTCTACCTTTTGGATTAACATGTTTAGGTGGTGGGTCCTTCTTTTCGTTCTTATAAATCTTTGCATTATGTCCCATTTCCAAGCAATTACTACATGTCATTACCTTCCCAAATTGAGTCACTCTTGTACCTTGACTTTTAGATTATGATCTTTTTCTTTTTATAGATGGCCTACCGGACATTCTTCTCTTCTTAGGTGGGTTTGGTTTGATGTAAGGTGTTGGAGTCGACATGTTGTTCCCATTCAATGGTCTTATAGTATTCTTATATGCCATTTTGAAGATATCCTTAGTAAACCATTTACTAACATAATCCTCTGGATCCTTATTGATAAAGTGAATGACAACAATGAAATGCACACAAGGAATACCTGATATGTCCCATAATCTACAACTACATTTTTTAGCATCTAAATCTACCAACATTGCATCATAAACATTTCGTGTTTCAAACACATTCCCACCACTAGGGATAACATACCAATACCTACATACGAAAAATAATACATTAGCATACAAGATCATTGTTATATCTGAGAAATATTTTTGGAAAGTTCAAGGGTTACTTTTGATAAATCTAGAAAGTTGAGGAGTTGTTTTGAAAAGTTGATTCAAAATATCCCATTCCGCCTTACTCTTTCTAAAAGAGTTTATATGTAATTGCGTGCCATTATTATTCCTTGTTTTAGAAAGAAGAAGAATAATAAAATTGGGAAGGGTCTCTGGTTCGAAGCAAACAGAAAACCGAAGAAGGAAGAAGAAACTGATTTTGTGATTCTTAATTGGAACTTGTTGTTGTTCCATATCTGCATTTCTTTGTGATTTATAAGGTGAGTTTTATTTTAAATATATCATTTGATTGCTTTTAGAAAAGAAACCGTATGGTCTCATACTTGATATTGGAAGGTGATTATATGCTAATATTTAACATAATTTTGGGTTTTGTTACGTTATTATCATCTATTTATAATAAGGGTGGCATAATCAGAAGATGAATATATTTTGAGTAATAAGGGTGACATTATCTGAAGTTGGGTATATTTTAATAAGGGTGCATAATCAAGAGTTAGGTATACTGATATAAAAGAGTCATAATCAATTTCTGGAAATGATGATCTTTTTATCATGGGTTGTTATGGCATTAGAGGGATGCGATGAGTTGGTTATATCGCATCAGTATGATGTGATGAATTGAGAATATCACATAAATAAGATGAGACATATTTGGGTTTATCGCACTAGTATGGTGCGAGGAGTTACTGTTATCGCATCAGTATGGTGCAACAAAAGTTGGTTACACATGTGCTTGATGTGATGAGTTGGTTTATCGCATCTTTATGATGCGACAAGTATGTTTATCGCAGTAGTTGGATGTGACAAAATATACTCGTTTATATGTTAAATGCAACAAGTTGATGTATTATGAGTTTGATGTGATAAATTGTTTATTATGTTGTTCAATGCGATAAAATTGAGTTATCTCATCTTCATGACGCGATAAAAGAAAAAAAAAAGTAAGTCATATAATTTGAGATCTTTGATGATGGATTTATTAAAAGATGTTTTGGTGATTTTCACTCTACAATGGCACTAAAAAAGGATTTCTCACTAGACCTCAAGTCTAACCCTCATTTGTATCTCAAAATGTGCGTTACAGGTTAGGCACAATCAGGTGATAAAGAGAAAGAAATGTTGTGAAGAAATTATATTTGCTTGCATGAGAGATTGGAAAGTTGTGTTATCTTTTGAACTTGATTGTCTGTTATAAATACAAGCCTTGTACTAAAATACATACTCGAACTATTACTCAACAAAAAATAAGAGCTTTGGTTTCAGCTCAGAATAGCAGAGCAAGTACAAGTATTAGTAGCATAACAAAAATGTGTTCCTCGTCATTAATATGTTTGCTCGCGACGGCTATTCCGCCTAGCCAAGCCATAAAAAATGGATTAAAATTAAATATAAATGAGGAAAAATTTGGTAGCTACTTTTATATTATGACTTTTGTGTATATTTGGGACCGAATGTATATAGTTATATTTGTTGATATATGAAAATATATATTTATATGCAAATGTGAAATTGGGGTGTTACAAGTTTGGTATCAGAGCCTGAGTTTAAGAGATTACGGTATTTAGCATGATGCTTACACTTAAACTGTCTTATTTGCATATTAGGGGTCCTTGACATTTATAGAACCTTTGAAAATAAATATAATAGGTTAAAAGAACGATATGTAAGATAAATTTAAATTACAACTGACCTAATTATGAGTTTACAGGTACATATTTGTGCTCGGATATTCTGGGAATGTGATTATATGAATATTAAATTTTGTAAATTGTCAGATGACAAGTCACTCAAGAAGATCTAAAAGGATTGCTATTACAAGCCGGATGAAAAAGAAAGTTCACCAAAAAATGTTCAAGAAAATATACCTGTTGGTTGAGGTAGAGGAAGAGGCAGGGGAAGCGGCAGAGTAAGGGGTCGAGGAAGAGGACGAAGTATTCACCTTGAGGTTCATCCAGAACAAGGAAATCCATTCAGGAAAATGCTAATGAGGAATAGATTCAACATCCTGAGTACGTTACTCGAGACATATTAGCAGAGGAGATGAGTAAGCTTCAAAACACTTTAATTTCTATTTTGGGAATACTTTCCAGCGTAGAAACTGAATTAGTGGAAATAAATCCACAAGTCCATACTTCAAATAAAAAGGGGGTGATATCAAAATGTTTTTGACGTGTAAACACCCGACTTTTTCTAGAGAGAGAGACCCGATAAAAGCCATGTGTTGGCTAAAAGAAATTGAATCGACCCTTAATACAAGTAAGTGTTTATATGAAGATCAGGTTAGATTTGTTGTTTCGATGCTTAAATCAAATACTTTGTATTGGTGGGAGGTTAAGTCATTGTCTAAACCCAACAATTTACAAACAATGTCATGGATGGAATTTGTGGATAGATTCAAAGAACAGTTCTGCCCTAAAGTGGCAGTGAGGCAGTTGGAAGAAGAATTTCTGAAATTAGAACAGAGAAATCAAACTGTGCGGGAGTATACCGAAAAATTTATCGGACACTCCTGATTTGCTGAACATTATATATCTTCAGAATCCCGCAGAGTTGAGCGATATATTTGGGGATTAATACCCTCTATCCAATTGTTTGTGATCGTGATGAATCCTGTTACATTCTCTACGGTTGATGCAGCTGAAACTACGAAAAGAAATAAGAATAGACAAGGGGGAGAAAGAGTGGTAGAAAAGAGAAAATGGGAAGGGTCTTCAGTGGAGTTCAGAAGACAAAAAGTTTATAAAATATGAGAATCGTCCAATTCAAAGAATCAATGAACGACCTTATTAGAGATGTTAGCGTGTTCATCAGGGTGGTTGTAATTTGGATCAAAGAGTTTGTTTCAGATGTGGAAAATCGGGGCATATTTCCCGAGATTGTAGAATGTCCCAACGTTGCTATCAGTGTGATTAGGGGTGATCACGGGTCGGATCGGACCACAAAACGAAATCGATCGGGTATCGGATTATAACATCACACCGCGTAATATACAGTTCAGGTCCGGGGGTAGTTCAGGTTCGGGCGGGTAAAATGAAACTGTGTATCTTCTTGTACTTGCAATGTATAGGGGATAGGGAGGCATCACCCCTTTTGGTTTGGAGTAAGGGACTGTAGATTCTGGTTTGTTGTGATCTATATATGTGTTGTAGGGGGAAAGGAGGAAAAGAGAGAGATCTGACCACTGTCCACTATCTTAAATCTTGATCAATGCTGTTTGGACCTGTCACAGTGTCACCCCTGAAGAGATGATAAACCTTTTAGGGTTAGAGCAACACAAATAGACCTTGAAAATTGCTAGGGAAAAGCTGCATAATGAAGACTCTCAAGGGTGAGGATTCAAAGTTCCAAAAAGACATCAAATACCATCAACTCATCAAGTGATTTAGAAAAAAAAACATGAACACAAAGATTCAAATTTCAAAGAATGAAAGAACACAAACGAAACTTCAAAGTGGCCACTTCTAGATATTGTTCAGTTATTCTGCCATACATCATATAGATCATCTACATCAACTGTTGGAAGAGAATCATCATGGTCAGTGATAGAACTTAAACTTCCAATTCTCATATTCATCATTTTTGCGTTTATAAAAACAAATTAAAAGAACGATGTAAATATACAAATTCAACTATTCAAGTATATACTAACATAAGTTGAAAAAGAATATTAAAAAACATAATTAATGTCGTACATTTCTCAAACTTTTCAATATCATCTATGTTTTCTTCAACTGCAATTGGCTGACTAAGGCCTCTTAGCCAGTCTTGTGTACATATCAGGGCTTCTACCATTCTAGGAGATAGAGAACTCCAAAAATTATCCAAGACCCTGCCACTAGTACTAAAAGTCAATTCAGATGCCACAGTTGAAATTGGAACAACAAATACATCTCTAGCCAATTTTGAAAGGATAGGAAACCTTTCACTGTTAACCTTCCACCATCTTAAAATATCAAAATCGTTTGTATCATATATGGTGGACTCACTTAGATAAACTTCAAGTTCACTCTTTTTGTTAAGTGAAGCCCCACTTTCCATTTTTTGTTTCTTTAGTTGGCTTTTTAATCTGGATTGTTCCCTTCCAACAGGAACATTCTCACACTTAATGGGTGGAGGAGGCATCATAGTGGTAGAAGGTTCAGAATATGTTGTGACATACTCTTCAAATAACATATTTAATTTAGACTTTACCTTCTCAAAACATGACTTACTTTGATCCTCACCATACATTTGATTAAGTTGGACTTGCATGTACTCAACCTTGTCTCTAGGGACCAATATATTGCCAAAAAATATTATAAAGTTCATCTTATCCGGATCACGTCAATATTTACTAAACTTCTCTTTCATTTTACCACCCATTTCCTGTTCATAAATCAAAAACCAAATATAAGTAAATATTAAATTTGAAGTTGATTTAAAATTTAAAAATAAAGGAAGATAAACATACCTCTTTAACTTTTGACTTAGATTGTAACATATCGGCAAAAATGCAACTCAAATATGAAATCTCGGATAAGAAAGAATTTGAGGTGACATAAAGTGAGCCAGAAATTATGATTGTCATCTCATAAAATGTCTTCAAAAAAATCACCAAGCTGTCAACAGATAACCAATCAAGATACGAAGGTACCAGATTACCTAATTCCAAAGTCAACGTGGTGTCACTACTATCATATGTTTCAAAAACTTGTCTGTAAGCTATTGCGGTTCGAAACATCATATAGGTGGAGTTCTATCTGGTTGGAACATTTTTCTCTTCCACTTCAAGTAATTATGCAAGTTCTCTAAATTTCTTCAACCTAGATGGTGAACCCCTTACCCACCTAATGCAATCCTTAATCTTCTTAACTGATGTATCTATTAATTTCAATCCATCTTGTACATCCAAGTTTAGAATATGAGCAATGCGTCTCTTATGTATATACTTGGCCTTAGTAGAAGAACCACCCCAATTCACCACCTTCTTTTTCATGAACCCAACGACAATACCATTGCTTGATGCGTTATCAACTGTTATAGTGAAAATATTTTTTACTCCCCAATCAAGCAAACAACTCTCTATGGCTTAGCTATATTTTCCCCTTTATGTGAATGTATAGGCACAAATGAGATGACTTTTTTGTTTAGTTTCCACTCATCATCAATAAAATGTGCAGTGACACACATATAATTGATTCTTTCAACAGATGTCCAAGTATCGGTAGTCAAACTATACGCTGCGTGCTTGAATTAAACAATTTCTTAAGATTCGTCTTCTCTTTAAAGTAAATACTAAATATAAACCAATTAATTTTCTATTTAGAAGGGATTTTAAATCTAATAAAACCCCTCCCTTTAACAAACCTAAATGGAAGTTCATCCATTATAATCATTTTAGCTAACATCTTTTGAACAACCTCTTGGTTAAAAAACCAAGATGTCAAAACACCATCACTATTATCAGATTTTCTAGATTGAAATGCAAGAATGGACTGTTTCGTTTCCTTAGCATGTGGATTCTTTAGACAAGCGCACATTTGGCTATTTAAAAATGAAGTACCATGCTTTTTAGCCTCGACTACATATACTTTTGAACAATATAAATACTTACCTTTAATGACTACCCCATCATCGTTTAAAATCTTCTCAAAATGGTCCTATACTTGAGATTTGGATTCTAACGTTTTTCGTTTCCTTGTACTTTCCGGAACAGATTGAGTTACGGTAGGATTAGATTGTAAAGGAGGTTGTTGATGACCCTTACTTCCAGACTGAGAATGCTAACTTTTTTTCCATCTATAATTCTAAACAATATAATACTTAACAAGTTAACATGAAGAATGAGTGTTCCATAACATTAACATTATATAATTAATAATAATATTGTGGGTTTCATTTATTATGCTATATATAAATACATATGAAGATTGTATAATTGTTGATGTCTCTGAAACTCAATGCTCTTTATTCATATGGAATTAATTTGGTGCATACAAATTAAACGATAAATTAATATCATGGGAAGGAGCTAGTTGAGGATATTTGAGATAAAGCAGATGTGTAATTATAGTTTTAGCACAAGTCAAGTATATATATATATATATATATATATATAGAGGTAGGGAGGGGTAGACGATAAACTTCTCTTGGCTTATTGTCACCCAAGTAATAGAAGGTGAATCTTACGAAGAGGATATGTTACATTGGAAGATACACAAGCAGGGCCGTTCTTGAGGTTTTTGATGCCCTATGCGAAAATGCTAAAATAAGCCCCTATGCCTTTTTCTTAAGCAAATGAAACGACAAAACATACAATTTTACGACAAAAGATACGATTTCATTAAAATGAAAAATACAAAGGGGGGCATAAAAACCAAAACCCCAAATATAAGTATATCTCCTAAAACGATGTCTTTGTGCATTTCTTGAAGCAAACATGTAACGCCCCATTCCACATAACTCATGTAACATATACTTTATAAATAAGAAATACATGTTTGCATAACACATTGGTCCCTTAGTACAAGAATCTACCATTATCAAATACATGGTCCAAAAATTTCAAAATACAATTCTTGCACTAAACCAGATCTATCTAACAAAACTATACATGCTGTTAATAAATCTTCATGCAGATAAACATATATGGAAGTTGTTACATTTTTCCCTTCCCTTTACCCTCAGCACTTCCTGCAATACATATTTAAAAAAATCACAAAACGAGGGTTAAACCGAAAGGTCTAGTGAGTTACCCTATTTATATCATTGCAGGGTGATAATCACCAAAACCTTTATATAAAACAACTTTTCATATATATAACAAATATATGAACAAGTGAGAAYACAATATCAATACCTTTCACCTTTCAAGCCAATAATTTTTGCTTGTAAATAATACATCAAATCCAGACAGGTTTATTTTAACCAAATAACATAATACCACTTTTAAATCTTTTTCCACTCAAACAAGGTTTATTCCAAGTTTCAGGCCAAATCTATTATCCCTTTCTCTATAACATTCAGACTATGATTTCCAATAAGAACCCTGATTCTAAATCTTTAAGTCACAAAGAAAAAAGATTCCAAACCATAGTAATCTTAAAGAATATGATAGTAAGAGTTATATTATATAACATACATATAATTGCCACCCTTATATCCAAATGTACACCTCTCCTTGTTATGTCACCTTTATCCCATGGTACACCTCTCTCCTTGATATGCCACCCTTATCCCATGGTACACATCTCCTTGATATGCCACCTTTATTTTTTCATCAAAATATTTTACAAAAACAATTTCATATAGAATAGACCGTAGTCAATGGGATTATTAATAGTTCAAAATTATCTTTTTCAAAATTCCCCCATTTATATATAAAAACAATTATATATAAATCATGAACAAGTCAAAATGCAAATCCGGTCAAAATAGACTTGGTCAGACTTCATCTCCGGTCAAGTCTTGGCCGGATTACCAAATCCGGACAACACATCGCCCAAGGCTTGTCCGATTAAATATTTAGAAAAAGATTCTAACACTTTTGTACAGATAACAAATCCGGACAACACTATGCCCCCATTAACCGATTTAAATTAACCCGGTTATCACATGATCGTATTCATACTTCTCCGTTCAAAATATTCAACATAATTTCAATATTCATAAATCGCTCACGGTCAACCCACCAGGCGGTTTATTTATAAATCGCCCATGCCTTATCCGGTTTATGACTTGAGTAGCTCAACCCTTGCCCGGTTTAAGACTAAATCGCTTAACACTTATCCGGTTTAGGTCCAATCCGCTTGACACTTATCCGGTTTATATACATATATCGCTCGACCCTTGACCGGTTTATGCCTTAAACCGCACAACCTTGGTCCGGCTTATTCTTAATCCGTACAACACTTAAATAAACTCAAAACTCAATAAAACATATAATTTAAAGCATTTTGGAAGCATTTAACCACTCACCTTTTACAATCTTTAGAAACAAGATTGAACCCAACTTCAAATTCCAAGCAATACAAGCAATCCGGATGATCTCTCTCTACTTTTCTTTAAATCACTCATTAATTCTTAGAAAATGGCAAGCAGAAGAAATGTAGGCTTCACCCCCTATTTATACCCTTCCCAAAATAGGAAGGCGGCTATGCTCACATGCTTACCCAACCCCAAAAGCAAAACCCATGCATACATACTGCTTCATGTATACATAATCATGCATGCAAATATATTTTATGTATACATTTCCCATGCATAACACACACATTCCCACATGATCAATTATAATAATTTATCATGCTGTCATGTAATCATTTAACAAATAGTCACGTATTAGTTACCTCGGGTGATAACCAGGATCCAGTTATCACAAAACATATCAATTATTTTTTCATATTCAACATTCGCTAAAAATTTACTTTTAATACTTAAAATTGCTAACCCGTTTAGCCTTTCTTGACTCATGGTAGACCGCAAATATGACTTCAGTAACTTTAGCTTTGAAAAACTTCTTTCACCAGATGCTACCATGACGGGTACAGTCAACAAAATCCTATATGAAAGCAACACATTTGGAAACATATCCATCTTCTTTGCAAACTCCAAAATCTCAATTGATGTCCATGGCTTTTCTCCTTTATATGCTTTTGACGGTAACATTTCCTGTAAAATTTGCAATTCCATAAACAAATATTTCCCATCAATATCACAATCATCATAATTTGTTAATGCAACTTCAAGATTCTACAAGAGTTTTTCAATTCTTCATCATATAAATGAACCAACCTCGACCCATCAAACAAGAAACTAAAAATCGATTCAAAAATTTTCATTTGCTCAAATCTAGTCTTCAATTGAGATAAAGTCATATCAACCAAAACAAGAAAATAATCAGTTCTAAATGTTTCTTGAGCATATTGTTGTTCTCTTTCCGTATTTGGAATCTCATCAAACTGTTTTTTTTCTAAAATAAGAACGTTTTATCGGAAATTCAGGCTCAATTCCAATTTCATTTGCAATATGTTTAGCTTCAATAATGGCAGAAGTAAGTCCAGTCTCCCTATACTTCTCAAAATAACAAACCAATACCTCTAAATTTTTTACCGCAATATCAAGTAGCATATCTTTAGATTGTAACTTTTTGCTAACTAAATTGATTTTATACAAAATTTCATGCCAAATAACCAAACTGACAATAAATTCAAAACTTGAAAGTTCACCATTTACCAAAGATTCAGCATCTCTACATAATTTTCCATCATCGCTAACTTGAGATAATTTCAACAAAGCTTCCTTTATTTGAGCAAATTGACTTTTTATAGCTTTAACACTTTCTATATGACTTTCCCAACGGGTAGTAGACAAAGATTTCAAAGTCAAATCATCAATAAACTCAAGTAAAACATTCCATCGCTTGGTAGAATTAGCAAACACATTGTATATTGTTTGACATGTTCCAAAAAAAGTTTTTGCTTTATGACAAGAATTTGCCATATCACACAAAACTAAGTTAAGACTATGGCAACCACATGTCATATAAAATGCTTTAGGATTTACATCAAGCAATCTTTTTTGAACACCTTGGTGTTTTCCTTTCATATTAGATCCATTATCATAACCTTGTCCTCGCACACAATTAATGTCTAAATCTAGAGATTTTAAAACATCTTGTAACACAGTGAAGAGACCTAAACCAGATGTATCCTCTACAACAAAAAATTCTAAGAAGAACTCTTCTACACTTATGGGAGCACACGACATGTCAACACATCTTATAATCAAAGTCATTTGTTCCTTGTGACTTGCATCAGGAGTGCAATCAAGAATTACGGAAAAATACTTTGCCTCTTTGATTTTTTTAATAATCACACTCTTAACTTCAGATGCCAACAATTGAATCAGTTCATTTTGAATTGTATGGCTAAGATAATGATAATGAGTTTCTTTGTCATTAATTAGCCGAAAATGTTGTTTCTTGACGGGATCAAACTCCGCAATCATTTGAAGTATACCTAAAAAATTCCCATTAGAATTTTGATAAATTTTTACATTTGATCCACGAAAAGCCAAATTATATTTTGCTAGACACTTCACAACAACAGTTATTCTAATCAAAACTTCTTTCCAATTATCTGTATCTTTCTTAATCAATTCTTGTAATTATTTATCAATTGTTTGATTTTTATTCAATCTCACTTGCAACTCAGTCCAAGTTCTCAAGTTAATCATATGCTCAGAACTATTTTCATGCAAACTTAATGTTTCACCTAAATGCCTCCGATCATTTATCCCTTCGGTAGCTAATTGACTTTTAGACCAAGCAGTTTTGAATATCTTACAACAAAAACAAAAAACTTTATCCAACTCTTTTGAATAAACCAACCATTTTCTATCATAAGAATCACCATTTCGTAATTTACGAACATAATGTTCACAAGAAAAGTGTCTACCTACTTTATCATTTGGAAAGTTGATGTTGGTTTCCCTTATAGTCCCTTTTTCAGCAAGCAAATCTTTCATTTTTGAATCTAAATCATCCCAAACCCTTGGATCAAAAATATTTAAAGTAACTTCATCATTACATGGATTTTCATCGTCCCCAACTTCATTAGTTCACATATTTTCAATATTTTCAACAAAATCATTGGGATTTTCATAAACATTTTCAGTGGGATTTTCAGAAACATTCTCAGTGGGATTTTCAAAAACATTTTCAGTGGGATTTTCAGAAGCATTTCCAATGGGATTTTCAGGCACATTTTCAATGGGATTTTCAGACATATTTTCATGCCTAACAAAATATCGATTTAACGATCCCTGAAAAAATTAGGCAATTTCTTGTTGTCTTTTCTTTCTTTTTCTATTTTATGCACCTGATGGTTGTGATCTAGGAAACATGTCTAATATCTTATGAAAATCAAGCAACGAATACCTAAGCAATAGTCAAGCAACAAGCATAGAACGATAGAACCTGGATTAAGTGCGTGCTTCCTTTCCATCTTGAAGACTCGTTCTTGAAGACTTGAAGACTTGGCCCTGCTTCCAATCCAGACTCGTTCAACAGTTCCAACTTGGCAACTTCGGGCTTCCAATTTCCAAAATCCAAGCCTCCAATTAACTGTATGACTATATCTACTATCTAGATTTCAAATTTGAAGAATGAATTGAAGGATTGAGATTTGAGAAACCAATCATTAATATTTAATCATTAAATCAAACAATCTGCCAATCTGGTACATATGCTCATTGCTCAAACATCTAATGTGTTACAGTGTTAGAAACTTAGAATCATAGAATGTGGGACAGTGAGTGTAAGACTCTCGAGTATACTGTATACCTATATATATATAGTGGAGTGTGGAGAGCAGGAGACTTACTGTTACTAGTTACCACTCTCGAGCAGATGGCAGTCGACAGTCGGCACTCGGACCTGTCCTCGTCCTCGATTAGATGGCAATCGGCACTCGGCAGTAGCCAATCGTCGGTCGCGTCGACTCCTCGATTCAAGGCCATGGACACAGCGTCACAGCCGTTGCGTTGCTCTTGCCTTGCTCGTTAGAGAAGTTACCGTTGCCCTAATGCCCTTACCTTACCGTTGCCCCTAATCCCCTGCGGCTATGCCTCTGGAATCGAAACATCGTCACTACTCACTCGTTCTGAAAAGTCAAAATAATCGAACGCGAACAGGAACAGGAACAGGCGAACAGCAAGCCGCAAGCACAAGGCTGTGTACCGTCAAATGTCAATCATGTTGTGAAAGGAGGATTGAGGGGCTCCAATTCAATCTTGGGTTTGAGCTTGTTTACAATTAAAGTTTTAAAGCCCAAGTTTTTAATTTTTAAATCCAAAGGGTTAAAAGGCCCAAAAATGAAAACTAATACTATGGTCCATATACAAATTTGATGCCCCTTTGGGCTTTGATGCCCTGTGCGGCCGCACGGGCTGCACGTGCCCAGGGCCGGGCCTGTACACGAGCAATTTAAAGTTACAACTGGGATAAGCCATAAACCATTATGTGATACTAACTGGGATGAACTAAGTGACTAAAGTGCCTGCATTTTGAGCCACCATGCTAACATTTAATAGGGGATTGTTTTAACTTGGCCTTCTAACTAGATTCATTCAAGAATTAAGATATAATATATTATGTTTGACTGTGTGGGCCGCTTAATCAACCACTTAGGAGTGTAGCATCATCCACCACTAGAATTAGCAACTAATCATTGAAGTAAGTATTTTAAAAGATTAAGCAATGATTAAATTAATCTTTTCTGAACTAGTCCTCATCAATTGACTTTTCTCAACTCGCAGAAAATTTCCCATTCCTTTGATTAGGATGCTATTCATGTACGGGATCCCTAAGTAAGAAATCTCTCTACATAATTTTGATTGTGGCTCATTTTTAGCCTACCCCAAGTTCCTAAACCATAAAATCAGGTGATAGACAACATAATAATCCAATACTTATGCTCATTATTAATATTTGAAACATAATTCTAGACCATTATGCAAGTAATATATTATCTAGGTAAAACACCCCATCTATAGTCCCCACCAACAACTCAACAAGGAAGAGGAAAAAAGTGAACCAGGAAAATGCATTAAAGGTTTGAATCTCACTGAAGGTGAGGTGTAATTTCTAAACTGATTCAATCCTGCTACAATTCAGAATCTTATTGTTGTTGTCCCATAGATAATAAACCACAAGAATTGTAGTTGGTGGTTAAATATACTAGTATTACCCCCAACTCAACATATGCAAAACCATGAGTGTTCTATATGATTCTAAAAGAATTAGGTACATCATACATGAACACCAAAATAATAATGCAAAATGGCAGTGACTGGTAGCTTACAAGTAAGAAAAGTAAAAAAAAAACCATGAAAGCCTATAATCGAAAGGAGACTTGAGTTCTTACAAGTGCAAATAGAATTTCTTGACTTAGCCTGTAGTTGATTGAATCCAGAGAGGCAGAGATTCGAGAAAGTCGAGTGAGGCGGAAAGGAGAGAGCACATTCGATCGAAAAAAGCAGAGAAGAGAGAGCATAGTCGTTCGATTGAATCCCAAAGAAATAGTCTATTTGTTTTCTTCGGGTTTCAGACGGGTTCGGGTTTTGGATCATGTAACCAATCCGACTAACTCGATATAATTTTCAGATTTAGGACCTCGGGTTGGTTCGGTTCATATAGATTGGTTTGGTTCGGGTTTTTTCGATCAAGTTTTTTAGGTAATTCGGGTTAGATCGGGTTTTGCACAACCCTAAGTGTGATTCTCCAAACCACATTTAAACAAACTGCCTCAATTAAAGAATCCAAGATCAAATTTTGGTGGTAACACTCAAAGTAGCTGTGGGGGTATTGGTATCAGAAGAAGTGAATCCGAGATTGGCAAAAGGGTGATCCTTCTAGATGTCAAGAAGGGAAGCGAAGAAAGTCTCTGATGTGGTAACGGGTATGTTTATTATAAACTCCGTATATGCTAAAGTGCTATTGATTCTGGTGCAAATTATTCTTTTGTATCACCATTATTTGCTAGATGTTTATATTTGAAATCTGTACCACTAGACTGCGCATTAGTAGTTGATATTGCTAATGATAGTCAAATTTCTGTTACCAAGGTGTATAATGATTGTCAAATAGAGACTGAGGGGTGTACTATACCAATTCTATTATTTCCATATGCCAATAAGAAAATTTGATGTAGTTGTGGGTATGGATTGATTGTCAGAAAATCAGGCAAGTATTGTGTGATAACCAGATCCTGGTTATCACCTGAGGTAATCAATACGTGATTATTATTTGCTAAATATTTACGTGATAGCATGATAAATTGATATATTTGATCATGCTAGTATGTGAAGGTATGCATGATTATGGGTACGTATGCATGAAATGTATGTGTGGGATGCATATGATATATATATATATATATATGAATGCATGATATATATGTATGAATACATGGGTTTACATACATAAATGATATTTTTATATATATGTTAAAATACTTTTGGGTAAAGGCTGTAGTTAGCCGACCTTCCATTAAGGAAAGGGTATAAAAGGATGATTAACCTTCATTTTGCATTCTTCTTGCCAAAATTAGAATTATGTGTGCGATTGAAGAAGAAAGGTCGACCGGATTGCTTATTTTGAAGGAAGATTCACCTGATTTCTAAAAGAAATTCACAAGGTGAATGGTTAAAATGTTTTGAACTTCTTGGTTGGTATATCGAATTATGCTTTAAAAGTTTTGCAACTGATTTTAAGCTTTACTTGGTTAAGTGTTGAGTGGTTTATGTTAAACCGGACAAAGGGTGGGAAAATCTTAAAAACTTAACCGGTCAAGGTGTGAGCGGGTTAAGGCTAAACCGCCTGAGGTATTGAGCGGATAGTCTTAAACCGGACAAGAAGTAAACGGTTTAAGTATAAATCGGTCAAGAGTTCAACAGATTAGACATTAAACCGGATATGTCTTAACCGGTTTAATGATTGAGCGATTTATGAACTTCAACTTTTTGTTACACTTTTAATCGGAGAACTATGAATACGATTAAAGGTAACCGGTTTATTTAAATCGGACGATTATGCATAGTGATGTCCATATTTGTTATCCGGACAAGATTATAAAGTTTTAACCTAAGTCTGAAATTAGACAAAGTCTATGTTGACCGGATTAATGGTAAATCAGACAAGCCTTGGACGATTTGTTGTCCAGATTTGGTAAACCGGCCAAGACTTAACCGAAGATGAAGTTCGGCCAAGTCTATTTTGTTTGGATTTGCATTTTGACTTGTTCATGATTTATATATAATTGTTATTTTTATATATAAATGGGGAATTTTGAAAAAGATGATTTTGAACTAATAATAATAATTCCATTGAATGCGGTCTATTCTATATGGAATTGTTTTTGTAAAATGTTTTGATGAGGAGATAAGGGTGACATATGAAGGAGAGCTGTACCATGGGATAAGGGTGGCATATCAAGGAGAGGTGTACCATGGGATAAGGGTGACATATCAAGGAGAGGTGTACATTTGGATATAAGGGTGACATTTTTATGTGTGTGTTATATAACATAACTTCTACTATCATATCCTTTAAGATTACCATGGTCTAGAATCTTTATTTCTTTGTGACTTAAAGATTTAGGATCAGAGTTCTTATTGGAAATCATAGTTTGAATGTTATAGAGAAGGAGATAACAAGTTTGGCGTGAAACTTTGTATAAACCTTGTTTGAATAGAAAAGGTTTAAAAGTGGCACTATGTTAATTTGGTTAATGTAAACCTGTTTAGAGTTGATATATTATTTGCAAGCATGGAAATTTGGCTTGAAAAGTAAAAAGGTGTTAGTACCATGCCCTTACTTGTTCATATATTTGTTATATATATGAAAAGTTGTTTTACATAAAGTTTTGGTGATTAACACCCTGCAATGACATAAATAGGGTAACTCACTAGACCTTTCGGTCTAACCCTTGTTTTATGATTTTAAACATGTATTGCAGGATGTGCTGAAGGTAAGGGAAAAGGGAAAATATAATAATTTCCCTATACGTTTATCTGCATGAAGATTGGCTGATAGTTTTGATAGATGAAACTGGATTAGTGCAAGAATTGTATTCTAAATTTTGGACCATGTATTTTGTACGGATAGATTATTGTACTAAGGGCCCAATGTGGTGTATAAACATGTATTTCTTTTATATGAAGTATATGTTACATGCAATGTGTAGAATGGGGTGTTACATATTGTATGCAACAAGAAGATGATCCATATTAATATGCCAAGTAAGGGACCAATTATGACTTATGATGACCGGAGGGATCATCACACAAGCCTGATTTTTGATTTAAAAGCTCGAAAATGTATTAAAAAAGGATGTCAAAGTTTCATGGCCTATGTGATTGATTCTAAGAAAGATATAGGTAAACAATAATCTGTTCTAGTCGTTTGTGAGTATCCAGAAGTATTTCCAGATGAATTGTTCAGTTTACCTTCTAATCGGTCAGTTGAATTCCGAATTGATTTAATACCGGGAATGAGACCGGTAGCTAGAGCACCGTATCGTCTGGTACCATCAGAGTAATGACACATTTGAAAGAATTGCTAGATAAAGGCTTCATCAGATCTAGCACATTTCCCTAGGGTGCTCCAGTGTTATTTGTAAAGAAGAAAGATGAGTCGATGCGAATGTGTATTGATTACCGGGAATTGAACAATCTGACAATAAATAATAAATATCCTTTACCCAGAATCGATGATTTGTTTGATTAGTTAGTCGGGGCAAGTTATTTCTCTAATATTGATTTACGGTCATGATATCATCAATTTAAAGTTCAGGATGAAGATCTAGTCAAAACTGCTTTACAGTCATGTTATTGTTTTTATCAATGACATTCTTATCTACTCTCGGTCAAAGGCAGAACATGCCAAGCATCTCGTTTAATTCTTGAACTTTTGAAGAAGGAAACTTTGTATTGTCGAAATGTGAATATTGGTTGAGAGAAGTTCAAGTCTTGGGTCATATAGTTTCAGATACAATTTTAAAGTTGATCCTAAAAAGATTGAAGCTATTGAAAAATGGGAGACACCATGAAGACCAATAGAAATCGGAAGTTTTCTCGGTTTAGCTGGGTATTATCGAAAATTTATACAAGATTTCTCACGTATCACGGCACCACTGACCAAATTGAAAAGAAAGAGTGCAAAGTATGAGTGGGGAGAAGATCAAGTGAAAACCTTACAACTATTGAAAGATAAGTTGTATAGCGCTCCAATATTGTCTTTACCCAAAGGGTTAGAAGATTTTATAGTTTATAGAGATGCCTCAAAGTTGGGTCTCGGTTGTTTTCTGATGCAACGAGGAAAGGTTATTGCTTATTCTTCCAAATAATTAAAGGATCACAAAAAACAATACCTCACTCATGATATGGAACTTGCAACAATCATTTTTGCCCTAAATATTTGGAGACATTATCTGTTGGAGACTAAATGTCAAATTTATATAGATCATAAAAGTCTTCAACATTTGTTTATTCAGAAATAGCTAAATATGAGGCAAAGACGATGGATTGAACTGGTGAATGATTATGACTGTGAAATTCTTTATCACCCTGGGAAGGCGAATGTGATGGCTGACGCACTCAATAGAAAAGAAAAGAGTGGAACAATCAAAGCTATTGCATTACGAACTAATCTAATCCCTAAATTTTTTGATGAGATCCTGAGATGTCATAATGAATTAATTAAAGAAGGAAACTTAAAGGAAGAAAGAATCAGAGGAATGTTAATGAACATGGTAAAGAATGATCGTGGAATTCTATGTTTCAAAGATAGATTTTGTGTGCCTTGTTTCGAAAACGACCGTGATATAATTTTGGATGAAAGTCACAAATCTCAATATCAATTCACCTAGGTACTAATAAAATGTATAGAGATTTGAAACCATTCTACTAGTGATCGGGGTTGAAAAAGGATATTGCACGATACATAGAACGATATTTTACGTGTCTACAGGTAAAAATTGAACATCAACGACCATATGGGAATTTTCAATATTTAGAAATTCCTATGTGGAAATGGGAACATGTCACAATGGATTTTGTAATGAGACTACCGCAAACTCCAAAAGGATATGATGCTATTTGGATTATTGTGGATCGTCTAACAAAGTTTGTGCACTTTCTACCAATCAAAGGTACTTATCCATTGGAAAGACTTGCCAGGATTTACATCGATGAGATTGTGACTCGTCATGGTACTCCCTTATCAATCATTTCAAATAGAGACAACCGATTTACCTCAAAATTATGGGAAAGCTTTCAGAAGGCTGTGGGATCTTAGATTTGGTTAAGTACGACATATCACCCACATACTGAAGGGCAAAGTGAATGAACGATTCAAACACTCGAAGATATGTTGCGAACATCTATCATTGACTTTGGGGCTTCATGGGAGAATCATCTACCATTGATTGAATTTGCCTACAATAACAGTTATCACTCCAACATTCAAGCGACATCTTATGAAGTTTTGTGTGGTAGAAAATGTCGAACGCCATTATGCTGGAATGAGGTGGGGGAGAAATAATTGGATGGTCTAGAGATTGTGCAGATAACGACTGAAAAAATAGATCGAATTTGGGAAAGAATAAAGATAGCTCAGGAGCGACAAAAGAGTTATGCCGACAAGCGTCGAAAGCCGATTGAATTTTTGGTGGGAGATTTTGTGATGCTGAAAGTTTCGTCATGGAAAGGTATTGTGCGTTTTGGAAAAGAGGTAAACTGAGTCCAAGGTACATTGGGCCGTTCAAAATTAATAAACGAATTGGTGAAGTAGCGTATCAGCTAGAATTACCAGAGGAGCTCAACACTATTCATAACACTTTCTATCTCCGAATTTGTGGAAGTGTTTGGCTGATTTGAATATGGCCATAACCTTACCTGAAATTCAAATTGATGAAAAGTTAAGGTTTGTGGAAACCGCAGAAGCTGTCACCAACCATAAAACTAAAGTGTTGAGAAGTAAATAGATTAGTCTGTTGAAGATATAGTGGCGATTTCATAAGGGGCAAGAGGCTACCTAGAAGCTGGAATCCGATATGAGAACAAAATATCCTCTTATATTCAATTGATTGAATTCAAGGATAAAATTCTTTTGAGAGGAGGATAATATGATATCCGAGTTATATTTTTGGAAAGTTTAAGGGTTACTTTTGATAAGTCGTTGAGGGGTTGTTTTGGAAAGTTGATTCAAATATCCCATTTGGCACCACCTTACTCTTTTTAAAAGAGTTTATATGTGATTATGTGCCATTATTATTCCTTGTTTTAGAAAGAATAAGAATAAGAAAATTGGGAAGGGTCTCTGGTTCAAAGCAAACTATAAAAAATGAAGAAGGAAGAACAAACTAGTTTTGTGATTCTTAACTGAAACTTGTTGCTGTTTCATTATTTCATTTCTTTGTGATTTATAAGGTAAGTTTTATTTTAAATATACCATTTGATTGCTTTTAGCAAAGAAACCGTATGGTTTCATACTTGATATTAGAAAATGATTATAGGCCAGTATTTAACATAATTTTGGATTTTGTTACGTTATTATCATCTATTTGTAATAAGGGTGGCATAATCAGGAGATGAGTATATTTTGAGTAATAAGGGTGGCATAATCTGGAGTTAGGTAAATTTATTTATTAAGTGTGACATAATAAGGAGCTAGGTATATTGGTATAAGGGAGACATAATCAATTTCTGGAAATGATGATCTTTTGGTCATGGGTTGTTATCGCATTAGAGGGATGCGATGAGTTGGTTATATCGCATCAATATGATGCGATGAAATGAGAATATCGCATCAATAAGATACGACATATTTGGGTTTATCACATTAGTATGGTGCGACGAGTTACTGTTATGACATCAATATGGTGCAACAAAAGTTGGTTATCGCATGTGCTTGATGCGATGAGTTGGTTTATCGCATCCTTATGATGCGACAAGTATGTTTATCACATTAGTTGGATGCGAAAAAATATACTCATTTATATGTTAAATGCTACAAGTTGATGTATTATGAGTCTGACGTGAAAAATTGTTTATCATGTTGTTCAATGCGATAAAATAGAGTTATCTCATCTTCATGATGCGATAAATGAAGGTTTGTTAAAGTAAGTCATATTTTTTGAGATCTTTGATAATGGATTTTTCATAAAAAGACGTTTTGGTGATTTTCACTCTGTAATGACACTAAAAAGGGATTTCTAACTAGCTCATTTGTATCTCAAAATGTGCGTCACAGGTCAGGTACAATCAGACGATAAAGGGCAAAAAAAGTTGTGAATAAATTATATTTGCTTGCATGGGAGATTGGGAAGCTGTGTTATCTTTTGGACTTGATTGTTGTCTGTTATAAATACAAGTCTTGTACTAAAATAAATGAAAAAATTTGGTAGCTACTTTTATATTACGGCTTTTGTGTATATTTGGGACCGAATGTGTAAAGTTATATTTCTTGATATGTGGAAATATATGTTTATATGCAAATGTGAAGTTGGGGTGTTACAATTATATTACCATCATAGACAAACATACATAATAAAATTACCATAATAGATATGCATACGTGTGATTTTCTAGTCATTTCCTTAACTTTTTCCTTATGACCGAACAAACAACTGATTATCATTCTTGTGCTTTGCCTAATGTTCTGTAGCGCCTCTGCATAACAAATATCCTTATCTCCTCTAATATTGTGATTATAGATTTTCTTCTTGCATTAACAATTATTGAATTAAATGACTCACAAATCCAATTTTCTACAGTTTCACAAGCTCTACCGGGTTGAAAAAATGCCCTACACCATGTATTAGGGTCTCTTTCCATCAAGTGATTATATGTATCAATATTTAGTATCTTAAACTTTTCCATGTGTGACATGAAATCTGCTTCAAAAGTGGATGTAACTGTTGCCCAAAAAAATGTTTTTGTACTCAACACCATTAAACCTTTTACGAAAATTAGCATATATGTGTCTTGCACATTGTCTATGCTTTGCATATGGTGCCAACTCCTTTACAACTTCAACAATGCCCTGTTGCATAAAGATATGATAGTGAATAAACTTGTACAGTGACGTAAAGCATACACTTGTTAATATTAAGAAAATGCATACCTTGTGTTGATCAGACATGATGGTAAGCCTTGCTCCTTTGATAGCACCAATATCTTCTATTAATAGTTCAATAAACCACTTCTAATTCTCTTTGTACTCCACATCTAATACAACTCAAGCTACATAAACATTCAACATTGTAAGTGGTTAAACAAATAATAACACTTGACAGTAATATAACAAACATAGTTTGGATATACATACCTATAGGATAAATCTGATTATTTCTGTCTCGACCAATAGCCCATATTAACTCTCCTTTGCACACCCCCTTTAAAAAACAACCATCTAGTCCTATAACCTTCCTACATTCACTAATCCACCCATCTCTTATTGTTTTGAAGCATACATAGCATATCTTAAATTCATTGCTTCCATCAGCTGTTAAATTTACGTCCATCTTAACTATAGATCCTGGATTGGACCTCCTAATTTCATGCCTATAATCCTAAATATTTTTATAGTATTATGTTAAAGAACCTTCAATTTCAAGATGTGCCTTGGACTTGGCACAGATGCATTGGCCCTTGCTAACTTTGACCATAAACTTCTTCAAAATATCATCTTGCATATCCTTGATTTTTATGAATGGTCTTTCGATGAGTTCTCTAACATAATGCTTTGCAATTCAATTTGGTGTCACTAGGGATCCAAAACGATAGTCTCTACTACATATGTGCTTACAATTAATGCTTTTAATTTGAAACGTTTTTTCTTATTGCATCTGAGATGCCTATAGTCTAAACGGTCATGTGTGATCTTTTTGGCCTTTTCCACATCTAACAAGTAGTCTCTCTGAATTATTTTTCACATATTCTAGTTCGTAGCTGTTTGCAACCGCATAGTTAGTCAAACACTACTTTAATTAACTAGGATTCTCATACCTCTCACCAAACCTGGGATTCATCAGCTTCCAAGGAATATTAGGATCATGTATCGGGTATTGGAAACCTTTTTGTATAGCATTATATCCAACCTTATCATCATTTTCATCCACATTAAACTAAACATTTTCAATTGTATTTACAATACAAAGCTTGTTTAGAAACTGATCATCAATTATATTATTTAAGTACATCATTCTCATCTTCAAGGTCCAAGGATAAAGAATCTGACATATATTCTCTTGAATAATCGCTTATAGCATAAGTAGGATCATCACTACAATCATCACTACAATCGGATGCCATTCTGTAAAAAAGTGTAACAAAAAATTCATCATAAACACTCACTTGAGACTTGCTACAATACTTGATATATGAGTGTAAGCAATAAAATTATCACAATTAATCACTGGGAACTTTCTATAATATTTGATATATAAAAGTTCATTATTCATATCATAGATTATATTGAAAGTCTTGCAAACAAAAATAACAAAAATTGTCTAAAAATGACAAAGTAACCTATGAAGTTTACTTGAATAAAATTATTCTTCTAACATTATTCAAAAATCAAAATCTAGGATTGGGAAACGCCATATTGGTCAAAAGAGTAAAATCCTAAGACATTATAACTGGGTTGAAGGTTAAAACAAATATAATTGGGTATATCTCACGTCTTCGGGCGCCTCCTTTGGAGGTGCTCTTAATGAACCCATCAGTGAATACCATTGCAATTTTTTTTTACCATTGATACATAGTTTAAGAGAAACTTTAAATACTACCTAATGGTACGAACAATACCTGTTAGGAAAATTGAATGAAGCCGGAAAAAAATTGAACCACACCGGAAAATCGAACCACACATGTTTTGACCACACAGCTGACGACGGTGACTGGGTTGCGCTGAGGGTGGTAGTGATGACAGCAGGCTATATTGTGGACAGTTGCGAAGGCGACGGGGCTGACCGGAATGCAGTAGTGTAGTGACGAGGGGGAGAGGGTAGCGATGAGGGGGAGAGGGCTGAGCGTGGGACTGGAGTGAGAACGATAACACGTTAGTTTTAGGTTTTTTTTAATCTGTAACTTTACCTGATGTCTAGGTTGGAGGTTAAATGTTTTTAGTGATAAGGATTTATTTAACATATTTTATAATGTCCAAGGAGTTATTTAACAAGTTTTGGAAACGTCTAAGGACTTATTTGTTCTGAAAAATTGTCCAAGGACTTAATCATTCCAAACACTAAAATCCATTGGGTTTATTTTTGTATTTTCCCCTTTTTTATGAACCTATGTGATTTACATATGAACTATATGTTCATATGTGAACTCGTGTAACTCACATATAAACTATTTTAACTGACTCACATATGAACCCGTGTGATTTACATATGGATTAATTAACTAATTCACATATGAACCCTTATGTTTCACATATGAACTCGTGTGATTCGCATATGAACTAATTAACGATTTCACATATGAACATATAGTTCATATGTGTATCACATTGGTTCACATATGAACCCGTCTGCCGCCTATTTGTAAAAGTTAAGAAACTACCCCTCTATCTTCTTCATACTCATGCGAGAAATTATCCGTGCTTCACGGTTAAAGCCACAAATGTTGACCAGATGAAGGGCTAGGGATCACTTCTTTACTTCTCCAATATTTACCCAAATGAACCTTTCTCAACACACACACACATACATACACACACACACACACACACACACACACATATATATATAGGCATGGTATAATAGGAGACCAACCTATTTTCATGAGACCCATGAGACCACCTAAATAACACTAAACCTTCACAACAAGATATTATAATGTTAACCTTCACAGTGTTTATAGTGAGGTTCGATGCTTTTTTGTACCTTCACAGTGTTTTACTATGAAAATTCAGTGTTATTTTGTGGTCTCACGGTCTCATGAAAACTAGTTGGTCTCATGAGAACCCGACCCTATATATATATATATATATTGAGAGAGAGGGAGGATCAAATGAGAACGGTTCCTATTTAAAAGAACACGAAAATGGGCGAATCACATGTGATTTTACACTAACATCATATACAAAATCACATGTGATTCAGGCAACCTTGCCCGACGACCTAAAGACGCAGCCACAAGTTGTTTGAACACTTTTTTGACCATTCATGTAAAATCACATGTGATCTTGCACGTGATTTACCCATTTTCATGTTCTTTTAAATAGATATTGTTCTCGTTTGATCCTGCCTCTCTCTCTCATTATATATATATATATATATATATATTGATATGTATGTATAGCCTTATGTTATTTTGAGAAGTGTTATATATTTGAGAAGTAAAGAAGTGAGTCTAGCCATTAGGTCAAATGATAAAAAAAATTTAATTGGAGGGTAATATGGTAATTAGCAACCAATGATTAGAATCAATCAAATCTTTTCAAAATTAGAATTAAGCAGATCGATTCCAACATCATTTACTCTTCTCTCAATTTGTTATTATTACGGAATCAAATCCATATTCATGCAACTATATCTCGTTTTTCTTCTTTGCTATATCACAATTCTAAGTTGTGAAAAATGATAATTTTACTGATTCTTCATCGATCAAAACTTCCATTTTTTTTATTGAATCCTTGATCAAGAAGTCGATTTTGATGATAATATTGAATTCTCGAACGAAGAGGACGTGATTGATGAATAGAGTTTAGGATTTAAGGTTTAGGGTTTGGGTTTAGGATTTAAGGTTTAGGGTTTGGGTTTAGGGTTTAGGATTTAAGGTTTAGGGTTTGGATTTAGGATGATGTCTTAATTTTTCATGATATCGTTTTGTAATTGTTTTGAAGTTAGGCTTACGTAATTATGTTGATTTGAAGTAATTAATTTTGAAGATTTGTGTTTTAGTTTTATAAAATGTAACATCTTTTGTTCATTATAATTGTTTTAGTTCATAATCAAATTTGACTTAATTTTGAAACAGAAGATATTTTGTTCATGATAGATTCATAACTTAATTTTGAAACACAAGGTATTTTGTTCATGATAGATTCATATATGATCAATTTCACTTCAACAATATTAATTTGTTTATTACAACTTTTACTTCATAATTGATTTTGAATTGCCAGATTAGATTCATATGTGAATTGGTAGAAATAAAAGTATTGAACAACTTCTGTTTATAAGAATTCAAAATAGATTTATATATGAATTGGTTCATCTAGAGAACAAATTTTGTTCATTATAATACTAGTTCACAATTGAATTTGAATTGTTATAAGGTATTCTTATCTGAATTAGTAAAATATTTGAAGTATTTATATAGATTATGTATGTTAGAATTTCTTTATCCTAGTTGTAGGATCTCATATGTGAATTAAGTTCATATATGAAGATTCATAGTTTTAGAATTACGTGTTATTATATTTCTTTGATTCGCATGTGATATAATATTTAAACTATAATTAGATTTATTATGACATGTCAATATTCTTTCTTGTAATAGGTCCAAATGAATCTTTGATATATGAATCTTCTGTTCATAATGTCATTTTAGCTCCCAATGGTTCAAAGTTTTGGATCCAAACTGTAGATTTGGATTTGAGGCCAGAACAAATAGCTTTTTTCATTCATGGTGGAAAGCTATTTCAATGTATTAACATTATGCTGAGAAATGTGGCTTTGATGTTAGACTTTCCATAACTGTTACTGGGTAATATGGTATTGTGAAGATAAAATATGTTGTGTGTAGTAAAGAAGGTGAACCACCAAAAAAGAGTTCTAATACCGTTTCCTGAAAGTATTGAAAGTATAAGATACCGTAAGTCAGGTGTGAAGAGGACAAGTTGTAGAGCATGCATTAGATTACGTTTTGTACCTTTAAGATCGTTGTATGAGCTTTATTATTTTGATGAGAAACACAATTATTGCTTATTGATGAAAATGACATAAATATGTCTTGAAAAGGAAAGCAGTTGTCTGTAACTGATCATATTTTTATCCACAATGCCGCAACTTGTAATATTGGAGCAACAAAGGCGCATAAGTTGCATATGTCGTTGAAAGGTGGTTTTGATGTTTATGGATGCACTGTTGCTGATTATAAGAATTTTAGGAGAGATATGAATGCGCTTGTTGGTGATGGTGATCGTGATATGGTTCTTGGTATGTTAGAGGATAGATCAATAGATGAGCCACAATTTTCTTTTGAGTATAGTCGCCAGGATAATCACTTACGTGGATCATTTTGGGCTGATGAAATTGCTAAGCTCAATTACCAAGAGTTTGGAGATGTTATTTCAGTTGATGCTACATGTCGTACGAACCAGTAAGTTTATTAACTATTAAATTCATTGTTTTTACATGATTTATGTGTTTGATTTGTATGTTTCTATATTGTTTTTATGTTTTGTAGGTATAGGATGGTTTTTGTTCCATTTACTACTATTGATAATCATAAAAAAAATCCGTTATAGTTGGTGTTGCATTGTTGTCTGATGAATTTCTTGATAATTTTAAGTGGCTTCTTGAAGCGTTTTTGAAATCTCATTGTGGGAAGTAACCTAGTTTGGTTTTAACAGATCAGTGCTTGTCCATAAAACAAGCTATTCCAAAGGTGTTTACCAAGTCATGTCACAAATTATGTATGTGGCATATCATGGCCAAAGTTCCAAACAAGGTTAGTATTATGTTCACATATGAATTATAGATATATAATCAACAGTCATCTATTAAATAGTTATATGTTCACATACAAATTTAATATATGAATTATAAATCATTATTTATATATGACAATTTTGTAGGTTAGCACTACCATACACAATGTGGATCCCAGATCTAACAACAAATCAAGAATATATATGAAATTAAGAGATTAAAGATGAACATCAACTTGATAAACCGGCCGATTTGTCTCATTCATGAAATAGAAAATTACAATGCTCTCAAATCACTTCACACGACTCTCATTGAAGAATACAAGAATTAAACAACTAGCAATTCTAGTCCCATGTCACCTATTTATAGGAGACATTTACAAGATAAGCTCATATGCCCTTAGCCTATTTACAAAGATATTACTATACAATACAAGTAAAAGAACTTTATAGAACTTTATAATATTTAGGACTATTTTAATCCTAACGTACAAGAAGACAGATTTCAACTAACGCTTTAATAAACTTGTTTGGAATGCTCATTTGGAGCCTGAAGAGTTTGAAAATAAGTGATTATCTTGGATTTTTTTTTTGTTCAAACTTAAGAAGAGCAAATGCTTTTCATACATGTTTTGTATTCGTCAATGGTGGGCTCCTGCTTATTTCAAGTCAATCCCGTTTTGTGCATTGATGAAAACTACATCAAGACCGAAGAGCATAAATTCCTTTTTTTTTTAACAAATTTACTCATTATGATAACAACTTTGTAACATTCATGCTTTCATTTGAAAATGCAGTGCAAAGCAAAGAAATTCTCAACGTAATCTTGACCACATGACAAAGACAATTATCCCTCATATGTGCACTCCCAAGAAGATTGAGAAACATGCATATCAAGTCTATACTCGGTCCATATTTTTGGATGTTCAAAAGGAGATTAATAAAGCAGCTTAGTCGTGTGCTAATCAGAATGTTGTTGAAAAGGATGGATGCCAAGTGTATACAATTTTTAAAATGACAATAAATGTGATAAAAAAAAAAAGCAGTTCAAGGTAAAAACAATTATGAATATATGCATTTTCATAATTATTTATCAACATAACTTTTTTTTTTCTTATTCATGCTTTGTTGTAGGTTGTTTGGAACCAATCAAATTCGACATTCGAATGTGATTGCAATCATCTTGTTTATCATGGAACTTTATGTCATCATGTTTTCAAAGTCCTAACGAATGAGGATTTTAGTGAGATACCAGAGAAGTATACATGTCGGCATTGAAGAAGAGTCTTGATAAGTTTTAATCTTAGGCAAATTTCTTGGAGATAATGGGTGTTATAATTGGGTTTTCTGCAAACCTGGGTTGAGGTAAATTTATGTGTTTATTATGTGAATTATGCGATAGCATGCATGTTATCTTAAAGATAAATGCATGAATTATGTGCACATGTGTGGTAATTTGATATTATGCATGCATGTGGAAATTTTATAGGCGGTTATATGATAAAATAATATGTGTGAATATTATTATAATCCAAACCTTCATGGTTAAGAAAGGTTGATTATAAAACATTATCTTTCCACAGCCTAATGATTTTATATTGAAAGATATTCATCACCGCCTCATCCTAAGTACAAAAGAAAGAGGATAAGGTAAGGACCTTATCAGTTCACTATTTTACAAAATATACAAGAGAAATTTAAAGGCGGTGAAAATGTTATTGGAGGAGTTCTTGAAAAATATTCTTGAAGAATATTGCTGTTTAAAGATTCTGTGATTTGCTGTGTGATAATCTGCAGAATCTGTTATTTTAAGGTGAGTTTTAAACTGCCGTCGATTATAAATTGTGAGTTTTATCTACTGTTTGATTCTATAAATTATGGAATATTGATGGGTTTAAATTTAAAAGAATCCAGTAGAACATTTTAAACGGTTTTTTTAAAGAAACTGTTTTATGAATTGAAAAGCTTAAACATGTTTTGAAAAAGGTTGAGCAGGAACTGTGTTTGAAGGAACAGTTTGGATTTGGTATTCTGTTTTTGAGGATTAAGAAAAAACAGACGATTGAGAAATCATATGAAGAACAGATTGTTCTTATGGATTGAAAGGTTTGAATATAAACCTGTGTTGAGAATATGATTTGGTTAAAACTATAGACGAGGTTCACTCTGACATATGTGACTTTGTTCCGTCATTGGATGAAATAGTCTATAGATTTTGGTTAAAACTATGAACGAGGTTCATTCTGACAGAAAGGTCTGCAGCCTGTCATTGGATGAAATAGTTCATATGAATTTCAGGAGAAATAAGGATGGTCGTTGTGTGTGATGGATAGCTATTGCTATAAACAAGGGATTGATGAAAGTAATAAGGACGGTCGTTGTGTGTGTGTGCATGGTATAACTCTTGCTATTATATCTAATAAGATTACAACTGATTGGAGTTCTCTCTTCTTGGTGATTTGAGGATTCAAAGATGTTGTTCTTATTGAAAATAGTAGTATTGATGTTATGGTTACCGGAAAAATGTGGCTTGTGGTCATTGATTTTGGCATAAAGTATTTTGGAACAAATTGTACATTTATGAGGAACCAGAGGGCTTTGGTTGGTCCTCACTATTGAACCAGATGGTTCTTGTTATGAATTTGATGAATATGCAAATTTTTACTAAACATACTAAGTGGACCAGAGGCTCTGTATCTATTGATAAGAACTTTTCTGTCAAAATTATATTTTAAGCAGTTTTTAAGAAAAATGAATTTTATACTTGGTATTTTATAACAAATGACAGACCAGAGGGGCTCTGGTCGACTTATACGTTGAACCAGAGGGCTCTGGTTGATCATAACTTTTGAACCAGAAGCTCTTGTCAGTACAACCAGAGGCTCTGGTCGAGTAAGAACTCTGTATCACTATTCTTTTGATGAAAAAGGTTATTTCATTGGATTGGAAACTTAGTTAAAGAACATTTAAGAAATTTTATAGGAACCAGAAGCTCTGGTTAGTACAACCAGAGGCTCTCGCCGAGGAACCAGAGGGGCTCTGGTCATGTTTAGTAAAATAATTCTAAGTGTGGTGTTTGGAACTAGAGGCCCGATGGACTGAAATGGATTATGATTCAGAGTTTGTTACCTATGGATTATTTGAAATATATGTTTTGGTGATCTTCACCCTGCACTACATAAAAAGGGAACCTCACTAGACATTCATGTCTAACCCTCATTTTGTGTTTTCAAAAATATGTGTGTACGTAATGAGAATAAGCGAAAAAACATTATATGAATTACCTCCTTATGTGTTTTGAAATAGGAAGAGCTTGATTAGCCATGTTTTGAAGACTAAATACAAGAAGCATGTACTTTTGGAATTTTTGAGTTGTGTAATTCACATTAAAGACTTTTGTATTATGGACCTATGTGGAGAAAACATGTATTCTATGTATGAGATATGTGTTATATGCAATGAGTGGATTTGGGGGCGTTACAATGGGACCCTAATGGTGAAGTGGCAAGGATTAGTTATGATGCACAAACATCTTTGGATTATATTTTGATGTCTTAAAAATGACAAAAAAAACAAGCTTAAAGAGGTTGCTGAAATTATTCACATTATGAAGGCCGAGTTAGAGGCTCATGCTCCTTACCAATCAAAATTGGAGAAGAAGAATGAAGCTATTAGAAATATCCTTTATGTTAATCATATAGAGAAAGTTGTATCTACCCACCATCCGAAAACCAAAGAAAGTTAATCAATTAAAACAATGTATATGTTCGTAAGTTATTTATATAAGTTCATGCATGATGTAGTATTGTAGTATACTTAATGTCAAGTATGTTATTGATCTAGTGTAGAAGCTCATGTCTGAGTTCCTTAACCATCTATCTTTGCTATTTTTCAGACAATCATAAATGTAACAAGTCCAGTCTATGTTGGCTATGTCAGTATCTGGTTGTATGTAATTTGTCACAATTAAACTAAATATGCCACTTTGGTTACAGTCAGCCATAATGTTGCAAAAAGTGTAATGAAGCTTAACATGAAATTGAAATATGACTCATTCTTGTCAATTATCATTTGCATGAGATATCCAGGACATATGAATTGCTTGTTAAATTGGGATCTCCATTCAACCAAGTGCTCACTATCATCATCTACATACTTGCATTCAAACAGGCTTTGCTCCAAAAGGCACCCCAAGCATATCTTGAATTTGATTCACGAGTTATCTTCACTCTTTCCTCACCAACATATAGTTTCGTTCGTTCACTATCAAAGTTATCAACAACATAGAATCCCAACTTTGAAGGAATGCCATCCATTTTCATCTCTAGAAGGTGTTGAAAACCCATATTATTTACGCATTTTATCTGTTCTTCACTTAATTCTTGCACAATTTCATACAGTGGCTTTGGTGATGTTCGTACCTTTATCATACGAAACTTGTTTTCTTTTTCTTATGTCTATCCTTCCTTAATTGCTTTACATACTTGCTTTTGTCGATGTTTTCATTGTTTCTCTTCTTGGGAATTGGCTCAAAGTCATCATCACTCACTACATATACAACTTTCCTCCTTGTTTCTTTTGGGTACTTCACCTGTTTACAAACATTTTGTCACTATGATTGAAAATTAATATTGGTTCACATTTAATGTCAATATAATTGAAAAGTAATATTTTGTTAATACAGTTTTATGTACAAGTTGTTTTGCAAGATTATCTGGGTTTTATGCACACCAATCTTGATCTTTGGTAGAGTGGTTTCTTTTCTGTATGAACAAATTGGCATATGATATGATATGAATGAAAGCAGTTTGTTAACAAATTAGTTTATCTTTTAATCTTGATGTCACTTCACATATTGATATTTCATATAAAAAATTATATACACTTCGGAAAATGAAGTTTTATCATTTATATATATATGAATGCTCAGAATTACTAACATGACAACTTGTGTAATATAATATCTTTCATCTATGAACTCATAATTGTATAGCATGGAAATATTCATAAACAAAATGATATATGTCTCAAAATTTAAGATATGAAGCAAGTGTTTCTTAAAAACAGAACAATCACATATTATTGAGTAAAATATAATATATCAAGTTTCATATATGAACATTCAGAATATATAATATGAAAGTTTAACATGTTCCCAAATGAATAGTCATTATGTATAGCATTCACAAATGAAAATTTAACAAGTGAATACTCAATATGTATAACATGAAATTTTCACTCTTAAGCCTTAATATGGAATAAATCAAGCATCAACAACAATATACGTCACTGATTCATGCATGAACACAACATTTCTTAAGTTTAACAAGTTCACAAATGAATACTCGATATGTATAACATTAAATTTTCACATTTGATGCCTTAATATGGAATAAATCAAGCATCAACAACAACATGTCATGGATTCATGCATGGACACAACATATGTTAAGTTTAACAAGTTCAAAATTTGAATACTTAATATGTATAACACGAAATTTTCACATCTGAAGCCTCAATGTGGTTTTCATTTGATTACCATCCTATATATCTATATCTATATCTATATCTATATATATCTCTCTGTGTGTGTGTATATATATATATATATATATAAAGAGAGAGAGAGAGAGAGAGAGAGTTCGGTTCAAATGTTAACCCAAACTATTGTGTTAACTTTGTTAACCATTTTCAACCATTTACAATCCATCTTAGTATTAGGTTCCTATCCATCTTAGAATATAATGACAAGGGTACATATGTAATTTTCTTTTTTATGTAACTCTTATATCATTAATTGGGAGTTACAAAATCATAAAATCTCATGATTTGTGTTAACTTACTATTAATCTTATTATTTTTTTAATATTGATTTTCTATCTCTAATGTTTATGAATTTGTGATTGATGCAAGAGACCCGGTAGTAAAGTTTTCGGTATCGTTCAAATTGACATATACGAAAGATGATGAACATGTGTGACCGTATGAACACAAATTCACATATGAGAACATTCGTACAACCATATGAACACAACTAGACATATATGAAGCCTTGTGTCAATTACGAACACAAATTGACATATATGAACCTTGTGTCAATTACGAAAACAAATTGACATACATGAACCCTTGTGTCAATTGACACAGATTGACATATATGTATAGTTGGTATAGATATGAACACATATTGACACAAATGAACATACGAAAGATGATRAACATGTGTGACCATATGAACACAAATTCACATATATGAACATTCATACAACCATATGCACACAACTCGACTATATGAACCTTTGTATCATTTACGAACACAAATTGACTATGAACCCTTGTGTCAAATACAAACACAGATTGACATATATGCACACTTGTGTCGTTTACGACCTTTTTCCATATACACCCCTGTTTACACATGAACAATTCCCATAAATATCGAATACTTGTTCACATATGAACCATTAACAAGAAAAACTGTAGAAGAATCTGGTGTCAGGGATCTTACTGTTGGTTTTGATTCGATGACGAGATTAATTATCAGATAGTTACATTGTTATTAATGGGCAGTTACAAAACATCTCATTCTCATTAATGGGCGGTTACAAAACATCTCATTGTCATTAATGGACAACTAAACTCTTTTCCCAAAATACCTTTGTAAATATTGTTCACTTATGTTACATTGTCTATGTGTGCAATTAATTACACTTTATGTCATGAATGATCTTAACCACAAATTTCAAAGATCAATGACTAAGATTAGTTAACAAAGTTAACACAATAAACTTGGTTAACATTTGAACCAGCCCCTATATATATATATAGGGGTTCATTCAAGGAAGAACTGACTAGTTTGTGGTAACTGTGAGATCCAATCTCAACCACAAATCAATAGATAAATTAGGAAATTTATAATTTTGGTAATTTTGAATTAAAATTTTAATGCAAGGACATTTTAGGTATTTTCTCTCCTCTCTCCTCTCTTCTCTCTCCGTCCTCCGGCCACCGTCCTCCGGTGATCACTGTGATACCTAAAAATATTGACTATGTTAAACAAAAGATACAATGTGATACCCAAACATATATAAAATACATTGTGATACCACTGTGTTACATCTCCAATCGACCACACAAACGACCTCAATGTGATACCCAAGCACATATATGATGCATTGTGATACCATTATGGTATCACCAGAGGACGGTGGCCGGAGAGAGAAGAGATGAGAGAGGAGAGTTTTAAAATACCAAAAATGTCCTTGCATTAAAATTTTAATTCAAAATTACCAAAATTATAAATTTCCTAATTTATTTATTGATTTGTGGTTGAGATTGGACCTCACGGTTACCACAAACTAATTAGTTCTCATTTGATTAGGCCTATATATATATATATATATATATATATATATATATATATATGGTTGGGTTCTTGTAAGGAGAGTTAAAGTGAGAACGTAATAAGGGATCTCCATCCTTGGATACACATTAGGATGGGATGCATCGGATCAATCCCGATATCAAATACGATTCATGGGTGGGTTTGAGATTAAAGATGATAAAGGGTATGTATCTCTTTTTTCGCTTCTCACTTTAACTCTCATTCTCACACGATTTTTCGTCTCTCTCTCAGTATATATATATAGAGAGAGAGAGAATTCAAGGGAGAATCAAGTATTTTATAAGATCGGTGAGATCAATTCTAAACCACAAACTAATTTACATCAATGGTTAAATTAATGATTTTTAATTGTGGTAATTTTGACAAAAAAAGTCCATAGGGTTATTATAGGTACTTTACATCCTTTCCATGGGACACTTGTGAAAAAACATGATGTAAACCACTCTAAAATATATTGTTTCAATTAAAGATTATAATCATATATTTTTATTACATGATGTGAATCATTATCCAATATTTTGATTAATGTTGTTGTAGGAAAGTTATTGATTTTCTATTTATGGACCATGTGAATAAAATTCTTTTATGAGTTTTATTTTTTTATCCCACTTTATATAATTTGATAAATAAAATAATTATCTTAAATGAATGGCTAAAAGGGTAATTATCATGGATCTCACAAATTTTTGGATTCTCATTTGAATAAGCCCATAGATAATGTTACCATAAAAATGATGGTGTTCTTGCATGATATACTTGTAAAATTAAGAGGAGTCGATATATTCACTTGCAGATGCTTATCATCAAATTTTCGTAGTGTTCACAATGTTAGATTTGTTTGCGTTAAATTTTCGTTGAAAAACCCACTTCGGACCGCATTGCAGGTCTTCTTCATGTTCCTGTCTAACGTTCAACGACAACGGTGTCAATATTGGTGCAAATATCGAATGAACTCTCCCACCAATTCTCTAGATCAAACAAAGATATGAGAATAATTTGGAAATTAATGAGATAAACATGAAATATTGGAGAAAATTGTAACCGAATTAGGATATTATCAATTCTTTGTTGAGTTGTTATCTAAAATATCAAACTACTAATTCATCATTTCATTATTAATTGAAAAAATAAAACCAATTATCTTATATGATTGGCTTATATGAGATCTAAAGGTTCTGAAGATTATAAGGGAGCGTTTGATTCGTTAGAATCCGTCGAAATCTGATGAAATTGGAATAGTCAATTCCATTCTAATGTTTGGTTACCCATGGAATGGAATTGAATTCCAAAACATTCCCTCATTTAAAGATTTCACCATTCCTTCATATAAGATATGTAATTGAAATCCATTTCATCCAAAATTTTATAAATGCAAAAATACCCTAATTACACCTTTTCCATTCTCATCTACTGCTTCCAATTTATCGAACCACCGGTTTCTCTCATTTTGAACGACTGTTTCATCTTCTTCATCGATCAAAGATTGCAGGTACGATTTATGCTTCGATTTCTGTTATCTCCAACGTACAATTTCTGTTTTCTGCTTCGATTTTGTTACTGTTTCGATTTTTGCTTCGATTTCTGTTATGACTTTATATTTCGGCTTACTATTTTTGCTTCCATTTTTGCTTACAGTTTCTGTTTTGATTTCTACTTACGATTTATACTTTGATATCTGCTTCCGATTTCTGCTCCCGGTTTCTGCTTACAATTCTTGCTTACACTTTATACTTCGATTTCTGCTTACGATATCTATTCCAATTTCTGCTTCAATTTTGTTACTGTTTCTACGTCATATTAATGCTTCATATTACTAATTTGACATATTTTTGTATATGATTTACTGCTTCAAAGAAAGGATTTTTTGTCTTTTTTTCATCATTTCATTCCAATTCTGTTGCAAATAAAATAGGCAAATTCCAATTTTGATTATACAGATTACAATCCATTTCTGCCAACCAAACACTTGATCAAATCTGATAACATTTCATTCAAATTCCTTCTAGATTCCATTTCTTCTAGAATCATTTTACGAACCAAAACCCCCCTTATATTACATGTATTGTCCCTACGGTTTATCAATTTTAATGAATTGGGTCCCTAAAGTGAAAAAGTAACGAAACTGGTCCCTTTGATATGCTTTTTCTAACGGATTGGGTCCCCAAAAAAAATAAAGTACCAGCCATGTGCTCCCTGACTGTACTAACTTGAATGCACACCTGAATTATACAATCCAAGTTTTCCAGATTTGGTCAAACATCTTGAATGCTGCTAGTGTGTAGATATTAGCCTTCTAAAGCATGAAGGACTTCCAAGTTCCAACAGAATACAACAACACAGAACAGACCTACACTTATCCTTTTTCCTCTGAAGAAGTAGCTAAACATAGTTTATGATTTTGGATATATCAACACATTATAAATAGTTTTAGACCCTTCAGTTTTCCTAGTTTCCTATTGCAATATCATCTGGGATTGCCCATTCTAATTTACCCTCACCACATAGGTCGGCTCAATATGCCACGTTGCTACTTCGATCTCTTACCAACTGTATAAAATCTACCACCAAGAATATCAATGTCGACATCATATGAAGGATATGTAGACACTAAATAATTTAAAAATGAAGTCGGGTATTGTAACTAATTAGAATCTTTATGCATTTTAAGCAAGTTTCATGACATTAAGAGCCCCCTGGTTCATTTCAAGGAATGAAAACGGGAATGAGAATGAGAATGAGAATGCTGGGAACGGAAACAGGGGCGAGTATATGGTGATGCTTCATTACCCAATATCTGGTAATCCTTCATCCTACTGCATCATACCAGAAACAAATTAATGATTTCCATTTCCCAACTCCTATTAACCCCAACCAAGCACTACTTCCCTAAAAGTATATGAAGATGTTATACAGCTTGGTAGTTCAGGGTACCAACATATAGTAATCCCTTACTGTGCCTTGTGTGGTTGCAGGTGTGCTACCAAATAGTATGCCTGAAAAGAATCTCATAAAGAAGCTGGGTTTTGTTCAATTTTTTATGGATCAACAGATATTTCTGTTATTTACAAAAGATTCATGGTTAACATGAATCAATTCAAAAAGCTAACTTCAGTTTACAAATGTATGTCTAAAAGAATTGTGTACGAATGCTACAAGAACCTCTACAATAGAAGACTTACTTGAAGAACAAAACCCTCCTCTTCTTCTTCCCGAGCTTCTTATCCACAGCCCGTTTGATAAACAATCTCATCGTCAGCACAATTGTATCTCTTGAGCAGCTGACATCACTAGAACTATAATCTGCACGTAAATATTGCTCATCGCCCCCAGGACTAAGTATCGAGAACTCTGATGGTATTTCTGCTGGTAGACTAATAACTGTGGTTGGTGCATATTTCTCATCAACTACAACACTGCTGTTGGGTCCATTAATCTTGATGCTGTAACTACTCTTCTTGATCTCCAAAGCAGCTGCTTCCCAAGTGTCAAGAGATCCTTTCCAAACAAAAAGCTTAAAAATTGCATGGCCTATGCTCAAGATTTTCTCGATTTCACGAATCATATCAGGATGACAAGTGATCTTCCTGTTGTCATTCGCAAAGCGTTTTACAAGTTCGCCCTTCCTCTGTCTGTCATCAAGCGGCTGGACTTCCACAGCAAGATATGTTTCCACATCATCTGCTGTAACGGTGTAAGTGGGTTGTCTTGCGCCTATATAGTGGACTGATCCATCTTCCAAATGGCGAACCCACTCAAAACCACAGTGGGTGGTTCCATTTCTTGAGTACCCACTTGCTTGAATTTCATGACCCGGAAAAGCTTCCCCTAAAATCTGCAAACCCTCTATTGTGGGAAGTGGCTTATTAGTATCTTCATCATCATAGTCACCACTGCCATTATCATCTTCTTCTGAATCATCTGCTTCAAGGTGTGAGGACGAAGGTTCTTCTTCAAAAATTGATGGCAAATAAGGAGAATTGACCACACCTTCTCCATTGTTTCGTCTCTCTACACCCATATGAACTGTTTCTGGAGATGGCTCAAAGCTTGAGTGGGGCCAAGTTGGAGGTGAAGAATCTAATGGCGAATCTTCCCTGTGAGAATGTAAAAGTAGAGGTTGATATTGAGATTCCCGTAGCTTTTCTTCAGCCATAGTGAGTCTTTCTTTAGTATGCTTGAAGAGAATCCTTAGACTACTAACAATGGAGTATGCATCAAGAGCTGCAGGGTGAAGAGAGAGGTCTGAAAGAAGAGGCACTAAAGACGATATAAATATTGACCTTTCATCTTGAGCTACCTGTAGTGCGTATCTAAGGTGTATATTCTCTTCGACTATGTCCTGTCTGTAGGATATGGCTTTTGAGGTCGCTGCAAAAAGATCTTGTTGTTGTTGATCAAAAGCATTGTACATTGATGTGATGCGTTTTTCAAGAACTTGCTTCTCGTTTTGAATCTGTGCTTCTTTGACAGTATATTCAGCCAATTGTTTCCTTAACTGGATAATTTCTCGTTCTTGTTCTTCAATCTGTTGAAGATCATCCTCTTCCATTGGTTTTCTGTTGACTTGATTGTCAGAACCAATGTGCCTCTCACTTACGGCCAACGCAGAGATGCTGTCTGATAAATCGCCTCTGAGATGGTAATCAGCTTCTCCCATGCTTTCCTAATCAACCCGAACTCCTTCGAGTTTGTGACAATTGCATGAAATCAAATAGAAGATCCCACTGATTTTCACCAGGTAGTATCAATAAACCCTGGAACCAAATCCCTCCTGTTGATGTTGATAAACCCTAGATTGAGAGAGATCAGCGAAGAGAAACTCTCCACCCTTTTCTCTACCACCCTCTGATTCATTAATTCAAATTGAAACTATCATCAAACCATGAATTGACATAAAACAACACACATTCTCGTCCATCAATCAGAAACTTATTTTGGGTTTGATCAAATTATTTCAAGAAATAAGAACACACTAACTACATCAACAATCATTCACTTCAAGGGTGATTCCTTTGGTAGGTTTTCCCTTTTTTCCTAATCCGAATTATGATTTCTTTACAAGACAAATACACATAACCATGAATTCATATTTTTGCATGATTAATCAAAGAAAATAGAAGCAGAATTGTCAGATACCTTGTACTTGGTATTAATTCATGAGTTGAAAACCATTGATAGATTCGCCTTTGTCCTCGACGAAAAGTCTCCGCCACAGAAATATATGCAGAGAGAGAGAGAGAGAGAGAGAGAGAGAGAGGGGGATTAATTGATGGGGGTAAGGCGGTCATGCATCGATGAGGTGATGTGCTGTTTGAACTCTATATATATAGCGACTTTAAAATGTGCCCAACGATCATCTGGGTATCCGGGTCGGGTTGTGGTTTAGTTGTCCATCCTTGACTAAATTTATGCTCCCGTATCCTTATATAAAACTAGTATGCGTACCCCGGTAACGGACGGAATGCAAGATTTCTACATTGTTGTATTTCATACGGGATTATAGAGCAATAAAATGAGATGGTTTTGTTATACTATCAGGACGGAGGACGGCGCATGCCCAGGACCCAAAATTTTCTTTTAAAATACAATAGTAGTATAAAAAAATTTAATAAATTAAAGAAATCCAAAAAATTATAACATATAATAAGAGGTAAAAAATTTAGTGGATAATAAGGACCAAAAAATATATCAACTAATTACATTGGAGAAGAAAATAAAAAAAATTAATTGGTCATTCATTATATGTTATTGTTTATTATCTCTCTAATTTTTTTTTATCTCCAACAAGGTTCAATGATATTGGTTATTGCTATCTTTTTATGTTTTAATGTTTTTGTGCTTCAACAATTCAACGTTAAGATCATGTGTTTGCTATTGCTATATATTTTTGTTGAATATTTTTATCAATTTCTGTTTCTATTGACTATTGCTATTTGGTTATATTGTTCTAATTGTTTTTGTTGATTATTGTTATCTATTGTTGCTTTTACATAAAATATTTTACTATTATTTGACCATCAATCTACTGTTTTTATAATTTATGACGTGTTTCATGATTTTATGATTAATCAATAAATTTTTTCTACTAAATGTATTTAGTAATCTCTCTTATATATGTCATGTTTCATAAACTTTTAATCTTAACATCTAATTTTAGTTGAACAAAAAAAGAAAGAAAATAGAATTTAAATATTTTCATCAATTGTTTGACTTATATATATCTTTCATTGGGATTTCACCACACTATAAGATTTTATTTAAGTGCTCAAATAATCATTTGTTCAACTTGCATATTATATGTTTAATTCATTATTTATTCTTAATGGATCTCAATGGATCAACTTTTATTTTATATTTTTATTGATCCTTATTTGTCTACTTGTCTAGAAAACCTTGATAGTCTTCTTTATTATTGATCTCTCATTGACCCTCACGATTACTTCATTCACACAAGTTTTCTTTTTGTATCAAAATAACACATATTTCTTGTTATGAACTAAAAAATTCTTACTTTTTATAAAAATTTATCAACCATAGTTTCTATATTCTTGGTTTTACCTGATAAGAAGTACGTAAAGTTAAGTACTCTCTTATATATCTATAATAAAGATAAATAAGATTTCTTTACTCAGTAAATTATTAACATTTCTTGTACTCAATTTTGTACTAATGAAAAACATTTATTGAATTCTTTTTCGTACTTACCAAGGGTCACTACAAGAAAAATGAGCTTTGATGATGAGTCTTTTGACGATGACATGTTTCTGTCACAAGTTATAGCGGCGACATGTTGTTATATACTCTTTCTAATGATAAATGGATTTTTAACGACGATAAAAGTCGTTGCTAAAATCCATGTTTTTTACGGTGGGCCCTGTTTTTACGTTCGTCCAGAGCCTATAAAATGTTAGGAATGGGCCTGTATACTATCAAAAAGATATCGATAGAAATTCAAATACTTTGAACATTGTTAACTATACCTCGTCTAGCAGCTGTAAAATGTTAGGAATGAGCCTGTATCTATATATTATTTTCTAAAATTAGGTCTTGACCGGGGACGAAGATCGGGATTTGACCAGAAAATAAACCGGGGACGAGATATTAATCCCTGTATCAGCTGGGGACCGAGGCCGAAAATGAGTGCAATTGACGATATTGGAATCTTTATGAAAATGTTCAATTGACGATATTGGAAAATGAGTGCATGATAACTATACGTGTTTAATGTTTTACATTGATGCTTGTATGTCTATGAAGTCTAGGAGTGGTACATTCATTTTGAGTAATGGATTATTGGGTCTAGTGTGAGCTTAAGATGGAATGTAGTCCAAGTAGAAACTGCCTTCATTTTAAGTGTCAGGTGTTGTCTATGCTTAAGCTGGGATGCAATACAAGCAGAGTCTGCATTCATTTTAAGTATGTGAGCATTCATTGTCAAGATGAAATATAGTCCAGGTAGAGGCTTGTAACACCCCATTCCACACGTTTCATTTAACATATACTTCATATACAAGAAATACATGTTTGTACACCACATTGGTTTCTTAGTACAAGAATCTACCAGTACAAAATACATGGTTCAAAAATTCAAAATACAATTCTTGCACTAATCCAGTTTCATCTATCAAAACTATACATATCATTAGCCATTCTTCACGCAGATAAACATATAGGGAAATTATAACATTTTCACTTTTCCCTTACCTTCTGCACTTTTTGCAATACATGTTTAAAATCATAAAACGAGGGTTAGACCAAAAAGTCTATTGAGGTACCCTATTTATGTTATTGCATGGTGAAAATCACCAAAACTTTTAAGTAAAACAACTTTTCACATATATTACAAATATATGAACAAATAAGAACATAATACCAATACCTTTCACTTTTCAAGCCAAATTCTTTGCTTGCAAACGATACATCAAATCCAAACAGGTTTACACTAACCAAATTATCACAATGCCACTTTTAAACCTCTCAAAAACAAATAAGGTTTATTCAAAGTTTTAGGCCAAATCTGTTATCTCCTCCTTAATAACATCCAAACTATGATTTCCAATAAGAACCCTGATCCTAAACCTTTAAATCACAAAGAAATAAAGATTCCAAACCACGATAATCTTAAGGGATATAATAGTAAGAGTTATATTACACAGTACACATACAAATGTCACCCTTATATCCAAATGTACACCTCTCCTTGATATGCCACCTTTATCCCATGGTATACCTCTCCTTGATATGTCACCCTTATTTCTCCATCAAAACATTTCACAAAAAACAATTTCATATTGAATATACCGCAGTCAATGGAATAACATCAGTTCCAAAATCATTTTTAAAATTCCCATTTCTTTGTTTAAAGAATCAAAATGATATGTCCATTCATAATCCGGTCAAATCTTGTCCGGATAACAAATCCGGACAACACTTCACTATGTCCGATTTAACACTTAGAATAAATTTCCAACACTTTTGTCCGGATTACTAATCCAGACAACATTATGCATAATCGTCCGATTTAAAATAAACCGGTTACCTTTAATCGTATTCATACTTCTCCGATCAATGTAATCAAGCGATTTATAAAGTTTAAATCTCACTAACTTCCTACATCGTACACACTATGTGCGATTTAGACTAAACCGGCCAACAAGTGTCCAATTTATGAGTAAACCGCCCAACTCTTTTTGTCCGGTTTAAGTCCGTATCGATTAGTGCTTAGGCGGTTTAATTCTAAACCGCTCATGCCTTGGCCTATTAAACTTTAAACCGCTTACCCTTTATCCGGTTTAACTTGAAATCGCTTAATACCCATCCGGTTTAACATAATCTGGTCGAAATTATCATTTATCAAGTAATCTTTTCAAAGCTCAATTAAACATACAATTTAAAGTAATTTGAAAGCATTTAACCACTCACCTTGAATTTCCTTTTTGAAACTAACTGAATCTTGGTGAAAGAAATGCAATCCGATCAATCCTTTTCAGTTTATATTGTTCACCCAGGTAACACAAATAGCAAGCAAGAAGGAATGGAGGTTAGGACCTTCCTTTTATACCTTTCATTAACAGGAAAGTCGGCTATAATAGCCTTCACCCACATGCATTACTTTCACATATACATATACACTTATGCATGTATGTATTTTATTGTGTATGTAATTATACCCACACATTTGATACATACTCAGTTATGCATATAACTTCACATACTAGCACGATCAAATATAACAATTTATCATGCTGTCACGTAAACATTTAACAAATAATAATCACATATTGATTACCTCATGTGATAACCAGGATCCGGTTATCACAAGGCTGCCTTCATCTTAGGTCTTTTATGGGTATCTTGATGTATGATGAAACTGGTGTTTATCCTAACATTGTTTGCTAGAAATTTACTAGACTTTTTGGTCTGACCTACATTTTCAAAATCAACCTTTCAGAGTTGGTATACAAGGGCAAGATGTGGCCTCGGGATAGAAGGTTGCGTAAAAGCCAGTCAGCTAGTTAGTTGGAATTAGTTTCTTGTACTCGTATAAGGTTATTTGTGTAGAATTTCTTCAACAATGTTATGGTTAGACTTGATGTGTTTACTACTGTGACTTAATATTAATGATCTTGGGGCATTGCTCATTTCTTTGAGGTGATTTTGGAGACCAGGTCATAGCTATTGTGAAACCAATTACTGACTAGCACATTAGCCTATTCTTCCAACCTTCTTTCACATTCAAGCTAAGGTATTTAGCTCATGATGTAATACAAGACATAAATACAAAGCTGAATAATGTAATTGCACAAAAAGTAAAGTGTTATGAGAATGTAAAACATTTGTAGCATCGTGCAAGGAGAGTACTCAAACTACCTTGATTTACAACTTAAAAAGGGACAATAACTAAACTACTTATAAGCTTTATAAGCTAAGGACGATTGAAAATAACGAAGTACTCCCCTATTTATACATATAGGAGAGCAGTTAATAACAAAATAAGTGTTAGTCACATGACCTAATATCCAAGGGTTGTTACACAACAAAGTCAACTAAATTACTATTAAAAATACCTTTTCAACAAAAGCTTGTGAACCAACTCCATCTATCAATATTCTATTAAACATTCCTCAATTTTTCTACAACATGAGTGGATATTGTCACCGAGAATTAATCCTAAAAAAGTTTATGAAGTTTTTGTTCTTATTTGCTGCCTCATTCTTGTTGCAACAACCAAAATATTACCAACTTTTCGAATATAAGCCTAAAACAAGATTAATTTCTCCAACTTAGCTCCAGACTCAATAAAAGATTGAAAGACTCAATTTTTATAAATGTGAAACTAAAATAAAGGTAAATATTTACATAAAAAGTGATCAAAATGTGATAAATTATGCACTTATCACCAGTAACGGATCTAGAAATTTCGATATTGAGGGTTGGAATTCAAATTTATAAATTTTGGGGGGTCAAAAATAGATATATATTTATAAAATATATAAAATATTAAAAAACCAAAATTTGAAAAAATTATGAGAGTCAAGTGATCTCCAACTCCTATGCATAGATCCGCCGGTGCTTATCACAATACTACAAACGAGTTTAAGAGAGTGTCTGGTTAGAGGTTAATGCAGTAATCGATGAGAATTATAATAAAGAAAGTTGTTATGTTTTACATAATACAATGGATTCATTATCCCAGAAGTCCAAATTTTCATTCAAAGTTAAACTTGGGGNGGGGGGGGGGGGGGAATGAAAAGACATTCTCATTTTCATTCACTGTCATTTTCATTCTCGTTCCCCTTTTCATTCCCAACTTGAACCAAACAGCCCCTAAATGTAAAACAGAAACTAGATTTACACCTATGAAACTATTATAAAGCCTACATCAAGGTCCATCGAGTAACATAAAATAGAAAATATAAGCTCCAAAAGAGCAAAAACTCTTTCTAATTTATGGTTCAAAATCCATATACTTCACTCTTTGAGCACATCCACCTAGTTAAATTCATCTTCTACTTTTTGAGCCTTGTTTGAAGACCATCGATATCTACGATTTGTTTTCTTTACATTTGGAACATCTCATAGAATAAATTATACATGTCATTTATTTTGAAACTAAGGGGCCGTTTACAAAATGCTTATCCGGGTAAGCACTTACCAAGTCACATTACCTTACCGAATCAACATTGCAACGACCAAGAATCTTACCCAGTAAGAGCTAAGGCAAAGACTGAGAGTCTTACCCAGTAAGTGATAGTGACAACTCTTACCACGGTTAGCACTTACCGGGTTAATTGTTGCATACGATACCGTTTTGGTGGACTAATATCTTACCCGGTAAGTAATTGATAGTTTTGAATTTTGCTGGTAAGCACTTACCCAGGTAAGTATTGGTAAACGGCCCCTAAGACGATTGATAGTCTTACCCACATTTGTCATAGACTTTAATGTATTAATAGGTAGTCAGATAAGACTTTGATGTATCAATAGGTAGTCATATAACACTTTGCAGGATCAATGTATGTATTGTTTTTAACCTAAGTCATAGACATACTTGGACAAGTGGATCTCCTTTAATATGCACATGCCTAAATAGATGTCTGTTAAGTGTGTGATGAACCTTCGATTTGAGATCATGCTTTAGCTTATCAACTTCAAGATCTTCAAACATATATAGTTGCAAGTAAATTACGTACTTCTCTATCTGGATTGATGAATCTTATCATCCTTGAATCTCCGATAACCACCATCTACTTACCAAATACTATTGTAGAAAACATATATGTTAACCTTTAAACTTGGATGCTATAAGATAATGTCACAAATTCTACTTGAAGAAACAAAAATCATAGTTAATTGACTCATATCAAGCTCTATCAAACTAATTCTTTTCGATGTTGCTCGATGCAAAACCCAAAGATGATCAAGCATCATTGATTATCTTTTGAGCATCATCTTTAACCTAAGTATTTGTTCATAATTTCTGATTTTTTAAATGTTTCTTAAGAAGGTACAATCATTTTATTTTGGATGGTTGTCGTGGGTTCATATGTGTCTATGTATGAACGATAGAGAGATAGATAGTAGGGATGGAAAGAGGGTGACTAGAGGAAATATAAAAAATGAAACCAAGGGATATTTTGGTAATTTAAATAATATAATGTAACACCCCAAACTCTACATTTGCATATAATATATACTTCATATAAAAGAAATATAGATTACACCACATAGGTCCCACTAGTACAAGGATTATATACGTACATAATTTACATATGAAAAATTCCAAAAGAATATCCCTACACTATCACATGTATAGCAACATGAATCTTCAAAATATACAAGCATCAGGCTGATTTTCACAAAACAGATAACACATAAGGAAAATAATTATATTTTCCCCTTTCCCTTATTATCCCGCGACTCCGCAGTTTCTGCAATGCACATTTTTGAAACACAAAATGAGGGTTATACCAGAAGGTCTAGTGAGTAAATCCCTTCATTGTAAATGTCAAGTCTTGTCATGTCTTACCAAAGGCTGAACAATTGTCATGTCCTGTTCTGTCCTGTCTTGTTCTGTCATGTCCTATCATGTCCTGTCTGCGTACCAAACGCACCCTTAACAGAGTTGCCATAAACTCTTCTGGCTCAACGGGTTAGAGTCCCTCTAGCTCAACGGGCCAGAGCTTCTCTGCCCTTGATAATCAGAGCCTCTGGCTCTACTGACCAGAGTCTCTATATCCAAATGAAACAATACCCAACCAGTGATCCTCTGGATCAAACAAAATCTCTGGTCAAAAAAGAACCTACCTTAATTTTGAAAGATGGATAAACTAGAATCAGAGCTCCTCTGACTCTTAACTCTATTTATAAATATTTTTAAAGAAAAGATAAATTTTAAAAGACAGAACTCTGATACAAAGCTCAGGCACAGAGCTTGAATACAAAGTTTTAAACAATAAGAAATAACTACTTATAAGATACAGAACTTCTGTATAATACATACAGAACTACTGGTTCATAAAGTTCCCAAAAATATTTTAAAGTCTTTTCCCATAACCAATAACCAGAGGTTCTCTGGTCTTACTAAAAGACTAACCAGAGCCCCTCTGCATATGTTAAAACTTAATAGAAAACTTAGGCAATGAAAGCCTCTGGTGATAAATCATTTCCCCTTCTCAATAACATCAAAATTATTATTTCTAAAAAGAACAATACCTCTAAATCATCAAATCACAAAGAAATGGTGATTTAGAATTATTGTATCTAATTAGTGATAATAACAAGGATTATATTAATACCCACACCTAAAATTGCCATCCTTATATCCGTATGTATACCTCTTCTTAATATGTCACCTTTATTTCTTCTTTAAAACAGGGTTTCTTACCAGAACAGACTTACGTCACCACGTCTGGAAGTACGCAACACCTAGTTCCAATCCAGAACAAACAAATGTCATCACGTCTGGGGGAACTACCTCTTAAAACAAAGTTTCATTCCAGAACAGACTTACGTCACCACGTCTAGAAGAAACATTTCCAAAATATAGTTTCAAACCAGAACAGACTTACGTCACCACGTCTGGAAGAAACATTCCCAAAATTATAGTTTCTAACCAGAACAGACTTACGTCACCACTTCTGGTAGAAACATTATCTTTTCCACTTTAAAAGATATAAAATACCCATTTTTCACAATATAACAATTTTAAAACCAAATAAATATTAATTGCAAAAAGTCTCATTCATCAAAAACTCAAATTCATCAATAACCATATTAAGTTAATTCTTATCCAAACAAAACCTATCCAGACAAGTCCATCCGAACAACACATGTCCGGACAACACTTAGCCGGACTCTCTATCCAGATGATCCTTAACCAAATAAGCAATAATCTCATATCCGGATGCACACTCTCTTTCTGGTCATTACACGTGTCCGAATAAAACTTAATCGGACAAGCATAACTACATTAATCCAAACAATCAACCGGATACCCTTTTGTTGGACAACAAGGTGTCCGAATACAAATTCTCATCGATCAACAGTGACCAGACATGCCTTCTCCGGACAATATTATGTTCAGACACAATTTCATAATAATCAAATCCGGACAACACAGGAACCAGATAATTCCAATCCGGTCAACACAGTAGCTAGTAAAAAGTCTTAAGTCGGTCATTAAAGATACCAAGAACAGATGCAACATTTTTAATACATCATCATATCAAATCTACAAACCAATAATCAAATAATATGCAAAGGATGTTTTGGTAAACACTCACCTTATGTAAATTCAAATTTTTTAAGATGAAATAGCAAATACGAATCAGACTTGATTCCTACTTCAATTCCCAAATTATGCCAACAAATTCTTTAGAAAACTCACTCTCAATTTTCTTTCTAAAAGTGACAAGAAGATTTGGGTTTCTTTTTATACTCCTTATTTATACCTTTCCACATGTGGAAAGGCAGTTATTCAACATAACTCTCGTGCATGCATATGCATATAAACACATGCACTCATTCATATCATATGAACACATAAACTTACACACACACACACACACATATATATATATATATATACTTTCATGCATACACATGAAACATGCATACATTTCCATGCATGAAAATATACATATACTCATATATTAATCTCATGTAAGCATGTATCCAGATGATTAGCTATAACAATTAATCATATATTCACGTAATCACATATCAAATAGTCACATAATAAATTATCTCAAGTGATAACCAGCACCCAGTTATCACATATAAACATGTAATTCTAATAGTCAAACAGTAAAAATATATTTTTCATATATGGTGTCTCATTGAACATTAAATGTTTGATATATTTTTTTTTTGTAAAAACACAATGGTAAATTATTTATAATGTATGGTTGAAATAGTCAAAATCAAAACTAATCAATCGTAAGAATTAAAATAAAGAGTGAATTATGGATTCGGTCCTCTGGTTTGATTTTTTTACTAGGGTTTTTATGGCATGTTTATTATGCATTTGCTTCTTGTGATATTGAATATGTTTTGGCCTCGGAATTTATAGAAGATCCTTTTTAAGATCAAACAGTTCCATCGAATTAAGTATGATTGTATATGTGATAGCATCTACTATGCCAGGAATATCAATGAATCCGATTATTGCAATTGCTCAGGATACCCTTTTTTAGTTTATAAGGTCTATTTCTTATTTTAAGATCCCTCTTACTAATTGGAATTAAAGAATTAGTAAATTTGTTTCACCCAAAATGGTAATGAGTTTGAGTTATGAACTTATAATCTATAATATGAATTTGATCTGACTAACGCTTTTGTTAACGTCGTTAAATTTAGGGCCATTTTAGCTTTTTACTTAATCTTTTGTCTTTCTTCTATAAAAAAATAAAAACAACATTTTTATACACATAAATATAGGGGTTATAGATTATAAGTTCACAAACATCAAATCCACAATAAACATACCATAAAAACCCTAATAAAAAAACATCAAACCACATAGACCAAATCCACTATTCACTCAATATACATCATAATCTTGAAATTATAAATAAATCTCAAAGAAAATTATTACGTTTTTTTTTATGAGATTGAATAATATATTTCATGAAAATGAAATGATATTTTTAACATTGTCTCGAAATTAACCAGAACATGGTATTTTGGATATATCTCAATTTAAGATGATTTTCGTATCAACCATAAATTTTTTCTGTTCTATTAAACAATTATATATTTAGTAAATAATTATTAAATTATAAGTCAAAATTAAGAATATGGAAGATGGAAAATGGAAGATGGAATGTAGACTTAAAAGAATGGAAATTTCTTTGAAAAGGTTAAATAATCAAAATCTTGACTTTTTTTATTTGTTTGTTTTTCAAGATTCAATTAACTGATTTTTTATCATGTTATCTGCATCTTCGAGGTCTTTCTCCTTTTCGTAAAGTTTGGTTTTTAAATTTTATAAAAGAAGATAAATTTTTATATTATTTTTTAGTGTTTTGCAAATTAAAATCGTTGATATGGTTATTCATTCATATTTTGGTTTTTAGTTATGGTGATGTTTTTTCGGGGGTGTTTGTGATTGCTTATAAAAATAACTTATTGACTTATTCTGGTGTGACATCAGTAATAAGCATTTTTGAGTGTTTGGATAAACAGCTTATACCAGTGCCAAACCGGTAATAATAAGTTTTTGAAGAAGTTAAATCATTCTAATTTATAATAAGTTGATAAACACTTTTGTAAAAAAGCACACGTTGTTTCAAATAAGCAATGTCAAACACCCTTTAATCAGAGCCGTTAATTTTAACTCATGGTTCTAAAATAGGTTATTTATTTTGATTGTTTGTGCAAATATGGGTTATTTTTATTTTTTATGTATCAACGTTAAAAAAATCGGTGATATTTAATTTTATTGAAGTGATCTTTTAATAGTTCTATTTTATAAAGATGTGTCATAAAAACCTCATATATTATAACTCTAGTTTCACAATCATATATATTTTAAGTTACAAATTTGGTCCCTTGGTTTGTTAGAAATAACACGTGGTCTCTATAAATTTGAAATTACAAGACGATTATCGTGTCATTAAAAAAACTCGTTATATAGGGGGTCTTTTTGTCCCTTTATCAATTGTTTCCTTTACCCTGTTAAAAACTATAGAAACCAAATCATAAAATCAATTTTGATTTGGTAAGATATAAAATAGATCGATAAAAGAACGAAAATCCCCTCATTTATGATTTCTTTAACGATCGTTATAAGAAGGGATCAAATCCGAACGTTTTTATAAACCATGTAAATCATTTTGTGATTTCAAAATTATAGAGATAGAAAAGTTATTTTCGATAAATTATAAGAACCAAATTTGTAGTTTGCATAATGGTGCAATGGAGGATCATTCATAGAAAACAATGGGGTGGTTGTTGGTCGGAAACTTCCCTCTCTTTTCCCCCCCATTTTCTTGCCTTCCCTCGTATATTTTATTTATAAACTTAATTAACAATTGATATATATATATATATATATATATATGTGTGTGTGTGTTTTCAAGTCATGGTCGTCAATAGGGACCTCCCTCCAGCAATACCATGGACCACTGCACAAAGACCTTAATATAGATGTGGTCTTCTGGACAACGTGGAGATCTAGAAACCTGCGTAATTAGAAAATATACAACACAAAAGGCATCCATATCATTTTATTATGTTATATAAAGCTTTTTAGCACATTTCCTGCAAAAGCAAACATTAAATTCTATCCAAAAAAGATAATGACAAATCACAATTATACAATTGTGAAATAAACATACAGAAGACATGCTATTCATCAGAAGAATGATCAAATAATATTAGTTCATCTGAATTATCATCTATGTCTTCAAATTCTGGTTCATCCTCGTTATATATATATATATAGGGTTGGGTTCACGTGAGACCAAGGGTTTTTCGTGAGACCCGTGAGACCAATTTATATTCATTGATCAACTTTATAAGTTAACGATTTAATGGTCTAAAATTGTACGGTGACAATTTTGTAATTATTAAGAAATCTCGTGTCACTTTTGTGATTATGAATATTGAGATTGTAGATCTAATCCAAGGGTTAAGAATTGGTCTTACGGGTCTCACGAAAAAGCATTGGTCTCATATGATCTCAAGTCTATATATATATATATATATATATATATATATATATTATAAACAATGGCGTGTGTTATAACGCGATATGATTTCATCACGTCTTTATCGTTACGAAATGATTCATAGCATTTCTGTAAGTGATATATAGCATTTCTGTACGGCATGACTCACATCATGGCGTCTTGAAGCGCACCATGGCACGCTGCGGCGTGCGTTTTTTATAAGACGAGATTTCTTTTTTCAATTTTTTTTTATCTTTTGTGTCTTTACACTTTTAGCTTTAGATTATTACATTTATATAGATTTATCCAATCACATCACTCACAGTTTCATGAATTCGTAAAAGTTATGGATTCACGATTAAAACCAAGTTGTAAAGTTACTTTTATAAGTTCTATCTTAATTATTTAATCAAAAACTATTTTTATAATAATAATAATCTATATGATCTTTCTTCTTCTAATATGAATGAACATTTATATCATTATCTGATTAGATAATATATAGAAAACATATATGTAAATATATAATAATATTTCTATGACTTACAAATTTGTCGGCTTATAGAATGAGTCAAAAACGTCATGTCCTCGCCTCAGCCTGTAATGCTTGAGGCTTGACATCGCCGCCATGCCACTCCTCACGCCATTTTAAACATTGCATGAAATATGGTTTTTATGTGTCAAATATTCAGGATTGTCATGTATGATGTTACTGTAAATAAAATTGGTATTTTAGAATGTCCACAACTATTACAACAACGGAACTTTCAAGTTTACAATATCAACAATCATGCATCTCAGCAAAATTGAGAAATCTAACAAGTTCTCTCATGCATTACGGAAAAAAAATTTTAAATTTTTTATTAAATTGCTATATAGTATGACTCAAAAAATAAAACCCAAGATCATCCTTTTTAGAATGCATCTTAAAGAGCTTTTTATGAATAAGTTTTAAAACCAGGTTCTGTTACAACATTTTGAGGAGTCAAAGCATGTGGTATGTGATCATATGTAACATTAACTAATTATTCTAACCTCAAATTGTTTTTTGCTATAGTTTGATTCTAAATATAATAAAATGTTGCAATATTAGTAACTTGGAAACCGTCTATCCAGAGACCACCTTTATACATGTGAAATAACTATTCATTTTAAATTGTTGATTTTGTCAATAAATATTGGACTTCCATAGTTTGCTTTGATATCATATTATCGTGCCATATTGATGAGTTTTCGTGATTAAAAGAAGATCTGTTTCGTGGTACGGTTGTTTTGTGATATTAAGTATCGGCCTTTGATTTTAAGGTTACTAAACATTTAAGGTTATAAGTGATACCCTATTGAATACTTGGGAGTATTATGAATGCGAGGAGTAACTCTAAGGTGATTAGATGGCTATGATTATGGATGGGTGACTGAGATCATTTTTGATCAATGTCGATGTTGGTGTTCGGATAATCATTGTTTAATTGTGATGTGGGAGTAGTTTAATCAATGAGCTTGAGATGATCAACCTCATAGGGAATGAGTCTGGTGTAACCCTATATGGACATGTCACACTAACGGTAATAATTGTTTGACTAATTGAGGAATCTCTACGGTCGGCGTGCATTGTGACAATTTGGAGTATGGATTCAGAGTTGTATTGAACTAGACCAAACTAGTTGTTAGGAGATTTTTCAAGAAAATGGATGGTAAATCTTTTTATGGTAATAATTATATGAGAAATTCAATGGGAATGCCTGAGGTAAACCTTTAATGGAGATCGTTTTATTGAGAGACCATTTATTTGAGGTTAATATATCGATTCAATAGTTACAACGGATGATATGTTCAAGAGTGTTGTGTTGATTCCTTTACTACTCGAGTAAGGTCAACATGGTTTTGAGTACTCAGAATTTTTATGAGAATATGGCCGAATGTGATTGAATTGTTTTTTTGTTTTTTTTTTTGCAATTGGTTGTCGCATTTTGAAAGTAAAAAAGGAGCGTTGTGTAGTTTCTAAAAGAATTGATTAGAAGGATTTAAAAGTAAATTCGCTTTGGTTACCGTTGGTGGAAATGGTCAACTTAAGTCGTAAACTACTCCTAAAGTAGAATGAACCACCTAAGGTTTGGAGAAAACCAAGATCTTAGTGTTGGAAATTGATTAAACCAGGTTTAATGTTCCCTCGGTATCAATGTGATGGTTTATTATGAGACACGGCATGACAATTTTGATTTGAAGGTAGTTGAATATTTGTTGAGGTCAAGTTGTATCATGACACTCCCTTCGAAAAGGAGCCAATTGTGTGAAAAGTGTCGATATTCGAGGTTACTTGATATTTATCAAATGTGTGGGTTATTTGGTGAGTTTTGTGTATTTGGGTTATTCAATTTTATAAACTCTATTGAGGTACCCGTATTTGAGTTTTTGAAAACTTTGATAAATAAATGTTTTGAGAGTATATTATTTTGATGATTTATTAGATAAATGGAGATTATTTGATATTAATGCACTCTTGGTGCCTTTCTTTTAATTAACCATTTGGAAAATACATATTATTGTGTTATAAAGTATTTTGGAAAAATATTATTATGTATGTATAGATGTAGTTTACTACTGTTAGGAATGGAGAGCTTTAAGCATTTTGGAGAGTTTTCTTTCAACTAGAAAAGCAAATTGTTGAGGGATCAAGCATTCTTTTTCACCCTTGAAGGTTAATGGAAAGATTTTATTTTTTGGGATGAAAAAAAAACCAATTGTTGATCCCAGATCTCTCAATTAACACGAATATTCAAGTTATGAATAACCTAAATATATCGTATGGATGAATAATAGTGAAGAACAAATCAAGAATATTCAAAGAATAATTGGAGAGTCAAATGATTCACTATTATTGATTTAATTGAATGGAAGCGTTAACTATTACAAGAAATATAAGACCTATTTATACTAGTAATCTAAATAAAGAGATAACTATCTAAGGAAGATATATCGCAAATCTTCTAAGGAAATATAGCAATCTAGAAATATGGAAATAATATCCATCTATCTATATAAAGCAATGAGAATCCAGCTGTCGATTTGTCATCTCCAGCTGTCTTCTTGGAGGCGTGTTCAACCATGAGTCTTTGTGTCTTCTTGAACGAATATCTCTGGTTGAACTGTTGTTGAAATCTCCTAGTGTTGGTGACTAGAGGGGTTATGGAGATGTGTTGTTCATCGCATCTATGGACCTTCATCGCATCTCTGGTTGTATTGAACACTTAGGATTTCTTCTTGCTTGTCTTCCATCGACCTTCTGTACTTTCACACTTGTATGTTTTTCATTACTTTTACAAATAAGAATGATGGGGTCTAACAATCTCCCCCTAAGTAATGAAAAAAAAAGCAGTAACTAGTCTATGAACAAATGAAAGAATTATGAAGAACATAGACTAGTCTAATAGAAACATCCTTTCGCCAAAAAATTTCATTGGTCGAAAAGTTGGATGATTTCTTACAAAAATGAAAGTACATAATAAAATATATCACTCATGGTCTCCACGAGAAATTTTCCAAAAACGCATCATCARTCCTCTATAGCGGATGACTGTGGAGATACCATGGATAAATTCTTGTCCTTCCTTCATCGGCACATGCGCTCTGCCCAATCTTTCTCGAATGACCTTGTGAAACCATTCAAGTGTATCGGTTGAATACTTGAAGGCCTCAGTTAGTCTGAAGAACTTTTTGATTCCATACTCGTTCTTGAAGACCAAGCTGAGTTTTGGTTGAGTTAGGACCAATGCAAAGCGCTTCTCCTGTAAGCCTGGAAAGTCTTCATTTGGAGGTGTGCAGGATAGTCTTTCAATACCTAGTTTAAGAGCTATTTGAAAGTCATTCTTAGCTCTAAACTTTACCAGGGTCCCTATCGTCTCTACAATCACTCTGTTGGCCATCCCGTACCTTATCCCTTGATCCTGTTGCTAAGCTGTATGGCCATATAGATCGATCAAGTCCCATGGATTGAGATTTATAAGATCATTGTCGTTGAAGACGCTGATCATCCCATGTGCACGTTCCACGGTGTACTCAATGTATTTGATAGCTCTATTTGTGAAGGTCCGCATCTTGATGTCGAGGACTGTCTTGATTCAATCGTTGGAGAAGACGGCTTGTGGTGGAGAGGTCATATGTCTCACGAATCTATGTCGCAGTAGGTCCATCGACTCAGGAGATAGGTTGGGAGGATTGAGAACTAGTTGTTCATCGCGATTGTGGTAGAGGTATTGATGGATATTTTCCATCATGACGAGTTCCCTTTGAGGCACTAGTAGACGTCTCCTTAACGTTTTCATCTGAGAGACGATTTCTTCGACTCTGTCCAATGTTGGAGCTTGCCTCGATGAAGAAAGAATATTTGCAGGCACCTTCTGGGTTGGTTGGGTGATGGATGGTTGTGGTTGTGTTTGGGTAGGGGTAGGTTGGGTGATGGGTTGTTGTGTTTGGATGATGGATTATGTTTGGGAAGGGATGGGTTATGGTTGGTGTATGGCTTCTTGTTGGGGTGAGCTTTCTGGTTGAGTGAGCTCTGGTTGAGTTGGTTCTGGTTGTAATTATTCTGGTTCTGGTTGAGTTGGTTGGGTGATGGAAGGTTCTGGTTGGTTGGTGAAAGGTTCTGGTCGAGGTGGTGATGAAGGAGGTGTTGGTGATTGAATGAAGGGTAAGGCTGTTTCTGGTTGGGGAGAAGGTGGGTTACCAGAGGATGAAGAACTCACCAAGATTGGTGAGAACTCATTGGTAGGTGGTAGGTTTTGGGTGTAGGCAGAGGAAACATGTACATTATGTACATCATCAGAGGGTTGAGCCTCTGGTTCCCTCACCTGGGTCCCTTGGGATGGTTGGTTGGATGGTTGATTCTTTGGTGGTGATGGTGGTGGTGCAGATTCCATTGGTGCACTTGCTGGGTTCTCCCCCTCATGAGGACCAAGACCATGATCATCTTGGTCTGCGTCTTCATGCCTCGACCTTTTGAGGGGGCGGCTGGATGAGCAGGAGGCTCGTTTGCTCTTCTTCGATCTAAAGGAAGCAAGATACTTCCTTAGTGCCCTTCTTCTTCGATTGTCTTCCATTGACAGGAGGAGCGAGTTGGTGCGTTCCTGTTGTTTATCGAGGCTCTTGGTGAGAGCCTTGGTGGGCTCCGCGGCTCTGGTAACAAATTTGTCACTTATCTCGTTAAAACTTGAGATTAGTGCCTTGGAGAGAGCGCGGAGGTCAGCTCTGGTGACCGTATCTGTAAGAATGAGGTGGAGATAGATGTTGGTGAAGGTATGGTAATGGAGGATATCATGGTGCGTACCTCTGCAGCAAAGGTATTGAAGGCTTCATAAGATGAGGGTGCTGGGGGGGGGGGTGGAGGAGGGGCTGTTTGTGGTATACTGGCGATGCTGGTGGTTGGTAGGGTGGCGATGGAAGTGGTGAGGGTGTTTACTTAGGTGGTGAGGGTGGCGATGGACTCATCGGTTGCTGTTATTTGGGCCGAGAGGGCTGCAAGGGTGGCAGTGATGGACTCATTTCTGGTGGTGGAGATGTTGGTGAGGTGGTTGTGTTGCTGGAACATGAGTTGTTGGAAAATTGGAGTCTTGTGGTGTTGTCCCTCGATTGAGCCTCGAGGGACGCAAGTGATTGCTGAATCGATGAAAGATCGATTGAAGGGATGGATTCAGCAACCCCTGCCAAGTTGAGTTTAAGGTCATCCAAGGACCACTGAATTGAGTCAGCAAAGGCTTGGAACTCAGCCTTTGTGACCAAGTCCTCAAGGGGGTAACCCCTATAGCAACAGATGTAGGTTGGGCCTCAGTTCCAGAGGCACCTCCATCGATGCCTTGTGGGGAGTGAGACATGGGAGGACTTCCATCACGTCTTTGATAGCCCTCAAGCGAGGAACTATTTCGTGATGTTGTGATATGAACTTCTTCTTCATCGGATTCAGAGTCCGATGAAGGGAAGTAGATGTGTGTCCCCCTCGACGCATGCACCACAGCAAAGGAGTTATGGGACGAGCTGGCAAGTCAACTAGAAGGAGTTGCAAAAACAAAGAAAAATCGAAGAGCTCAATGTCTCAACGAGTACACTAACTTCAAGGCTCTTCCTGATGAACCGATTCAGAAGACGTACGACTGTTTCAACACATTGATCAATCAATGTCATCGAAACGACATCTCCAGGACGAAGGAAGAAAATAATGTGATACTTCTTAAGAGTCTCAGCGATGAGTGGATTCAGTTGTCGATGTCCCTCCAAGCAAATCAGGACTTAGACAACTGGTCACTTCATGACGTCTATGGAACACTTGTTGCACAAGAAAATGATATTATGAAGAGAAAAGTGTCCATCGGTGGACCCCTTGCCCTTGCTGCAGAAGAAAATGTTATTTCAAGGACCTCCGCCAGAGACCACAGGAGAAAAGACAATAAGGCATTGGTAGTAGAATCAGAATCAGAAGACGAAACATCCGATTCCGATGATGATTTCAAAGCCTTTGCCAAGTTTCTGGCCTTGATAACAAAACAGTTTCAGAGGAAGTTCAACAAAAAGCCATTTGAGCCAAAAGACTCCAGAAGGGAGAAGTTCCAGCCCTCCTATGAAAAGAAGACGATGAAGTTCCATCAGAGGGAAGAAAGAAGAGAGGGAAGAGAAGAAAGAGAAGATAGAAGAGAAGAGAAAAGAGAAGACAGAGACGGAAGGAAAAATGATCTTCGCTGCTTCAGATGCGGAAAGATAGGTCATTTCTCAAAGGAATGCACAGGACGTCTGGTGAAGGATGCAGACTATTACAAAAACAAATACAAGTACAATCCGAAGGAGCGAAGCCTGATGGCTGAAAAGGAAAATTGGGTGTCTGATTCTTTGTCTGATGAAGAAGACAAGGCACTCATTTGTCTAATGGCCATGTCCACTGCAGAATCTGCTTCTGACTCTGATGAACAGGTATGAGAGTCTTCTATCGATGAAACCAACACTGCTCCATCAGAGCTAGAGTTAAGGGTGATGAAACTTTCAGAGGATTTTATAAAGCTTAAAGAAAAATTAAATTTTGAAAAATCTGAAAGAATCAAAGCGGAAAAAGAAGTCAGTTTCTACAAAAGAGAAACTGATCTTCTAATCGAAGAAAAAGCTGAACTAGTTAAAGAAAGGACTCGCATTGCATCACTCAAAAAATCAGAGGAAGAAAAACTTCTGGATTTGAACAAGAAAATAACTAAGGACTTAGAAAAGAAGGTAAAGGCCTTAAAAGAATCCGAGGCAGAAAGGCTCAACTCCGTTGCTCTCAAAGATTTCTTTCAAAAAGAGAGGGAGATTCTTCATCAGAAGCTTCAAACTAATGAAATCCTGATGAAGAAATATAAGGATGCCCAARACGTCTACGAAAAACTTAACGGTCAAAAGGACACTCAAGGGATTGGATTCAATAAATTGGAATCTTTCATTGAAACAAAGAAATCCACCCTTGAATCCACTTTCAAACTTGGATGCATTCAAAATCCCGACTTCTTCTCAAAACCCAAAGCAAATTTCAAAAGGGTTAAAGTCGATGGAAAAACTGTTCTCTCGAGACAGGATTTTGAAAATGTGGTGTAAGAGAGCAGCACAAGTAAGAATTCTGATGAAGTGAATGATGCCTCCACACTAGAGACCGATGGAAACCTTATGGTTAAACCAGAACCTCTGGTTATCAATTCCACTTCATCAGCAAGTGTTGTTGATGAGAAAGAGAATCTTAGTAAGGAACCGTCATCTGATGAATCGATGAACCATCCAAGTGATATTGGAAGTTCATCTAAGTCAGAGATGGAACCCACAATAGATCACTCTGAATCATCAACCTCTGAACCCATTTCTCCAACAAACTTCCATGAGAATTTTGATTTCAAGAAATCCGCGAGAGACTTTCTTGACTCTGAATCTGAAGAAGAAATAGTCTGCGAATCACCAGAGGTCATTGAGGATAAGAAGCCTCAAAATATCAAGGCCTCAATGAAATCTGATGTTCCAGAATCTATGAAAACTTCAGACAAAGGAAATGGAAAATTGAGTAACACCAAGTCTGCCAACGATACCTCACAAGGCCCAAGTACTTCATCTAAGTTCATTAAGTTTACTCGCGCGCTGAAATAGAAGTGGCCTACCTCTGAACATTCTAACCAACATTTTTCTTCTCCTTCAGCTGAAGAAAAGAAGCCCTTCCTCAGGAAAGAAGTAAAGACCAAGCCTACCACAAATAAAAAATTTGAACTAGATAGGAAGGTTGTAAAAACAACCGATGCTAGGACAGGATTTTCATTCCCTGCTTTTACTTCTCCATTTTCATCGAATAAAAAGAAAGTTAGACATTCATGTCCTAAAAATCCTAATTGTCAATGTTTAGCTCTTTTACAAAACCTGAGGAACCACATGTTAACTCATCGATGCATATTTTCCAAACACGTCTATCGCTATAATGATCAAACCAATGAAAACGTGAAAAAGCCCAAGCCTAAGGGCAAGGGCTAAGGGCAAGGGAAATGCAAACAGACCCAAGCCTACAAAGGCTAAGGGAAATGGAAATCAACCCACTCCCAAGAAGGCTGATGAAAAGAGAATGATCGTATCTCCGACTAACAAACAAGGACCCATTATGAAATGGGTACCTAAAAACCCTTAACTTGTCTTGCAGGACCAGCATGTGCAACCATGGTACATGGATTCAGGTTGCTCCAGGCACATGACTGGCGATAAAAGTCAGTTGTCCTCCTTCATCGACAAATCTGGTGGCTCTGTCACTTTTGGAGAAAACAGTAAGGGTACCATCAAGGGACACGACACACTCATCAAAGGCAACATCTCCATCAGCAAAGTGGCTTATGTTGAAGGTCTAAAGCATAACTTACTAAGCATAAGCCATTCCTGCGACAAGGGTCTTGAAGTCAGATTTCACAAAGGTTTCTGCATCATCGAAAGACAATCTGGTCAAACCATCATGAAGGCAAAGAGAGAAGGGAATCTCTATTTCTGGATTTTCATTCCTCTGTAGGACAAGACACCCTCTGTCTTGTATCTCATAAGAGCGATGAAAATTGGCTATGGCACCAAAAGTTCTCACATCTGAACTTTGGCCTTCTAAGGAAGCTAGCCAAACAGAAGCTGGTCAAGGGGATTCCCGATCTCAACTTCGAAAAAGATCATTTATGCTCAGCCTGCGAGATGGGAAAGCTGAAACGGGGCTCTCATAAAACAAAGTCAGAAACCTCCTACTCCAAGCCCTTGGACATGATCCACATAGATCTCTGTGGGTCCATCTCTACACAAAGTGAAGGCATTTCCCAAAACTTTTCAGCTGCAAGAACCCCACAACAAAATGGAGTAGTGGAGCGAAGAAACAGAACCTTAGTGGAAGCAGCAAGGACCATGCTTGCTTCATCGGAGTTACCCATCACCTTCTTGGCTGAAGCCATTTCCACTGCCTGCTTCAACCAGAACCGATCAATCATCAACAAGAGGCACCAGAAGACTTCCTATGAGCTCATCAATCAAAGAGGACCTAATGTCAAATATTTCCAAGTCTTTGGGTGCAAATGCTTTGTACTCAATGATAGGGAATATATTGGCAAGTTCGACAAGAAATCCGATGAAGGGATCTTTCTAGGCTATTCTCAAACTGCAAAGGCCTACAGAGTATTCATCAAAAGAACAAATATCGTTATCAAAAGAATCAACGTGTCCTTTGATGATTCTTCACCAATGACTTATGGACACAACAGTTTAGGACTCGGACTACAACATAGAGCCTCTGATTCATCACTTGGCAAACCCAATGAATCAGAGTTAGCTCATTTGTTTGAAGACATCTTCGAAGAAGAAGTAGACTCTGGACAGGCACCTATTGAAAAACCCTCTTCCAGAGCCGATGAAAAATATGAAGTCTCCAATGCTAAAGGTACAACTCTTTTTGAAACTCATATTACTTCACCTTCTACTTCTGTGTCTTCAGAACAAGAACCAGAGCAGCACTCTAGAGATGATCTCTTTGAGGGGGAGCAAGCAGTTTCAACGGTCGATGAAGAACTGCATCCTGTTGCTCTAGAACCCCAATCTTGCACCAAGTGGACAAAACACCATCCACAACACCAAATCATTTATGATCCATCATCCGGTGTCAAGACGAGATCCGCTACAGCTAATGAATGCCTCTTCGCCAACTTTCTGAGCATGATCGTACCGAAGAATATTTCTGAAGCCCTACGAGACCCAAACTAGATAGATGCAATGCAAGAAGAACTACTCCAATTTGAAAGAAACAAAGTGTGGTACCTCATGCCTCTACCCAAAGGGAAGACGGCCATAGGAACCAAATGGGTCTTCAGAAACAAGAAGGACGAAGATGGCATAGTAGTAAGGAACAAGGCCAGGCTTGTTGCCAAGGGAAACTGCCAGGAAGAAGGGATTGACTACGATGAAACATTTGCTCCCGTCGCAAGACTTGAAGCCATTAGGATATTCCTAGCCTATTCAGCACACAAAGGCTTCAAGGTCTTCCTCAGTGGTAAGCTTCAAGAAGAAGTATACGTGCAACAACCCCCTGGGTTTGAAAATCCAAAGCATCCAGAGTATGTTTACTTTCTGGACAAAGCTCTCTATGGGCGGAAATAAGCACCCAGGGCCTGGTATGGTACACTCTATACCTTCCTCATCGACAATGAATTCGAAAAAGGTACAATCGATACAACCCTCTTTCTCAAGAAGCATAAAGGTGACATACTACTTGTGTTATATGTGGACGATATCATATTTGGTTATACCAATGCTAAATTTTGCAAAAAATTCTCAGAGCTGATGAAAATCAAATTTGAGATGAGTATGATGGGAGAACTTAGTTTCTTCCTTGGTCTTTAAATAAAAACAAACTCCAGAAGGGACTTTCATCAATCAGTCCAAGTATGTGACTGACCTTCTAAAGAAATACTTTCTCTCAAATTCATCATCGTTGAGAACACCAATGGCTACAGGAGCTAAGTTGTTTGTTGATCCATCAGGCAAATATGTGGATGTAACAACCTACAGAGGCATGATTGGATCACTCATGTATCTAACCGCTAGTAGACCAGATATTATGTTTGCTTCATGTCTTTGTGCAAGGTATCAAGCCAATCCTAAGGATTCTCATCTCTCTACGGTCAAGAGGATCTTTAGATACCTCAAGGGAACCCCTTCATTGGGTTTCTGGTATCCTAAGAATTTTGGCTTTGATATAATATCCTACATAGATGCAGATCATACAGGTTGCAAGCTTGATAGAATGAGTACGTTTGGAAGCTGTCAACTCTTGGGGGACAAGCTGGTAAGTTGGACATCCAGAAAATAGAATTGTGTTTTAACCTCTACAGCAGAAGCAAAATATGTTGCTGCTGCTAGTTGTTGTTCACAAGTTCTCTGGATGAATACTCAGCTTAAGGACTATGGCTTTCAATATGAAAAGATTCCCATCCTCTGTGACTCCAAGAGTGCCATCGCCATCCCTACAAATCCTGTGCAGCATTCCAAGACCAAACACATCGATGTAAGGTACCACTTTCTGAAAGACAATGTCGAAAAAGGTACAATAGAGATGTACTTTGTTCCTACAGAGATTTAACTTGCTGACATTTTCACAAAAGCTCTTGATGAGAAAAGATTTTTATTTCTTGTCAGCAAGATGGGTATGCTGAATCTCACCACTTAGAGACAATCTATCATTTAAAACTAGAGATCCTCAATATCTCTTAGTTATGCCTACAAGTGATACATTATTATGGCCATAAACCCCAATAACTTTAAACCAGAGCTTCTGGTTCTAAAGACCAGAGTCTCTGGTGGTGGAGATGTTGGTGAGGTGGTTGTGTTGCTAGAACATGAGTTGTTGGAAAATTTGTAGTCTTGTGGTGTTGTCCCTCGATTGAGCCTCGAGGGATGCAAGTGATTGCTGAATCGATAAAAGATCGATTGAAGGGATGGATTCAGCAACCCCTGCTAAGTTGAGTTTAAGGTCATCCAAGGACCACTGAATTGAGTCAGTAAAGGCTTAGAACTCAGCCTTTGTGACCAAGTCCGCAAGAGGGGTAACCCCTACACCAACAAATGTTGTAGGTTGTGCCTCAGTTCTAGAGGCGCCTCCATCGATGCCTTGTAGGGAGTGAGGCATGAGAGGAATTTCATCACGTCCTTGATAGCCCTCAAGCGAGGAACTATCTCGTGATGTTGTGACATGAACTTCTTCTTCATCGAATTCAGAGTCCGATGAAGGGAAGTAGATGTGTGTCCCCTTCACTAGACCAAGAATCGAAGGAGTTTGTGCTGGAAGAGGCAAATGCTCTGAACGATCGATGGCTAAATCAAAGTCAGAAGCAACTTATGCTTCTGTGTGTGAGGGAAGTGGCGAGCCATGAGGAGAAGTGGCTCTTATATCTTCATCAGCCCCTGTTGGGAGAGAGGTGATGGATGGTGAGGTACCTCAGCTTGTTCATCTCCAGAGGCCCAAAGAATGGCCTCTGGATGGCTTGGATGGGTTGGGATTGGACTGGGTGGTCCTTGTTCAATACCCCTTTGGCCTTGGTCGCAAGGGGTAGAAGATGTGGTTGCCCAGGGAGGGGGTGATGGAATTGTAGTGTTTATAGGGCCAAGGGAAGTGGGAGGAGTGTCATCATCATCATCTTCATCATCCGGTGAAGACTACTTCTCTTGTGATCCCTCGCTTGTGTCAAGGGAGGGCTTTACATGCTCTGGGATAGTTGGTCTCAGTTGTTGGGCCAGCAGAGAGCTCTCATAACTCCTACGGTAGGTAGAGGTGTCTGGAATGACACTTAACATGCCCTTGACAAGGGCCTCTCTACAGGGTAACCATCCTTGGAGATGGTTGGGCGATGACCATTCATGAGAAACTGAGGAGTGAATGGTTCAACGCTTAGTAGCTTGTGCATCTTCATCGCGTCCCTAACAAAGAGTGCAAGGAAACGCGGGAAGAGCACCGATGAAAGTGGTTTTCTAGCGGCCATCAATTTGTTTTTCTTCACCGTCGCAGCGTGTATCTCATTGTAGATGACAAGAGTGTAGTCCAAGGGCAGGTTGAAGAAGAGACCATACATGATGGTCATGATATTGATGTTGCCCTGGTCCATGCTCCCTAACTTGCATGTGAGGGCTCGGTTGAGGATAGAGAAGAACACATTCCACATAGGTGGAAGAAACTGCCTCTTGAAGTCGGAGGCATTGCGAAGATCCTTGTTGTAGCCCAACATTCTAATAAACCGTAGAATGTCGTGGCTGGTTAGCGGTTCGGCATAGTGAGCTATCCCGAGCTCCTGTCGGATGGGGATGAATAGTACATTCGATATTTTGCGTAGGAGATTTTGATGGAGCACACCATGTCGTTGGGGACATCGATGTCACCCATAATAATCCCGCGGTTCTCCGGGTAAAAATCGCAGGTCTACCAATACTGTTGCACGTACTTTACCGACACCTCGTTGTCAGAGAGGGTGAGTGACGGTTGGAGAATGCAGTTTTGGAAGAACTCTATGAGAATGGCAAACCTGTCCTCAAAGAGCTGTGGGCGGAGGTCGATCACGTGGTTGTTGGGTTTGATGGGGAGAAACATGATGGCGTGACTGTCGGCGCTGGTAGATTGGACGTGGCTGTCGTTGTTGTTCGACTCATGAGAGGCGGAGGACACCATTTTCGCAGTTTGGTAGTTGCAGGTTTGTTCTTGCTGTTTGAGTGCTTGAGAATTTTTCTGAGCGTAAAGAGTGAGAGGTTGAAGATGATGGCCTTTTATAATGAGAGGGAGTGGAAAGGTTGGATTTTTAAAATATTATTTAAATAATATTTTGGTAATCATGGTGCGAGGCGTTCGGGGAAAAGAGGATGAAGGGTTTCTAGGGAACAGTTTTTGATAGCTGTCAGACGCGTGGGTGGGTATTTGGCGTTTGTGTTATTTAGAAAATATTTATTTAAAATAATATTATTCCAAAGGATAATCCTCAAGAATAAAATTCCAAATAAAATTAAATTTAAAATTCCATCTTTATTGGATGATAAATACAAATGACGAAGTTTTGGTCTTCTAAAAATCCATGTTGTATGATTTTTAGTCACAAAAGCTACAATATTGTATAATCTTGAAAAAGTTTTCAATCAAAGATGGGTTTTATTGGAGAGAAAAATTTATCATGGAACCAGAGGGGCTCTGGTTGGGAATGATGAACAAGTTCATCATAAAATGTTGGGTTTTGATGAAACAGAGGCTCAGGATAGACTAACCAGATGCTCTGGGTGATCATTATAAACCCTTGAAATCAAAACATACCCTTTAAGAAGGACCAGAGTGTCTCTGGTTGAATGCAAGGGATGAAATATGTTGGACTCCAAAACTCTTATTTGTAAAAGTAATGAAAGACAACAAGTCTGAAGGACCAGAAGGCCGATGTAAGACTGTCAGGCAAAATGACTAAGTGTTCAATACAACCAGAAGGCCGATGAAACGACCAGAGATGCGATGAATCGAGCATCTTCATAACCCCTCTGGTTACCAACACGGAGTTTTCTACAACAGTTCAACCAGAGGCACACGATGAAGAAGATATCAAGATAAGGTTGAACAACGTTACTTAGAAGACAGCTGGAGATGACGAATCGACAGTTGGATTCTACAAATATTTATATTGCTTTATTTACTTTCCATGTCTAGATAAGCTTTACTTTTCCTAAAAGATTTGCTAGATATTCTCTCTAGATAGTTATCTTCTTGTTTAGATTTCCTAGTATAAATAGGTGTTAGGTCTATTGTAATCAAAAACGTTTTACACAATCATTTGGAATAAAGTGAATCTTCCGGCACTCATGTATATTCTTTGAATATTCATATTTGTGTTCTTGAGTGTTCCTCATTTTATTCATTCACACGACATAATTAGGTTATTCTTAACTTAATTATTAGTGTTATTGAGAGATTTGGGATCAACAATTGGTATCAGAGTCCATTGATTGTTCTTCAATCAAAACGATCATCAAAAACTCTCAATTCGCTTTTTCCATTCATTCTTGAGTTCATAATAATCTTCTCTAAAAAGCGCAATTTTTCTCTTCCAAATCTTCAATGGCCAACTGGAATTCTGCTTATAGTGTTGGTTCTTTCACCAAACCTCCAACTCTTCAAAGAGAAGAGTATCCACAATGGAGGATCAGGATGGTGAATTTTCTGGAGGGGATGGAGAGGAATCTCCTTAGATCTGTTATGGAGGGTCCCTACATACCTCGGACTCTTGTTTCAAGAGTCCCAGGAACGAGCACGACAGCAGAGTAGCCGCTTACTACATGCCCAATGACGAGAAAAATTGGGATGAGGATGCCTTGGAGCATGTAGAGGCTGACAAAAGGCCAAAAGATTGATTATCATGGCCATTCCCTATGAAATCTTGGTCTCCCCTCATACCTTCATACATTTTACTTGGTCGTATTTCATCCATCATGTAACCAGAGGCTCTGGTTATGAAGACCAGAGCCTCTGGTTTCCAAGTCCTTTAAGACAAAGCCCCTCTGGTCCAAATTGGACTTCATAAGCACCTTATCATTAAATTCACTCATCATTTTTGCATCACTTTCTCACCAGAGCCTCTGGTTCTAAACACCAGAGCTTCTGGATTCGTAGTCTTTGGAACCAGAGCCCTCTGGTCCCAAAGACCCATCTTTTACATCTTCATTTACACCATCTTAGCTCTAATTTCACATATTTCACCTTATCTTTCACAACCAGAGGCTCTGGTCTCATTCACCCTCCTTAGTGATTCTAGGGGGAGTTTTTGCTCATTGCACAAACCAATGCATCATTTGAGGGGGATTTTTGCATTCATCATCAAGCATCCATATTGCACAAAGTATGCATTATCCCACCCAGAGCCTTTGGTTCGTCTATCCAAAGCCTCTGGATCACAAAAATGCTATATCAATTATGATTCATCCCTTGCATTCAACTAGAGCTCCTCTGGTCCTACTTTAAGGGTATTATTTTATTCCAAGGGTTTAATATGATAACCCAGAGCCTCTGGTTTGTCTATTCAGAGCTTCTGTCTCATCAAAACCCAACATTCCATGAACTTGTTCATCACACCAAACCAGAGACCCTCTGGTTCCCCTCCAAATGTAATGACCAACCAGAGCATCTCTGGTTCCATGACAAATCCATTTTTCCTAAAAACCCATCTTTAATTGAAAACCTTTTTAAGATTATACAAAATTGCAGCTTTTGTGACTAAAAACTATACGACATGGGTCTTTAGAAGACAAAAACTTCGTAATTAGTATTTATCTTCCAATTAAATGGAATTTTAAATTTAATCTTTTTTTGGTATCATATTCTTGAGAGTTATCATTGGGATAATTATTATTTTAATAATTATCCCTAATCACCCAACGTCATCCTTCCAACGCGCTTGACACAACAAACAGCATGTTCCCTAGACACCCTTCCATATTAACTTTCCACCCACCCCAATCTGACACGTGTCCACCTGCATTTATGACACTGTGCAGATTTACGGCCCACGATCACCATCACTAGTACCTTTTTGCCAACCGTCCTTTTTCACCATCATTACCATTTAAATAATATTTCCCAAACCTCATCCCTTCCACTTCCCCACCTATATAAACCTATCTTTCCTACCAAGTTCTTCTTTACGCAAACAAAACCTTCAAAAAGAACCTAAGATGGACCTGCAAACGAACCTGCAACTTCTTCTACTTTCTAACAATGGCTTCCTCCGCATCTAACGAATCTCACAACAACGATAGCCATGTTCAGTCGACCGATGCCGACAGCCGAGCCCTAGTTTTCTTGCCGATCAAACCCAACAACCATGCTATCAACCTTCAAACAAACCTCTTTGAAGACAAGTTTGCCATCATGATCGAGTTCTTTCAGAACTGTATTCTCCAACCGGCAGTCACCCTTTCTGACAACGGGGTGCCGTTGAAGTACGTTTAACAATATTGGCAGACCTGCGAGTTCTTCCCGAAGAACTGTGGGATCATGGGGGACATTGATGTCCCAAATGACATGGTCTGCTCGGTGAAGATTTTCCGCGCAAAGATTTCAAAGGTCCTGTTTATCCCAACTAAACAGGAGCTCAATATCGAACACTACGCCGAGCCACCCACCAGTTCAGACATCCTCCATTTCATGAAGATGTTGGGTTACAACCATGACCTTCGTAACGCATTAGACTTCAAGAGGCAATTCTTGCCTCCAATGTGGAATATGTTCTTCTTGATCCTCAACCGAGCCCTAACTTGCAAGCTTGAGAGCATGGATCAAGGGAACATAAACATCATGACCATCATGTATGGTCTTTTCTTTAACCTACCGCTGGACTACACACTCCTCATCTACAATGAAATCCATACAATGGTCATCAAGAAGTGCAAACTCATGGCCACAGGAAAGCCACTATCCTCTGTGCTCTTCTCGCGTTTCCTTACCTTATTCATAAGGGACGAGATGAAGAGGCACAATCTACCGAGCGAAGAACCGTTCACACCACAATACCTAATGAATGGCCATCGACCAACCATCTCTAAGGATGGTTACCCCATCGAAAGGTCCATCTCAAGGGCAATGCTCAACGTCAATCCAGAGACGTCTGAATGCCATAGGAAGTATGAACGCTCTCTGTTGTCCCAAGAACTGAGGGCAGCTACCCCAGAGCAAATAGAGCCTTCCCCTGATTCAAACGAGGGAGCGCAGACGAAGTTGTCTTCATCGGATGATGAAGATGATGATGACACTCCTCCAGCCTCCCCCGGCCCTATGAACACATCACTCCCATCCACCTCCCAAAGGGCAACCACATCCTCTACCCCTGGCGATCAAGGCCAAAGGGGTATTGAACAAGGACGGCCAGTCCAATCCCAACCCAAGCTAGCCATCTAGAGGCCACTCTTCAGGCCTCTGGAGATGAATTTGCCGAGGAGCCACATCATTCATCACCTTTCTCCCAACAGGGAGGTGATGAAGAAATAAGAGCTACATTGCCTCATAGCTCGCCACAACCCACCACACAACCAGAAGCATGTGTTGCTTCTGACTTTGAAGTTCCCCTAGATCGTTCAGAGAGATCTCCTATTCCTGCACCACCCCCTTCGATACTTGATCTAGCGAAAGGGTCACACATCTACTTCTCTTACTCGGCCTCTGAATCCGATGAAGAATAAGTTGGCCTCTGAATCCGATGAAGAATAAGTTGATGTCGAAACATCAAGAGATAGCTTCTCACTAGAGGGCTATCGAGGACATGATGGAAGTCCTTCATTGCCCACCTTTACACAAGGTAATGAAGGCGCCTCTGGAACTGAGGCACAAACTGCAGCATCCGTTGCTGCAGGGGTTACCCCCTTGGTTGATCTAGTCACAAAGGCAGAGTTCCAAGCCTTTCCCTCCATCGACCTTACACCTATTCGACAATCCCTTGCCTCCCTTGAAGCCCACGAAAAAGATAAAACCACCTGCCTCCAAATGCTTCAACAAATCGTTTAACAACAACACAACACCTCATCCACCTTTTCCACCATTCGCAACCAAACCATGATGAACACCCTCGCCACCCTCATCACCACCCAACTCAATACCACAAACACTAACCTCACCATACTTCCAGCCACCATACTTGCCCAAATACCTCAACCAACCCCTCATCCACCCCCCTCTACAGCTCTATCGTTCGATGAAGCCTTCACCTCTTTTGATGTAGAGGTGAGGAATATGATTACCTCAATCACCATTCCACCACCCGCATCTACCTCAACATCCATCCATCCCTCCACCCCAACAGATTGAGCCACCAGAGCCGATATGCGGGCTCTTTCAAAGGCACTTATCTCCTCGTTTAACGAGATAAGCACAAAGTTCGCACATAGAGCTACTAAACCAGCCAAGGCTCTCTCCAAGAGCCTTGAAAAATAACAAGCTCGCACCAACTCTCTCCTTCGCTCGATGGAGGAGAGTCGAAGACAGAACGCCCTGAGGGTGTATCTTGCGACCTTCAGGGAAATCAAGAAGAAGAGGAACAGAGCCTCCTGCCCATCGAGCCGCCTGCTAAAGAGGCTAAGGCATGAGGATCCTGACCAAGATGATCATGGTCTAGGTCCTCATGAGGGGGAGAACCTGGCTGAACAACCGATGGAAACCGCTGCACCACCACCACCACCAAATCAAAGCCAACCAACCTCAACATCCCAAGGAACCCAAGCTAGGGAACTAGAGGCTCAGCCCTTTGAAGATGTACACAATGTACATGTTTCCATAGCTAGCACCCAAGAACCCACAACCCAAACCAATGAGTTCTCACCAATCGAGGTGTGTTCTTCATTCGATGAAAACCCACCTACCCCTCATCCAGAAACTAACCAACCCTTTACTCCATCACCAACACCTCCTCACATAAAACCTTCCATCGCCCTACCTATTCAACAAGAACCCATTATCACCAAACCTACCTTACCACAACAACCACCAACCCAACCAGAGCCTATTGAACCAGAAATACCTCGACCAGAGCCAACCCATCCTGAACCATCACAACAAAAACCCATTCCATCACCTCAACCCTTAACCCAAACTCAACCCTCAACCCAAACACAACCCATCACCCAGCCATCGCAGGTGCTAGCGGACATTTCTTCCTCATCAAGGCATCCTCCTCAAGGCATAGTCGATGAGATTATTGCAAATTTTGAGTCGTTGAGGAGACGTCCAGAGATGCCACCAAGGGAGCCTGTAATAATGGAAAATATCCATCAGTACCTGTACCATGATCACGATGAAAATTTGGTACTCAATCCTCCCATGCTTTCACCAGAGTCGATGGACCTCTTGCGCCATAGGTTCGTAAGACAAACGACCTCTCCACCACAAGCCGTCTTCTCGAACAATGGAATCAAGATAGTTCTAGACATCAAAATGAGGACCTTTGCTAACAGAGCAATCAAGTATATCGAGTACATCATGGAGCGAGCCCATACACAAGTCAGCGTCTTCAATGACAATGACTTGATCAAACTCAATCCATGGGACTTGATTGATCTGTATGGACACACAGCTCAACGACAGGATCAAGGGATCAGATTTGGGATGGCAAATCGAACGATAGTTCAAATGATGGAGACCTCTGTGAAGTACAGAGCAAAGAGCGACTTTCAAATTGCTCTTGACTTGGCATCGAAAGACTATCCTGCACTCCTCCAAACGAAGACTTTCCAGGCCTGCAGAAGAAGAGATCTGCCTTAGTCTTAACTCAACCAGAGCTCGGATTGGTGTTCAAGAACGAGTTTGATGTGAAGAAATTCTTTAGACTGACTGAAGCCTTCAAGTATTCAACTTCAACACTTGAATGGTTTCAGAAGGTCATCATAGAAAGATTGGGCAGACCTCACGTGCCGATGAAAGAAGGTCAACAACTCATTCATGAGATCTCCACAGTCACTCAATTCAGAGGACTGTTAATGCGCTTCTGGAAAATATCTCAAGGAAATCATGAGTGAATTATTTTGTTTTGTATTGTAATATCATTTTTGTTCCATCACTTGTAAGAATTCATCCAACACTGGTCCAATGAAAAATTTGGCAAATGATGTTTTTCTTTACTTTATCCTCTATCTTTCACTTGTCCTTTGAATGTTCATAGATTAGCTTATGTTTGTTCTTTCATTACTTAGGGGGAGATTGTTAGACCCCATAACTCTTATTTATAAAAATAATGAAAAACAATAAGTGTGAAGGACCAGAAGGCTGATGGAAGACTGCCAGGAAAAATGACTAAGTGTTCAATACAACCAGAAGGCCGATGAAACGACTAGAGATGCGATGAATCGAGCATCTTCATAACCCCTCTGGTTACCAACGCGGAGTTTTCTACAACAGTTCAACTAGAGGCACACGATGAAGAAGCTATCAAGATAAGGTTCAACAACAATCCTTAGAAGACAATTGGAGATGACGAATCGACAGCTAGATTCTACAAAGATTTATATTGCTTTATTTACTTTCCATTTCTAGATAAGCTTTACTTTTCCTAAAAGATTTGTTGGATATTCTATCTAGATAGTTATCTCCTTGTTTAGCTTTCTAGTATAAATAGGTGTTAGGTCTATTGTAATAAAAAAACGCTTTACACAATTATTTGGAATAAAGTGAATCTTCCGGCACTCAAGTATATTCTTTGAATATTCATATTTGTGTCTTGAGTGTTCGTCATTTTCTTCATTCACACGACATAATTAGGTTATTATTAACTTAATTATTAGTGTTATTGAGAGATCTGGGATCAACAATATACTTCATTAATGTGTCATTTTTGGGATCCAGAGGCTCTGGTTGGGAAAATACAAAGATAAAGAATCAAGGTATTGAACCAGAGGGCCTCTGGTTGAATGGGAATGTACAACTAGAGGGATATTTGGCTTAATTTGGATCCATAGTGATGAATGGGAAATGCATGACTCCCCCTTAAAAGATGCAAGGGGATGTGCAATGAGTAAAAACTCCCCCTAGAACCAATAAGGAAGATAAATGAGATGACCAGAATCTCTGGTCTATATAACCACAAGCTCTGGTTGTGAATGATGGTGCAAATGAATATGAATGATGATTAAAAAGGATGGTCTATAGGACCAGAGGGTCTCTGGTTCCAAAGACTTAGAATCCAGAGGCTCTGGTCTTTAGAATCAGAGGCTCTGGTTGCATGGATGATATAAGTGTAAATGAAATACAAGGAAAAAGAACTTATGATGACCAAGTTGGACCAGAGGGGCTCTGGTCTCAAAGAACTTGGAATCCAGAGGCTCTGACCTTTGGAACCAGAGGCTCTGGCTGCAAAATGAATGAAATGACTAAGTTAAATGTATGAGAAAACGAGTGAGGGGAGACCAAGTTAGACCAGAGGGGTTCTGGTCACAAGGACTTTGAATCCAGAGGCTCTGGTCTATAGAACCAGAGGCTCTAGTTGGGAAGGGGAGTACTTAGTGAAAACAGAATGTACTTTCTTTGGACCAGAGGGGATCTGGTTCCAAAGGAAATGAATTTTGACAAAATATAAACAAGTGTTTCTAATTATCCAGAGGCTCTGGTATTTAGAACCAGAGGCTCTGGTTTAGAGTACTTAGTTTTGAGGGCCATTTTAATATATCACTTTTAGGCATAACCAAGAGATATTAAGAATCTCTGGTTTGAAAAGATAATTTGTCTTTAAGTGCTGAGATTCAGCATACCCATCTTGCTGACAAGAAACAAAAATCTTTTCTCATCTAGTGCTTTTGTGAAAATGTCAGCAAGTTGAATCTCTATAGGAACAAAATACATCTTTATTATTCCCTTTTCTACATGATCTTTGAGAAAATGGTATCTGACATCAATGTGCTTAGTCTTGGAATGCTGCATAGGATTTGTAGAGATAGCTATGGCACTCTTGGAGTCACAGAGAATGGAAATCTTTTCATATTGAAATCCACAATCCTTCAACTAGGTCTTCATCCAGAGGACTTGTGAACAACAACTAGCAGCAGCAACATATTTTGCTTCTACTGTAGAGGTTGAAACACAATTATATTTTCTGGATGTCCAACTTACCAGCTTGTCCCCCAAGAGTTGACAGCTTCCAGACGTACTCTTTCTATCAAGCTTGCAACCTGCATGATCTACATCTATATAGGCTATTAGATCAAAGCCAGAGTTCATTGGATACCAGATACCTAATGAAGGGGTTTCGTTTAGGTATCTAAAGATCCTCTTGACTGTAGATAGATGAGATTCTTTAGAGTTAGCTTGATATCTTACACAAAGACATGTAGCAAACATGATATCTGGCCTACTTGCTGTTAGATACAAGAGTGATCCAATCATGCCTCTGTAGGTTGTTACATCCACTGATTTGCCTGATGGATCAGCAAGTAACTTTGCTTCTGTAGCCATTGGAGTTCTCAATCAATGATGAATTTGAGAGAGAGTATTTCTTTAGAAGGTCAGTCACATATTTGGACTGATTGATGAAAATTCCTTCTAAAGTTTGTTTTATTTGAAGGCCAAGGAAAAAACTGAGTTCTCCCATCATACTCATCTCAAATTTGCTTTTCATCAGCTTTGAGAATTTTTCGCAAAATTTAGATTTGGTAGAGCCAAATATGATATCATCCACATAAATTTGCACAAGTAAAATATCACTTTTATGCTTCTTAAGAAAGAAATTTGTGTCGATGGTACCTTTTTCGAATCCATTGGCAATGAAAAAGGTAGAGAGTGTATCATACCAGGCCCTGGGTGCTTGCTTCAGCCCATAGAGAGCTTTGTCTAGAAAATAAACATAGTCTGGATGCTCTGGATTTTCGAACCCAGGGGGCTACTGCACATATACTTCCTCTTGAAGTTTTCCATTGAGGAATGCAGACTTGACATCCATCTGAAAGACCTTGAAACTTTTGTGTGCTGCATAGGCAAGGAATATTCTGATGGCTTCAAGTCTAGCAATGGGAGCAAATGTTTCATCATAGTCAATTTCTTCTTCTTGGCAGTAGCCCTTGGCAACAAGCCTGGCTTTGTTCTTTACTACAATGTCATCTTCATCCTTCTTGTTTCTGAAGAACCATTTGGTCCCAGTGGTCATTTTCCCTTTGGGTAGAGGCATGAGGGACCATACTTTGTTCCTCTCAAACTGGAGTAGCTCCACTTGCATGGCGTCTATCCAGTTCGGATCTTATAGAGCTTCAGAAATTTTCTTTGGTTCGATCATACTTAGAAAGTTGGCGAAGAGGCATTCATTGACAGTAGCAGATCTCGTCTTGCCACCGGATGATGGATTACCAATGATCTAGTGATGAGGATGGTCTTTTGTCCACTTGGTGCAAGATAGAGGTTTTGGAGCAACAGGATGCGGTTCTTCATCGGCTGATGGAACTGCTTGCTCCCCCTCAAATAGATCATCTCCAAAGTGATGTTCTGGTTTTGAAGACATAGGAGAAGTAGAGGGTGAAGTAATATGAGTTTCAAAAAGAGTTGTACCTTCAGCATTGGAGACTTCATGTGCTTCATCGGCTCTGGAAGAGGGTTCTTCAATAGGTGCTTGTCCAGAGACTACTTTTTTTTTCAAAGATGTCTTCAAATAAGTGAGTCAACTCTGATTCATTAGGTTTGCTAAGTGATGAATCAGAGGCTCTTTTTGATAGCCCAAGTTCTGAACTACTGTGTGCACAAGTCATTCATGATGAATTATCAAAGGACACATTGATGCTTTCTATGACAATTTTTGTCCTTCTGATGAACACTCTGTAGGCCTTGTCAATTTGAGAATAGCCTAGAAATATGCCTTCATCAGCCTTCTTGTCGAACTTGCCAAGATATTCCCTATCATTAAGTACAAAGCATTTGCACCTAAAGACATGGAAGTATTTGACATTTGGACGTCGTTGGTTGATGAGTTCATATGGGGTCTTCTGGTGCCTTTTGTTGATGATAGAACGGTTCTGGGTTAAGCATGCAGTGGAAATTGCTTCAGCCTAGAAGGAGATTGGTAGCTCAGATGAAGCAAGCATGGTCCTTGCTGCTTCCACTAAGGTTATGTTCCTTCGCTCAACTATTCCATTTTGTTGTGGAGTTCTGGCTACTGAAAAGTTCTGGGAGATGCCTTCACTGATGAGATATTCATCAATTTTGGCATTTCTGAATTCTGTTCCATTGTCACTTCTAACCTTGATAAGTTTGCATTGTAGAAGCACTTGGATCCTTTTCATAACCCCAATGAGGAGGTCAGGAACGTCTGATTTTTTTGACGAATTCAACTCATGTGTATCTTGAGTATTCATCAACAAATACAAGGATGTACTTCTTTTCAAAGAGGCTTTGAGTGGAGATTGTCCCACAGAGGTCAATGTGGATCATATCCAAGGGCTTAGAGCAAGAGGTTTCTGACTTGGTTATGTGAAAAACCTGTTTCAGCTTCCCCATCTCATAGGCTAAGCAGAGGTGATCTTTTTCGAAGTTGAGATCAAGAATCCCCTTGACCAGCTTCTGTTTGGCTAACTTCTTCAGGACATCAAAATTTAGATGTGAGAACTTTTGATGCCAGAGCAAATTTTCATCACTCCTATGGGAGACAAGGCAGAGAGTGTCTTGACCCACAGAAGATTGAAAATCCAAAAGATAGAGAATTCCTTCTCTCTTCACCTTGATGATGGTTTGGTCGGGCTTTGTTTCAATGATGCAGAAACTTTTACGAAATCTGACTTCAAGACCCTTGTCGCAGAATTTGCTTATACTTAGTAGATTATGCTTTAAGCCTTCAACGTAAGCCACTTTAGCGATTGAGATGTTGCCTTTGATGAGAGTGTCATATCATTTGATTGTTCCCTTACTGTTGTCTCCAAAAGTAATAGAGCCTCCAGATTTTTCGATGAAGGAGGACAACTGACTTTTATCACCAGTCATGTGCCTGGAGCAACCTGAATCCATATACCATGGTTGCACATGCTGGTCCTGCAAGACAAGTTAAGGGTTTTTAGGTACCCATTTCATAATGGGTCCACATTTGTTAGCCGGGGATACGACATTCTTCTTTTCATCAGCCCTCTTGGTTTTCATTACCCTTAGCTTTTGCAGGCTTGGGTTTATTTCCGTTGCCCTTGGCCTTTGTAGGCTTGGGCTTTTTCATTTTTTTATGAGCTTTAATATTTTTATAACGATAGACATGCTCAAAAAAAATGCAGCGTTGATTTAACATGTGATTCCTCAGCTTTTGAAAAAGAGTTAAACACTGACAGTTAGGAGTTTTTGGACAAGAGTGTTTGACAAATTTGTTTTTATTCAATGGAAAAGAAGTAAAAGCAGAGGGTGAAGATTCTGTCCTAACATTGGCTGTTTTTACAAACTTCCTATCTAGTGCAGACTTTTTATTTGAAGGGGCAGGCATGGGTTTTATTTCCTTCCTAAGGAGAGGCTTCTTCCTTTTAGCTGAAGGAGAAGAAAAATGCAGGTTAGAATTTTCAGAAGCATGCCACTTCTGTTTCTATTCAAGAGTAAACTTAATAAATTTAGATCGAGGGATTGAGCCTTGTGAAGTATTTTTGGCATACTTAACGTTTTTCATATTTCCTTTTCATTTGTCTGAAGAATTTATAGCTTCTGGAATTTCAGATTTCATTGGGGTTTTGGAAGTTTGAGATTTCTTATCCACAATTATCTCCAGTGATTCACAGATTATTTCTTCTTCAGAGTCAGAATCAAGAAAGTCTCTTGCAAATTCTCAAAGTCAAAATTTTCATGGATGTTTTTGGGAGCGAGGGGTTCTGAGGTTGATGGTTCAGAAGAGTCTTTTGGGATTTCCATCGCTTCTGATTTCTCAGATGAATTTTCAATTTTATTTGAATTATTCATCGATCCATCAGATGATGGTTCCTTACTAAGAGTTTATGTTCCATCGACAGCCCTTGCTAATGAACTTGTGGGATTGACAACCAGAGGCTCTGGTTTAACCATAGGGTTTCCATCGGTCTCTGGTTTGGAGGCATCATTCTTTTCATCAGAGTTCTTACGTGTGCTACTCTCATAAACCACATTCTCAAAATTTTGCCTCGAAAGAACGATTTTTCCATCGACTTTAACCCTTTTGAAATTTTCTTTGATTTTTGGATAAAAGTCGAGTTTTTGAACACATCCAAGTTTGAAGGTGGATTCAAGGGTGGATTTCTTGGTCTCGATGAAAGAGTCAAGATCATTGAATCCAATTCCTTGGTAATCCTTTTGTCCATTTAGTTTTTCATAAACATCTTAGGCATCTTTGTATTTCTTTATCAAGAGTTCATTGGTTTGAAGCTTCTGATGAAGAATCTCCCTTCTTTTTGGTAGAAATCTTTAAGAGCCACTGAATTAAGTCTTTCTGCCTCAGATTTTTTCAAGGCTTTTATCTTCTTTTCTAAATCTTTAGTTATTTTCTTGTTCTGATCCATAAGTTTTTCTTCCTCTGATTTTTTCAATGATACAATGCGAGTTTTTCCTTTAACTAATTCAGCCTTTTCTTCAGTAAGAAGATCAGTCTCTCTTTTGTAGAAACTAACTTCTTTTTCAGCTTTTAGTCTTTCAGATTTTTCAAAATTTAGTTTTTCTTTTAGCTTGAAAAAATCTTCTGAAAGTTTAATGACCCTTAACTCTAACTCTGATGGAACATAGTTGATTTCATCAAGGGAAGAATCACATACCTGGTCATTGAAGTTGGAGGTAGATTCTGCATTAGACTTGGCCATCAGGCATATGAGTGCCTTGTCTTCTTCATCAGACGAAGAATCAGACACCCAGTTTTCTTTCTCAGCCATCAAGCTTCACTCTTTAGGATTGTACTTGTACTTNATGAGTGCCTTGTCTTCTTCATCAGACGAAGAATCAGACACCCAGTTTTCTTTCTCAGCCATCAAGCTTCACTCTTTAGGATTGTACTTGTACTTGTTCTTGTAGTAGTCAGCATCCTTTACCAGTCGTCCTTTGCATTCTTTGGAGAAATGACCTATCTTCCCACATCTGTAGCAACAAAGACCATCTTTTCTTCCTCCTCCTTATCTTCTGTCCTCTCTTCTTTATTCTCTGTCTTCTCTTTCTTCTCTTCTTTCATCTCTCTGATGAAACTTCAATGGCTTCTGTTCATAGGAAGGCTGATACTTCTCCCTTCTGGAGTCTCTTCTTTCATAGGGCTTCTTGACAAAGTTCTTGTGGAATTGTTATCAAGGGCAGAGATTTGGCAAAAGCTTTGAGGTCATTATCAGAGTCAGATGCTTTGTTCTTCAGATTCTGACTCAACCACTAGTGCTTTCTTGCTCTTTTTCTTATGTTCTCTGGAAGAACTCCTTGTAACCTCTTTCTCTTCTGCAGCCAAAGCAAGGGGTCAACCGATGGACACCTTCCTCTTCAATATATCTTTTTCTTGAGTAACAAGAGTTCCATAGACGTCATGAAGCGACGAACTGTCTAAGTCCTGATTTGCTTGGAGGGACATCGACAGTTGAGTCCACTCATCGCCAAGACTTTTAAGGAATAGGACGTTGTTTTGTTCTTTGTTCCTGGCGATGTCATTTCTGCGACATTGATTAATCAATGTGTTGAAACGATCATAAGTCTTTTGAATCGATTCATCAGGCAATGACTTGAAGTTCATGTATTCGTTCAAGCACTGCGCCCTATGGTTCTTCTTTGTCTTTGCGCTTCCCTCCAGTTGACTGGCTAGCTCATCCCATATCCCCTTTGCTGTTGTACAAGCATCGAGAGATTGAAAAATATCATTTGGAATGGCGATTATGATCAGCCATTTAGCCTTCCTGTTTGCCTCTACTTGTTCTATGTCATCTTCATCCCAATTATTTTCATCTTTCACCATGTAGTAGGCAGTAACTTCTGCAGTAGTGCTTGTTCGAGGAACCTTATGAACAAGACTCTGAGGGACATATAGTCCTTCCATGACAGATTTGAGGAGATCTTTGTCCATCCCCTGCACGAAGTTCACCATTCGAATCATCCATTGTGTATACTCTTCACGTTGAAGAGTTGGAGGTTTGGTGAGGGAACCCACACTATATGCAGAATTCCAGTTGGCCATAAGAACGTTTTGGAAGAGAAGAACACGAATTTTATGAATGGAGAATTGAGAGATTTTTGAATATTCAGATTCAAATTGATCATTTTGATTAAAAACCAATCAATTTGTTCTAATACCAATTGTTGATTCCAGATCTCTCAATTAACACGAATATTCAAGTTATGAATAACCTAAATATATCGTATGGATGAATAATAGTGAAGAACAACTCAAGAATATTCAAAGAATAATTGGAGCGTCAAATGATTCACTATTATTGATTTAATTGAATGGAAGCGTTAACTATTACAAGAAATATAAGACTTATTTATACTAGTAATCTAAATAAGAAGATAACTATTTAAGGAAGATATATCGCAAATCTTCTAAGGAAAGATAGCAATCTAGAAATATGAAAATAATATCTATCTATATAAAGCAATGAGAATCAAGCTGTCGATTTGTCATCTCCAGTTGTCTTCTTGGAGGCATGTTCAACCATGAGTCTTTGAGTCTTCTTGAATGAATATCTCTGGTTGAACTGTTGTTGAAATCTCCATGTGTTGGTGACCAGAGGGGTTATGGAGATGCACTGTTCATCGCACCTATGGACCTTCATCGCATCTCTGTTTGTATTGAACACTTAGGATTTCTTCTTGCTTGTCTTCTATCAACCTTATGTACTTTCACACTTGTATGTTTTTCATTACTTTTACAAATAAGAATGATGGGGTCTAACAGAAGATGTCAATGATGAGTTTTTGAGTTATTCATACTATTGGGAATATGTGTTTGCATAACCGTTGGTTAAATATGTTCTATTGTTATGATGACTTTTATTGAATAGTCAATTATGTTGATGAACTTTTGGCTCGGTTTTGACTCAAATGAGTCTTGGGGGACAATTGTCCAATTTATGTCGGTCCATGTCGAGCCTTTGGAGTTATATTCAGTTATGGCACATTGGTGTGAGATGTTACATGCTTTGAGTGTGTGGTCATTCATTGGGGTAAATTAATTTAGACTGCAATGCAATGGATTCATAGGCATAGGAGTCGATTGAGATGGATGAGTATTCCTGAAATGTAAAGTGAAATAGGCATTGAGTCTCCATAGGCAATATGGTGTGGGCTCTTTGAGTTGGGCATCGACTATTGACCAACATAACGTAGTTTCTTATGAACAAGCATAACTTGTATTTTGGAGATCTCAAGGTAAAGACCTAGTATGGTTGAACTTGGTGACTCCACAAACAAAAGACTTGTAAGAGTTGAGCTTGTTAACTCATTAATTTATAGACCCGGAAAGGCTGATCTTACTGATTGGTTATCCATAAGTTTGCATATATAACATTAAAATGTTGCTTACTCATGTGTTCTATCACTGTCAATGGAATCAAGTCTCCCCCTTCATCAAAATGTATTAAGAGCTAAATTGGCTAAAGATATGGGTCATAATTATTATGGTATGAAGAGTATCCATGATTTTGACGCTTCAGATGTTGTTTATTGTTCAAGTTTGGTTGTTTTGGGATACTTGAGTTTTATTCATGTTTTCGATATTTGAACATCAAGCTTTAAGTATGGTTGTGTGAGTAATGGGTTTGGTTTCATATAAATGGGTCTTTTGATATATGAGTTTTTATCATAAAAATGGTGTGTTTCGGAAAGATGTTGCTTTTACGATAACGACATTTCATTTGCGAAATTATGATTAAGTAAGCAATCTTCCAGTTTTACCATCTTATGATTATGATAAAAATTGTTTGAACTCACTAGACATTAAGCTTAAACTTTTTTATTTGTCGGCATGTGCATTAAGTCTTTGATGGGATTTGATGTTAGCAACACTATGATGAATCGAGTGCTAGTTGGAAATAGCGACTGTTATTGATTTTCAGTAACACCCGACCTTGACCTAGTCTTTATGAAATGCTTGATTTACCAATTGCTAATGTTTAATCTTGATTTTTCATTTGAGGTAATCCAAGTATTGATTTATAGAAAAAGTATTTATCCTTTATTTGATGTATTGTTGGAAATTTTAACTTAATCATTCTTTTCAGATTTTCGGGTGTTACAAGTTGGTATCAGAGCATAAGTTTGAGAAATTTAGGTGTTAGTTTAGGATGCCTAGATTCAAAGTGGCATTTTTCTAAGTGAATGAAAGTGAGAATGTACGATTTGACACTTTGAGATAAGATATTTTGGGGTTGATAGAGTCACTATAATCGAACATCAGGATGAGGGTAGTGAGTGTTCTCATGTATGGTACGTTAATTGTTGCACATGGCCAGCGTTATCATGATTTTACAGTTACATGTGCGTGGTTGAATTGCATTGTCTGTGATGATCGATGGAGTAGTGAGTGAATTCTCAGTGAATAATCGTTAGAAGAATTGATGTTTGTAGCATTATCATTTTGGGTGGCAATTAATTATGGTGATTGCGATAAGACAACTTTTATGGGTCAAAGATATTGGTTAAGTTTGAATCTTAAGTTTGTTGAGCCATCGTTGATTTTGAGAATTCGTGAGGTTGATGGACATGGTTGTGGTTTAGCATCTTAAGATATTTGGGCTCTCTAATGTCGGTCGTATGACTAATAGACTTGGTGAGCATGAATCTAAGACATAGGATCTCAACCCAATTTATGCACAATATTTATTTCTAAAAATAAAATGCATAAATTATTCCACGCTTTGTCAAAACTTTCATACCTGGTCAGGTTACTAATTTTGGGATAATGTTTTGGCACACACAAGAGTGTAGGCCATGTTTTAAATTTTTTAATATTGTTTTAGTTGCATAAGGTTTGCATACAAGTTATATAGGGAGTTTTCTTTATGCGGTTTTTTTGCTAGTGCATATTATGCAAGAGCATATAGTTAGAAAGTTTTAAATTTGAAACTAATAGGAATTGTTTCATTTCTTACCCAAAACGCATACACCTATATTGTTACAAGTTTTTAAAGGTAAACTAATACATGTGAGAATTGAGTCATGTTTTGAAATGAATGGGGCTACTTTATTGCATATATCAACATGCGGGTTTTATTAGAATTTTATTTCATATTGTTTTGTGGCTAAAGGGTGCAATTTGAAATGCGTAGGATTGCTTTATTGTGTGTTTTCATATGAGGTTTTATCGAGAATTTTACCCTCTGTGATTTTGTTTTTAAAGGTGAAGATTTTGATGGCGTTCAGTTGCATAGTTTTCTCTTGAATTTTGGTACGAACGCGTTTTGGTGCGCATTATTTTAGAGCAAGAAAATTGATTTACATACATAGCATAAGTGTTTGTCTGGACTAGAATGGTCCATTTCGATTGGTTTGTTGAGTATGTTTTTGTTGGTTGTCATTAGTGTTTTTTAGCAACAGAAATGCATTTTTACTGTCCAACTTTTATATGTGTAATATTTGTGGCCACTTCGCGCGAAGTGGTAGTAATTTTTATGCGTGTGTAACCTTGTTATAAAGATTTTATGCTCGATAAATCTTTTAAAATTGCAAATTGGCATAATTATTGAATCTTATACTTGAAAAACCTTAGACTTATTAGAAACATAGATTTAAACCTCTTTTGTAAAAGGAGTTGTAAATTGAGGACTAGAGGAGTCCTTGGAATGGAAGTGTCAGATGATCCAACTTGTGGTTGGTTTTGAATTTTGACACTTGAGCTTGAAAATCCTACGCATGTAGGAACCTTTGAGGTATTAGACTTATGAGTTATCCCGGTTATTAAAATAGTGATCTTTCCGTTTCGGCAATCTTCGGGTAAGAGGATTTTACGTCTGCTTGCATCCGGGTTATATGGAACTGTTAGAACTGAATTTCAGTGTAAAATTGTATTCGTCTTGAAAGTTAATTTTGTCTATAATTGTATAAAAGTCATCGTGTTTGACTTTTCTTAGATAGTTTGACTTAGACCTTGTTTAGTTGTTTGACCCTATATAAAGGGTGAGTCCCTTGTAATTTTGATGTAGGAGCCTTATTGTGATAATCTGATTACGTACGAGAGTTTGACCATAGATTGATTGTGACTTTCTCTCTCTTCTTCTCCTATATGTTCTTACATGAATATTATTTCTGTCATTGATGTTCTTGAAGATTTACATGAAGATTGATTAAATTGGGACTTATAATTGGTATCAGAGCAAGTTTGCAGGAAATTTGATTGAAGAAATCATCAAGGATTACAAAAAAAAATTCTGGATTTTTATCATTTTTGTTCTTGAAGTTCATAGTGTTCTTGATTGTTCATATTTGTTCTTCATAAATCTCTCTCGAATCTTTCATTTTTGGATGTTTAGTTGTTAAAATTGTGATCGTTGTGTACGTTTTTACATCGTGATTCATTATTATTCTTTTGATTTTGCATTTTGATCATTGATTTTAAAGATTTGAAGAATTTATGAATTTTGAAGATCTTAGTGTTCTTATGAAAATTCTTCAAAAAGTTAGAATTTGATCCATTTTTGTCTGAGTTTTTGTAATTTTTTGTGTTTGTGTGTAGGTTTGATCTAAATTTGGTTGTCTTTTTTGATTGAATCTTGTTAGTTGACCGGATTTGAGAGCCTGCAGTAAGAAATTTGGAGGCCGTTTGATGACCGGATTAAGAAGCTGTTTCTTGAGAGGATTATCTTAAATGCAGTGAGCGATTTAGCCACACCACTTGAGCGATGTTGACCGGAATAAGTCTCATGTAGTGAGCGGATAAGGATAATAGTTGTAAGCGGACTTGTTGTTCTTGCATTGAGCTGATTAAGCATACTAGTAACCGAATTAAGCTGGGTGTTGATCTGATTAGAAACTAATGTTGAGCGGATATAGGCTATGTGGTGTACAATTTAGAGGGCATAGGTTGAGCGATTTAGAGGTTGTTACTTGACCAGATTTACATCAAGTTGTGACCGGTTTAATACAGTCTTGAGCAAATTTAAGGTTAGCATTGAGCGGACTTAGGCTGGTTGATGAGCGGATAAGGAGCATTGCAGTAAGAGGATAGAGACAGCCTTGACCAATTTAATACTAAGCTATGAGCGATTTATCATCATGCAGTGAGTGGACTACACTTTGCTGTGAGCGGTTTAGATTTCATGGTGAGTGATTTATAGTTTGCATGGTGAGCGATTTAGCTTAGAATTTAGACAGACTTAAGCGATTTAGACCATGCAGTGACCGATAAGGGTAACTGTAGTGAGCGATTTAAACTGTATAGTGAGCTGTTTAGCTTGAGAGTTGAGCAATTAAGAGACATCCTTGACCAGTTTAAAATAGTCTTGAGCGGATTAAGCTTAGTAATGAGCGGATTAAGCTTAGTAGTGAGCGGACTAAGGCTGTGCATTGAGTAGACTTTGAGCGGACTTGAACATAGCATTGAGCGATTTACTTGATTAAAGCAGTGAGCGTATTGAGCGGTTTAGAGGCTGTTACTTGACCAGATTAAGATTCACATATTGAACGGATAGAAGCTGTTTGATGAGCGATTTAAGAATCCTCTTGACCGGATTAAAATCAAGCTTGAGCGATTTATACTTAGCTTGACCGGATTAAGGATCTAGTATTGAGCGATTTATACTTGGTGATTCTCCATGTAGTGAGCAATATTCCTCCATGCAGTAAGTGATTTTCATCCATGCAGTGAGCGGTTTACATCTTGTGTTGAGCGGACTTAACCATTTTCAGAGACTGCATTGAGCGATTTAAAACTCCTCTTGACTGGATTAACTTCATGCAGTGAGCAGTTTAGGAGTTTAATCTTGAGAGAATATAGGTCATGTATTGAGCGGTTTAAGACACCTCCTGAACGATTTATTTCGTTGCTTTCACCGATTTATCTCAAGGTGTGAATAGTTTAAATCATTCTTGAGCAATCTTGATCGATTTTAGACATCCTTGAGCGGATTAAGAAACTATTTTGAGTGATATAGGTTTTAGCTTTGAAAGACTTGGTTTCTCTCATATTATCTTGTAATCTTGCTTACTATACTGTTTGGAGTCCAAACTTATTGTTCATAAGTCTGTTTTACTTGGTTATCTTGTCTAGATTTAGCTTTTGTCTCAAATTTGTTTGTTCAAAGATCATCTTGTTAATTGAATTTCTAGGGATTGTGTGATTTTTTTAAGTGTATTTCTTTAATCATTTTTTTTGAACTTCATAGGTTCTTTATTTGATCAGTCTTGATTTTTCTTAATGACAGATATTCTAGAGAAGGAGAATAAGGAGTTGAAAGAGAGAATTTCAAAGCTGGAAAAGAGCATTGAGGATCATAAAGAAAAATATTTTAATATGATCGATAAAAACTTTGCTGATAAAGAATGTATCAAGGAGCTACAAAGTGAAAATAAAACCTTGAAAGAAAATTCTGAAAAGATTTTATCTGATAAGACTTGCGAATTTGAGAGAATTTTGAATAAAGTAAGGACATAATGTGATGAAGAATTGAAGATTTGGGTTGATGCGAATGAGAAGTTATTCAACAAACTTCAAGATTTGCAAAAAGTGAAGAATTGTTCTGAGAAAATTAATACAAAGACAGAGGACTTAACTGAAAATTTTCATAAGTCTGAGTGTGATCTAATTGACTTAATGAAATTATTGAATGAAGAAAAAGAGAAGGTTATAAAAGTTGAGAATAGTATGAATGTTGAGAGGAAGAAATTTGAGAAAGAGAAGAAGAGGGTGATTGAACTAGAAAGAAAATTTGAAGCTGAACGTGTATCTTATGAGAATAAGATAAACTCTCTCGAGCTGAACACAAAGATGCTGTTAAAGCAAATTTCTGATTTTGAGCAGCCATCTTGGAACGTGCCAAGAATGATAAAGAGAAGAAAGACATTACAGAAGAGTGTCAGAGCCAAATACAGAAATTGTCTGACAGCACTGCTCTAAAGCAGAAGGCTTTAGATGAAGATATGAAGCAATTTGCTCTTAATAAGAGGAATACTATAAAGAAACATACAGTTATTGCTAAAGAGATTGCTAATAAGAAAAAGTGGATTGACATCGCTTTTGAGAATGAAAAGAGCAGCTCAGATGAAGAGAAAAGAGAGTTGATAAATCAGAAGAGAAAGTTTGAAATGCTTCAGAAGGAGTTAGAAGGTAAATTCCTGGATACTACAAGTAAATTGTCTGATCTGAAGACAGACCTTGAGACTGAGCTAAAGATGACAATAGAACTTAAAATTAAGTTTGATTTAGTTACTGGTGAAAGAGACCAGCTTTTACAGAAAGTCAAAGACTTTTCTTGTGCACAAAGCTCAATTGGTTCTTCATCACAGTGTAAACTAGCTTCTATGACTGTTCCAAATCGAACAGTTATTCAAGCAGCCCTAAATATACTATTTCTAAGAACTATTCTCGTTCTTCTAATCAGTATTATCAAGGGTATGTTATCAGATCACCCAATAAATCTTCTAAGACTAAAAGCATTTGGATTAATAAAGTTGATTTTGTTTCATCTCATACATATGTTGTTACTAACTCTGTTCTTCCTTACATTGTGAGATCTACTAATGATTTGATTAATCTTAACAAGAGAATAATGATTTTGTAATGATCTGATTAATCTTAGCAAGAGAAGAATGATGTGTTCAACATGCAGAACCGATGATTTTGTAAATAAGAAAAAGTTCAACAGGTGGCATAGAGATAACAGCTATCAAAACAGTTGGAAAAGTAAGAACATGTATGATCACAATAACTGGTATGGATCATATTTTATTTCTGATCATCCTGTTCAAAGTGCTAAAAAGAATATTTCTAATAGAAATAGATGGTTTGGTAGTTATAACATACCCCAGCCCGATACTAACAAAATAGGACCCAAATTCATTTGGGTACCAAAATCTATTTAATCTGGTTTTGCAGGTGTGTCAAGTTTGTGCTGATCAGAATATCATTTCAGTGATACACCAATGCAGGGGGAGTTGTAATCTATTCCAAAAAGGCTTATGAACAATTCAGTTCAGGACTCGTGCTTTACCAAATGTGGTTTCTAAACACTTAGTTTAGAACCCGTGCTTAAATGTTTTCTTATTTTTTTAATTTTTGAGCTGAATCGAAACATTTCTATAATCTACTTTCTAGGGGGATTCTCTAGAAGTTTAATAAATGTTTTCGGGAAGTGATTTTTTTTAAAACGAGTACATTTTCTGAACAGGTATTTCCTAAGATTTTACTTGCGTAATTTCTCATCGTACATAACTCCAATACCTGTTTTAGCTATTCTTCAAACTGTTATTATCACGTCTCTTATATAAATCATTTTCGGTGATAATACGCTCATTTGTATTCAAAAGTTGATTTATCTGATTTTTTTTATTGATATACTCTTCATTTTTTTTCTAATCAGAATCTGTAAACTCGTTCTTACAGATCTTCATTCATTTCTCTCGCATATCGAATAACCTGATCATTGTCGCATTATTCTTTCATTAATTGTGCCTAAAGCCAAATTTCTTGATCAATTGTTTATGATCAACTGAGCATAATGCTAAATTTTTGGAGGGACTGAGTGCTTATTAGAAATACCTCTATGGAATGTCATAACCGACAAACCTACCATGAGGACAGCCATATCTGAGTGAGCTTTATATACAAAAGGGTTTGTGTGCTGAGACTAAAATGAAAATGAGAGGGGTAGTTGTTGTGAGCTAAAAGAATTGACGAGAGTTGTGTCAGGATTAAAAGAACATAAGAATCCTGTTCCAAACTTCTAAAATCCGGGCATACCACACAATCTATTAGTTCTCAATTCTTTCGAGACTAATATTGAAAAAGGCAAAGCCAGACCAATTCTTGTCACAACCCCACCAGCTACTCATTTATCTCTTAATAGATAAGTGTTTCAATAACACTTAGGGGCAAGCAGCTCACAATCTATCAGTTTCTCATTCGGAGAAAGTTCATATTGAAAGAGAAGGATATATGTCCCCCTTCAAGTGTTTTTGATCACGAATTGAGTCTGATAAATTTGTGTAGTCCACACGGTTTATCTTTTTGGGCCTAAACAGAAGCATTAGTTGCTTTATCTTTCTACACTACACAGATTTTGCATTTTATATGTTATTTTGCCAAAACATTCATAGATATGATATTATTAAGCTATCGATGATTGAATGGAAGACCTGGTGAGATGAGCATCATAAAGTCTCATATATACAGTACATCCGTTGTATTGAGTATATCTGTTATACTCACAGGCCAATCTTTTTATAGGATTGAAAACGATTTCATACGTTGAAATTGGTTGTTATCTTCCCATTCCCTTAATCTGAAAAGATTAAACAAGTAGATTTGAAAAAATCTACTTACAATTTCATGAATTGACGGCTTATGGGGAATTTCATTCATTCTTGTGTATGATGTCATGATTCTCATTTCATCATAAGGGGGAGTATGTAATAATGAATGAAATTTTAATTTTGAAACATTATAAAGGGATTATGTTGTAAAGATCAAGGGGGAGTAACATCAAGTTGGCAAAAGATTCAAAAAGAGTGCGAGTGGAGATGATTGCAGAAAATTATTTCGATGCTAAAATGACTGAGAGATGTTGAATGTAAAGATCATCGTTTCAAAAGTTTACCAACAGAGTTTTCTTTTCAAAGAGAAAGTTTGTGATTTGTTGTCTGAAGATTCTTTGAAGATCGCATCTTGTACATTGTTTCTGATCTATATTGTCAAAAGAAAAGATCATCGCTGTTCTACATTCGAGGGGGAGAATGTTAGAAGATCTTTCTCAACAAATGATTGTTTGAAGTTTCAAGTTGAAGATTGTTTTTGAAAAGACATAGTGAGCTTAAAGCATCAAAGTTCAAACGAGACTCAAAGCGCACAAATTCTTTCAAGTCTGAATACAAAGGGGGAGAATGTTAGGACTAAATTTCAGTGTAAAATTGTATTCGTCTTGAAAGTTAATTTTGTCTATAATTGTATAAAAGTCATTGTGTTTGACTTTTCTTAGATAGTTTGACTTAGACCTTGTTTAGTTGTTTGACCCTATATAAAGGGTGAGTCCATTGTAATTTTGATGTAGGAGCCTTATTGTAATAATCTGATTACTTATGAGAGTTTGACCATAGATTGATTGTTGACTTTCTCTCTCTTCTTCTCCTACATGTTCTTACATGAATATTATTTTTGCCATTGATGTTCTTGAAGATTTACATGAAGATTGATTAAATTGGGACTTATAGGAACTCTTGAAGTGCTTTGTGATATCAATTATCTGAAGATGGTGTGCCATATTGATGAATTTTTGTGATTGAAAGAAGATATGTTTCGTGGTACGGTTGTTTTGTGATATTAAGTACCGATTTTTGATTTTAAGGTCATTAACCATTTAGAGTTTTAAATGATACCTTATTAAATAAGTAGAAGTGTTAGGAATGTAAGGAGTAACTCTAAGGTGATTAGATGGTTGTGATTAAGGATGAGTGACTAAGATCATTTTTTATTAACAACACGATGTTGGTGTTCGAATAATCATTGTTTGAGTGCGATGTGGGAGTAGTTCAATCGATGAGCCTGAGATGATCAACTCCATAGCGAATGAGTCTGGTGTGACCCTAGATGGACATGTCAGACTAATGGAAATAATTGTTTGACTAAGAAATTTTGAGGAATCTCTACACTCAATGTGCATTGTGACAGTTTGCAGTGTGGATTTAGAGTTGTATTAAACTAGACCAAACTAGTTGTTAGGAATTTTGTCATGAAAATGAACGGTAGATTTTTTTATGGTAATGATTATTGGATAAATTTAGTGGGAATGCCTGAGGTAAACTTTTAATGGAGTTCGTTTTATTGAGGAGCCTATTTAATTGAGGTTAATATATCAGTTCAATAGAGACAACAGATGATATGCTCAGGAGTGTTGTGCGGATTTCTTTACCACCCGGGTAAGGTCAACATGGTTCGAGTACTCATAATTTAAGAGAATATGGTTGATAGTGATTTAGTCGTTTATTTTTTGCAACAATTATCGCATTTTGAAGGCAAAAAGGAGCGTTGTGCGGTTTCCATAGGGGTTTATTAGACGCATTTAAGAGTATTATTTAGTTTGGGTACCATTGGTGGAAATGGTCAACTAAGATCTTAAGATACTCTTGAACTAGTATGAACCACCTAAGATTGGGAGGCAACTGATTTTAGTGTTAGAAATTGAATAAAAAAACCAGGTTCAATGTTCACCCCGGTATTAGTGTAATGTATCAAATGTTGAAATTGGGTTAGAGATGGTTTGTTATGAGAAAGGGCGTGACAATTTTGATTTGAAGATAGTTGAATCTTTATTGGGGTCAAGTTGTCTCGTGACACTCCCTTGGAAAGGGAACCAGTTGATGTGTGAAATTTCTTGTTATTCGACGTTTGCGCTCTCGAACTATATCCTTTTTGAGTTAGATGGATGATAAACCATTTGTCGGATTTATGTGCTGGTTGTGTGGCATTTTGAATCATCCCATGTTCCCCTTAGGGTTACAAGTGCTATGTAGAAATAAAAAATAATATATGTAATTGATTTTAGGAGAGCACTTGGGTCGAAGTTTGTATGATGCGGGAAAAGAATCGAACTCTCGACAATCGAGTAATTTGATTAATTATGCTCAAGTGTTTAAATAGTGTTAGATTTCGAGGACAAAATACGTTTTAAGGTTGGGAGGATTATAACATCCGTGATTTTGGGATTTTCATTTGTGACTAATCACCCTTATCGCTTGACAAAAGGGATGGATGTTTAATAAGATTTTAGGTTATAATTATGTTGGAAAGGTTGGGATTTGAATCGGGCTCGAAAATTGAGAAAACGACGAAAAAGGCAAAAACAAAAAACAAAAAATAGCCTCCCAAGTTGTGTAAGCGTCTGTTTGATGGATTTTGTGGCTCGGGCAACCTTCCATGCGACCTACGTCATGGGTAAGCTCGCGTGAAGGCCTGATTTGCACAAAAAGGTCAAAAATCTGGGTTTTTCTTTTATTTGGCCATAACTTTCTCATTTCTCATCTGATTGGGGAGATTTCAGATGCTATGATTTCTTATTTTGAATCTCTTCAAGGTGAAAACAAATAAGATTGATGTTTCCTTGAAAATTTTAGGTTTTTAGAAGTGAAAAGGTAAGCCTATAACCTACCAATTCTTAACTCAGGGTTTGATTCTTTTTACCTCAACCCTCATTCCTTCTCTTGGGTTTGTTTGTATATGTTTTGGGAGTAAAATATATATTCTTTAGAATCTTTGCATCATAGGTCTATAAGTTTAGCTTGGGAATTTAAAGTCTTTACCAATGGAACTAGAAATTGAGTTTTGAAACTAGGTTTAACCTAACCTGACAAAGTTAGTTTGTTTTGTGAAAACTTTGTACATGCCAAAAATGTCCATTTTAAAGTAGTGATTTTTTTTACTTCATATTTATCAAATGTATGGGTTATTTGGTAAGTTTTGCATATTTGGTTTATTCGATTTTATAAATCTCGTGAGGTACCTGTATTTGGGGTTTTTGAACACTTTGGTAAATATATGTTGAAAGTATGTCATTTTGATGATTTATTACATAAATGGAGATTATTTGATTATTGCATTCTTGATGCCTTTGTTTTTATAAACCATTTGGAAAATACCCATTATTGTATTATAAAGTATTTTGGAGATATAAGTAGTATGATTTCGTTTAGAAGATGTCAATGACGAGTTTTTGAGTTATTCATACTTTTGGGAGTATGTGTTTGCATAACCGTTGGTTAAATATATTTTATTGTTACGATGACTTTTATTGAATAGTCAATTTTGGCTTGGTCTTGACTAAAATGAGTCTTGGGAGACAATTGTCCATTTATGTTGCTCTATGTCGAGCCTTTGAAGAAGTTATATGCAGTTATGGCATATTGTTGTGAAATGTTACATGCTTTCTGCATCAAATCATTATTCGATTTCAAATTCATGAGCAACGAATCAATAGCATTATTATGGTTGTATACACAATGGAAACATAGTCAACCATCTTCGTACTGATTTTCATTCCTTTGGCAAGACACCCCCACATTTCAAGATATTCAGCCTTTCTTTGTGTCTTGATTTTCTTTCTCATGGGTGTACTTTTAGAAGTTGGAAGCCAATAACATGGCCTATCACAACACTTGAGTTATGTTTGTTTACTAACTGAGATATGTATGCAGTTTTATTTTGTGAACCAACATATTCACCACTATGATCACTTCATCATATAGTAAACTAGTGATCTACCTCTCTCATTTGTATAGAATAAAATACTATAATCTTATTATTTGATATGACCCATATGACTCAAATATGTTGATATGTAACATCCTAGGATCCACATTTGCATATAATCATGTATTTCATATATCAAGAAATATACACATTCGGTCCCAAATATATATACAAAAGCTACATTATAAAAGTAGCTACCAAATTTTTCCACAAAATCTCTATACAAAACTTGTACTCATAAACAGCATGCAAATACAAGTAACAACACATTGTCCCAAAATCCATATGTAGGCAATCATATATTTATTCATAAATTTCCCTTTCCCTTTATCAATTGGTTGCTTGACCTGTAATACATATTTTATAACACCAAAATGAGGGTTAGACCTTGAGGTCTAGTAAGAAATCCCATTTATTCTATTATAGGGTAAAAATCACCGAATCAAGTTTATAAATCCATACTTGTAATACCAAATGTTAGGACCAAAAATTTCCTAAATATCATGAAAGTTTTATTAAAGCAATTTGGGACAAGTAGAAGTCTGCAGACTTGTTTTCAGATATCTGAACTGTGCTTACAAGACTAAGTCTAAATCTGTAGACTTATCTTCAGAGATCTGAAACGAAGACTTCAGACTTATCTTCAGAGATCTAAAGAAGAAGAGTTCAGACTTATTTTCAGAGATCTGAAGAAAAGACTTCAGAGTTCGGGTGAGCTTCTCAGGCGTAAAAGTACATGTCTGAAGAGTCATTCTTCAGAGTTATTTGAATTCAGAGTTATTCAAATACCTAACATCTTGAAAAATACTTCATGGGTAAAACTTGTCGCATCATATAAAGCAAGACCAACTAGAGCTCCTCTGGTCCTTAAGGACCAGAGCCCCTCTACTCCTTAAGGACCAGAGCCCCTCTACTCTTACCAACTAGAGCATGAACAACCAAAAGTAAGTCCAACAAGGCCATCGAGAAGCAAGGTCAACTATAGGTCTTCTGGTCTTACCAACCAGAGCCTCACCAAAACCTTTTTATAAAACTCACATTTGTAATAAATAACAAATATATAATGTGTTGACAAAATAATCTTCTTTTGCCACATCAAACCACAAAATACCCATTTATCGCATAACACATGAACTCAATGCTTCATATAAATAAACAATAAATTCCTCATAACACCTTGGGTGAGACAACCCCATTTCCTTGCAACATTCTGTGAGGGAACCTATCTCATAACACACTGGTGCGATCACACCACACTTCATTGCATCAAAGCCCAAAGGTAAGACTAGCCAGAGCCTCTGGTTCATCTATCCAGAGCCTCTGAGTCAAGAAAATGTTTAATACTTAAAGATTTGGGTTTCAAATACATCCAAAGACCCTCTGGTTAAACATTAAGATCAACCAGAGCCGTTTTGAATATTTTTCCAAGGTTCAAATGAACAACTAGAAACAAAGTCATCCAGAAGGAAGACCAACCAAAGGCCATTTGGTCAACCAGAACCCCTCTAGTCCTTAGAACAATAACAAGTTTACTTCATCACATCAATGGGATGCGATAAATATGAATGTGATCAAAAACCCAGATTTCACAACTCATTGCATCCATCCCAAATTCATCATTTACATACACCACTCAGAAGCAAGGTCATCCTAGTAAAAGGTCACCCAAAAGCAAGACCATCCTAGTAAAAGGTCATTTCAATCGCAAGGCCATCCTAGTAGAAGGCAACCCAGAAGCAAGACCCTCCAAGTAAAAGCTCATCTCAATCGCAAGGCTCTTCCAGTAGAAGGCTACCCATAAGCAAGACCATCCTAGAGCCTCTTTGGTCAACAAGAACCCCTATGGTCCTTCTAATCAAGTGTTCACTTCATCTCATTAATAGAATGCGACAACTCAAAGTTATTGTGTCACACATATGCGACAACTCCAAGTTATCGCATCACACAGACGGACAACTCCAAGTTATCATATCACACTGATGCGATAATAGTACCCATGATCAAAATATCATCATTTCCAAAAATTGATTATTACACCCTTATCCCAAATATACTCAGCTTCTTGATATGTCACCCTTATTTCCACACGTAATATAATCAATGATAAAAATCCACCCTTTTGCCAATAATGGCATCAAACTATTTTATCTCAAAATCTCATATAAAGAACCATGCAGTTCTTATACCCGGTTTCCAAATAAGGAAAGCTTTAAACAAAAACCTAACCATCATGCTAAAAATAGCATCCAGAAATAGTTTTATCATCAACCCCATGCAAGAACCATACGACTCAAATTTCAAATATCAAATAAGGAAAGTTGATGAATTTAAACTCACTATCATACTAAAAATAGTACATAATCGTTCAAAAACACTCAAGTACGAAACCATACGGTTCTTTACTAAAACCATATCAAATGAAGCTTTTAAAGTAAAACATACAATTAAAAACTCACCTTATGATCACAAAAATGAAGATGAACAACAGCACGTATTCAGATTATAATCATAGAATCAATTTCTACTTCTCCCCCTTTGGTTCTGGATTCTCTTAAACTTTAGAACACAAAAGGTTTTCTTTCTTTTTCTTCCAAAATCAATGAGATAAGACTAGTGGTGTACCCGTGCGATGCAACGCAGGTGAATCACAATTTTGAAACATTAGTTTAGCCTTGAATCATGAGTTTGTGTGGTTATTTTGCAAGTCAACTAATATATAAAGTTTAAGGTTAATATGGTGTATTAGCAAGATCGTATGGAAAAATAATTGCACACGTATTGGGTATCTAAACCCATATACTCAGAATTCATTACAAAACTTGAAATTCTTGACTGAACACAGAAATACAATCATTTGTAAATAATGTTCATCCGTATATCCAAACTGTTGTTTAGTTTTCATGATGCACTCATCTGTAAATATTTCCTGCAAAAAACGGTGCAATGATTTTAATAGAAACATATGGTACCAAAGGTGTAATAATATAATTGTTGATTATACCTTATTCATCAAGTAAAACTTCTTGATAGACGACGTTTGAGGTGTAGCCTCTGGCACGATTAAAATTTTTCACAGGTTTCACTAACACCTTCGTATTGCCCTGTGGTATCCCTCTGGACTACACCACGTAAAGTTGCCCTAAGCCGAATTGGAAACTATTTTCTCTTTAGCTTAAATGGGAACATGTTGTCTTCGGACGGACATAAGGGAATTCTCAGAAGAAATACTCTCTTTCCAGCATGCTGCCTAACAGCTACTTTTGCATCGATGACGCTTTCTTGAAAACCTTTGCATATCAATCTACTGCCATTACATAAACCATTCAAGGGATCGATATTTCGTAACAAAATTATTGGGCATCCAATATTGAGATGAAGATAATGAGGAGGCAAACCACTAACAATTAAAGAGTTTAAGAACTTCATCGGATAGATGTTATTCTTATCATCTTCTGTTATTGTTATTGAACGGTAATGTATTTTTTGTAATGCATATCTTATGATTATATAATATCATAATGTAATATCAATAATGAATATACAATAAAAAGTGAGTTACTTAATTCTCAAAATATTTATGATTCTCGTTTGAAGATTCTACCTACATAAAACCTTTTAGGGAACAATCGATGTTCATAAAAGTTGGATTGATGTTACTTATAATTTGCTTCACCGTTAGGAGTCTCTCTTGGAGTGAAAAGTTGGTCATACCAAGTAGTTGCAAACTTGGTATCCTAGGTTGGATTTGAGTTCATCTTTTGTGGTTTATCATCTGAGGATTCTATGAATAAAAGAAGAGAAAATTGATAGCAAACCAAAACTGATTTTAAGAAAGCAATCAATTTCAGTAGCCATCTATAGAAAGCAAACAAAAGTAGAGAAAACTGATAAGAACCCAATCAATTACAGTTAGAGCAAATTATTTTCCATTAGATTTCACAAGCACCTTATTCCATCTTAACGCTTATGCAATAAAATATGATATTTTAAACCATCAACTTTCTGAGACTCTAAGGAAAGAAATGGAATATTAGATAGATGGGTGTGCATACCTTGATGAGGATTATAAACAAAATATTTTACACCTATTGCTCTTTAGAGATGACTGGATGTTTACCTGCATAGACATCCATATGAAATTTGAAATGCATTTATACAAGATGTTTGCATGTTGTACTAAAACAAACTTGCAACTTTCTTTGGAATGGAAAAAATTATTAGTGAAGAAAAAAGTTGGTATTCTAGGTCTGATATGTGCAACTTATGTGATCTTATAAGGCCAACATGATACGGATCAGTGGTTGATACGTTAAGACTTACACAGCTCTGTCTCAAATATGTCTTGCTTGATTTGGTTAGGATACCCAAGGTCAAGGCTGAGAACCCTCAGACTGTTTACGCTGAGAACCCTGTGTCTCAGATATGCCTTCTGCTTCAACTTTTTAGAAGGAAATATGTTATTATCATCACATGTTAACGATAATTTAGGTTATAAAGAAACATAGATCATGATTTAAATCAAACAAACATGTGCAAATAAACATGGCCATACCATCTAACCTTAGCTAGTTTGGTAAAGTTAAAAATTGCTAGTCAGTTTGTGTAAAAAACCACTTAAAGCAACTTAGATCATGATTTGGATCAAACAAACATGTGCAAACAAATAGTTTCAAAACTAAAGTGTATGTAGCATCATAAACATTGATGGAAACAAAATGATATAATGGGAAAAGGTAGAGAAGTAGTCATGTATATTCACCCAAGCTCCCCCTAGACGAAATGAAAAAGTGGCATATGGTGGAGACCAAGATCCTTCTTATCTACAAGCAACAACCAAACTTGTACCAACTTTGTAGGTCACCATCATGCACTTATGCACGTAGTTTTCACCAGATTCTGAACCCTACTTGGCTCAGTGAAGTCATATTTGCTATCGCCCTATGTAAAAACTAACATTAATTCATATTAAGACTCACATGGAGATAGAAACATAAAGCAATTGAAATATTTTATAATATAGGTTTCAGGATTTTTATCATTTGAGGCTTCCTTTTTTATGTAGGAAGCCTTCATGACCAAAGAGCATTTGGTTCAAGTCACATAATGCTTCCTTTGCAGATATGTGACAAAAAGATTGTGTACAAGTAGAATCTTAGGTGCACACTTACAACCCCTTATTTGATTTACAGAATTATTCTGCTAAAAGATTGAACTTCATAAGAAACCCATCTAAAGTACCTTCAAATAAGAAGTGTGATTTATGTTCCACAGCGAAGCTGCTTCTCAGGATCAATTTCTTCTCTAATCACGTACGAGCTACCATCAGTTGTTGCTTCTCAAATGTATTGCTTGTCTGACTTGGGGCTCCTTATAGACACGGTTACACCTTCATGAAAAAAAGATTTAAGACAACCACCAATAAACTGATGATCCATAACAAAGAAAAAAGTACCTTGAAGGAGAACATGTAATGAAGTACTTTTTCAGCAACTAGAAAATCTGTTTAGAGCCTACACCAAATTGACCAATCAAGAGCATTCAAGAATATAGAGGATTTTATTTCAAAACCATTATTTCAAGAACTAATACACATACTTATTAATGATTTATATGAAAAAGAGTACCTTAAGAGCATTCAAGAACTTAGAAGTGCTACTTTGAGCGATAGTCCCATGGTCGATATCTCTTCCAAACCTCTTCCATTTAACAGGGGGAAGTAAATTATCTTACGAAATTGTGTTGGTCCCTTTTTCTAGATCAGGCTTGCTAAGGATCTCTAGCTCGTCAGCATCTCCAAGTAAAGAGGGGTTCATTACACTTAAGAATCTCAATTTATCAAGGGGGTCGCTTGCATTACTAGAGCAAAAGCAATGAAATAAATGAAGCATGTGAACATGAGTTTTTTTTTTTTTAGAAAATGCATAGGATCATGGAAGGTACCTTGGCGCCAATGATGAAGAGGCAAAGAAAAAACTGAAATCCAAATATCTTCATTTTTGTCTTTTTGAAATCGAGGGATGGAGAGAGAGCGGGGATGAGAGCAAGAAAATTTATAGTAAACCCTAATCAACAGCATGAATGGCCTCGAGATTGAATAATCTCTGAAATCGAAAGATGAGAGCGACGGATGAGACCGTGAAAAGGAATATGATTTGAATATATTGAATACGATTTGAAGAGAGATGCATTTCAAAACCAAGAGTGGGAGAAACTTCAGAAACTATTTGAAGAGTCTTGGGTCTGCAAATAATTGGAGATGAATCGTCTCTCAGGAATCAAATCTGGTCTGGGAAGTTGGAACAGTCATCAATAGAGAAGGAAAAACCTAAGCAGAGGGAAAAGAAACTCTGAGTCATACCAAAATGGTTAGTGATGGTAGTATTAGTTAAGAACACTTGTATATCATGCTTCCTGAATTGTAATTAAGAGATTTTCAGTTTTTATGCTTCAAAAAGCAGTACTTTATGCTTGTTGTATTGTAAATAAGACTTTGATATAAATGAATATTAAGATGGTATAAATAAACATCTTATTGCTTATTTTAAATATTAAGAGGCGGTGGTGAGATTGATATTTTAAAATATTTTCTTCTCACACCCTCCCATGAGATAATAAAAATATCTCATATAAACAATAAGAGGTGGTGGGATTTATAAACATTTAAGCACATAAACAAATTAAACCCCTCAACTTACCCCAATATTCGAAATTAACTCTCAACTTTGTAACTGAAAAACCCATTTATCACATGATATATTATAAAAGTTCACTATTGGTCGGATGCGATACTAATTGGGATTTAAGTCAATATTAAAACCCTATATAATGTCAAGTTCAATATTGAAATTAAATCAATGTTATCCAAATTTTGGTTACTTTAAAGTACCACATAACTAACACATTTTGGGTGTATCTTATGCCGAAGAAACCAGTTGTCTCAACAATTAAAGCACATGCATATCGTAATTGCAATATTTGTTTTTCATCTAAAATGCATCATCCAATTAAGTAGTCAAGTTTCTGAAGTCTATCTCACGATTACAAAATTTACTCAAATATAAATTATTGCTATTTTTTTAAAATGATAGCAAAAATATAGAATTCTATTTCACAACCTATATACAGATATCGTTATATAATCAATTAATTATGTTTGCAATTGTTTTCACACCAACGGCAACAACAACACCAATCACGGCTTTTTTCGGCTAATCAAGGACCTTAAAGAAACCACATTACCCACGAAGAAAACAACTTTTATTTTTAATCTCCACAACAATTTTAGCAAGGAAACACATTTTTCGTTACAAAAACATTGTTTCCATTTTTTTGATTTGAACAGCAGATCTGGCTTTTTTTTTCCTACTGTTTGTTAACTATTTATGTTCATAAGAATAGCAAAGGAGAAGGGAAAACACTCTTCTGTCTTTTGTTTTTTCAAACAAATGAAAGGACTATAGGCTCATTTGAGGAGTGGTAGGTATTTGAGAAGGAGAGAAATGATCCTAGCCCTTCATCTGGTCAAGATTTACGGCTTTGACTGTAAAGTACCGGATAATTCCTCGCATAGTAGGCGGAAGATACAGGTATAGTTTCGTAACTTTTACAAATAGACAGCAAAACAAGTGCATATGTGAATCCGTGTGATTCATATATGAACTATATGTTCATATGTGAACCTGTGTAATTCACATATAAAATAATAAACTGTGGGTTCAGATATGCATTTATAGGTCATTTCTCAAATGAACCTCTCCACAAACACACACACATATTACATATATATATATATATATATATATATATAGACTTGGGATCATGTGAGACCAATGATTTTTCGTGAGACCCATAAGACCAATTCTCAACCCTTGGATTAGATCTATAATCTGAAAATCTAAACATTTATAAACGTCACGAGACTTCTCAATAATCACAAAATTGCCACCGTGCAATTTAGACCATTAGATCATTAACTTATAAAGTTGATCAATGAACATAAATTGGTCTTACGGGTCTCACGAAAAACCTTTGGTCT